>NC_062284.1:70094434-70709600 GCF_902655055.1 Lutra lutra
AGGAAACAAAATGTGTGAAGACCTTGAGACAGGAATGTGTCTAGGGTCTTTCTGGGACACAAGGAGGTCAGTGAAAATGAACGGAGATCACATGGGGCCTTGTGGACTCCGTAGGGGTCTGGCTTCTACTCTAAAGTGAGATAGCACGCCACTGGTGTAGGCGGGAGAACAGACTGAGGTAACAAGAACTAAGCAGTGTTGGAGATTTGTCTATAACCAGGCAGGAAGGGACAGTGACCTGACTGGAATGGCCATAGGAGGAGTGGTGAGAAATGACTGGACCTGGATATGGGAGAACTGGTAGCATGTGTCCAAAGACTGGAATATGGGGTGCGAGAGAAAGCAGAGTCAGGAATGCCTTTAATTCCACTGGGAAGAATTCATTTACTTAGAATCCACTGAGACGTGCAACATACTTAAACTCGGAGCTTCAGTTTCCCACCTGTGAAGTGGAGACATTAATTCCTGCCTTAGACACCTCATGAAAGGGCACCGTGACCAGGATGAGCCATTTTGATACTGCCCTGCCAATCATAATCATTAAGATTTGTTTTAATTAACATGTTTGGAAAATAGGTCACAGGCAAAAGCTTCTGAAGTCTCTAGTTATTATTTTAATCTACAAAGAGAAAATTTGGGGGATATATTATAAGGATATAAATCTATATGAAGAGATACATTCCAGCTAGCTTTGAGGAACAGTCTTTTTCCCTCAAATTTAGAAATCTTGTGAAATAGTAAGAGTATGAGCTGGGAGGCAATGAGGTATCCACATAGGAACCCCAGCTCTGCCACTTACTACCTGCATGACTTTGTATGTCACTTAATCTCCCTAAGGATCAGTGTCTTCATCTATAAAATTTAGTATAATAACAGCTACCTACCTAGATTGTTGTGACAATTAAGTATGATAAAGTACATAAAGTGCCTGGCATATAGCAACTGTTCACGCCTCCACAATATTTACTGAATGAATGATCAATAATTTTCAGTTTCCTTGGCTAATGCCATCATTTACAAGCAACACCATTACCTTCAACTATCTGCATAAAAGAGAATGGAATCTAGTTTCAGGAGACAGCCAAAAATGTTCTGGTTATAGAGCAAATTAATCAAGACACACATTATAGTAAAATGTATTAAAACCTCTTCCTCAAGAGATGTTTCAGAGAAAATTAGGTAATTGTAAAAAAAAAATTATATCTAGAAATGGAAAGATGAACAAGTTGAGATCATGAGGTCCCTATAAGCCTCATGGTTCAATAGTAAAATTATCAAGCGGGCCACTATTATTACTAAAAGTAAAATAAAAACTAAAATTAGCCATAGGAGTCACTATGTTTGAAAAAACAAGACTACATAGATCTAAAGTGATACAAAGATTTCAGTGTAAAAACTCATGCGAGAATGCACACAGATATCACAAATCCATGACGTCATATGTGCAAGTCATAGCCTATCCCAACAGTCTTTTCTTTCACAATTAATCATATTATGATTGTAATTGTCTACAAACAGTAATTGTCTACTACAGAGTTCTTTTCACTGCAAGGTTTCAAGAAAGACTGCAACTTAATATGTAAGTCATTGCATACATTATACAAATGGTTCTATGCATGGTAACCTTGTAAATTTCAGTGGGAATATTTACCTGAGTAACTCTTATCTCTGTTTTCGTCAAGCTCTGTGCTGGTGGTGGCCACCGTATCAGCCAAAGCCACGAGGAACATCTGCTCCAAACGGGTAAGGCCTGGTAGACTCGAGTGCATAAGGTGACTTGAAAGTACCCTAGCGTGTTCCTGGCCAAAGTAAGCAGGTCCATACTGAGAAAGATTTATTACTTTCGATTTGTTTTCTCTCTGCTCTGGCTCTAAATCTATATCATCTGTGGTTATATCCTGGATTTGGAACAGCTCTGAATACTGATCTTCTGGTTCACTTTTGGTATGATCTTCAAAGCTCTGGGGTATTTTCGTACTCTCTTCTGAAATTCTGTAGGTTGTATCCTGATCCGCAGCAAGCAGTGCATATAATGGTAGTGGAGGAATAGAATCTATTTCGGTATAATCTCGAGTGCCATCCTTTCCTATGGTGACTGTATCCTTCGCCGTACTGCCACTTACACTAATGGTTCGGGAAAGATGTCGCTTAGTCCCTTCTCCAGCATCAGCATCTCTAACTATTGCAACTTCACCTGCAATGCATTTCACTAAATGAGAGAGAATAGCTTTAGCCCTTCGAACTTTCCCTAAATCCATCAATTCTAACAGCTGAGTTGGATGATACTGAGGGAGAGTAGGGGAAAGTACATGTGCGGCCTCAAATAAGCCGCCATCCTGAACCACAGTTGGTGAGCAAAACACATCATCAGCAACAGCTGTGCCTTCAACAATACTTTTTCTTGACAACATATTAGATTTAAAGGCAGAATGATCTTGTATTGCTGTCTCTTCTGCATCAGGACTATCCACTTCAATGTCTCCAAATTTGACCGCGTGCTTCCATTGTGCATACACGTGCATTTCACAATCCATGCCCACCACCAATATCCCGTCTCTCACCCAGGAGAGAGAAACAGGCAGCGAAGGTGTACCATCCACAGAGGACACCAAGTCTATAGAACGAAGAAGAACCCATCTTGACCTAACTCCTTGCTTGATACTACCACCTAGTGGTAAAGTAATGACAGCCACTCCATCCTTACTATTGATTTGCTCAGTCACAATTCCTGAGAGTCGTCCATACATGAAGATATTAGCACCAACCCCCACTGTGAGAATGTGGGAACCATCTTCTTTTGAAACCCAGTCCAAATGTACTAAATGTTTGATATTTGGAATAAGGTATCTATCTTTGCTCAAAAGCGCATCTGATTTGCTATACACAAACAGATTACTGTCAACACTGACCCTCGAATCAAGTACACTGCCAACCTTGACCAAATCATCAAGATGAATTGTTTGCTCTAAAACCCATTCTGATCCTCCCGTAGATTCACATTCAAAGATGCAAACATGCATGGAAAATTCTTTAGAAACAAAACCATTGTGGTGGACAGGTTGTTTGTAAGCCACGGCAAGGCGGCCTGTGTATGAACAGCTAACAGCAACTGGTCTTCCCACAATGCTCACTGTACTGCTGTTATCTTCTCCTTCATCATTCATCAAGGGCCATCTCCTCCAATGGTAAGTTTCCTTCTCATCGCTTTGGCACTGAGGGTTGGTTTCCATACTACACTTCCAGAAGCGTACTTTATTGTCAGAACAAGTTGTAACCACTAAATAAGGGGCAAGGCACACCGGATAAATTGAAGAAGAACTCAGATGGCCTTAAAAAAGAAAAAGCAGATAGTCATGATAACAACCACAAAATAAAATGCTAACAATTAAGTTTTACAATGTGATTAAATCCAAAGCCACTATAAGCTTCTTTATTATAATTCTGCAAATCCCCCTTAACTACTGCTTTACACTAAGCATCCATTGGCCAAGATATTATCTATACAAGCTTTGAAGAGCCCATTGGTGGAATCAAAATATGCAGTAATAATCACTTAATTGGTTTTTAGGTGATTAATAATGTTTAAATGAGGTGACTATTCCATAAAATAAAACTCAAACACAATAAAACAAGGCAACCCGTTATCCCTAAATCTGTTACCTGTTGTAACTTACATATGCCTTCACCACATGCCTCACTGGACTTTCAGTCTCCACTTGTCATGACTTTCATCAGAGATGCTTAAGTCTTCACTATAGTTTCCCATTCAAATTCCCCTAACCTGCCCCTGAATAATCCAGACCCTAAATCTGCCCCTACCATCAAAATGTTTTCGGAGAGCTAAACAGACTAGGTCTCACCATTATAAATAAGGGTAATTCAAACCCTCATATTTATTCCTGACTGCCAAAGACCACTCATCAACTATGAACTATAACTCATCCACTGTCAACTATAACGTGAGGAGTAATAGTGATTAGGACTGGGGTCAGAAGACCTGGATTCAGGTTCTAGTCCATCAATAATTCCACAACACTGGGAAAGCCACTTCCACATCTGAACATTTTCCATCTAAATATTAGGGACCATGTTACTACTTCCCTTGGAGTGTTACTGTCAAGTAACATATGTACAAAGCTTCTGCAAAATATAATTTATATTACCAATTCTGATAAACCTGGGCATATCCCAAACTTTCCAAATACTTTGAAAGACTAAAAACTCGCCCAGATCCGCACCTGCCACAAAAGCCCAGAGTAAACCATTAATGTGATCTTTCCAACTCTGAGTTCAAACCTATCTTGTGGGTGAATCAAAGAAGCCTCATACTGAAAATCATTCACCAGTCTTGAACCTCCAATTTCATTTCCCAAAAATACTACTCCAGGAACTCTTTAATTATAGTTCTGTAAGTGACAGATCATTTTTTTAAAAATTTCTTTTCAGCGTAACAGTATTCATTGTTTTTGCACCACACCCAGTGCTCCATGCAATCCGTGCCCTCTCTAATACCCACCACCTGGTGCCCCCAAGCTCCCACCCTCCACCCCTTCAAAACCCTCAGATAGTTTTTCAGAGTCCATAGTCTCTCATGGTTCACCTCCCCTTCCAATTTCCCTCAACTCCCTTCTCCTCTCCATCTCCCCTTATCCTCCATGCTATTTGTTATGCTCCACAAATAAGTGAAACCATATGATAACTGACTCTCTCTGCTTGACTTATTTCACTCAGCATAATCTCTTCCAGTCCCGTCCATGTTGCTACCAAAGTTGGGTATTCATCCTTTCTGATGAAGGCATAATACTCCATAGTGTATATGGACCACATCTTCCTTATCCATTCGTCCGTTGAAGGGCATCTTGGTTCTTTCCACAGCTTGGCGACCATGGCCATTGCTGCTATAAACATTGGGGTACAGATGACCCTTCTTTTCACTACACCTGTATCTTTGGGGTAAATACCCAGTAGTGCAATTGCAGGGTCATAGGGAAGCTCTATTTTTAATTTCTTGAGGAATCTCCACACTGTTTTCCAAAGTGGCTGCACCAACTTGCATTCCCACCAACAGTGTAAGAGGGTTCCCCTTTCTCCACATCCCCTCCAACACATGTTGTTTCCTGTCTTGCTAATTTTGGCCATTCTAACTGGTGTAAGGTGGTATCTCAATGTGGTTTTAATTTGAATCTCCCTGATGGCTAGTGATGATGAACACTGTTTCATGTGTCTGATAGCCATTTGTATGTCTTCATTGGAGAAGTATCTGTACATATCTTCTGCCCTTTTTTTTATATGATTGTCTGTTTGTGTGTGTTGAGTTTGAGGGGTTCTTTATAGATCCTGGATATCAACCTTTTGTCTGTACTGTCATTTGCAAATATCTTCTCCCATGCCGTGGGTTGCCTCTTTGTTCATTTTAAATACACCTGCCCTCCCAACGATCTTATCTGCCTTGTTAAACTCAGTACCATTCAGGCAAGCCAAACTATAATCCTGTATCTTACATATTTTCCCCACAGTACCTGCCAACTCCTGCTCAAACATATTTAATAAAGGTAATATGTGATTAGTACAAAGTGGATGAACTGCCGCAACTTAAAAAAAACTTCAGTGATTTGCCGATGAACACATCTGTTCTTTGCAATTGTACTGCCATATTATATTATTCCTATTTATAAGAAATCATAGTGCGGCAAGAAACTTCACATTAAAACATATCATTTTCTGTCAGGCTGATTACATTTATCATAGGAAACTTTCCAATAAAGACATGTTTCTAAACAGGTACATCATTACTAGAAAATTACAATTGTCCACATAACACATATTTCAGGAGGGTTTGTCCATTTTACCCACTGAAGGCCACTCTGAGCTACAACTGCCCACTCTTTAAGCTACCTTACCTGCAGAAGGTGTTGCTCTTATTACTTCAACTCCTTCTGGGAGATCAAGAGGTTGGCTGTAGACCAGTCTAGAACTCAGAATAAGTTTACTAGCAGTTTGTAGATTGGCAATTGAGGCAGAGTGTGGCATGGGGCTCACACTAGGCGAGGTTTCTGGAGAAGAGTCTACATTCTTCTGTCCAGGGACTGAAAGTAGACTCTCTGATGAAAAGCCTTCTGAAGGTTTAGCTTTGAAGATAAATTATGAAATATATTACCACCATCACTACATATGTTAGCTAGAATAATACCTTGTCATCATTAAGAAACATAGTTTTTTAAAAGTGCTTTGGAGACAAGGTCAATTTTCAGACTTGCTGAGTTACTCCGACAGACTTTTTATCCCCCCTTTTATTCTTATCATCACCAACTCCAACAAAGACACTTAACTGCAACATGTAAAAACTAGAAAAAAATCTCAAGTCATTTCCTCCAATGTTTTCAACCTTTAAAAAGCATCAAAAGCTTGGAGTGCCTGGGTGGTTCAGTCGATCAAGCATCTGACTCTTGGTTTCAGCTAAGGTCATCTCATGGGTCAGGGGACAAAGCCATTGGTCAGGCTCCACGCTCAGTGGGGAGTCATCTTGGGGATTCTCTCCCTCTGCCCCTCCACCCCCCACCCCTCATCCCCTACTCAAGCACTAGCACAAAAGTGTGCATTCTCTCTCTCTAAAATAAATAAATACATCTTTATAAAGTACCAAAAGCTTGAGGAGAAACTTGTTACCATGCAGATTCCTGGGCCTCCACCACAGGAAGACTGATTCGGTTGTTTTGGGGTAGACCCCAGAAATCTGCATTAATAAGTTGCCCACGTATTTCTGAAACAGAGCATTATGAATCAAACTTTGAGGAACAGCAAGGTATTACCCTCACGTTGTAGAAGAAAGATTTTAAGTTACCTCATGTCATAAATGAAAGAATTTAAATTTAGAGAGCTTACTGATTTTCCTACAGTCATATAACTAGCTAGAGACAAGGAAGACACTAAAATACCAGCCTCCTGACTACCAAGCCCTTCAACAAGATGATTTCAAAAACAAATACAGAAAAATAAAAGATCTAAACAAATTTAAGACAGTGTTAGCTGACTGGCTTGCAGCCCACTGATAGATATCCGAAACACGCAGATCATGACCTTCCTCAAAGAACTCAAGGCCTCCTTAATGCCTTAATGTTTATGTTTTATTAAAGACTAAAAGTAACCTTAACAGCAGTGAGCCCCCAATGTCCTAAAACCCTTGCTTCAAAATTCCTTAATACCTCAGAAACGTACTTTAACTCTATCACCCCTCCTTCCACAAACTCAGAAGTATATAATCAGTCACCCCTCACAACCCTGGGGCAGCGCTTTCTGCCCATGGGTTCTTTCCTTATGTTATAATAAAATCACCTTTTGTACCACAAAAAAAGGGGGTGGGTATGGATATCGATCTGATCTTCCCAAGAGTTCCAGCTTTCACATAAGAGTGGAATATAAATCTCTAAGCAGATTCAGTTATCTGTGCTTCTGCTACATGTGAAGGATATTTTGAATTACATTATATTTGTGGGCCTGTCTCCCCCCCATTAGACCATGAATTTATGAAGGGCAAGGATGGTGCTTGCTTTATATATCTCAAGAAGCATCAGAATAGTAAGAGATATTGAGTAATCCCCTGTTGCTCCTGGTGGGTGTTAAATATATCAATCTATTTTATGTAAACATTTTCCACAAAATGAAATGGGACTACAAACTTCCATGAGTACTCAGCAGAAAGAAGTACTACTCCTGGCCCTATCACTAACTAGGTTGCCTCCTCAGTCAAGGCACTTCACCATCTCTGGCTATTTTCTCATCTGCAAAATAAGGTCAAGCTGTATTACTTCTCTTCCTGTAAACCAAGCACTTTCCTAATGTATTATTCTCATGCTAAGAAAGAAAATAAGAGCAGGGGAAAAAAAGCAAAGGCCTTAGAGACAGAAAAACCTGATACAAAACTTGGTCCTACGACAAACTAGATGTGGGACTTGATCAAGTTACTTAATATTATTCCATTAGTACACTGGGGATAATGTCTGTCTCACATGTTTAAAGCACTTATCTCAGTGCCTGGTCCCTTAGAGGTAGTCAATATGTTCCTTTCCCATCTAAATTTAAGTCTATCATTTGATTCTCAGCCCATATTTTCAACATACTGATAAATTCAAGTATTAGCTGTGAATGACAGCATACACTACACTAAATCTGCTGTGAATGTTAGAACCAAAAGACAGATGCTTTCATAGCTGAAGAGGGCATATTATTTGTTTTCTTCTACTGTCATATTGTTCGTAACCGTTTACTGCTAACAGAAACAGAGTAAGCAAGAAACTCTACACTAAACCTGGATTTAGGGGAATACCAGTGGGAAACTTCCCTCATACATAGTGGGGACAGAAGGTATCACAATCTTCCCGTCCTACCACAAGGATCTGTTACTACCTCCATTAATCTCTTCAGGACCTTTCCTGGCTTTGTGTCCAACCCTAGAAAATACTATATTCTCTGGTGAGTTAAAAATTCGCTTCTTGACAAGCTGGTTTTAGATCACTCTACTCTCACATTTTTGTGAAACAGCATGTAACACCAAGAATGAACTTAAAAGTCTTTGAAAGAACTTTTGGATTCCCGCTGCCTCAAGAAAATTAGGCTCACACAGGATGTGTGATGAGAGCTGGGTGTTATACACAACTAATGAATCACTGAATACTACATCAAAATCCAATGTTGGCTAACGGAACATGATTTTAAAAAAAGATTAGGCTCAAATGGGCACAGGTAAAAGTTCTATCAAATCATTTGGCTTTTCTACCCTGAGTTCATGGCCCAGTTAGAACTGCTGTTTACAGAGTTATGTGATAATGTGAATTACAAAGGGAACAAAAAATATTAGTTAACTGTATTAAATGTTTAATGTGTATAAAATCAGTTAAATTATATAACCACCAGTAAAAAATAAAATCTTTCAAAAACTTAAATATTTTGAGTTAAAAGCAGATTCACGGGACGCCTGGGTGGCTCAGTTGGTTGGGTGGCTGCCTTCAGCTCAGGTCATGGTCCCAGTGTCCTGGGATCGAGTCCCATATCGGGTTCCTTGCTCCGCAGGGAACCTGCTTCTCCCTCTGTCTCTGCCTGCCTCTCTGCCTACTTGTGATCTCTCTCTCTCTGACAAGTAAATAAATAAAATCTTTAAAAAAAAATAAAATAAAAGCAGATTCAGTTTCATAAGGCTGTATTAATTCATTTTAACAATTATCTCTCAGAAAGTAAACGTCAGTTCTAAGAAGAAGGATCCAAGTTCAACTTCTTTCCTTCATACTACAGATTTTCTAATTTGCTAAGAAATTAGTATGAATGTGTACGGCAAAAACATGGCTAATGTAACTTATAACTGTTAGATTTCTTAATATTCTACAAAAACAGTTTGACTGGGGTGCCTGGGTGGCTCAGTGGGTTAAAGCCTCTGCCTTCAGCTCGGGTCATGATCCTGGGGTCCTGGAATTAAGCCCCACGTCGGGCTCTCCGCTCAGCGGGGAGCCTGCTTCCTCCTCTCTCTCTGCCTGCCTCTCTGCCTACTTGTGATCTATCTGTCAAATAAATAAATAAAATCTTTAAAAAAAAGAAACAGTTCGACTAATGAGCTTTAGATGCTCAATCATATTTTTATAAAGAGTAAATCTGCTTTTCTTAGTGATTTTTAAAAAATTTATTTAAATTCAATTAGCCATCATTAGTTTTTGGTGTAGTGTTCAATGATTCATTAGTTGCATATAACAACCAGTGCTCATCACATCATGTGCTCTCCTTAATGCCCATCCCCCTACCTACTTCCCTTTCCACAGCCCTCAGTTTGTTTCTCAGAATCAAGAGTCTCTCATGGTTTGTCTCCCTCTCTGCTTTCTTCCCATTCATTTTTCCTCCCTTCCCCTAAGATGCTGTCTTGTTTCTCAAATTCCTCATATCAGTGAGATCATATAATTGTCTTTCTCTGACTGACTTATTTCACTTAGCATAATACCCTCTAGTTCCATCCATGTGGATGTTAAGGATTCTAAAGTACATTATGTCAGATGAAAGTGTGTATTCATCCACAGAAATACCATATTAATTCTATGCAGAAAACAAATTTATAGAGATATAGTGTCTAGAACAGAGTCATAATAAGCATTCAATAAATATTAATTGAACAAATAAATGGATCAGACTTTTACTTTTTAAAAATGTATCTAATGTGCTTGCAGAATGGTTTGGTTTTAGATTAACCTGTTTCATCAATTATTTATGATCCTGTAATTAAAAGCTTGGCATATCCATTCTTCAATCCAGCAACTCAATTTATAGTTCACTGAATCTTCATTTTAAAAAATTAACCAACCTAAAACAGATTCAGTAAAATGAATTTATTTCATAACATCTCAGCATAAAATTATAATTACTTACCTAAGCATGCTTGTACAGATTTAAGATGAAGGTGCCACATATGGAGAATAGAGTAATTATTGCTGTTCTTTTCAATTACTACTAGAAAGAACTTTTCTGAAAATGGTGGTGGACGATATCCTATTGTTCAAAAGAAAAGTATATTTAAGTTATAGTTCTATCGGTTGAAAAGAAAGACACTTCCAAAAAACTTCTCTCTCTCTCTCTCTCTTTTTTTTTTTTAAAGGTCAAGCAAAGCTTTATTTTGTTCCAAGCATCAAGAATCAAACTGACAGGTCACGGCCATCTCTAACAAAGAGGAGACCCCTCCCCACCTCAAAGACTAAATTTTATAGAGCAAAGGCAATGTGGTTGAGCCTGGCTACACATAGGTGGCCAGTGAGATTACAATTTACCCTAGTAGATATTTGAACTAGCCTATCACCTTGGTCAGAATTGGCATCCAAAAGGCGGGGCCCATTCTCCCTGGTAGCTAGGGAGACAGTATGCATGCTCCACTGATTGGATGTCTCCACCTGGCCTGACCTGCCCTGTATCTGGGCTTTGCAAGTAAGTTCCTCTGGGAGGGGTAGGGTCAATCTAAGTCTACTACATAGGGTCAATCTAAGTTTACTGCATAAACAACAAAATGGCTCCCTCTGCCTAAGTAGGCCCTTACAGTAACATATCTTTTTTTTAATCATTTTTTTAATTTATTTTCAGCATAACAGTATTCATTGTTTTTGTACCACACCCAGTGCTCCTTGCAATCCGTGCCCTCTCTAATACCCACCACCTGGTTCCCCCAACCTCCCACCCCACCACCTCTTCAAACCCTTCAGATTGTTTTTGATATGTATGCAAGTTGGGAGGAAGAGGGAAAAATAGATATTTAGGAGTTTTATGTAATTTTTTTTTAAAGATTTTATTTATTTATTTGACAGAGAGAGATCACAAGTAGACAGAGAGGCAGGCAGAGAGAGAGAGGAGGAAGCAGGCTCCCTGCCGAGCAGAGAGCCTGATGCGGGACTCGATCCCAGGACCCTGAGATCATGACCTGAGCCGAAGGCAGCGGCTTAACCCACTGAGCCACCCAGGCGCCCGAGTTTTATGTAATTTTTGCGACAAAAGTTAAGTTGCTATCAAAGACTAATGGGACTAGGACACCTGGGTGGCTCAGTCAGTTAAGCTTCTACCTACAGCTTGGGTCATGATCCCAGGGTCCCGCATCAGGCTCCTTGCTAAGCGGAGAACCTGCTTCTCCCTTTGCCTGCTCTGCCCATTCTGCCTGCAGCTCTGCTTCTGCTCTTTCTCTCTGACAAACAAATAAAATCTTAAAAAAAAAAAAGACTAATGGGACTATGTCAAAAGTACACAAAAGGCAACATGAAGGTATACCTATTGGTCAAAGATGAGGAACCTTCATACTGTTTTCCACAGTGCCTGTGCCAGTTTACATTCCCATCAACAGTGCATGGGGTTTCTTTTTCTCCACATCCTTGTCAACACTTGTTATTTCTCATGTTTTTTTATTTTAGTCATTTTGACCGATGTGAGGTGATATATCATTATGGTTTCTATTTGAATTTCCCCGATGAATGATGTTGAGCAAAAACTTTCTTTAAAAATGAAAACCCACAATAACAACTCACTGGAAATGATCACTGCTAGAGCTCTAATTGTGGTTTCTGAATACCATACCCCATTAAAAAGAACAGTCTGGAGTGAGAACTCCATTCTTGCAAAGGATATCTACAACATGAGCCTAGGAGAACTTATAGTGCTGAAAGAAAGCCAAATAGTAATAATAATAAGGCTGTGTCAGAAGGACTCAGAACCAACTTGAAAGGGTCCTCACTAGCCTCACATAGGACAATGTGAGCACTATAAAGAACAACGACTGAAACTGACTGAAATATGCTAAGTACATAAAAACCCATGAGTGATGAGTACCTCTCTATATCTATACTATTCTTCAATAAAGAGTTCTTTAAAAATGGATTCATAATGGTAGTCAAAATAAAAAGAAAGTTAAGCAACAACAATAATATATTCATCAGTAATCCCTGGTGATAACTTGGGCACAAACTCCCTCTTCTGAAATTGTGAATTAAATGGAAGGAACTAAATACTTACCCTGCCTTTCCTAAAAATAACTTTTTATTTCTAAGTAACCAAGTAGCTCTAGTTGATAAGGGAAAACTCTTCTTTACAAAAACTTTCCAGCTAATAAGTAAATGAGAACTGATAAAGTTAGGAAATCATAATTTTGTAATCTTTAATGAAATAATGGGTCCAAAAACAACATTAATTGAAGAAACCATGATTGCTTCATGTAGTAGATTGCAGCAAACTTTACACTGGAACCACCATCTGAATCTTCTGCATCTTAGCATCACTAAAAACAAGGCATCCTAAGTGATGTTCTTTCTTATGTTCTTCTATGAAGGACACAGCATCACCTAGGAAGTTGAACCTGGATCTAATTAAATCTAAATAGGTAATCTGCTGATAGAAGAAAGTGTGAATGACACCATAATAACTAGTTAGGCAAATTATTATAAAATAACTTTCTCTAAAATAAGTGGCATGATGAGAGTATAAATGGGTAGTCACTTCAAATTAAAAGACCCTTAAACAATGAAATATGATGTATAGACTTTGGATACAAATCCAAACAATTGAAAATCAAATAACTTTTGACATTTTGAGACAACTGAATAAAGTAAATATGGACTAGTTATTATACAATTCTGAGGAATTTTGTTATTGATCAATGTGATAATATACTCATTTAAGAAAGTCATTTTTAGAAATGCATGTGGAAGTACACAGGAGTGAAACAACATGACGGCTGGGTTTGTTTGATAATATTTCAGGAAGAGGCACCTAGTGGCTCAGTCAGTTAAGCGGCTGACTCTTGATTCTGGCTCAGGCTATGGTCTTGGGGTTCTGGAATCAAGCCCTGCATCAGGTTCCACGCTCAGCAGGGAGTAACTTCAGGATTTTCTCTCTCCCTCTGCCCCTCCCCACCTTGTGATCTCTCTCTCTCTCAAATAAATAAATAGATCTTTTAAAAAATTTTTTCAGGAAAAAAGAAAGTAGGATAAAGCAAGTAAAAGAAAATCTTAAAATCTTTAAAGATTTTATTTACTTATTTGACAGAAACACACAGCAAGAGAGGGAACATAGGCAGGGGGAGTGGGAGAGGGAGAAGCAGGCTTCCCACCAAGCAGAGAACCCGATGCAGGGCTTGATCCCAGGACCCTGGGATCATGACCTGAGCTGAAGCAGACACTTAGTGACTGAGCCACCCAGGCACCCCCAAATCTTAAAATCTTTAAACTATATACTTTACTTTTGTTTGTAATTAGCATTTTTCTTAATTAAAAGAGAAATTAGAAGGGTGTCTGGTAGACCATGAGACTCTTGACTTCAGTGACATGAGTTCAAGCCCCATGCTGGTGATGGAGCCTATTTAAAATGAAAAAGCTTTTTTAAATTTAAAAAATTAAATTACACTAAGATTAAATGGTTTGCTTGAGATACCACAGGGAATTTACTACCAATCAAAGTAATTTAATTGCAGAACTGAACAATTAAAATTATTTTTTAAAACAAACTAGGATTCATAAGTAATATTTTCTTGACAACAGTCTTTGTCATTGGTGAAACTGGATGTAATATTCACCCACATGCTTTGTTTACATACAAACAAGCAATTTTTACAGAACTGTTGTTTTGTGCTAAAAATTATGAGTGATGACTTTTGATATAAAGATCCATATTCAATAACACTTTGGAGTTTGTTTTTAAGATTATAGTGTCAAACTCAGGACTACTTTTTAAAAGTACCTTGTGATGGCTGAAAAAAAATTTCTGTTTCCTTTTTCTCCATATCTTCCTTATGTGGTTTGTATCCTATAATGAAGTCTTCTTGAAACACATGAAGCAACTGTGTATTTGAGCCACACTACAAATAGGAAAAAAATGAAGTTTCATCTTTGAAATTCCCTGTCTTCCACCTACCACCTCCCCAAGAACACAAATGTAGAAGAAATAAATCTAACAATCTCTATTCTTTATCAACTGACAAATTAGAAAGGAAAAAGCAACATAAAAAAATGAATCACCTGGGCAGAGAAAACTGCTTTCAGAGATGCTATAGCCAGCCAATAGCAGAATTGAAGAGCTCTAATAAAAACAAATCAACATACCTGCTTCTCAAAACACACACACACCATAAGTGATCTACACCACTTTGAGCTCAAAAATATTAGGTCTCATGACTTGCTGGAGAAGGCTATGCTGACTATGTAATAAGGCAACTAGTATAGGATTCCCTTAGTTTTTCTAATTCCACTTGGGAACCAAATATAGGACAACCAGAAACATCCTCAAAGTATTCCCAGTCTATCTAGTGGGAATTGTGAGGGGCCCTATGACAGCCAGATGGTGACACACCTCTAGATTAATGTATTCACATGTAAGTAACAAGGATTTCTAAACGGTTGGAGGAGCCATCATCAGCTGCTACTGATATGCTATGTGAGTGCGTTTTTTTAACACAGAGAAAAAAACTAGAAAATACAAATGGCTACTTATAATCACAAAGGGAATGGAAATTCAAGAAAAAACTAAATTCAGCCAAAATCTTTGGGTGGAAGAGTGTATTAAGACAATTAGAGGCTGCCTCACAGATTTCAAGGAAGGGAGGCATGGATGGGTGGGCTAAATTTTATGGAATAAAGGAGGTCAACCTCCTTACAAACTACACAGAAATGAAAGAACTATAATATTAGGTTGACCCACAGAATATTTATGAAAGTTATATGGTATTTTTATGTGTCTCCACATAGAAACCAAAAATCTCCTCACATGTAGAGAAAAAGGTCACCTCCCCAAAGGAAAAAATAAATGAGAAGGGAAGTGTGAGGTCTTCATGGATATCGAAACCATACAGCACATTGGGCACAAACCTAGAATGAGTTTTAGCCATTTATCAGTGCTTACAGTTCACCAGCCCTTATGTTAAAGATAGCCACTACTAAAGGGGAGGGGGGATCTTGAACAGCTGTGAAGTGAAAAGCATGATGCTAAGTAAGAGTGGCCTCTGTTAATATCCCATGGTGAAGAGAAGGAGCTAAAGTGGGAGAAGAATTTAACACTCAGCCCATTAAAAATGAAGACCTTTAAGGGAATGAAGACAGTCCACTCTTCTGCCATATCCCTATGGAGGAGAATAAGGAAATCACGGGTTAGGGATTTCCTTGGAGGCATTCACGTTACTACGTGAATCTGGCAGCCATATTTCTGTTGCCAAGAGCTGACATTTGTCTACATTGGTGGAAATTATTACATTTTCCCCAACAGAAAGTACCAGGCACTATGGAAAAAAAATAATACAACTATATTTGTTTTTGAATATGGTTTGCTCAATTTCTTCATTTCCTTGTTTGAAAATATTGGTAACTTCCTCACCAAAACAATCTTTTTTCCTATTTGGAATGAATATATTAGTGCTATCCCTTAGTCCATCAACATGATCCTGAAGAAACAAGTATCTTGAGGTCTAGAAAGGGATTTATAAACTCACTGTAGGGAGAAGGGTTCTCCCTCTTTCCTGGGTAGTTGCCAAGGAAGAACAATGACTATACAAAAGACTTAGGATTAGAAAGTAAATGTATACTTTGATCTTACTTTTTATGGATATTGTAAAAACATCTAATATTCAGCCTAACAAGGCAATCAGTCTAAAGCTGAACTATCATCTGAGTTGAAATGAGGAATAGTATAAAAAGAGAAACCACAACTCAAGCCCCTATGCAGCTGTTATGTATTTTCCTTCACAGTTTTCCTGACTGAATCGAATGACCTTTAAACAGGAAATAAGGCTACATATAAAACTTAGCTGGAGAGTAATTCCTAAATCGTTAGATTTTCACTGTGGAAATCAAGAGAAGCTGGCTGTATTTACAATTCTCAAACAAGAGAATTATTCTGATCATGAAATATATACACATAAAGCACTCTGGGATAAAGTATATTAATACCCCCAATTCACAAGCATGTTTTTACTTGGTTGGTTATTGCATCGAGTTCAATAATGCAGCCAGGTCGAGCAGTAGACTGTTGGCTCACAATATTAAACACTTCTCCAATGAGTTTCTGTAAATAAAAAACAGAAGATGTGAATCATCAACAATTTAAGAATCTATTGTCAGTGTGATACAGCATCTCAGATATTCAAGGCCCCTCTTAATATTCAATGATTGGCAATGGTGATTCATTCATTTAAAGAATTATTTAAAATTTCTGTACTCACTTTTATTCTCATGTTTAAGATTAACTAAACAGGTAGAAAACTCTATAATGTCTAGCTAAATAGTGTAGAACTTCAAGGCATCTGGTTCTTTTAACATGTCTTCATTTTGCAGTCCTAAAGCTCCATGACAGACCTGGCTGAGGCTGTGGCCCCATGCCCACGTCTATGGTTTGCAGATGTGCAATGCCATGTAGAAGTATGACGCTGCCAGTGAGAAGGTATGCGCGGTGGTTGACAGGAAGTGCGACTCTGTATCTTGAGATGAGGATGTTTGAACTAACATGGGAAGTTTAACTTTGGACACCCAAACTCTCAAACCTTTGTGCTGAAAAAGGCAGTCCCTTCTCCCTCTTTCCAATCAGGCTTCCCTTGCATAAAAACCTTTCAGTAACTTCACTTGAAGCAGTTACTTCACAAGGAGATGCCCAGTCTCCTCAGCATCACTGCTATTACTTCTTACCACCTGCAGGCCGCTGAGGGGGTCAGGTTCCAGCTTAGCCTAGGGTTATAAATACAAGACTACCTCTGGGAAAACAGCACATACCCTGGGGTTGTAGCATCTTTCCAATTTGTATCAGCAAGATGCCAGAGACATGGATGGGTTATTAGACCAAGGAGGACAAAATATATGGCTGGGTACGGCTGAATTTATTGTTAGGAGTACATTCAAACAAAATTCAGGCTTTAAAAAGTTAGCTCAGACACCTGGAGGTAGTGTCTCCTGGATTTGTTAACTGCAATCTGAATGCAACTGTGGCCTACACGGGGTGAGGTTAAAACACCGGAATACCTCTAACACACCAGGAGTCCTTGCTACTCAAGTGTGGTCAATGAACCAGCAACAATAGCAACACCAGGAAGCTTTTTAGAAATGCAGCTCTCAGGCCCTGAAGCTAATACATCCACACTGTAACACCATCTCTAGATGATTCGTGTACATACTGAAGTTTAGTAAGTACTGACGTGCATAAGTTGTTCTCCGCCTTGGCTGCACACTGAATCACCTGAGGAGCTTTAACAGTGACAGCTGCTTAGGTCGCAATTACAGAGACTGATTTATTGGTCTTGAGTAATCACAGGCATTTTACAAACTCCTCAGGTGCTTCTGACGTGCAACCAAGGTTGCAGCCCCCTTGCAGGGATACCCATTCCAGGTAAGGATTTGCCTTCCCTGCCCACAACTCTGCCGCTAGCACTGACTAAGGCCTTACCAAATGCTTTACTCAATACTACAGGATCCTACTCAACTTTACCTCCAACAAAGGAACCCATTTTACAGCAGAAGATAGGGCCAGAATTAGGATAAAATGAAAAAAGCACTCACCTTGGGTGCAAAATTTAAGGGGGGGGGGGTACCAAAAACTCAATAATCAAGATAAATAATACCTTAATGCAGTATTTTTTTTAAAGATTTACTGGAGCTCCTGGGTGGCTCACTCGGTTAAGCATCTGCCTTCGGCTCAGGTCATGGTCCCGGGATTGAGCCCCATATCTGGCTCCCTTCTCAGTGGGGAGTCTGTTCTCCCTCTCCCTCTACCATCTCCCCTGCTTGTGCTCACTCTCTCTCTCAAATAAAATCATTAAAAAAAAAAAAGTTTTATTTGAGAGAGTGCATGCATGCACAGTTGGGGGAGGGGCAGAGGGAGAGGGAAAGGGAGAACCTTAAGCAGACTTCCAGCCGAGCACAGAGCCCCAGGCAGGGCTTTATCTCATGACCCATGAAATCCTGATCTGAGTTGAAATCCTATGTCAGACATTTAACCAACTGAACCACCCAGGCTCCCAAGGCAATATTTCTTAAAATCAGATTTAATGCAAAAAAATTCATAATGAAGAAAATATCAAAATTTTATATGCAGGAATCAATAGTGTCATGGGGTACCTGGCTGTCTCAGTCAGAAGAGCCTGTGACTCTGGGGTTGTGAGTTCAAGCCCTACATTGGGTGTAAAGATTATTTAATTAATAAACTTAAAAACTAAAAAGAAAAATGTCTTGATGAGCCATATTAGAGCCTGAGACAAAAGCAAATCACAGATATGTTTATATGTATTTTTTAATGATTAATATTTTTTCAGAACATTAATGTGGTTGAAAACTATTGAAAAACTGAAAAGAAAGTATATTAAGGGGCACCTGGGTGGCTCAGTGGGTTAAAGCCTCTGCCTTCGATTCAGGTCATGATCCCAGGGTCCTGGGATCGAGCCCCGCATCGGGCTCTCTGCTCAGCGGGGAGCCTGCTTCCTCCTCTCTCTCTGCCTGCCTCTCTGCCTACTTGTGATATCTCTGTCAAATAAACAAATAAAAATCTTTAAAAAAAAATCTAAAAAAAAAAAGTACATTAAAACTCACAATCATTATTTTATATTTAAGTTTATTTATACCAAAATGATATTATTATTTTACTTAACTGGCTCTAATGAAAGAAAACATCAATATTTTTTAAATCTACTTTTGCTTGTTTTCAATATAGACAACTTCCCTGTTTGACAATCTCTTGACCGAGTGACAATCTCAAATAATTTCTTTGATTAATTTGTTATTTTTTAGAAAGGGAGGAGGGGAAAGGGCAGAGGGAGAAGGAGAGAGAGAATCTTAAGCAGGTTCCACACTCAGGATGGATGCAGGGCTTGACCCTGAAATCATGACCTGAGCCAAAATCAAGAGTCAGGTGTTTAACCAATTGAGCCACCCAGGTGCTCCATAAATAATTTTTAATTAACTTCAGCTTATTGAAATTTCTTCTGCAGAACACTGGGACTGCTTTTTTTTTTTTTTAGTTCTGTAGTCCACTTCCAAACTTACATAAGACAGCACTGAACAAAATTTGTGAATCAGTTTGAGAAGATCCAAACACAACATTGATTTTATATTACAAATTATGGATCTCGCATGACAAAACTATTTCAGATGAATTTTCATAAGACTTAAACTGTCAAAATATTTAAGAGCCAAGTGAGTGGCTGCATTTTGTAAACAAGATTATCCCTCCAGCTAAAAATTCAAAATCTAAAGCACTTTAGTTAATTTTTCATACCTCCATTTTGCATGTAAAATTAATATGCTTGGTAGTCAGAATAAGACCCCAAAAATGGTCTCTGCTCAGCAGGGAGCCTGCTTCCCTTCCTCTTTCTCTGGCTGCCTCTCTGCCTACCTGTGATCTCTGTCAAATAAACAAATAAAATCTTTAAAAAAAAAAATTTACACCCACCAAATATACTTGCAAAGTCACTTTCTCTTACTATATCCAACAACTCTCAACTGAAAGCTGGATTAGCAAAGAAGTAAATTTTGACCACATTATTGAAGTGTTTCCTTTAGTTAAAGCCAGGAAAGTAAAATTATAAAAAATTGTTTGGGCCACAGATGAAATATTTAAAATTAAAATAATGTTGTGAATTTTAATATACTTACTTCCGATTTTCAACACTTTTCAACTGCTTTAATGTTCTGGGGGAAAAAATTAACCATTAAAAAATTACAGGAACATATGTTTCTAGAGTACACATTCTTCCTTTTGCCCCAGGCTTCAATGTGGCTCAACATGGCACTGCTAGGCCTGTTTTTATTTTAAATTTTAGCATTTTGTTCATCAAGAATTTTTCTGCATTAATTCTGATTGTTTAAAATATAGCACTAAAACCGCCCAATCCCGTAATTCCACCACTAGGTATTTACTTAAAGAAAATAAGAACACTAACATTTGGGCCACTCCACCAGGTTTAAAAAGAAAAAGAAAAAAAAAGTGCTGACAAAGTGTAAGGGAGTGCAGAATTTGGTGGTGGGAGGAGACTACAATTATTGAATTCAGGCTCTGTGACTATCTGTAGAAGCAGGGGCTATGACAGCTTTCCTTTATATTTTTTCTTTTTCCCTGATTTCCCTACCAGGACAAGTACCAACAGTGCAACAACTTCAGGTTCCAAGTAGGACCACAACTAAACCAGCATCATTCCACAATGACCCAAGTTTCTCAATCTAAATACAGAAGAGGGATCGATGCTAGAGGACAAAAAGAGTGGACTTTGCTGGCAACTCTTGATCTGCATTTGAACCTCAATACTTTCTCCACCCTTGTCTGCCTTATCCTGTGCCCAAGAGGTTAAGTTCTGGACCCTATCACCTAGCTTGGAAGTCAGCTTCAGCTTCAGGCTAAATTTACTCAGTGGGAGGGACTGGTCAGAGACTGGAGAGGAGAGAGAGAAAAGTCGGGGCATGTGTCCCCCTTGCTCCCCACAGTTCTGGGAGTGACTATGTTCCTCTGTAGCCATCTCTCCCATCAGGCAGCTCCTGCTCCCATGGCTTTAGCTCTCCCCAGGCTTCGGCACACTGTTACTGCTCTCTTGACCCTTGAGGCACAGGGACAGATTTTTCTATTGTCACTGCAAAAAATTACCACAAACTTAGCAGTTTAAAACAACACATATGTATTCTATTATAGTTCTATAGGTCAAAAGTCTGACATGGGTCTCACTGAACTAACATCAACTTGTCAGCAGGACCCCATTCCTTTCTGGAGACTTAAGGGGAAAATCCTATTTCTTTGCCCTTTCCAGCTTATAGAGGTTAGTCACATTCTTTGGCTCATGGTCCCCATTTCCCCTTAGCTAAACGCAGTAATATCATCTCTCTGACCGTTCCTCTTTTGTCACCTCTCTCTTTGACCATAGTCAGTAAAGGTTCTCTGCTTCCAAGGACTCATGTGATCAGACTGAGCCTACCCAAATAATACAGAAAAATTTCCACAGTTCAGGACCCTTAATTTATACACATCTGCAAAGTCTCTTTTGCCATGTGAGGTTAAAAAAAAAAAAAAAAAACTGCAGGTTCTGGGGATTAGCACGTGAATATTTTGGGGGGCCATTATTCGGATAATGGTAATAGTGGCTTCACCCTGCTGCTAGACTCTGAGTGCTTTATTATCACTTGTGGGTTAATCATGTGCTCATCTTTAAAAGGAGTTATTTCATTAAACTCTTCACAGTTACTACACTTGATCTTAGTCAAAAGGCCAGGAAGCAATAAACTCTTCACAGTTAAACCTTTATTATGTGCCATCTGTCTCCCACCTAGGCCCTGACTGACACAGGGACAAAATCAAGGTGGTACTGACTGTCTCTCCTGAAAAAGTACAACCCTTATCAATGTGCTCTTCCCCACAAAATGCAAAGAAAGATCTGTGTGTAGCTTCTCCTACTTAGTCTTTCTTCCCAATGTAAATACTATAAACCCACAAAGAACATGAATAAGCAATTCAAAAGGAAATACAAATGGCCAATAAAAATATGAAAAACCATTCCATTTCTGCAATAATTAAAAAATGCGCAAATCAGAAGAATAGACATTAGTTCAAAATAGTGAAGATTCTGAAAGAAGAAAGAAAAAGAGGGAGGAAAAAGCCTGTACTCACAAACTTTGCTGATGAAATACAAATTGGTACAACAGCTAGCTTCCCATTGCCTTCACAAGGTAATAAAACACTTCAGCATGACATTCATCAACTTACTCATTACCTCAACAAATATTTATAGAGTGCTTATCAGATACCAGGCACTGGGAATACAGCACCGCCCTCATTTAGTATAACAAACTGTGAAATGGTACTGAGTGTTAAGGGGAAAACAAAGTGGGAGTGTGGACAGGAAGTATTGGGCAGAGGTGGTCAGGAAGCCTTCACTTGACTAAAGACCTAAAGGAGGCAAGAATATAAGCCATGTGTTATCTGAGGGAAGAACATGCCAGGCAGGGAGAACAGTAAGTAAAAGACACTAAGATGAGAGATGGTTGCCCATGCTCCAGAACCAGTAAAAAGACTGGTATGGCTGGAGCCAAAATGAGGGAGGGGAAAAGTAGAAAAATGCAATATCAGAGAAGTGAAGGAAGGCTGGATGGGGGTAGAGTCTGTACAGTATTATAGTTCACTGTGGACAATGGCTTAAGAGTGACATGATCCAAACAAATTATACTTTAAAAATATCATTCTGACTTCTATATTGAGAATAGGAAGTCCAAGACCATCTTTCCCCACAGGCACAAATTTAACAGTGATAAAATTCAACATGCTTTCATGAAAAAAAAAAAAAACACTCAACAAACTATGAATAGAAAGAAACTACCTCCATATAATAAAAGATGTATGAAAAGCTCAAAGCTAATGTTGTACCCAATGGGAAAAGACAGACTTTTTCCTCTAAGATAGATCAGAAACAAGGCAAGGATACCCACTCTCACCACTATTATCCAACACAGACTGTAAGTTCTAGCCAGAACAATTAGACAAGAAATAAAAAGTATAAAAATTAGAAAAGACATAAAATTACATGCAGATGGCATGATCTTATATGTAGAAAACTTTAAAAATCTCCCCCCTCACATAAAATCGTTAGAAATAATAAACTAATTTAGTAAAGCTATAGCATACAAAAAATCACCATTCAAAAATCAGGTGTGTTTCTGTATACTAACAATGACCAGTCCAAAAAGGAAATTAATATTTTCTACTTACTAGAGCATCAAAAAGAATAAAGGACTTAAGAAACCGAGCAAAGAAGATGAAAGACTTGTACACTGAAAACTATAAAACATTGTTAAGAAAAATCAAAGAAGATATAAATAAATGGAAAGACATATTATGCTGTGGATTAGAAGACTTAATATTATTAAAATGTCCATACTGCCAAAATAATCGATAGATTCAATGTAATTACTATCAAAATTCCAGTGGCATATTTTGCAGAAATTGAAAAAAAATCCTAAAATTCATATGATAACCTGGGAGAAAGCTTCAAGACACTTTTCTTGGATATGACATCAAATTTCTTGGATATTACAGGCAACAAGATAAATAGACAAATGGACTACATCACACTTAAAAACTTATGCATATCAAGGAAAACAACTAACAGAGTAAAAAGGCAAACTACAGAATGGAGGAAATAACAGCAAATTATATATGTGATAAGGGCTTAACATCCAGAACACCAAATGAACTTCTACAACTCAACAACAACAAAAAAGCAAAAGGACCTGAACAGACATATCTCCAAAGAAGCTATATGAATGGTCAACATGCACATGAAAAGGTGTTCAATAGCACTAATCACAAGAGAAATTAAAATCAAAACCACTATGAGGTATCACCTCATACTCATAAAGACCACTACCAAGAATAGAAAATAACTGCTGGAATGGAAGCAGAGAAGTTGGAACCTTGTGCACTGATGGTGGGAATATATAATGGTGTTACCATTAAGGAAAACAGTATGGAGGTTCCCAAAAAATCCCACTTCTGGGTATATACCCCCAAATATTAAGAGCAGAACTGCGAAGAGATATTTGTACACCTATATTCAACACAGCATTATTCACAAAAGTCAAAAGATGGAAGCAATCCAACTGTCCGCTGACAGGTGCATGGGTACAGTGGAGTATCATGCAGTTTTCAAAAGGATCTCGCCACTTGCTACAACATGGATAAACTTAAGAGGACATGACACCAAGCACTAGAACAACTGAATCTTCAGTACTATGGATGGAATTTTTTTTAATTTTAATTAAATTGCTGCCTTCAGGGCGCCTCACTGGCTCAGCAGGTGGAGCGTTCGACTCTTGATATCAGGGTTGTGAGTCTGAGGCCCACACTGGGTGTGGAGATTACTTAAAAATAAAATCTTTAAATCTCTGCCTTCGTAAACAGTTTGCTCAACATAAATTGCTTCTTGATGACTCAAAGTCATATTTATGACCATTAACTGTTACTCGTGCCTTTAAAGGTCTAAAAACCTCAAGTTCTGTCTTAATAGTAAGTACCAAATATACACTGGTATCTGAGAAGGAACATTAGGAATTAATTTCCAAATGTCTTCAAAACAGTTCTAAACTACATTTTGCTACCTAAAACCTCAGTCACTTCACGCTCAGTGTATCTCAAACTTAAGTCATCGACAATACCTCACAAATATCTAACCGCTACTAATGAATCCATTATCACAAAATTGAAACCTTAGAATCATTTCCTTTAGTATTCATATTCAGCAACTATTAAGCCCTACTCTCCCGTTCTCAATGTCTACCAAATCCCACTCTAGCTCAGGTTTATTTTACCACATGCTTTGATGACCTCAATAGATTTCCTGCCATCTCAGATGTTTCCAGTGCCTACCAACTACATTCCATCCTGCAAACTAATCACTTTACTTCCCTATCCAAAAAAAGTTTACTGTCCCCTAAATTCATCTCTTGATTCCAGAATAAAATTCAAATATTTTCAGATTTTTTTTTTTAAGATTTTATTTATTTATTTATTTGTCAGAGAGAGAGAGAGGGAGAGAGAGCAAGCACAGGCAGACAGAATGGCAGGCAGAGGCAGAGAGAGAAGCAGGCTCCCTGATGAGCAAGGAGCCTGACGTGGGACTCGATCCCGGGACGCTGGGATCATGACCCGAGCCGAAGGCAGCTGCTTAACCAACTGAGCCACCCAGGCGTCCCTTTTCAGATGTTTCTTATAGAGGAAAAAAAAAAAAAAAGCTAGACTCTACCCAGCATCTACTAAAAACCCCATTTGAGGAAGAGGACAGCATGTGACAATTTCTTGCCATATTTCAAATTACAATTAGTAGAGGAAGTAACTAGAAGAACAGCTGCTCTTAGAAAAAAAAAAAAAAACAAAAAAGATCAGCAGAAATAATGGGAACTTGACAGGGAACTCACATTGTTAACAGTTTAAGATCAAAAATATGGGTGAGGTCCTATAGTCTATCATCCAGAAAGACAAAAATCTCAGAATTCCTTATAACATACAGCTCTGAACGTCAAAATGGCTTAGTCAATCAGAGAAAGACAATTATCATATGATCTCACTGATATGAGGAATTTGAGAAACAAGACAGAGGATCATAGGGAAAGGAAGGAAAAATGAAACAAGATGAAACCAGAGAGGGAGACAAACCATAAGAGACTCTTAATCTCAGGAAACAAACAGGTTTGCTGGAGGGGAGGCGGATGGGAGGGATGGGGAAGCTGGGTGATGGACATTGGGGAGGGTATGTGCTATGGTGAGTGCTGTGAATTGTGTAAGACTGACGAATCACACATCTGAACCCTTGAAACAAATATTACATTATATGTTAATTTTAAAAAATGGCTTAAGAGAGTCTGGAGGCTAGAAGGACTTGGAGATTTCTGACTATGTAACTGCAACACAACTAATGAGAAAAAAGCTGGTTAGTGTAAGGGGTTGGCTAATGTCACATGAAAATCCATGTCTACCCAGAATGTCAGAATGAAATTTTTTTAAAAATTTTTTTTATTATGTCATGTTAGTCACTATACAGTACATCATTAGTTTTTGATGTAGCATTCCATGATTCATTGTTTGTATATAACACCCAATGATCCATGCAATATGTGCCCTCCTTAATACCCATCATTAGGCTAACCCATCCCTTCACCCCTCTCCCCTCTAAAACCCACAGTTTAGGGGAGCCTGGGTGGCTTAGTCGGTTAAGCAGCTGCCTTCAGCTCAGGTTGTGATCCCAGGGTCCTGGGATTGAGTCCCGCATCGGGCCTCTTGCTCAGCAGGGAGCATGCTTCTCCTTCTGCCTGCCTCTCACCCCTGCTTGTGCTCTCTCTCTCTCTGACAAATAAAATCTTAAAAAAAAAAAAAAAAAAAACACAAAAACCTCAGTTTGTTTCCTGGAGTCCATAGACTCTCATGGTTTGTCTCCCCGCTCTGATTCTCCCCTTCATTTTTCCCTTCCTTCTCCTAATGTCCTCCATGTTATTTCTTATGTTCCACAAATAAGTAAAACCATATAATTGTCTTTCACTTAGCATAATCTCCTCCAGTTCCATCCATGTTAATGCAAATGCAGACATCTTATTTTTTCTTTTTTTAAAATATTTTATTTATTTATTTGACAGAGAGAGATATAGTGAGAGAAGGAACACAAGCAGGGGGAGTGGGAGAGGGAGAAGCAGGCTTCCCGCTAAGCAGGGAGCCAGATGCGGGGCTCGATCCCAGGACCCTGAGATCATGACCTGAGCCTAAGGCAGACACTTAATGACTGAGCGACCCAAGTGCCCGGACATCTTATTTAGAGGAAGTATATTTGCAGATCTAATCTGTTTAAAATAAGGTCATACTAAATTAGGGTGGGTGTCCTTCTAAGGAGAGGGCACATAGAGACACCCAGAGAGAGAAAGGCCATGTGAAGACAGAGACAGAGACTACAGTGTTGCAGCTTCAAGTCTACAAACACTGAAGATTGGATGGAGCAACCAGAGGTTAGGAAGAGGCAAGAAAGGATCTTCCCCTAGAGCCTTCAGAAAGAACATGGTCCTGCCAACACCTTCATTTCAAACTAAATGTATATGCAAAAAAACAGAGTTGCAAAGTATGTGAAACACAAAACTTCTAGAGCTAAAAGGAGAAATGGACAAATTCACAATTACGGTTGGGAATTTCAACACCCTTCTGATAGAAATTGATAGAACTAGACAGAAAATTAGCAAAGATTTAGAGGAACTCAACACCCCCATTAATGAAAACAAAAGCTAACTGACAATTTTAGAATACCACACCCAACAACAGCAGAAAATGTTCAAGTGCCATGGAATACATACTAAGATAAACAAGATCCTGGGCCATAAAACAAGCCTCAATAAATTTACAAGGATTGGAATCATGAAGTGTGTTCTCCTACCATCATGCAATCAAATTAGAAATCAGTAACAGAATGATAACAGGAAAATCTCTTCTGAGTATTCACTGGGAAGCTAAACAACACCCTTTTAAGTAACCCACGAATCAAGTAAGAATTCTCAAGGAACATTTAAAAATACAGTGAAGTGAATAAAATGAAAATATTACTTATCAAAATGCCAAAGTAGTACTGAGAGGGAAATTTTTTTTTTAATTTATTTGACAGACAGATCACAAGTAGGCAGAGAGGCAGGCAGAGAGAGACAGGAGGAGGCAGGCTCCCTGCTGAGCAGAGAGCCCGAGAGAGCAGAGAGCAGAGAACTCGATCCCAGGACCCTGAGATCATGACCTGAGCCAAAGGCAGAGGCTTTAACCACTGAGCCACCCAGGCACCCCTGAGAGGGAAATTTATAGAACTAAATGCATATGTTAGAAAATAAGAAAAGCTTCAAAACAAAACTCTAAGTTACTATGTCATGAAACCTAGAAAAAGACTCCCCTATACCCAAGAAAGGGCAGAACGAAGAAAATAATAAAAGAGCAGAAATTAATAAAAATGAAAACAAAAACAAAGACCTTAATGAAACAAAGAGTTCATTCTTTGACAATATCAATAAAATTAACAAATCTGTAGCAAGACTGATAAGATAAAAAGAGGAAAGGAGGAGATTGGAGTCAAGATGGCGGAGAAGTAGCAGGCTTAGACTACTTCAGGTAGCGGGAGATCAGCTAGATAGCTTGTCTAAAGATTGCAAACACCTACAAATCCAACGGGAGATCAAAGAGAAGAAGAACAGCAATTCTAGAAACAGAAAATCAACCACTTTCTGAAAGGTAGGACTGGCGGAGAAGTGAATCCAAAGCGACGGGAAGATAGATCGTGGGGGGAGGGGCCGGCTCCCGGCAAGCGGTGGAGCAACGGAGCACAAAATCAGGTCTTCTAAAAGTCTGTGCCGCTGAGGGACATCGCTCCAGAGGCTTAACCGGGGTGAAGCCCATGCGGGGTCAGCGTGGCCTCAGGTCCCGCAGGGTCACAGAAGGATCGGGGGTGTCTGAGTGTCGCAGAGCTTACAGGTATTAGAACGGGGAAGCCGGCTACAGAGACAGAGCCGAGGAGTGAGCTCTAAGCTCGGGGTTACCTTGAACCAGTCGCAGACTCGGTGAGCTCGGAGCGCGGCCGGAGGCAGGGTGACGGGAGCCATTGGGCACTATTCTCTGGGGGCGCACGGAGGAGTGGGGCCCTGGGCTCTCGGCTCCTCCAGGCAGGAGACCAGGAGGCCGCCATCTTCACTCCCACCCTCTGGAACTCTACTGAAAGCGCTCAGGGAACAAAAGCTCCGGAAAGCAAACCCGAGTGGATTACTCAGCCCGGCCCCTGGTAAGGGCGGTGCAATTCCGCCTGGGGCAAAGACACTTGAGAATCACTACAACAGGCCCCTCCCCCAGAATATCAACAAGACACCCAGCGAGGACCAAGTTCACCTACCAAGGAGTTCAGTTTCAATACCAAGGAGAGCAATGGAATTCCAGAGGAGGAGAAAGCAAAGCACAGAACTCATGGCTTTCTCCCCATGATTCTTTACCCTTGCAGTTAATTTAATTTTTTTTTCTTTTTCAATTTTTTTTCTCTTCTTCTGCTAAATTTTTTTAACTTTTACCCTTTTCTTTTTTAATGTTTTTTAACTAGTTTACCTAATATATATATTTTTTCCTTTTTATATTTTTTCTTTATTGGTTTTCTTTTTTTAATTTTTTTTTTCTTTCTGAACCTCTTTTTATCCCCTTTCTCCCCCCTCACGATTTGGGATCTCTTCTGATTTGGCTAAAGCATATTTTCCTGGGGTTGTTGCCACCCTTTTAGTATTTTACTTGCTCCTTCATATACTCTTATCTGGACAAAATGACAAGGCGGAAAAATTCACCACAAAAAAAAGAACAAGAGGCAGTACCAAAGGCTAGGGACCTAATCAATACAGACATTGGTAATATGTCAGATCTAGAGTTCAGAATGACGATTCTCAAGGCTCCAGCCGGGCTCGAAAAAGGCATGGAAGATATTAGAGAAACCCTCTCGGGAGATATAAAAGCCCTTTCTGGAGAAATAAAAGAACTAAAATCTAACCAAGTTGAAATAAAAAAAGCTATTAATCAGGTGCAATAAAAAATGGAGGCTCTCACTGCTAGGATAAATGAGGCAGAAAAAAGAATTAGTGATATAGAAGACCAAGTGACAGAGAATAAAGAAGCTGAGCAAAAGAGGGACAAACAGCTACTGGACCATGAGGGGAGAATTCGAGAGATAAGTGACACCATAAGACGAAACAACATTAGAATAATTGGGATTCCAGAAGAAGAGGAAACAGAGAGGGGAGCAGAAGGTATATTGGAGAGAATTATTGGAGAGAATTTCCCCAATATGGCAAAGGGAACAAGCATCAAAATCCAGGAGGTTCAGAGAACCCCCCTCAAAATCAACAAGAATAGGTCCACACCCCATCACCTAATAGTAAAATTTACAAGTCTTAGTGACAAAGAGAAGATCCTGAAAGCAGCCCGGGAAAAGAAGTCTGTAACATACAATGGTAAAAATATTAGATTGGCAGCAGACTTATCCACAGAGACCTGGCAGGCCAGAAAGAGCTGGCATGATATATTCAGAGTACTAAATGAGAAAAACATGCAGCCAAGAATACTATATCCAGCTAGGCTATCATTGAAAATAGAAGGAGAGATGAAAAGCTTCCAGGACAAACAAAAACTGAAAGAATTTGCAAACACCAAACCAGCTCTACAGGAAATATTGAAAGGGGTCCTCTAAGCAAAGAGAGATCCTAAAAGTAGTAGATCAGAAAGAAACAGAGACAATATACAATAACAGTCACCTTACAGGCAATACAATGGCACTAAATTCATATCTCTCAATACTTACCCTGAATGTGAATGGGCTAAATGCCCCAATCAAAAGACACAGGGTATCGGAATAGATAAAAAAACAAAACCCATCTATATGTTGCCTACAAGAAACTCATCTTAAACCCGAAGACACCTCCAGGTTTAAAGTGAGGGGGTGGAAAAGAATTTACCATGCTAATGGACATCAGAAGAAAGCAGGAGTGGCAATCCTTATATCAGATCAATTAGATTTTAAGCCAAAGACTATAATAAGAGATGAGGAAGGACACTATATCATACTCAAAGGAACTGTCCAACAAGAGGATCTAACAATTTTAAATATCTATGCCCCTAACGTGGGAGCAGCCAACTATATAAACCAATTAATAACAAAATCAAAGAAACACATCAACAATAATACAATAATAGTAGGGGACTTTAACACTCCCCTCACTGAAATGGACAGATCATCCAAGCAAAAGATCAACAAGGAAATAAAGGCCTTAAATGACACACTGGACCAGATGGACAACACAGATATATTCAGAACTTTTCATCCCAAAGCAACAGAATACACATTCTTCTCTAGTGCACACGGAACATTCTCCAGAATAGATCACATTCTCGGTCCTAAATCAGGTCTCAACCGTTATCAAAAGATTGGGATCATTCCCTGCATATTTTCAGACCACAATGCTCTGAAGCTAGAACTCAATCACAAGAGGAAATTTGGAAAGAACCCAAATACATGGAGACTAAACAGCATCCTTCTAAAGAATGAATGGGTCAACCAGGAAATTAAAGATGAATTGAAAAAATTCATGGAAACAAATGATAATGAAAACACAACGGTTCAAAATCTGTGGGACACAACAAAGGCAGTCCTGAGAGGAAAATATATAGCGGTACAAGCCTTTCTCAAGAAACAAGAAAGGTCTCAGGTACACAATCTAACCCTACACCTAAAGGAGCTGGAGAAAGAACAAGAAAGGAAGCCTAAACCCAGCAGGAGAAGAGAAATCATAAAGATCAGAGCAGAAATCAATGAAATAGAAACCAAAAAAACAATAGAACAAATCAACGAAACTAGGAGCTGGTTCTTTGAAAGAATTAATAAGATCGATAAACCCCTGGACAGACTTATCAAAAAGAAAAGAGAGAGGACCCAAATAAATAAAATCATGAATGAAAGAGGAGAGATCACAACGAACACCAAAGAAATACAGACAATTATAAGAACATACTATGAGCAACTCTACGCCAACAAATTTGACAATCTGGAAGAAATGGATGCATTCCTAGAGACATATAAACTACCACAACTGAACCAGGAAGAAATAGAAAGCCTGAACAGACCCATAAGCAGTAAGGAGACTGAAACAGTCATCAAAAATCTCCAAACAAACAAACGCCCAGAGCCAGATGGCTTCCCGGGGGAATTCTACCAAACATTTAAAGAAGAACTAATTCCTATTCTCCTGAAACTGTTCCAAAAAATAGAAATAGAAGGAAAACTTCCAAACTCATTTGATGAGGCCAGCATCACCTTGATCCCAAAACCAGACAAGGATCCCATCAAAAAAGAGAACTACAGACCAATATCCTTGATGAACACAGATGCAAAAATTCTCGCCAAAATACTAGCCAATAGGATTCAAAAGTACATTAAAAGGATTATTCACCACGACCAAGTGGGATTTATTCCAGGGCTGCAAGGTTGGTTCAACATCCGCAAATCAATCAATGTGATACAACACATTAATAAAAGAAAAAACAAGAAAAATATGATACTCTCAATAGATGCTGAAAAAGCATTTCACAAAGTACAGCATCCCTTCCTGATCAAAACTCTTCAAAGTGTAGGGATAGACGGCACATACCTCAATATTATCAAAGCCATCTATGAAAAACCCACCGCAAATATCATTCTCAATGGAGAAAAATTGAAAGCTTTTCCGCTAAGGTCAGGAACACGGCAGGGATGGCCATTATCACCACTGCTATTCAACATAGTACTAGAAGTCCTAGCCTCAGCAATCAGACAACAAAAAGAAATTAAAGGCATCCAAATCGGCAAAGAAGTAGTCAAACTATCACTCTTCGCAGATGATATGATACTATATGTGGCAAACCCAAAAGCCTCCACTCCAAAACTGCTAGAACTTGTACAGGAATTCAGTAAAGTGTCAGGATATAAAATCAATGCACAGAAATCAGTTGCATTTCTCTACACCAACAACAAGACAGAATAAAGAGAAATTAAGGAGTCCATCCCATTTACAATTGCACCCAAAACTATAAGATACCTAGGAATAAACCTAACCAAAGAGACTAAGAATCTATACACAGAAAACTATAAAGTACTCATGAAAGAAATTGAGGAAGACACAAAGAAATGGAAAAATGTTCCATGCTCCTGGATTGGAAGAATAAATATTGTGAAAATATCTATGCTACCTAAAGCAATCTACACATTTAATGCAATTCCTATCAAAGTACCATCCATTTTTTTTCAAAGAAATGGAACAAATAATCCTAAAATTTATATGGAACCAGAAAAGACCTCGAATAGCCAAAGGAATATTGAAAAAGAAAGCCAAAGTGGGTGGCATCACAATTCCGGACTTCAAGCTCTATTACAAAGCTGTCATCATCAAGACAGCATGGTACTGGCACACATAGATCAATGGAACAGAATAGAGAGCCCAGAAATAGACCCTCAACTCTATGGTCAACTCATCTTTGACAAAGCAGGAAAGAATGTCCAATGGAAAAAAGACAGCCTCTTCAATAAATGGTGTTGGGAAAATTGGACAGCCACATGCAGAAAAATGAAATTGGATCATATCCTTATGCCACACACGAAAATAGACTCAAAATGGATGAAGGATCTCAATGTGAGAAAGGAATCCATCAAAATCCTTGAGGAGAACACAGGCAGCAACCTCTTCGACCTCAGCCGCAGCAACATCTTTCTAGGAACATCGCCAAAGGCAAGGGAAGCAAGGGCAAAAATGAACTATTGGGATTTCATCAAGATCAAAAGCTTTTGCACAGCAAAGGAAACAGTTAACAAAACCAAAAGACAACTGACAGAATGGGAGAAGATATTTGCAAACGACATATCAGATAAAGGGCTAGTTTCCAAAATCTATAAAGAACTTAGCAAACTCAACACCCAAAGAACAAATAATCCAATCAAGAAATGGGCAGAAGTGGGGCGCCTGGGTGGCTCAGTGGGTTAAGCCACTGCCTTCAGCTCAGGTCATGATCTCCAAGTCCTGGGATCGAGCCCCGCATCAGGCTCTCTGCTCAGTGGGGAGCCTGCTTCCTCCTCTCTCTGCCTGCCTCTCTGCCTGCTTGTGATCTCTCTGTCAAATAAATGAATAAAATCTTTAAAAAAAAAAAAAAAGAAATGGGCAGAAGACATGAACAGACATTTCTGCAAAGAAGACATCCAGATGGCCAACAGACACATGAAAAAGTGCTCCATATCACTCGGCATCAGGGAAATACAAATCAAAACCACAATGAGATATCACCTCACACCAGTCAGAATGGCTAAAATTAACAAGTCAGGAAATGACAGATGCTGGCGAGGATGCGGAGAAAGGGGAACCCTCCTACACTGTTGGTGGGAATGCAAGCTGGTGCAACCACTCTGGAAAACAGCATGGAGGTTCCTCAAAATGTTGAAAATAGAACTACCCTATGACCCTGCAATTGCACTGCTGGGTATTTACCCTAAAGATACAAACGTAGTGATCCGAAGGGGCACGTGCACCCGAATGTTTATAGCAGCAATGTCTACAATAGCCAAACTATGGAAAGAACCTAGATGTCCATCAACAGACGAATGGATAAAGAAGATGTGGTATATATACACAATGGAATACTATGCAGCCATCAAAAGAAATGAAATCTTGCCATTTGCGACGACGTGGATGGAACTAGAGGGTATCATGCTTAGTGAAATAGTCCATCGGAGAAAGACAATTATCATATGATCTCTCTGATATGAGGGAGAGGAGATGCAACATGGGGGGTTAAGGGGGTAGGAGAAAAGTAAATGAAACAAGATGGGATTGGGAAGGAGACAAATCATAAGTGACTCTTAATCTCACAAAACAAACTGAGGGTTGATGGGGGGAGGGGGGTTGGGAGGGGGGAGTGGGGTTATGGACATTGGGGAGGATATGTGCTATGGTGAGTGCTGTGAAGTGTGTAAACCTGGCGATTCACAGACCTGTACCCCTGGGGATAAAAATATATTATATATTTATAAAAAATAAAATTAAAAAAAAAAAGAGGAAAGGAGCTACTTACCATGTTGATAGCATGTACCCTTCATATAATGTGAAAGAAGGGTCCTTCACATCTGGGATATTCTTCCTAAAAACCCGTAACTCCAGTCTAACCATGAGAAAAACAGCAAACCCAAATCAAGGGAAAATTCTACAAAATGTCTGACCAGTACTACTCAAAACTGTCAAAGTCATGAGAAAATACTGAGGAAGAAAGAAATGAAGAACACTGAGAAACTATCCAAGATTGGAGAAGGCTACGTAAGGATTCATGATGGCTAAATATAATATGGTTTCTGGGTGAGATTTTGGAACACTAAATCTTAGTAAGTAGAGTTCAGCTGGTAATATGAGATGTTAACAATAGGGGAAATTGGCTGTGGGGTGGATGAGAACTGTTCACTGTTGCAACTTTTCTGTAAATCTAAAACTATTCAAAAACTAAAAATTTATTTTAAAAAATTAACTGGGGGTATGTGGGTGGCTCAGTGCGTTAAGCCCCTGCCTTCGGCTCGGGTCATGATCTCAGGGTCCTGGGATAGAGCCCCGCATCAGGCTCTCTGCGCAGCGGGGCTCCTGCTTCCCTGTCTCTCTCTGCCTGCCTCTCTGCCTACTTGTGATCTCTGTCAAATGAAGTTTAAAAAAAAAATTAAAATAAAAAATTAAGCAACTGAATAAGTTATTATTTTCAGAGTACAGGATAAAGGAAAAGATGAGCTCATTAACAGAGGCTGATACTTTAATGTTAATAAAGATGGAGAGAATAAGAACTAATTCCTACTTTGAATCTGGTCTTCCATTTCAAGAATTTTAGCTAGTTAGTGCCTGAATGGCTCAGCTGGTTAAGCAACAGACTCTTGGTTTCAGCTCCGGTCATGCTCTCAGGTGGTGAAATCAAGCCCTGAGTCAGACTCCTGAGCTGGGCATGAACCCTGATTAAGATTCTTTCCCTTTCTGCCGCTCTCCCAACATGTACATGCACTCTCAATCTAAAAATTTAAAAAAAAATTTTTTTTTAATTAAAAAAAAGAATTTAGCTTGCAAAAAACAGAAAAAAACCCCAAAAATTTTCTTCAAAGAATATGTATTACTTTTTAACATTAAAAAATTAATAAATTAATGAAATTAGGTCTAAGAAAAAATGTACATTGGTAAGGGGAAGAGTAGAAGACAGGATAAATTAAGAAATTCCAAGAATGTAGTATCTCAATGCAAAACCACATTGAGATACCACCTTAAACCAGTTAGAATGGCCAAAATCAACAAGATAGTAAACAAGTATTGGAGAGGATGTGGAGAAAGGGGAACCCTCTTACACTGTTGGTGGGAATGCAAGTCAGTGCAGCCACTTTGGAAAACAATGTAGAGATTCCTTAAGAAATTAAAAATAGACCCTGCAATTGCACTACTGGGTATTTACCCCAAAGATACTGACATAGTAAAAAGAAGGGCCATCTGTACCCCAATGTACATAGCAGCAGTGGCCACAGTCACCAAACTGTGGAAAAAACCAAGATGCCCTTCAACGGATGAATGGATAAAGAAGTTATGGTCCATATATACAATGGAGTACTATGCCTCCATCAGAAAGGATGAATACCCAACTTTTATATCAACATGGATGGGACTGGAGGAGATTATGCTGAGTGAAATAAGTCAAGAAGAGAGAGTCAATTATCATGGTTTCACTTACTTGTGGGGCAGAAGAAATAAAACAGACAACTTTGGGAGATGGAGAGGAGAAGTGAGCTGGGGGAAATCGGACAGGGAGACAAACCATGAGAGACTGTGGACTCTGAGAAACAAACTGAGGGTTTTGGGGGGGTAGTGTGGGGTTGGAGGAATGTGGTGATGGGTATTAAGGAGGGCACGTATTGCATGGAGCACTGGGTGTGGTGCATAAACAATGAATTTTGGAACACATGAAAAAAATAAAATTAAATTAATTTAAAAAAAAAAGAAATTCTAAGAATGTATCTAACTGCTCTACATAAATTTAAATTTCCTGGAAAAGTAATGCCTGGTTAGTGGGAAATTTTGCAAATGAGTTCAATGAACTTTAGAAGATGTTCTTGGAGAAATCATAGGAAATGTCGCACCCAAAATACTAGCAATAGTTAAATGTTCCAATTTTCAAAAAGGAAAACAAAATAATCCAGGAAGGCAAACTAAAGACCTTGATGTCTATTTAGTACAAGGCTTTTAGTCAACAACAGACATCAGGGTAGGTACATTTAACCTACTTACTATACAGTAAAACAATCATTTAACTTCCTTTTTGACTACAGGATATTTGGCAGACAGGGTGTATTTTATTTCAGAAAAGCTCATGACAAGCTGCCTCATAGAAATCCTAGAGGCAAGCTGAAGAAATATTTCAGACAATAAAAATGGAAAAAAATCTCAAATGTACAATGCTAGGCTCTTTTTTTTTTCAGTCCTATCCTGTTTAACACTTTTATAATTGACTCAGACAAAGATGTGGAAACAATATTCATCAAACAGACTGGTGATATAAGTCATAAGGCAATAACGCAAATAACAGAATCTGGAATCAAAAAGAAACTGAAAGACTAAACCTAGCAAGATGAAATGTAATAGTGAAAATAGGCACTCATTTGGGACACAACTCAAATGCACAAATACAGAAAGAAATTTTGGGATATTTAAATGAGAGTCAGCTCAGTATGAATCAATTACAAACAAAGAATCAGCATGATTACCAAAAACACAATAGAATCTAATGAGAGGGGCCATAATACTGCTGTATTCTAGTGGTCCTACAACGCCCAGAGTATAAACAAGCTGAAAACTGCTAAGAAGAGTAACCAGGGCCAAATATAAAACAAAATTAGTTTATTGGGGGAGGGAGAGGTTTGGCCTGAGGAAAAAAGTTTCATAGGTTATAAGACAGTCATCTTCAAATATCTGAAGTGATCTCACATGTAAGGAATATTAGACTTTTCCTAAATGGAACCAGGGCTAACAAGCAGAATTTAAGGAATACAAATTTAATTTCGGTATAGCAGTGAGGGTAATTCAAAAGCAGCATGAGCTGCATTTAGAGCTGAGGCTCCCCGCTCTGAGGCCAGGGGACAGACTGGCAGGAATGTGGTAGCAGGGAATGAAGCATCACATGGCTGGTTTAGACTAGATGACCTATAAAGTATCTTCCAAGTCCATGATTCTAAGATGCTACTTCCTCTATGCCAAGCCTCTGGCTCCAGGCCAAGTGGCTGTGCCACCATTCCTGGAACAAGCCTTACTTATACGTGCACTTTCCCGTATCCACACTTTGAGGCCATTCTCTCACTCCAGCAAAGAGAAAGGATCTTTCTAAACCTTATCCATCCATCAAAAACAAACCTAAATATTGTCCTTACTGAAGACTTCTAGGCCTACCCTCCTACAATCTCTCTCTCCTCTGGATTATGGGACTTCTGGGGCCATCTGTCTGACAATTAGTTACATACCACCCTCAGACACTGCTTCTGTCTGAAATCATTGTTAAAGCTTTTATTAATAATTTCTCTCCTCGGGGCGCCTGGGTGGCTCAGTGGGTTAGGCCGCTGCCTTCGGCTCAGGTCATGATCCCAGGTCCTGGGTTCGAGCCCCACATCGGGCTTTCTGCTCAGCAGGGAGCCTGCTTCCTCCTCTCTCTCTGCCTGCCTCTCTGCCTACTTGTGATTTCTCTCTGTCAAAAAAATAAATAAAATCTTTAAAAAGAAAAAAATAATTTCTCTCCTCAGCTAAATCTAAAGCTCCTTAAAGACACACACCGAAACTTATACTCTGTATCCCCTTCACTCTGAAGGACACATAGTAGATACTCAAAAATATCTTTGGTTTTCAATACTGGAAACATTTTTGTTAGAACAAGTACTTTATAAAAGGCATGTATTCATAGGTAAAGGTAAAATCCACTATTCAAATCTGAATAGTAACTAATATACGTTGACTTCCAGTTCAGCTACAGAACCACCAGAATAAGATACTGCCACCCACTGATAACATATTCTAACCATAGGATTTTTTTTTTTTAAATGGTCAACAAAGCTCAGAAAAGCTCAAATTTTCCAACCTACACAAAGGGCTTGGTAAAGCTGCCTTAGAGCAAAGAAAGATTAACAGAACCAAACTAGAAAGTGAAAAATGTCCAGCAGAAATCAGGATATTTCTCGAAAAAAAGCATATTTACTTCTTTAAATGTAAAATATACTGGTGTGTGATATTGATTCATGTACTTGGAAACACAAATTAAGAAACAGCAAATTTGTCATACAGAGCCCAGAACATGTACTCACTCCCTAAACACCAACTAAAAGTTCCAGACAAAGTAAAAAGAGAATTTCTTATCAGACTAGATATTTTAATAAAGATTAGGAAATACTCACCGAAGATTCAGGATCTGATAATTCATCCAATAATTTCCTTGCATCCACCACAGCTTGATAGAGTCTCAAATTTTTGCCATCAGAAGCAACAAAGCAAGCACTTGCAGAATTGCAGTATGTGCCTGAGAGAGTAAAGGCCTTGCATTATAAATGTAGTTTATTTTTATTGTTGGCTGAAGGATGAGAAACCTATACACACTTTTCTTTTTAGACACAATCATGGTCCAGAATCATAAATACACATAAAATTAATGGATATAAAATTATTAACAAAAGAAATCAATAGAAAATATGTCCTGAGAGGGGGAAAAATTAAAAACAAATTTCTGGAAATTCTAAACATAAGTTTGATGTCTACATTCCTAATACTTGCTAAAAATCCTCCTAATAATAGCAAATATAAAACATTTTGTGTATTTAAAAACAGTTTAAAAGGTTTTATTAACTTCAGAATTAAAATGAACACTTACCAAGACAATAGCTGGGAATAAGAGTCGGAAGCCAAGCAACATTAGAGAAGGCTGATGTATGTAAAGAGTTAATTCGAGCCAATTCTGATACTCCTCCAGTGTAGGACAAAGGTCCTATTGGGTCTACACGCCACAGAATAAGCTCACTATATATTGCATTCGGGTCATGAAATGTACGTGTCGCTGCATTTCTAAGAGGTTGTTTTGAGGAACCTTTTATATGTCTTACAGGATCCATCAATCTACTTACTTTATTGTCTGAGTCCCACTGACAGTCTAATTCAGGAGTCAACAGAGCATTATGATGAGAGGATGTCAGTAACAATGGTAAAACTGAATGACATGCCAAGTCATTGAGGTGAAATCGATGACCACAGTATCTAAATTTGTGAGATACAGTCAGAACCGTGGTAAAGGCAGACTTATCTGCAAAAGTGACTGCCCACTGATTTAAAGAACCATCTATGTGTTTGGAGACCATCATTACTGTAGGAGCTAAAATGTTCATATTTGTAGTGTGTGATCTGGAGTACGATTGTGATCCGTGAGGACTGCCTACAGCCATCATCTCTTGGTGTAACAGAGTGTGAGGAGAATCTTTCGTAGCATTTATGCAGGCATACATCATGATATTTTTACTAAGAGAACTCGCATCACCAGAGGGAAATGCAACAGGAATCCGAGAAGAAAAAGACACCTGAAAAACACGATATGAATTCAATGTAAGTAGTTTCCCTCCTCTCAGAAAGTCTTCCAAAAACACTTCCATTTTCAAAATATCCTAGAAAAATTATCATTTTCAACTTCTTTCTGGTCTAATTCCTTTCCTCTATTTATATAATATCATATCTCTATTTGCTGCCCAAAAGAAGCCTGAAAAAAAGAAAAGTTTCCAGTGTCTTATTGTACAGCTAAATGACCACACCACAAATCTCAATAAAAATAAAGTTCAAGGGGCGCCTGGGTGGCTCAGCGGGTTAAAGCCTCTGCCTTCAGCTCAGGTCATGATCCCAGAGTCCTGGGATCAAGCCCCGCATCGGGCTCTCTGCATCGGGCTCTCTATTCAGTGGGGAGCCTGCTTCCTCCTCTCTCTCTGCCTGCTTCTCTGCCTACTTGTGATCTCTGTCAAATAAATAAAATCTTAAAAAAAAAATAAAGTTCAAAAAGTTAACAGTTAGATTTAGTTAAAACTAGGGGGACACAACTGAGTCACATTTTTGGGGTAGTTTTAAGATTAATAAAAATAATGTGAATTCCCAGGAAAAAAGCCAATGTACATATATTCAAATACCCAGTACCACATTTCAAAGCCAAATTCATTTTACTTCGAATTAACCAGGTTTATAAAATCTGTGGTCATAGATCCCCCTTTGGTAACAAGAATAAGTATTCTCTTCTCAGTTGCTTCTCAAAAACAGAATCTTTTGAATATTTCTGAAAACATGGTAAATCTGAATAGCATCTTTTTTTTTTTTTTTGTAAGAAATGTAGTAACTGCTTCATCAGTAAAATATACCTGGACTTGTCTAAATATTCCAGGATTATATTCATCCAAATACTTTACATGCCACACTAGAAAGGTACCATCTACAGGGTGTATAGTAAAAAGCATGTCAGGATTCTTATTCCATTCAGTTAGCAGCATTTCAATCTTCCGATCAAGCAGGACTGTAGGCAGTGGCATTGGTACACTAGGTCGTGAAAAGGTTCTGGGACTTCCCTCTTTTTCTCCATCTTCATGTTCTGACGATCCTGTACCTGCCTCAGATTCTCTATCCAGGGATAATTCTGAATCAGAAAATAAATTTATCAGTACACACTAAATTATCAATACATACTAATAATATCATAAAAATGCAATCACATACTAGACTATCAACAGCATACTATCTTAAGAAACTATAAATCCTTTTTCCAATTTATGGTCGGGGCAGGGAGGGAATGAGAAAAAACAAAAAAAGAAAATCATTTTCTGGTCTGAACTGAAAGTTACTATTATTTCTTACTTTTAAAGAAATCAGAATTTCATTCACATTATCATTATCACTAGCAAAACGTGTTCCCCCCAAAAGGACAAGGCTTCCAAAGCAGTATATTACTCAAAGCAATACATGTAACAAAAGCATATAGAGCTAGATGGTAGACGGTCCATAGTAGATGGTCAGTAAGTGACTGGAAAAGTAAAAAAGAAGAGCAGGAAGGAAGGATTATAAACTAAAAGTGGTATCACAATAAGCTGATGACTTGCCAAAAAGAAAAATCTGAACATGCAATACTAACCATGATCTAGTTTCATATGTAAACCCCTCTCTTTTTCCTCCTGTGAACGTTCCTCATCTTCTCTATCTCCTTCATCACTTTCATGATCTATCTGCTTCTCAGAAAGTTTTCGTAATTGCTGCATAAATATTTCAGTAGATGATGTAAAATGAAACTCTTTGTTGTTTAACCAATGAACCACAAAGCCCCCATTTCCATCATCAATGTTAAATACAGTGCCAACCAAGACATTTGGAATATCTGTGAGGAAAAAAAGTAAGATTTCAATATGAATTTCTCGTGTCTTTAAAAAGATCACCCAGTGCTTATAAAGCACTTATAAGTTTGTCTTTATAAAGACTAACTCTATACTTAAACAGAAAAGGTCAACATAACTCCAGTAGGATTTGTAAAAACTTTAACTGAATTTAATGGTAAAAGTAAATATTAAGAATTAATGGCACATGACTTAAATTACTAATGGAATTAATTTACTAATTTAAAAAACAAATATACCAAATGCATGAACCTTTATTAAATCCTGGTTTGGGGATGGAGGAACAGAAAAATAAAACAGAAAAGCAGCTATAAAAGAATTTTAGATAATTGGAGAAATTTAAGTTTAAATATGAACAGGATATTAGAGATTATGAAATAACTACTAATTTTCTTAAAGATAATACCAATATTGTGATCATGTGAGAGAATTTCCTTACTCTTAGGAGATACTGTCTGAAGTACGTAAACCTGATGTGCCATGCTATACGTAACTTCTACAAAAGATTAAGAAAGAATTGTACTCACACATGCCTGCCCCCAACACACACAGGTATATACAGAGAGAATAAAGCAACTGTGGCAAAATGTTAGCAGTTTTTATTCAAATTAGAAGACATGAATGTTCACCTTAGTATTGTTTCAACCTTTCTAAAATGTTTGAAACTAAAAAGCTGGGAGAAAATAATGCCAAAGAAGAACATGGGAAGACAAGCAAACTTCTAAAGTATATTAGCAGGCTTCCTCCAGTTGGGTTAACTGTAATTCACAAAATAGACTAGTTCACATAAAATAGTAAAGCTAAAAAAATCAATCTCCTTAATCCCAATTAATATTACAAATAATCCATTCAACAGAAAGCAAAAAGCAAAAACGAAAGCAAAACAAAAAACCACTGTCCTCTGCAAAATATGAGTCTAAAGATAAAATGCACAGGGTATTTTGGTAGTGTTCTGTTAATATATATCAGTGTTAAATAAAGTTCCAAGTTGTTCTTTTTTTCTAATTCCTGGATGACAGTCCTGGGTTTCTGATAAAAATGAAACAAATCACATAAAATAGAATTTATAAATTAGGAATACTATAAAACAATACATCCTCTATTCTTGCTAAAAATGTTTCACCTAAACCTTATCGTGAGCAAATATTCAGACAGCAAGATGCTCTAAAAGATAACAGAGAAGTTCTTTGAGAGACTTTTTTTTGACAACTGAGAGGAACTATCGTAGATGAGGAGTTTAAAAGAAATGACAATCAAGTGAATAAAAGAAAGAGTCTATATTTTAATATCAACTATATATTAAATATAATCTTATCCATGTTCCTTAAATACAGTAACAGCATTGTAGTAATGGAGGAAACCTCCTATTTTACTATAAGACACACTTGAAATATTTAGATAATGTCATAAAATATTTAGGAGATGAAGGATAATGTTGGTGACAACTTTACTTTCAAATGACACAGCCAAAAATAAGGGAAGAGGAAGCAAAGACATACACAAGTGGACAGAAGGGGAGAACAAAAGCAGGCAGGACAAGATAGTAACAACTGGTGAACTGGGTAAAGATTTATATGGGTATTTGTTCATCTTTGCTTTCAGCTTTAATGTAGACTCAAAAAGTTTCCTGAAAAAAAGGTGAAGAAGAGGAAGAGCCCTGCAATACAAAATTATTTGCGTTTAGCAATCAACTTGGTCAAACTATGTATTTATATACAGTACAAATACTTTTATGAAATGATTTTTAAAATAGTATGTAGTAGGTTAAAGTAAAAATAGATAAAACTGGCTAAAAGATGAAGGTTATTTAATAAAGATGTTGAAGGACAAGGCTGACTGGCTACAAGAACATATCCAGTACTTAGACTCAAATATGTGACAGAAAACCTATCCACAGGGGACAATCCTGTGATCCTATTCCATTTGATTAGCATAGCGTATACCATTAAAAAGTCAACCTTTCTAAGAGGTGTTGAATTTACTGCATACTATCACTAATTACACTCCGTTTGAAGCTAGATCTTCATTATAGTCAGTAACTCACGATAAGGTTCTTTTAAAGAAGTTAAAAATTTACAAAAATCTGAAACCACTAACATTTTGAAAACAAGTTAATATTATAAAGACAATCTTAAAACAAACAGAATTAGTACGTGAGCTCAGTAAGTAAAGTAACATTTAACCAGGTAGCAAAACACTGTCCGATTGAAATAATGCAAAACACAAATGCAAGGCACATAGGCAATTTTCATTCTAGTAGCTGTATTACAAAAGGTAAAAAAAAAAAAAACCAAGTGAACTTAATTGTAATATTTTATTTCAACCTAATATACATAAGATATCATCATTTCAACATGTAATCAATATTAAATAAAATGGTTAATGAGAGATCTTACATTCTTTTACTGTACTAAGTCTTAGAACTCCAGTGTGTACCTTACACCTAATTCAATATAGGCTAGCCATATTCATATGCTCAAAGAGCTACATGTAGCTAGTGGCTCCCATACTGAGCAGCCCATATCTAGAGCCACTGTGACGATGGGGCAAGTGTCCTAAAGATCACTTGTTTGGAATTCTATTTATTGAATATCACCTCTATATAAACAAACATTTCAAAATAAACTCCTCTGCATTCTGAAGCAATATAGTGACTTCCATTTCAATAAATATGACTGTAACTTTACACAAATATAGGTACATCAGCAGTGTAATATGAAATTATCTATGGGCCTTTTCATGTTTTTCGTGTACAAAAGAAAACAATGTCCTTAAATAGAAGCTTTCAAATATGCTTTTGCCAACACAACTTGCCTCAAAATACTTCTTCTCAACCTCACAGGAGGAAAGGAGCAAAAAGGAAAGTATCAGTGTGAGAAGAAAAAAATACCTTTCCCTGAGTGTAGGATAAGAAAGTCTATTTGGCGGGGAGGCTGGGTGGCTCAGCTGGTTAAGCCTCCAACAGCTCAGGTCAGGATCTCATATGAGTTGTTAGAATGAGCCCCAGGTTGGGCTCCCTGCTCAACAGGGAATCTGCTTGAGATTCTCTCCCTCTGTCCCTTCTCTCTCTGCCTCTCTCAAATAAATAAATAGATCTACGGGATTAGAAAATAAGATATGCTGAAATACAAGGAAAACTATGAAAAAATATATTAGATGGTCATTAAGAAAAGTTGAGAAGAAACATTAATGGTGAAAATATAAAAGGGAAGGACATCAATCTAAATAGGCTGCCACCACTTGTGTTCCCATGTTCAACTAAAGCTCTAATTTACTTAAGAACCTTGCTATATACTAGACAAAACAGAGTTGCTCAGAAACACTTATTTGCAGTTGTTTCCTGAGAATCACACAGTCTCAATTTAAGAAATGGTACTTTATATTATTTTCCTATTTGAATTAAGAAGTATTTTTAAAGGCAACATGGAATATTAACATAAAATGAAAAACAGGTTCTATTAGTAGTCCCAGTTTTCTATTTATTTATCTTATTTCGGAGTAGTTATAGGAACTAAAACTTTACTGTCCCTTACCTGTGGCAGGATTGATGCTGGCTGCAATGTGGAAATGACATAGAGCATTGGCATGGTGGGAAATGTGTCTCTGAACTTCATGCGTTGCCGTCTGGTCAGGCATTAATTCGGTGTGAGTCACAAGAACAGAAGACCTCCTCTGTCCTTTTCTTAAATTTTTCAAATGGTGTATTGTCTAAAATAGAAAAATAATAGCTAAACCAATTCTGGAAGTCTAATAAATGCTAATCCAAGTACTTCTGATTATTAAGGATTTTATAATTTTCTTCTCTGCAAAATCTCAACATTTTTAAAGGAACTACCTTAACTTCAAGAATTCTGATTATATTCTCCATAGTTTCTGCAAATTTTATAGTTCAAGGCAGAAGTAGGTGCTCATCTATATCTACAGAAACTTCTATGAAGATTAGGAGTCCAAAGTCTAGGTTTTTTCAGGACAGCCCACCACTGAGATGAAATTTACTAGTCATAACAGTTAAAAAAAAAAAAAAAAGCCTGAATCTTCCTACCAGGAAGAAGAGAATTTCTCCCCAAAATTCTCACTAACACTAAACAGTTACAGCTAAATAATATATTATCTCTGTTATAAAGAAGAAAAATAGAGTACAAAATACAGAATAAGGGGAATCTACATAGGTGAGAGGAGCCATGAAAGTGCCAACCTACGGGATTTATTTAAATTGAGGTATGTCCATAGGATAAAAATTCTCCACTAGCACACCCAATGATCTGAACTATTTTAAAAAGAAAGTATCTCTACACCATAACCCCAACTCACAGCACTTCCTTACTCTGTAGCTTAACCCACCCCCAATACCATGCTTTACAATAATTTCCCATTCTATTTCTTTGTTTCTCACAGCCAGCTAAATAAAATGTGGCAGCCTCTCAGTTCTTTCTGTATTAAAGTAATACATCTGGTCTTTCCTTTCAATTTCCTTTCAATTTCCTCACCTCCTTTCATATGGAAAACAGTGTCAGATCTATGGCGGCATGATCTATGGCGGCATGTCCTCTACCTCCGGTCTCCCTGCTACAGAGTTGCTTATTTCTTTAATAGGGTTAAGATGGATATATTACAGACCTGATACACCACAATGTCTGTGAAATTATTTTCATTTGATCTTTAACATTTATCATTATTTTAAATTATATTGGCAAGGCTGGTGTAATACTGGCTGATTATTTTCTCCGAAGAACAAAATGTGTAAGTATATACAGAATTACATAGACCTTACAGTTAGGTATTTCAGACAAAAGGATGGCAAAAACCAAGGCACCTTATAAATCAGACAATTAGGCTTTTTCTATTAAAAACAATTTTAACATTATTAATAACATTACTAAAATGGTAGCAAAAATTTGTCAAATCACTAATTATGTTTACTTGCAACTTGTCACATAAGTATATAAAAATGACTGTAAACATGTAGTAAATTAAGTACTTTGTCTCACTAAATTTCAACAAATATTAAAATATAATTTTAACTATTCTGACCTCTGCTTTTAATTTAGCTTATACTTTAAATTTTGGGGGTGGGGGGAATGTATAAACAGTGCCCAATCACAGAGAGCATCAGAGTAAGCCTACTTCATATAAAACTTTTAAGGAGCACATCTTTAGCCTACACAACCCAAAAAATATTTCTGCTTGCTGGAACAGCAAAATATTTTGGCTATGCATCCATAAAAATGTTAATGTAAAACTATAGTGTAAAAACATATTTAGTAATGTAGAGAGATGTTTATAACACATTAAGTATAAAAAGCAAGTTATAAAACATTACTGCATAATATGATCTCAATCTTATAAACAAGGAAAAAATACACATACACACATAACTTGAATAGCTGGATTCTAAATTCCACATTTTTTCTAATCTAATGTTAGAATAAGCACATATTCTTTCTGTAGCAAGAAGTCACATATGAAAAATTAAGAAAATTAGCAATCTAGGTTTACTTCAATAAATTTCTGATAATTTATAGGTGCCTGGGTGGCTCAGTTGGTTAAGCGACTGCCTTTAGCTCAGGTCATGATCAAGTCCTGCATTGGGCTCCCTGGTCAGCGGGGAGTCTGCTTCTCCCTCTGACCCTCTCCCCTCTCATGCTCTCTCTCTCATTCTCTTTCTCAAATATTTTTTTAAAAAATTAAAAATAAATTTCTGATAACTTTTAAAAATGTGTTTGTCTCATTTTATTACCATAATGGACACAACAGTTTGGATTATAAATAATCTAACTTCATAGGAAGCACATTTATTTCATATATATTGCATTTAAAAATTGGAAAAATTTGTCTTTGAAATAATAAACTATGGAAATTATAAGCAATTATATTAAAAGTCGACTTATGTCTGATTCTTAATCAAAACAGTCATTTTTAATTAGAACACACATGTAAGATTTAATCTTCATGAAACAAAAGTAAAACATTTTTTTTAAGATTTTATTTTATTTATTTGACAGAGAGAGAGATATCACAAGTAGGCAGAGAGAGGGGGAAGCAGGCTCCAGGACCCTGAGATCATGACCCGAGCCACAGGCAGAGGATTAACCCACTGAGCCACCCCGGCGCCCAAAACATTTTTAATTACAAAGAGTTTCAGGGTCTTTTGTGTGTTGTACTAATCAAAGCTTACTCCTATAGATTTTCATATTTCACACACAAAATGAAAAACTTAAAATTATAATACTTACCTAGACTACATGTCTGAGATCATTACTGTTGTATTTGGTTTCTAAGGGGCATAAAATGAGTTGTCTTACAAGCACAAAACAAATTAGTAAGAATTATTTGTTATTAATTTCATCATTACTTGTACCAGGTGCACTACCTGCATCCTATCTTATAAATTCCCACCAAACTCACATATCTTCAACATTTATTTACCATTTTATATAATATTGTACCTCAAGAGCATGCTGTATTCTGTCTTTGTGTCTTCCAGCCTGAGTGAGGTTGCTGGCAACACTAGAAGTGGTAGTCTCACAGATCTGCTCACCCAAAAGACAATCTTCTGGTAATACAGTTTCTGCCCAGAGTCGGCAGACGCCATCATGGCATGAAGTTAATAACACATTACAGACAGAACCTCTAATAACAAAGAGAAGTGAACAGAAGTTACTATGAATATCAGTGCCACTGATGAATTAAAGTTTATTAATATTTGGTTCTTCACATATAAAAATAGCATTAGTGCACAACTAACAGTATGACCAAGAGCAGTTATTTTTCCAGTAATGGTAAGAGGTTTATACAGCCTATTTCACACTCTCACCAAACCCCACTGACTACCTGCTTATACTTGCAAGATGGCAGGCTGAATAAAGGGCTGCAATCAGTTGCCATAAAACGGAAACAACCTAGCTGTCCATGACACTTTGATTCATTAAAACTATGCCTTGAATGGCTCAGTTAAATGACAGTATAGTATGCTTCCAACTGCTTAGATGTTATAGTGTGTAGAGAAAGAGAGGTCAATAGAAGCTTGAAATCATACGCAAGTTATCACTGTGAATGTGAACACCATAAAAACCAGGAAATAGTCTTGACAAAGAGACAGAAGTTTATGCCTGATTACACACATGCTGCTTGAAAACTAGGTTCGGTGGGAATATTGGTATCTTCTAAACAAACGAAAGAGCAAAAGAAAACCTAATTGTTGCAAATTACAGAATGACCATAAGAAAAGTTCATGAAATGTAATTAAACTGCATGGCTTACAGCACTACTTGTGTCATCCTGTATCATCCTTCTGATAATCAAAAGATTATGAACAGGTAAGCAAATGAGCATCTTCAAAATAAAACTGCAACAAGAATATAATTTCAAACTATAAGTCAATTTCCATTAAGTTAAAATAAGCAAAAATGTTACAACACCAAGCAGCTAAAGTGAATTAACCGCTCATTATAAAAGAATAAAAAATCACCCTTCCTTTAAAAAAATAACAAATGTAGAATCCGACTTGGTCAAAGGTATTCTGCAAATGTTTTAACAGACACAAATAATTTAAGCAGAATAAACTTTTAACTCAGATTCTAAAAATGAATTTACCATTTACTGGGCACCTCTATAACATATGTTGTATTTCCTATCAGGTGTGAACAGTTCACACATGAAATAACTTTCTCTCAAAAATACAGATTTCTGGGGCGCCTGGGTGGCTCAGTGGGTTGGGCCGCTGCCTTCGGCTCAGGTCATGATCCCAGGTCCTGGGTTCGAGCCCCACATCGGGCTTTCTGCTCAGCAGGGAGCCTGCTTCCTCCTCTCTCTCTGCCTGCCTCTCTGCCTACTTGTGATTTCTCTCTGTCAAATAAATAAATAAAATCTTTAAAAAAAAAAAAATACAGATTTCTAAGCAAGCTTTTTTATAACTATATATATGATATAGGAATCATTCGTATGAGCTGTTCTGTAGTTTCTTTAATACTTTTAAGAAATGTTGAACATTGAGGAAAAACTTACAACAATTAATTCTTTGAAAAGGTTCTGTTGATGGCCCTAAGTTAAGAAAAACCTGGCCACTTTACTCACTGTGAATGATATGCTTTCTCACCATGTATATTATTGATAGTTGATAGTTTATTACTATGTTTATTTTCCTTCAGTGTGTGCTTTCAAACTTGCCAACATTTCCTTCCTGGACTCTTACTACTGCTGCTACTACTAACAGTATCAGTAACACAGCCTAAGCCCATACTATGTGCAAAGGCCTGCAGTAAGTATTTACATGCACTAGGATAATGAGTCTCACTGCAACCCTCCGAGGTAGCTACTGTTACCTAAGAGAAGGAAACTAAAGCACAGAGAACTTAAGAAATGCAGGCAAAAGTTCACAAAGCTAGTAACAACAGCAGGATTAGAATTCAGACAGTTAACACCCAGAGCCTATACTCTTCATTTCCACCAAGTCAACGTACTAAAAAGACCTTTGCTTTTTAGAAATATAAAGGATTTTTACAAATACATAAGTAAACATACCAAAGTTATGGGACACATTTGTCTAACCTGGGCATATACTTGCTAGTTTTACGCCATGAGAAACCTGCCACAGCTCGGGGATGTGCCAAATAAACAAAGGAAAACTGGGTAGACGCCTGTCTTCTTTTCACTTCTTGATGATCCTGAGGTATAATTGAGGATTTCCAGCCAGTCATAGGATACCATACTTTCAAAAGACAATCATCCTGCAAAAATACATATGTCAATATAAAATTAATCTGAACATAACACAATTCAAAGTTTAAGTGATTTAGCGATTTAGAGAACCTTTAAAATTTAAGCTATCTGTAAAAACTAACATGTGAGCTTTATACAGCACAAACTCCAAGCATAATGTTCATTCCCCTAAAGAATATTACTCTTGAAAAATAGTTTTCTCATTATCAATCTCCTCTGCATAATGGTGGTTTCAAATAGAGACTGAAGCCAAAATCCGTCATTTAAACATGGAGGGGTCACTGAAGAGAAGATTCCAAAATCAGATGCCATTGGATAAAATAAGAAAGAGGCCATGTTATTAGTTACTGTTAACATTCTCACTCCTTTTTTGAAGACATCTCTAAAAGTGAAACCAATCCTTTTTAAATATGAGCTGCTTCTTATACATTACGTCAGGAATCAGCAAACTTTCCTTGTGAAAGGCCAGATAGTATGGAAGGCTTTGTGGACCACATAGTCCCTCCTTGTTTGTTTTTTTCTTACAATCCTTTAAGAACATAAAAACCATAGTTCTCTGATCTCCACACTAAATGAAGTGAATGCACTTAGAGAGCTGTCAGGAATCACCTTTATGCCCACTTAAATAAGATATTATAAACTTAACAATAAATAGGCACTGACTTTATCATTTTACTTAGTTCTAAGAATTTTGTTAAAGGCCAAAATAGGAACATCTGGGTGGCTCAGTCAGTTAATAGTCTGCCTTTGGCACAGGTCATAATCCCAAGGTCCTAGGATCAAGTCCCACATCCGGTTCCTTGCTCGGCAGGGAGCCTGCTTCTCCCTCTGCCTGCTGCTCCCCCTGCTTGTGCTCTCTCTCACTCCCTCGCTCTCTCTAACAAATAAATAAATAAAGGAGGGAACATATTGCCTGGAGCACTGGATGTGCTGCATAAACAATGAATCTTGGAACACTGAAAAAATAAAATTTTTAAAAATAAATTAAAAAGGCCAAAATAATTTTATCTTATTTAACAGAAAGCATCTACTTTATAGTGCTTCATCCTCAATAGTGAATAGAGTCTTATGGGAAATAATACAGTATCATCCGTGCAAAAATCTCACTCTAAGAAACAATGAAATTATGTATTCCTGGAAAGTTCGTGTAGGTCCAAACACTATCATCTAGACTAGACAAACATTTCTGGGTTTCACCATCTTGGTACTCATTTTCAATTTATATTACACAATGCATGTTTCCACTAAGGTCTCATTTATTTGTGTATTTGAATTATACAGCAAATCTCTTTAAGTGCTTAGTCTGAGACAACCACTTAACAATGTACTAGTTGCTTTCTTCCAAGTACCTTCTTCAACTTAGCATTATTTTCACCTAACCTCATTTACTGCATAATACAGCAGTAGTTTCAGGCCATATACCATAAAAACCATAGAGGCACCTCAGAAACCCCTGAGCATTCATAAAGAAAAGGCAGAGTGCCTCCCTGAACATGTGGCAATTCTAATCCCTCTCTCCTATACCACCAGCAATCCCTCACTCAAATGGAGCAGTCCCATTTTCATCTATTAGTGACTAAAACTAAAACCGCACAAAAGTGAATTAGAAATCATTAACAGAAAGACAGCTAGAAAATTTCCAAATTAGAAAAGTAAAATTGTCTTTATTCACAAAATCCTAAAGATCTACAAAAAAAAAAATTATACCTAATAACAAGACCGTAAGACTAAAGATCAAAACTCAAACAGCAATTCTCTTTCTACACATTAGAAAAAATTGGAAATGTAATTTGTTTAAATACCTTTTACATTAAGAAGATAACAAATCAGGAATAGAACATGTATGCTAAAAACTACAAAACACTGCTAAAAGAAAGAAAACCTAAATAAAAAGAGAAATATACCACCTTCAGGGATGTGAAATACAAATGTTACTGATTCAATTCTTCCCAAGCTAATCTATGAAGATTTAATGTGAACACAGCCAAAAATCACAGCAAGCTTTTTGGTAGAAACTGATTGCCTTATTCTAAAATTTGTATGACATCAAAGAAACAATACCACCAAAAATACGTATTTTAAAGATTTGATTTATTTGAGAGAGAGAGAGCATGAATGAGTGAGAGGAGTAGACGGAGAGGGACAAGCAGAATGCATGCTGAGCAGGGAGCCCAATGTGGGGCTTGATCCCACAGCTCTGAGATCATGACCTGAGCCAAAAATCAAGAGTCTAAGACACTCAACTGACTGAGCCACCCACGCACCCCCCCAAAAAAATATTTTTAAAGAAAAAACAAAGTTAGAGGACTTATACCACCCAATTTCAAAACTTACTAGAAAGCTAGGGAAGGTAGGAAAGATGGTGTCCTGACCTTACCTCCTCTGACAGACATGCCAAAGCAACAAATATATGTACAGCAACTCTAAAGACAACTTGAAGACTAGCAGAACAGATCTTCCACAGCTAATCATAGAGAGGGTCACAATGAAAAATGTAGAAAGGGCAGAGACTTGACTAGAAAGAAATGACTTTGAAGAAATACTAGCTGAAAACCTCCCTGACCTGGGGAAAGAAAACAGATACCCAGACCCACGAAACAAAAAAAGTCCCAAACAAGATGAACCCAAGGAGGTCCACACCAAGATAATAACAATTAAAATGGCAAAAATTAGAGATAAAGAATCATAAAAGCAGCAAAGAAAAACAGTTGCATACAAGAGAAACCCAAGGTTATCAGCTGCCTATTTAGCATAAATTTTGCAGACCAAAAGAAAGTGGCGTGATATATTCAGAGTGCTGAAAGGAAAAAACCTACAACCAAGAATACTCTACCAGGCAAGTTATTCAGAATTAGAGGAGAGATAAAAATCTTCCCAGACAAATAAAAGTTAAAAAATAGTTCATCACCACTGAAACAGCCTCACAAGAAACAGTGAGGGAACTCTTTAAGAGGAAAGAAAAGGCTATAATTAGAAAAAAGAAAATTATAGTGGCACATGGGTGGCTCAATCAATTAACCACCTGACTCCTGGTTTCAGCTCAGGTCATGATCTCAGGGTTATGAGATTGAGCCCCATGTCAGGGTCCATGCTGGTTGTGAAGCCCGCCTGGGATTCTCTCTATCCCTCTCCCACTGTCCCGCCCACATGCTTTCTCTCAAAAAAAAACTAAAAACAAAAACCATAACAAGACAAAAAAAAAAAAAAAAAAGAGGATTACACAGTAATAAATGTTTCAGTCCAACAAGAGAATACAACAATTGTAAATATCTATGCACCCAATATAGAAGCACTAAATATATAAGGCAAGTGTTAACAGACAAAAATGGAGGAATTGACAGTAACACAATAATAGTAGAGGACTTAAATATCCCACTTGTGTTAATGGATAGGTCATCCAGAAAGAAAATCAATAAGGAAACTGTGGCTTTGAACAACACATTAGACCATATGGACTTAACAGATATATGCAGAACCGTCCACCCAAAAACAGCAAAATACACATTCTTTTCAAGTACACATGGGACATTTTCTAGGATAGATCATGTTAGGCCACAAAACAAGTTTTTAAATAAATGTGAGAAGACTGAACTATATCAAGCATCTTTTCTGACCACAAGAGTATGAACTAGAAATCAATTACAAAAAAAAACCCAAAAAACAAAAACCTGGGGGGGGGGGTTAAAGAAAAACACAGATTAAACAAAAACAACAGGCCACTAAACAACCAATGGATCAATGAAAAATCAAAGAGGAAATCAAAAAAATACATGGAGACAAATAAAAATGAAATACAATGGTTCAAAATCTAAGAGGAAAGTCTGAAAGATACAAGTGTACCTCAAGAAACAATCAAAATCTCTTAACCTTGCAACTAAGGAAACCAGAAATAGAAGAACAAAGCCCAAGATGAATGGAAGAAAGGAAATAATAAAGATCAGAGCATAAACAAATGAGATCAAGACTAAAAAAGTATGGTAAAGATCAATTGAGACTAAGATCTGGTTCTTTGAAAAGATATACTTATTAAGCCATTAGCCAGACTAATCAAAGAAAAAAAATGACTTAAAATCAGAAATGAAAGAGAAATTACAACCAACACCACAATAATACAAAAAAAATCGCAGCTTACCACAAAGAAAACTATATGCCAAGAAATTAAACAACCTAGGAAAAAAATGGATAAATTCCTAGAAACATCAACCTCCTAAGACTGAATCATGAAGAAATGAAAATATCTGAGCAGACCAATTACTAGTAATTAGGTTGAACTGGTAATAAAAAAAAATTCCCAACAAACAAAAGTCCAGTGCCAGATGGCTTCACAGGTGAATTCTACCAAATATTTAATATTTCTCAAAATAGTGCACCTGGATGGCTCAGTTGGTTAAGCAACTGCCTTCAGCTCAGGTTGTAATCCTGGAGTCCCGGTATTGAGTCCTGCAACGGGCTCCCCGTTCAGCAGGGAGTCCGCTTCTCCCTCTGACCCTTCCCCTTCTCCTGCTCTCTCGCTCTCAAATAAATAAAATCTTAAAAAATTTAAAAAAAAAATATTTCTCAAAGTATTCCAAAAAATAGGAGAGGGAGAAATCCTTCCAAATTCATTCTATGAGGCCAGCATTACCCCGATACCAAAACCAGACAAAAACACACATACACACTCACAAAGAAAATTACAAAAAATAAAATAAAGTTATACAACTCCAGGAGAAAAAAATTACAGAGCAATAACCCTGACAAATATAGATGCAAAATCCTCAACAAAATCTTATCAAACCAATTTAAAAACAAATTAAAAGAATCATTCACCAAAATCAAGTAGTATTTATTCTAGGGATACAAGGATGTTTTGATTTATGCAAATTAATCAACATGATACATTTCATTAACAAAATGAAGGATAACATTCCTAAGAGCATCTCAATAGGTGCAGAGAAAGCATGTGCCAAATATCCATTCCTGATAAAAACTTTAAACAAAGTGGTATATAGGGAACATACCTCAACATTATAAAAGCCATATATGACAAACCTACAGTTAACATCATACTCAATGGTAAAAAGCTAAAAGCTTTCCCCTAAGATCAGAAACAAAACAAAATGCCCACTCTTGCCATTATTATTCAGCACAGTACTGGAAGTCTTAACCATAGTAATCAGACAAGAAAAAGAAAGGAAAGGAATTTTCAAGTAAAATGTTACTATTTTCAGATGATATACTACTTACAAAAAACCCTAAGAAGACTCTACCAAAAAACTGTTAGAATAAATGAATCCAGTTAAGTTGGAGAATACAAAATCAAAATATAGAAGTCTGTTGCATTTCTATACACTAATAATGAAAGAACAGAGAAACTAAGAAAATAATCCCATTAACAACTGCATCAAAAAGAATAAAATACCCAGGAATAAATTAATCAAAAAGGTGAAAGACCTGCATACTGAAAACTGTAAGACCCTGAAGAAAGAAATCAAAGAAGATAGAAACAAATGGAAAGATACACCATGTTCATGGATTGGGAGAATAGTGTTAAAATGTCTACACAACCCAAAGCAATCTAAATTCAATTAAATCTTTATCAAAATATCAGTACTTTTTTTCACTGAATTAGAACAAAAGATCCTAAAATTTATATGGATCTGCAAAAGACTCTGAATAGTCAAAGCAATCTTGAGAAAGTCTATAAATCTGTCAAGACTCACTTAACTTAAAATATATATTTTAGGGGCGCCTGGGTGGCTCAGTGGGTTAAGCCGCTGCCTTCGGCTCAGGTCATGATCTCAGGGTCCTGGGATCGAGCCCCGCATGGAGCTCTCTGCTCAGCAGGGAGCCTGCTTCTTCCTCTCTCTCTACCTGCCTCTCTGCCTGCTTGTGATCTCTCTCTGTCAAATAAATAAATAAAATCTTTAAAAATATATATATATATATACACATTTTATTTATATAAAATATATTAAAGTATATATCAAGATATTAATATATTAATGTAGTGTATTAAGTATATATAAAGAATATCAACAAAGTTAATATGCTATATTAATGTTAATTACATTAATACCTTTTATATAATTACATAAAATATAACTATATAAAATTAGTTATATAGTTAATATACACAGTTATATGTTAATATAGTAAATGTGTTATATTAATAAAACATATTGAGTATATTTATATAAAATATATTTGGTGTATATTAAGATATACACTTGAGATACACATTTTATTTTATCTTAACTATATTTCAATAAATTAATTATAAAAAGGAAACAACAGGACAAGATTTATGTACAAGGTTGTTCATTTTTCATAGCAACAGAAAAATCAGAACCACTTAATGTTCATTAATAGTTATCTAATCAAGTTAAAATACAGTACATTCATTCATATAATGAAAAATTATGTCACTGTTAAAAAGAATACACATTTAAAGAATATGACCTAATTTGAGTATGTGTGCATATATGGGTGGTTTACAAAGACATCAAAAAGTCTGAAAGAATATATATTGAACAGAAAACAGTAACCTTTTTTATTGAAAGACTATTTGGCAGGGGATTTTCATTTTCTCTGCATGTTTTTTATCATAAATACATATCTTATTTTAAAAGTAAAGATATTTCCACTTTAAAGAGGGAAGAAGTTTAAGAAGCCAATCCTTAAATAACCAAAACATTGAATCTAGGAACAGAGAAGTGCTTTCAAGAGGAAGAAAAGCTTCTGGAAACATTCTGTAGGCTTCTCCTTTCCTTCCTGCCAAAATCATCCTTCTCAAAAATTCTTATCCAAGCCCTAAAATTATGATCTTACTCAAGATCACAATCCCCTATTAAGAAAAAAATTTTCTGAAGAAAATAGTATTTTATTTTTTAATTTTTTAAAAAGATTTCATTTCTTTATTTTAGAGTTAGAGAGACTGCAAACAGGGAGGGAAGGAGAGGGCGATGGGGAGTAAGGAAGAAAGAATCTCAAGGACTCTCACTCGCACTCCGCATAGAGTGCAGAGCCCCATGCAGGGCTTGATCTCAGGGCCCTGAGATGATAACCTGAGCTGAAACCAAGAGTCACATGCTTAACCAACTGAGCCACCCAGGCACTCCAAGAAAAGAGTGTTTTAAATAATTTTCAAATTTTATAAAATAACCAAGTGTTTTAAAAAATGTTCAGATATAAACTCCATAAACAAACAATTTAAATAAATACTGAAGCAAAACTGAAAAAAGCAATTCTTGAGTTGAAGATGTAATCAGGTATACCTTGTGGTAGAAAAAGGCTCTTGAGCAAATAAGATTTTAAAGCTCAGATAAAAAGTTAAAATACTATTTTTTAAGATTTTATTTATTTATTTGACAGACAGAAAGAGAGCACAGGCAGCGGAAGCACCAGAGGGAGAGGGAGGGGCGAAGCAAGCTCCTTACTGAGCAGGGAGCCTGATGTGGGACTCAATCCCAGGACCCTGAGATCATGACCCAAGCCAAAGGCAGATGCTTAGCCAAATGTGCCACCCAGGTGTCCCAAAAGTTAAAATACTATGAAGTCCAAGAAAATTTAATTTACCACACTTATAAAAAATAGATCTTACCAGCAAAAGTGCTCAATGAATGGAAACATTAAAAATCCTGAAGGTAACTGAATGGGTGTCACAACACCTGAACTGAAATCCTGTCATACATAGCAGAAACAGTGAAAATGACTTCTAGTGGTAGATGACACACTTACCATCTGCTTCATCAAGTCAGACAAACTTGGCTTTATTAACAGAGGCAGAACAGATTGTGGTGGGGGGTGGGGGGTGGAGGGAATGCCAACATTACAAAGTTATTCTCTGTTCTTTTTTCAAGATCTTAATTAGACGTGGTATCTTCTGAAAAATGTGAGGAAATAAGCTTTTTAAACCTGTGATGCATTTTATTAACCTCCAAAGTATCCTTACCAATAAGGCATTCTTTTCTTTCCATTTGAATTACAGAACACTTAGCTCTTAGGAGAACTGAAGAATTTTAATGCAAGGAAAACATGACTATTACTTGTGGAAAAAATACTCAATAGTCCATTGCTAAAGCTACTGTAATAAAAATTCAAAGAAAGATACTGAGCATTATGGAACAAGTAAACAGAACCACCTTCAAGGAGCTTAAAATTTAGATATCCCATTTAAGAAGATGTAGTTTTAGCCTTATTACTCAGTTGTGTACTTATTACTTAGTTACTACTTATTACTCAGTTTCTACTCAGTAGAAAGGCATCTTTTGGATTCATTAGAGATGAGAGTTCAAATTCAGTAGATGGTCCAACAATGAACACTAATCATCTTACACGGGTCAGTAGTAGTTTTTAATGTACCACATGACCCTGTCAAAGACCACGCATCTTAAAGCAGTCTCGAAGTTCAGCCAGTTGTGACACACAGCTGAGGCAAATATAACACACTGAGTAAGCAAAGAGAGATAATTAGATACATTAAGATTAAAGGGGGAATATTCCAAAAAAATAAAAGATGAAGGAAATTTCATTCTTATGAAGCCAGCATTACCCTGACACCAAATCCAGATAAAGACACTACAAAAAAAGAAAACTACAGGCCACTAACTCTGATGAAAACAGATGTAAAAATCCTCAACAAAATATTAGCAAACCAAATCCAAGACTACATTTAAAAAGTCACTCACCCCCAATCAAGTGGGATTTATCCCAGGGATGCAAAGGTGGTTTAATATTCACAAATCAATGTGATATATCACATTAACAAGAGAAACAACAAAAATCATATGATAATCTCAACAAATGCACAAAAAGCATTTTGACAAAGTATAATATGCATTCATGATAAAAAACCTCAACAAAGGGGCGCCTGGGTGGCTCAGTGGGTTAAGCCGCTGCCTTCGGCTCAGGTCATGATCTCAGGGTCCTGGGATCAAGCCCCGCGTTGGGCTCTCTGCTCGGCAGGGAGCCTGCTTCCTCCTCTCTCTCTGCCTGCCTCTCTGCCTACTTGTGATTTCTGTCAGATAAATGAATAAAATCTTTAAAAAAAAAAAAAAAAAAAAAAACCTCAACAAAGTTGGTCTGGAAGGAACATACCTCAACAAAAAAAGGCTGTATATGAAAAAATACATACATAAATAAATAAGTGAAGGCTCTATATGAAAAACCCATAGCTAACATCATGCTCAACAGTGAAAACCTGAGAGATCTTCCTCTAAGATCAGGAACAAGACAAGGATGTCCACTCTCACTTTTATTCAACATAATACTATAAGTCCTGGCCACAGCAATCAGACAAGAAAAAGAAATAAAAGGTACTCAAATTGGTAAGAAAGAAGTAAAATTTTCACTATTTGCAGATGACATGATACTATCTATAGAAAACCCTACAGAGTCTATCAAAAAAACTACTAAACTGATAAATGGATTCAGTAAAATCACAACATACAAAATTAATATACAGAAATTTGTTGCATTCCCATATACTAATAATGAGGTAGCAGAAAAAGAAATTAAGAAAACAATCTCATTTACAATTGCACCAAAAAGAATTTGGTGAATTTAAGAATTTAAGAATAAACTTAACCAAGAGGTGAAATAACTATACTCTGAAAATTATAAAACACTGATAGGAACACCGGGATGGCTCAGCTAAGCGCCTGCCTTCAGCTCAGATCATCATTTCAGGGTCCTGGAGTTGAGTCCTGTCCTGGGCTCCTTGCTCAGCAGGGAGCCTGCTTCTCTCTCTGCCTGCTGCTCCCCCTGCCTTGCGCTCTCTCTATGACAAATAAATAAATAAAATCTTTTAAAAAACCCCCAAAACAAATAAACACTGACAAAAAAATCTGAAGGTGACACAAACAAATGGAAAGATATTTCACGCTCGTGAACTGGAAGAATTAATGTTGTCGAAATGCGATCTCAAATTTTATGCAATCCCTACCAAAATACCAACATCTTTCACAGAACTAGAACATAAAAACCTAACATTTGCATGAAACCACAAAAAGATCCTGAATAGCTAAAGCAATCTTGAAAGAGAGGAAGAAAGCTGGAGGTATTGCAATTCCAGATTTTGAGATACACTACAAAGGTGTAGTAATTAAAACAGTACGGTACTGACACAAAAACACACATAGATCAATGGAAAAGAATGGAGAGTCCAGAAATAAACCCATGCTTTTATGGTCAATTAATCTATGACAAAGGAGGCAAGTATATACAATGGGAAAAAAAACCATCTCTTCACCAATCAGTGCTAGTAAAACTGGACAGTTACATGCGAAAGAATAAAATGGGACCACTTTCTTGTAGCCTACACAAAAATAAACGCAAATGGATTAAAGACCGAAATGTGGGACATGAAACCACAAAACTCCTCAAAGAAAACATAGGCAGAAATTTCTTTCACATCAATCATAGAAACATCTTCTAGAGTCGTCCCCTGAGGCAAGGGAAACAAAAGCAAAAATTAAACTATTAAAACTATACCTAAATAAAAAGCTTTTGCACAGTGAAGGAAACCATCAACAAACAAAAAAAGGAAACCTTCCAAATGACATATGCAAATGACAGATCTGATAAAGAGGCAATATCCAAACATATAAAGAACTTATACAACTCAACACACACAAAAAAACCCAAATAATCCAATTTAAAAATAGGCAGAGGACATGCCATATGCATTTTTCCAAAGAAGACATACAGATGGCAAACATGAAAAAAATGTTCATCACGAATCATCAGGAAATGCAAATCGAAACCACAAGAGATATCACTTTACACCTGCCAGAATGGCTAAAATCAAAAACACAAGAAATGAGAAGTGCTGGTGAGGATGTAGAGAAAAAAGAACTCTCATGCACTGTTGCTCAAAGTGCAAATTGGTGCAGCCACTCTTGAGAAGGGTATGCAGGGTCCTCAAAAATTAAAAATAGAATTACCATATAATCCAGTAATTCCACTGGTGGGCATTTACCCAAAGAAAAGTAAAACACAGGTGCCTGGGGGGCTCAGTGGGTTAAGCCTCTGCCTTTGGCTCAGGTCATGATGTCAGGGTCCTGGGATCGAGTCCCGCACTGGGCTCTGCTTAGCAGGAAGCCAGCTTCCTCCTCTCTCTCTCTGCCTGCCTCTCTGCCTACTTGTGATCTCGCTCTGTCAAATAAATAAATAAAATCTTTAAAAAAAATAGAAAAGAAAAACACTAATTCATAAAGATATATGCACCCCTATATTTACTGCAAGAATCACCAAGATACAGAAGCAACCTAAATGTCCATCAATGGATGAATGAAGAATATGTGGTGTACAAACACACACACACACACACAGAGGAATATTATTCATCATAATAAGGAGTTAAATTTTGACATTTGAAGAACACAGATGGACCGAGAGGGTATAATACTAAGGGAAATAAGTCAGTCAGAGAAAGACAAATACCATATGATCTCACTCACATGTGGAATTTAAGTAACAAAGAAAAAAACAAAAGACTCTTAAACATAGAGTACAAACTTGTGGTTGCCAGAGAGGAGGTGGGTGGGGGAATAAGTGTAACAGGTAAAGGAAATTATGTTTATTGAATGATGAGCACTGAGTAATGCATGCAATTGCAGAATCACTGTATCGTACAACTGAAGCTAATGTAACACTGTGTGTTAATAATACTTCAATAAAAAAAGAGTATGTGAAGGAAATCAATGACAAGAAGAAAAGAATCCACAAAAAAATACTTTTTATAAATAATTTTAGCAGTTCCTTTGTCTCATTTAGAGAAGGGTAGGCATCTTGGAATATGTATTAATGTACTATTCTTAATTTAATTCAATTACATGCATTTTAATATATATTTTATAAGAATTATATTTGCTTTGATCATGTCCAGATACAGATCCATTAAACAGCCAAATTTCACTCTGAACAAATTCAATGGATTTTAGACTATTTCAGACTTAAAATTTGTCTGTAACATACAAAAGGATAATGATGTGCTATTAACTGCTTATATACTACAGAATGGTCACATGATTCATTCAAATAAACATAGTGAATGCAGGTATGCACTGTATAAACTGCTGGTGATATAGTTGGGACAGGGGAAGGAAGAGACAACAAAATATATTTCCTAGTTGCACAGAGCTTATACTCTAGAAGAGAAGACAACAATAAATAAAGATAGAAATAATTATTTTAATACAATTATGATAAATGCTACAAACAAAAAGCATACTGTGAGAGCATTTCCTACGGAGGTTTGATCTTATCTGGAAGGTTTTCTTAAAAAAAGTGATATTTCAAGCAGAGAGAGTCAATTATCATATGGTTTCACTTATTTGTGTTGCATAACAAATAGCATGGAGGACAAGGGGAGATGGAGAGGAGAAGGGAGTTGAGGGAAATTGGAAGGGGAGGTGAACCATGAGAGACTATGGACTCTGAAAAACGATCTGAGAATTTTGAAGGGGTGGGGGGTGGGAGGTTGGGGGCACCAGGTGGTGGGTATTGTAGAGGGCACGGATTACATGGAGCACTGGGTGTGGTACAAAAATAATGAATATTGTTATGCTGAAAAAATAAAAAAATTAAAAAAAAAAAAAAAAAAGACTGAGAGGCCAGACCACCAAAAAAAAAAAAAAAAAAAAAAAAGTGATATTTAGGGCTGCCTGGGTGGCTCAGTGGGTTAAGCCTCTGCCTTCAGCTCAGGTCATGATCTCAGGGTCCCGGGATCGAGTCCCACATCGGGCTCTCTGCTAGGCAGGGAGCCTGCTTCCTCCTCTCTCTCTCTCTCTCTCTCTCTCTCTCTCTACTTGTGATCTCTCTCTGTCAAATAAATAAAATATTTAAAAAAAAAAAAAAGTGATATTTAAACTGACAGCTGAAAGATATATAGAAGATGGCCAAGCAAAGAATAGAGAAGGATCCTTCCCTAGAGAGCACACAAAGGCCTGAAAGCAGTCAAGAGTCTGGCATGATATTCAAGGCTCTAAAAAGCCATCAGCATGATAGGTGGGAACAAGCTGGGGCTACCCAGTGCCATATCCTATAGTCTTACCACACTAAGGATTGTGGTCTTTACCCTAGGAGCAACAGGAGTCATGAAAGCATTGTGAAAATAATACGTTTGGGGGCCCTGGCCCCTGTGAAAACACAGGATTGGAGGATGGTTTCACACTCTATCAGGTTCCAGAGGCAAGAAGATGCTAACTTGGCTTAGAGGCAGTGAAGGAGCAGAGAAATGGACTTTACCCCTAAGATCTCAGCTTCTTTCTATGATCTCGAAGATGGCTAGAATCCTACAACTCTAAAAGTGGTTAAGTTTGTATTTTAATCTATACACATATAGGTAGGACCATTCTTTCTATACATTATCTAAAGTGTCTTCCCCATGTCATTTGACATGTCATTAGGTCATTTGACATAATTAACTGTTTCCTCCTTCTTGAGTTTTTTTTCCTTCTGATTTCTCTTGCGTCACATTCTCCTGTTTTCCATCTATCTTAGAGGCCACTCCTTCTCAGTGGCTTCTCCCCATTTTTTCCTCCACTTCTTAATGTTCAAGAATTCTGGAATTTCATCCTAAAACCCATTCCCTTCTCCAGCATAACATTTTCTCCCTTGTTAATTTCACCCAGCCCCTTAACTTTAAACACCATCTTTTTTTTTTCCAGCATAAGAGTATTCATTATTTTTGCCCCACACCCAGTGCTCCAGTAAACACCATCTTTTGCCTAATGAATTCAAACTTGGAATCCTTAACACTGACCTCTCCAGGGAACTCATCTTACTCTATTTGATTTCTTAACCAAAATGCATACTTTGATCTAGCCACTACACTCCAGCATTCTGCTTTATTTTAACAAGACCTACTAATTCCTATCCCAGAGCATCTACACTTGGTGTCCCATTGGCCAAAAATACCCTTTCTTCTGAACTTCATACAGTTGACCCCTTCCAATTATTCAGTTCTCAAAGCTACTTCCCCAGAAAAGTATTCTCTAAAGATCATCCACTCTAATAGACACAAAGTCACACTACTACATCATCCTGTTTTAATTTTCTGAATAGTATTAATTCATGATTTTTTTTGTCTTTCCTCATAACAAGTCAAGTTGCATGCACACAGCAACCTTGTCTATCCTCTTCATCACAAGACTGCCAACACAGAACAGCTCAGGGCGTGTGGCATTCAAAAAAATATTTGCTAAATACATGAAGGCTGTTAATTTCAAGTAAAATTTCAAATTAGTCTTTCTTCAAAAATGCACTATGAAATAGAGAAAGACAAATTTTATATGTATATGCATATATAAAATATACATGAATATGAGAGTCTATCATGATATGAATACAACTATGAGAAGATTCTTGTATGCTTTTATGAATTACTGGAGTTCTGAAGTGCATTTTCTTTGATAAATTTTCTATGATAAAAGGTACATAGGACAATATATATGTCAAAATACATGTTTTAAGGAAGACCTGACTGTTTACAATAGTGCCATTAATTTTATTTGAAAGAGGGCAGTGGAAAACATGCTTTGAATGCAGCACAGCCTGCACAACAGAGCCCAAGCTGATGTCAGGGCAACGACCAACTGGGAATATTACACAGCTGCATTCCAGTATGAACCAGAGTAGCTCTCTGATCACACTGAACTGGTCCTACAGTAAACTATCACAGCCTCGCCTATGACAGATTCATTAAATCAAAGCAATGACCAACTTTACTAATCATCTGTGAGTATATGATAACCCTAAGAAATGTGAGTAACAGAACAAATCCGTAGGTATGGCAGGTTTTTTCATGGTTAAGTTTTAGGAGTAGTGGGATGCTAGTTTTTAAAGATCAAAGCTTTAAAAGTAACTGCCTAGTTTTAGAGACCAAAGGTAAGAATAATATTCTTTTTTAAACTTTTCTTCCTGTGATTCTGGTAAGTTTTCCTTTTATTTTATTTTTTTAAAAGATTTTATTTATTTATTCGACGGAGAGATCACAAGTAGGCAGAGAGGCAGGCAGAGAGAGGGGAAAGCAGGCTCCCCGCTGAGCAGAGAGACCAACGTGGGGCTCAATCCCAGGCCCCTGAGATCACGGCCCAAGCTGAAGGCAGATGCTCAACCCACTGAGCCACTCAGGCGCCCCAAGTTTTCTTTTTATTAACCATGCTTTTCAGACATTATGGAATATTCTTGCAACTCTACATTCTACCCAGAAATATTAAATAATAGGGTTTTATTAACTTGGAGGAGATTTAATTGGTTTATCAAGTTTTTCAGTGTTTGTTTTTAAAATCTAATTTTTTTCTTTCAATTTATTTATCATTATTTATTTCCCTCAATTATCCTTTGGTTCCTTACTAGCTACCCTGCCAAATCATTTAGATAGCTCTGTTATCTGTGAGGGGGAAGAAGAGGAGGAAAGAGAAGCAGATGGGAGAAAGAGAAAGCAGGGGAAAGGGAGAGGGAGAAAAAGCCCAAATGGCAAGGAACTACTGGCAGCCTTGAGGTCCTGGAGGAGGCCTCCAACCACACACACACACACACACACACACACACACACACACTCATCCTGGAGCTCAGAGGAGAGGTACAGGCAAAAGATGAAGCCATGAGATAAATGACATAGCCAAAGGAGTGAGTATGGTCAGAGGAGAGGTCTAAGAAATAAGCCCTAGGGAACTCCAATATATAGAAGTAGAGTAGTAAAGGTGATATCAGCAAACTAATGAGGGGCAGCCAGAGAGTTAAAAAGCAAATCAAGAGTGACCTGTGTCCTGGAAGTAAACTAAAGAAAGTGTTCAAGGGGGAGGAAGTAACCAACTGTGTTAACTCATGCCATTAGGTTAGTAAGAACTAACCACAGGGGGTGCCTGGGTGGCTCAGTGGATTAAACCACTGCCTTCGGCTCAGGTCATAATCTCAGGGTCCTGGGATCGAGCCCCGCACTGGGCTCTCTGCTCAGCGGGGAGTCTGCTTTCCCCTCTCTCTCTGCCTGACCCTCTGCCTACTTGTGATCTCCCTATCAAATAAAGAAATAAAATCTTTAAAAAAAAAAAAAAAGAACTAACCACAGGATTCAGTAACAGGAACTTGCTAATGACACTTTCAAAAGAGCGGTAGTGAGTATGCAAAACAGAAGATGAGGAGAAAAACTGGGAGACAGCAACTATAAGCAACTCTTTGAAGGTGCCATAAGGAGGACAAGGAAATGTGACTGAGAAAGAGGATTTTCTTATTGTGGCTGTTTGTTTCAGAATGGGAATGGACAAGATTATAGCATGTTTGGCACGCTATGCTGTATTAATGAGCTTGGGCTGCCATCACAAAATACCATAGTCTGGGTGGCTTAAACAAATGTGTTTTCTCACAGTTCCGAGGCCTGGAGGCTGAGATGAAGTTGCCAGTGCGGCTAGATTGCTGAGAGCTCTGTTGCTGGCTTGCAGATGACTGACTACCTTCTGGCTGTGTCTTCATGTCGCAGAAAGAGAGCAAGCTCTCCGGTGTCTCTCCTTGTAAAAGTACTCACTATTCCTACGAGGGCTATGCTCATGACACCTAATCTAACCTTAAGTACCTTCCCAAAGCTCCATACCCAAATACCATCACATCCGGGGTTAGGGCTTCAACATATAATGGGGGTTGGAGGGCCATGTTCAGTCCATAACGTACAGTGTGATGACCCAGTGGAGAAGGGAAAACTCATGGAGAAGAGAGGAGACAACTGCAATAGTGATGTCTCTGAGTAAGCAAGAGCAAATGGGAGCTGACAAACAAGTGAAAGAAATGGCCTTGTACAAAAGCACAGACAGTGTGGTGCCTGGCTGGCTCAGTCAGTTGAGCGTCTGACTCTTGGTTTCAGTTCAGGTCATGATCTTAGGGTTGTGAGATTGAGCCCCAGCTCCATGCTGGGCAAAGAGCCTGCTTAAGATTCTCTCTCTCCCTCTCCCTCTGCCCTCCACCCTGCCCCCTGCTACCATGCTTGCTCGTTTGCTCTCTCAAAAAATAAAAATAAAATAAATAAAATAAAAACACAGACAGTTCACCCATGGCAACACAAAGGAAGGTAGGACATATAGGCCCAGATATCAGGAAGTGAACACATACAGGTAGGTGGTAGGAGCTTACCAAAGTTCTCCTCCAACTGCATCTATTTTCTCAGGCAAGAACCCATGGTAAACAAATGCTGAAGCAGCTGACTGGACTGTCACAAGGGAATCTGCCAATACCCATGGCACAGAGCAGTGGTTTTAAACAGCTACACAGAGACAATGCACGAGGCCATGCAAGGTGAGAAGTCACATCAGAGGCACCCGCATAACCACAAGAAAGCCACTAAGGAATATCCCTAAGTGAAAGGGTGAAATTGAGGGAGGAAGAAAACCTCTGAAAAGGGATATGGTAAGGAAGGGTCTGAGAGGAGGAAGGAGGTTTTCACTGGGCATTTACAACCACAAGGCAGGCCCCATGAGACCCAAACTCACACTACCTGCATGGCACAGCAACTTCCAAGTTGAGAATTTAGTTTGAGTTGGCTTTGCCCCCTCCCCAGGTACCTGGCAGAAGCTAAAAGGTGCCACTCTCAACCACAGCCTCAGGGAATCCTCACAAACACACTTGTAATAAACATTTTCTCTGTGAAATCCAGAGTGAGCTGGCATGGTGTTTTGCCACCCAATAGAGCTGGACTAAAACCCCAGATCTGCCTTTTGACTAGTTCTAACTTCTCCAGGAAGTCCTCAAGCTGCATGTCCTCTTCTGTAGATCAAAGAGAGTACTGCCTGTCCTACAGGCTTTGTGCATGCACAGGATCAGGTACATAACACTCAATCATTAGTAGCTGCTGTCATAGTAGTAGTAATAATTATCCTAACTATAAATTATTTGCAAGTTTTACTTAATAATGAAAAATAAAAGTTGTCACCACCAATAAAGTACTCCTAAACCATCTACCCTCCCCTCCAACATAAATGAACTCAACTCTAACCCATTCTCTTGAAAACTCATGGATCAAAGAATGAACTACAACAAAAACTAGAAAAATGTAGGCTTAGAATAATTATGAAAATAATACATATCAAAACACAGAATCAAAAAAAAAAACCTTGTGAGATAAAGTGAAGCTTAGAGGGAAATTTACAGTGTTAAGTGTATATACTACCAACAACAACAAAAAAATCCATCTAAAAAAGTCTGAAAAAAAAAAAACAGAAGAGCAACTGAACACAAATAAAACAGAAAAACATATAATACATAGGTCTGCAAAACCAATAGTTCTTCAAAAAGACTTACAAAACTGATAAACCCTTTGTGAGATGAATCAAGAAAAAGAAGGCACAAATACCAAAAATGAAAACGAAACATGTTTTACAGACATTAGAAAGACAAAATGTTCTGCACAATTTTATGCCAGTAAATTTGAAAATTTAGATAAAACTGGAAAATTCTAGATAGCTTACCAAAACTGAAATAAAAAAGAAATATAAAATATAAATAGCCCTGTAACTATTTAAAAACCTAAACCTACAAAGAAAACTCATGGTCCAGATGGCTTCACCAGCAAATACTTGAGAATAAAAATACATCAGTCTTCAATATTGGTTTATTATTTATAATGAATGTATTAACATATTTTAAAAATAGAGGAAACTCTACTATTTTCACAATCTTTCTGTATACATAAAACTATTCTAACATAAGTTTATTAAAAAGTTAACTATCCTACACTTTAAAAAAAATCGATCTTGCATAAAATAAACTCTTTCATAACAATAGACAAAAGGGAATTTTGCAATCCATTTTAGGAGGCCAGCATGATACTGATATCAAAATCTGTCAAAGACATTATAAAAAAAGGAAAAATTATTTGCCAAATCTCACATTAAGAGATCTCACAAATCCTAAACAAAATATTAGCAAACCAGATCCAGCAAGGGTAATACATTACAATCAAGCTGGAGTTATTCCAGAAACACAAGGTTTATTTAATACTTGAAAATAAGTTCATCTTATTGAAAGAGTAAAAATGATAACCTCATTAGATTCAGGGGAAATGCTTCCTAAGATTCAATATCATTTGTGATTAAAAAAAAAAACAAAAACCCTCTAACTATAAATAAGGAAATGTCCTTTGAGAAAGAACAACTACAGTAAACAACCACATCATAATTAGAGGTAAAGAGTGAAAGGTATCCTTTTGAAATTGGGAACAAGAAAAAGACAACTACTCTCACTACTTTTATTCAACATTATACTAGAGGTCCTAAATACTGTAATTTAAAAAGGAAAGGAAAAGATATACAACAATTGAGAGTTAGAAAAAATGAAATAAAACTCTCATTATTCACAGATAATTATGCACATAGAAAACCAAAGGAATCTACAGAGGGTTTATTAGAATCAGTTACTAAATTAAAACTAGCTAGGTTTAAACCCAATATACAAAAATTAATTGCTTTTCTATCTACCACTAACAATTACAAAATGAAATTTACATAATGATACTATTTATAACACTGAAAACATCAAATACCTAGGAATGAATCTAATAAATGCTTAGGGCCTCTACAAAAAATATTGTAAAACAATACTGAGAAAAATAAGAAGTTTTAAAATAAAGGAAGGGCTAAGTTGCATTCATGATGGGAATTCAATTGTAAAGATGCCAATTCTCCCCAAACTGACCTATTGAGTCAATACAGTACCAATCAAAATCACAAGAGATTTTTGTTAGTTTTTTTTTTAAAACTTATCAGGCTTGAGGTGCCTGGTGGCTCAGTCTGTAAAGCACCTGCTTTAGCTCAGTTCATGATCTCAGGGTCATGGGATTGAGCCCCGCATTCACTGGGCTCCCTACTCAGCAGGGAGTCTCTTCTATTTCCACCTCTGCCCCTCCTCACTGTTTGTGTGTGCTCGCTCTCAAAAATAAATAAATAAAACTTTTAAATAAATAAATAAAACTTAGCTGGCTCATCCTAAAATTTACATGAAAATACAAAGGGCCTTGGTAAGGATGTGGAGAAAACGGAACCCTCATGCACTAGTGGTGGAAATGAAAACAGACATAGCCACAAAAACAGTATGAGATGCCTCGAAAAATTAAAAACAGAAATACCATATGATCTAGTAATTCCACTACTGGGTACTTACCGAAACACTAGTTTGAAAACACAAAAGGCCAAGCATAGATAAGATAATCTTAAAGATGGGAGGGACTTGCTTTACCAAATACCAAGGCAATTTAAAAGCTATAGCAATTAAGACTGGTGGCGGTGTAAGAAAAGGCCAGTGAGAGGAAAATAACCCAAGAAACAGACCCACACAAATATGGACATTACATGTTGTCTATAACAAACTTTTGTCTATGACAAAAGTGGTAATACACAGCAATGAAGAAAGAAGAGACTTCAATAAATTGTGCTGGACAACTGGATATCCATATATAAAAAAAATCAAAGGACCTCTCCCTCAAACCATATCCAAAAATTATTCCACATGAATAAATGTGCAAGATAAAACAAAACAAAACAAAACAAAACCACAGATGTCCAGATTTTAGGTCTTGGGTTCTTTACCTGAGGTCCCCTAAGTCAAGGGGCCAATGGATAGAATTCAAGATTTATAAGATACTTTTGATATATACCCTGTTTCCTCTCATGTCTTAGCATTTTAGTGTGCCAGTTCTAACTGATGGCATCTATGTATCTTTGCCTGTGGTTTTCCAGGAGTTGCTTTTGACTGCTGAGAATTAATGCCCTGCCCTAACTAGCCCCCAACCAACAACCGATGTGTCTGAGGGACATGTGTGAGAAACATGATGTTCTGAGTAACACTGGCTCCCAGAGGTACTCAGATCCAAGCTTGTTAATCACTTGCATGATAATGTACCCTTTCTGAAGCACCCTCATTTCTCTGCCTCAAATCCAGGACATTTCTTGGTGATCATTCCCCCTATTTATTACTTATACCAGAACCCTTGTCTCGGGATCTGCTTCCTGAGAAAGCCCAACTAAGACCCAGGGTTACCACGAACCTGAGTGGTGAAAAACAATTACTTCTCTATTTTCATAACTGCTAACTGAAGGAAATGCTAAATTTCAGTTATGAATATGAGCAACAAACCAAAGTAGTATTAGTGGCACCTATGTCTCTCTCACAGAAATCACAAAAGTTTTAGCATTCCATGACAGCTGCTGTGAATATCTCAAAATGTTTTTGACACTCCTTGCTACTTTGAAATTGTTAGTTATTTGTTCACTACTGAACTGCACATGGCTGCAGTCTGTCTATATTATTGTGGATTCTTCTGGTCTGTACTGTCACCTGTTGAGCAACCACTTCTGGGCCAACTAATTACTCAGCCACAAAATAGTTGAGTGGTCTACAACTAGAGATTAACTCAAAAAGGGTGAATCCTGGTGTTCTTAGAAAACCTCTTCTTGCCTAGTAGTATAATATAAAAGTTTTAATTCCATATACAATTAAGTACAATTAAAGTTTTACTTTGTGATTTTTAAATGTAATTTTGTTACTGAAGCATTAACCAAGAAGTACATAATAGCAATTATCACAAATTTATTTTTTAATTTCTTGAAGTTGTATTTCCGTAACTTTATGGTATAATTTTATAAGTTCAAAACCTTAAAAAATTAAACATTATATTTTTTGGGAATTTATACATGTGGACCAAAAAAAAAAAAAAAAAAAAGAAAAGAAAGAAATAAGACATAAAATGCAGGATTCTGGTTGTCTGGGTGGGAGAGGAAAGAGAAGATGCAAGCAGAAAGATAAGGAACCCATCGGTTTATGTTCTTTGTCACAAATCAGGGAGTAGGTAAATGTGTATTATTATACTATATATAGTATATATAATATATATATTCTATATATTTCAAATATATTCCTTTAGACTTATGAAGTATTTTATAACTTAAAATGAAGATTCATATTGGGGCGCCTGGGTGGCTCAGTGGTTAAGCCTTTGCCTTCGGCTCAGGTCATGATCTCAGGGTCCTGGGATCAAGTCCCACATCTGGCTCTCTGCTCAGCAGGGAGCCTGCTTCTCCCTCTCTCTCTGACTGCCTCTCTGCCTACTTGTGATCTATGTCTGTCTCTCTCTCTCTGCCAAATAAATAAAACCTTTAAAAAAAATAAAAAATTTTTAAAAATGAAGATTCATAGAATAAGAAAAAATTCTTGAAAATTAAAAATGTGATAGCAGGAAAAAATTATTTCAAAGCTAAAGCTGGGCTATGGGTATTAAGGAGGGCACCTGTGGTGATGAACACTGGGTATTATATACAACTAACAAACTGTTGAACACTACGTCAAAAACTAATGATGAGTACATATGTCATATGTTGGCTAACTGAACATAATAAAAAAAAAAATTAAACTTGAAAAACCCCCCAGAATTTAAACAAAAAGGTGAGGAAATGAGAGACTGGAAGAGGAGAGAAAAGATAAATTAGAGGATCAGTAAAAAACAATCCACATCTGAGTAAGGGAAAATCCAGAAAGAGAAAAAAGAGAACATGAAGGGAAGGAAGTAACACCAAAAAAGTAATACAAAATAATCTCCCGAATGAAAGACATGAGTTTTCAGATTAAACAAGCCCACCAAGCTGTCTGAACACAAAAGTCTTTCCCTTAGAAGTATACACTGAGGTATTTATACATGACTGACCACACAACGTCATCTTGAAATTTCAGAACACCAGGGAAAAGGGGAAGATTTTTAAAACCTCTACAAGCTGAAGATGGGGGGAGTGCAGTCCTAACAGCACTGTACTTCTCAAGTAGCAATACTGAGAGCTAGACGGCAACAGAGCTAGGATGTAAAAAATTCTCAGAGAATATTTTCAACCCAATTCTATGCCCAGCCAAATCAAGCACAAAAGAAGACTAATTGTTTAGGCTTTACAATGCCTTAAATTTTTTTTTGCCCATTCACTTCTCAGGAACCTACTTAGAGGGTATCTCCATCAGAGTAAAGAAAGAAGATAAATGATGCTAAGAAACAGGGCAAAGAGAATCTCCTGAGGTTGGTAAAAGAAAATTCAAAAATGATAGCTCTGCTATTTTAGGCTTGGAGAGCAACTAAGCCAGAGTGGGGCAAAGAGAACACACATTTTCAGGACACCTCCTAGGTGGGATTACATTACCCAGAGGAGATCCAAAGATGGCCAGAGGTTTGCAGATGAATTAGGTATATAGAAAATGAAGCAAAGAATAAAAAAAAGTAACTGGTAACTCCAAAGTAATTATTCTACAAAGAGTTTCTACACAATCTTAATAATGTGAACATTTACCCAAGTACTATAGCCATCCTACAGTAGGAAGATGGGAGGAAGGAAAGTGAACATGTGTATGTGGCACAAGTGGAGATGGGGACAGAAGTTGGAAGACTCAAGTCTCAGCTTCCATAGTACAGAGGCAAGAGAGGATACATAAAACTGAAAGGAAAAGAAGTTAAGAAATGGGATCATAAGCAAGTTATTTTAGGAACCTGAAAGGAAACACCAAAATACACAATTTGATGAGTAACTGCCTCTGGGACACAGGAATTAAGAACGGAGTGAAAGGGGTGCTTCTTTGCATTGTGAGTCTAGTAGTACTATTTTGCTTTTTAAATTACTTACATTTACTATTCTTTAAACATAAAAACTAATTTTATAAAATATAAGTTTTAAAGAACGGACAAATAATAATAATAACAGCAGCAGCAGCAGTTCTTTATTTCCCCAAGTGCCTCCTATCTATGGGCAACATACCAGACCTTTCACAAGTACTATCACTATTCCTCAGGCCAGCTTTGCAGAGTAGGATTATCCCAATTTTACAGAAGAGAAAACTGAAAATGAGAATGAAAAAGGAACGTTTTTAATTGTTTTCTTGTATGTTTTCTTTGGTTCTTTACCTTTCCAGCAGTAGCAAAATATTCACCATCAGGGGACCATTCCATCAAATGTACAGATACTGAGGTTCTAAAAAAAAAAAAAGTTAAAGAGTCAAATTTTTAAAAATCTGAAACACTGCATATATAAATGATCAAAATAAAATTTTCCTAACAAGAGAGTTTTCTAAAACTAAAAAATTTCACCTCCCCCAAAATACAAATTAGTTAATAAAACTAATCTGAATTTCACTTTGGAGAGCCGAAGAAGAAGAATGCAATCAACATGCAGAAAAGATATGTTCCCCTGTATGTCCCACCAACATCTTCAATGCAACATGTTAAAAACTGAGCTCACCATCCTCCCTGGCTGATTGGTCCCCCTCACATAATCCATCCTGTCAACTGTACAGCCATTCTTCCACTTAAGAGTGGCTGGTAATTTTCATCACATCTTCCCCTTCCACATCCCCATCCATATCTCATCCATTAATGAGTAATTCCCACATGTCAATCTTATCTACCCAAATTCTGAAGTTATAACTATGAAAATGTTTTTGCTTTTTTTAAACAATCAACTACAGCACAGACTGAAGGATAACAGTATAATGGGTTTTGGTTAGAAAAAGTCCACTTTCTAGGCTTCTAAATGTAATGGTACTATCAAAAAATAGAGATCACTGTGAAAGGGAATATATTTTAGGAAGCTTTTTTAAATTAATGAACAGAACAACATGGATACGAACTTGCACTGCCAGATGCACTTCCAATCATTTAAAACTGGAGGAATTTTATTATCGATTTCTTCCTCCTCTTCCAGAATGTCATCTCCTGGAGGAGCCCACAACTGAATAGAATCAGTTGCGGTCAACAATCTGTTATCTGAAATTTAAAGAAAGCCCTGATGAATAAGCAAGGATTATCTGGAGAAAGAAATGCATATGTGGGCTTGTATTTAGGTCTATGAACTTTTCTGTGAAAAATAATAAGCAATACTACCTATGAAAAATACGTGGGGCATATCCATTTCAAATCCCAGAATCCACTACCAGAGAGAGAGCAGTTCTCAGCAGAGACTTGAGAACAAAAAAGAAACACTTACCGGCAAAAAGCTAAAGAGCTATTGTATATCAGGTAAATCTTTAAAAAAAAAAAAGAAAAGAAAAAGTACAATAAAAAACAACCCCAAAAACCTCTGATATATAAACACAGAATGTTCATAAAAAACAACCCCAAAAACCTCTGATATATAAACACAGAATGTTCTCAGGATATAAAACTTAACTAAAGGGGTGCCTGGGTGGCTCAGTGGCTTAAAGCCTCTGCCTTCGGCTCAGGTCATGATCCCAAGGTCCTGGGATGGAGCCCCGCATCAGGCTCTCTGCTCAGCAGGGAGCCTGCTTCCCCCTCCCTCTCTCTGCCTGCCTCTCTGCTTACTCATGATCTCTGTCTGTCAAATAAATAAATAAAATCTTAAAAAAAAAAAAAACTTAACTAAAGATTAATGCAACTTGTTTTTCTATATGTAATATAAAAATTACCTTTATTAATCATGAATGTAAAAAGGAGCAATAGCTATTATCATTAGAAGTGTCTACTCTTTCAAATTTAAAGACAAAAATTTCCTAAAACACAAATAATAAAATGAGACAGGGGTTTTTTTAGCCCTATTTGAGATTTTATTTCTTACTAAATGCAGTAACAGTAAAGGACAGCACATGTTAATAACTAAGGAAACAAATCATCACTGTTTCTTGGAATAAAGCATTCAAAGGCAGGGGGGAAAAGCACAGAAATAACAGTAAATTAAGCACTGTACAAAGCAGCACATACCAAGAAATAAAATACATACTCATCCACCAGCAAAAAGAAAATACACTACTGATCACTTTCTTATTATGGGAGATTATATCACATTGTAATCATACATTTAAAACCAATATTTACTCTTCATAATTCCTAAATATAATCACCAAATACCTTGAGGGTCCCATGCTAAATTGTACGTCACAGAGCTCAAAAAAAACTGCCCAGTTTTAAGCCACTGACACTTCAATTGCTGAAACAAAGAAAAAAGAAAAACGTAACTTTTTAAAGTAATATCCACAATACTACCATTTTACCATTTTCTTAAGACCTTATGATCTAAAGCAAAGATGTAAGTATTTATTTTCAAAATATTGTTTCTAAAATAACTTCGGATAGTTCCACTTACTATTTATCCTACTGTATCAAGCTACTTGCCACACCCAAACAAAGCATATTCTCTCAGGCTTCCTTCCATGTCTATGAACACATTCTCACACTTGGGATATGCGGTTTCTCTCCTCTTCACCTGCAAATTGCTATGCTGCCATCAAGACCCAACCAAATCATCTCCTCTGCAGGGAGGCCTCTTCTGATATCCTGGCAGCACTGAGACCACTCTACCTGCTACTATTCTAACAGTGGTCACACTAGAGCTTTACCCATTCATATGTCTGACTCTCCTATTAAACTCCCAACTCTTCGGGGCAGTAATTACCCATAATAAGCTATGCGTCCTGAGTGCTGTAATGGCTGGAACAATGCAGACACTCAATAAATGTTTGTGAAAACAAAATAAATGCACATTAGAAAGCAATGCAGGGGCGCCTGGGTGGCTCAGTGGGTTAAAGCCTCTGCCTTCAGCTCAGGTCATGATCCCAGGATTGTGGGATCGAGCCCCGCATCGGGCTCTCTGCTCAGCGGGGAGCCTGCTTCCTCCTCTCTCTCTACCTGCCTCTCTGCCTGCTTGTGATCTGTCTGTCAAATAAATAAATAAATAAAAATCTTTAAAAAAAAAAAAAAAAAAGAAAGCAATGCAAATTATCATAATCCTATGGACTCAATGTCTAAAATAAACTGGAAATATCTCCCAAAGTCAGCAAATTTGAACCATACAATATATACGGTCCCTAAACCTATATGACATATGTTGTATTCATTTGTATGACTTCCATCCTTTTTCTTATCATTTTCATACTAAAAGGTAGAAAGAAGATTTAAAGTGTAAGAGTCAAAGACCTTTGCAATGAAATAGAGTGAGAAAAAGTTTAGGTATTTCTTTGTAGCACATAAATATAAAATGTCCTTTTGTGAAATATAGTGCAATGTAAAGCCATGTCACCTTAGGCAAGTTATAGATCAACTGTTTGACAAGTAGTAATAGTTTAACCACAGCAATTCCCTTTCATTATATTTTCTGAATACTTCACAAATACTTCATTCAAGGTAATTTGACTATCAAGACACAGAATTTTAAAATAACTGCAAAACCTGAATTTCATTATCCAAAAATAATTTTGTATTTTTTAATATAATGCTTTTTTAACCCTTGTACTGTTGATCAAACAAAAGTCAAATACTGCTTTAAATACTGCTCAATAGATCTATTTTAGAGTAATAATCAAATCATTCCTTAAAACTACAAACATCCTTAATATTCTTTCCTTTAGTATTTCTCACAGTGCAACATGTGGGCCAACTCCAGAGCAGAAATTTTGAGGGTGAGGTCTGGAATCTGAATTTTAATATGTACCCTAGGTGACTCTTAATCACTCTTAAATTTGATATACACTTCCTCATACTATCATATTTTAATTTGTACCTTTTTTGAAATATTAAATAAACAAATGCATAATTTAAAAAAATATCAAATCTACTTTTTTAATGCATTTAAGAACACACTTTTTAAAAATTACTGGTAAGTATATACTCCTGGCATTCAGATTTCACACTGGCATTTACGACTATTTGTGAGTGATAACGGAGTCTTAATGCATGTAATGATTTTTAAAAGGACTGATGATTCTAACCATATAAGGTTTTCTGAATTTTAAATAAAATAACATACAGTACCCAGAATGAATGTGAATAGTTCTCAATGTGATATGCTAGATCATTCAGCTAATAGGTCACTCTACTTAAGTTCCTAACTCCTTCATTAAATAAAAATTTAGAAGCATCTGTTATGTTCCAGATCCTGTTCTAAGTACTTCAGATTCATCAGTGACCAAAAGAAACAAAGCCCCATACATACCCTCCCACGGAACTTACACTCTCAACAATAAATAACAAATATAGCAACATAAGCGCTATGGAAAAAAATTTAAAATAGGAGGATGGGGATTAAAATAAAGGTGGCAGAAGCAAATGGCAACTTTTTTAAATGGGTGGACCCCCACTGAGAGGGTATTATTGAGCAAAGATTTATAGGATCTGCAGGAGCTGGCTCTAAAGTTGTCTAGAGAAAGAAACATTCTAGACAAGAGAAAAAACAGTGCAAAGACCCTAAGATGGGAAATCACTGTTCAAAGAGCAGTAAAAATGCCACTGTGGCTGAAGTGACATCGGAGAGGACAAAAATAGTAGGAGTTGAGCTCTAAGAGGTGGTAAGGGGGTACTAGAGGGAAGAAAGATTAGTCTATTTTAAGGCTTTTTGGCTTTGAGTCTATGAGAAATAATAGAGTTTGAAGCAGAGAATTGTGTCATGACCTGCTGTTGAGAATAGAGAAGGGGAAGGGGGAAATAAAACATATCAGAGACTACTCTAGTAATCTAGACAAGAAATAATAGTAGTTCAAATAAGGTTGATCCCAACTAGCAAAGTAAATCTCAATTAGCAATATTATAGAAAACTAGATTGCCTAAATGTTTAAGTATATTCCTAGTAGATGTAAAAGATCTTCCCATAAAGCACCAGACCATCTTCACATGTATATTCCAGACTACCTTTAGCACTGGCTCCTAAGGAGCTCTTCACTGCTATCGACTGGACTCTAAACTTAACTCCAAAAAATTTCTACTACCATTTAATACTTACACAATTTCTCTTATGAGAATTTACACCCAACGGCTCAAAAATACAAACAGCATTACCATACGAAGCTGCAATCTAAAAAGAAATGAACAAAGCATTAACATTTAGAAAAAGAAAATAAAGACAACATCCTTTCACAATAATGTATAAACTAATTACATATAATACAATCTCAAGACAGTATTTATGATTTATTCCATTCCACGAGTAAAACTAAAAAAGTACTGGACTTAAGAATCTCTTCTCTGGGTACGCCTGGGTGGCTCAGTCATTTAAGTGTCTGCCTTCAACTCAGGTCATGGTTCCAGGGTGCTGGGATGGAGCCCCTCATCAGGCTCTCTGCTCAGCAGGGAGCCTGCTTCCCCACCTCTCTCTCTGCCTGTCTCTCTGCCTACTTGTGGTCACTGTCAAATAAATAAATAAATAAAATCTTAAAAAAATTTCTAGAACACTAAAACTATTTAAATTATTACAATTATTACAAGAAAAATTCATTTTTTTAAAGATTTTATTTATTCATAGGAAGAGAGGCAGGCAGAGAGTGAGAAGGAAGCAGGCCTCCCGCAGAGCAGAGAGCCCGATGTGGGGCTCGATCCCAGGACCCTGAGTTCATGACCTGAGCCGAAGGCAGAGGCTTTAACCCACTGAGCCACCCAGGTGCCCTGAAAAGTTCATTTTTATATTATACAGACTTTTAACTCTTCTGTGCAACACTGGCTTTACTGAACTGCTAGAGTATACCACAAGTATGCTATATTTACTATATGTATAACCACAATTTGATATATATTACATGTGCTGTATATTTGGGGGAAGACGAGATGTACATATGATGAAATGCGAACTATTTCAAAATAGACCTTCTGTCTAAAAGTTTGAATGAAAGAACCTTAAGAGTCTTCACTCTACAAATAAACATTAAATTAACAGAAGTTTTAAAAAGCAGCTGTTATATGCCAAATATTATATTAGACACAAGTTGCTAAATTTCTTGATTAAAAATGTGATGTTAGGGGCACCTGGGTGGCTCAGTGGGTTAAACTTCTGCCTTCGGCTCAGGTCATGATCTCAGGGTCCTGGGATCAAGCCCCCACATCGGGCTCTCTGCTCAGCCAGAAGCCTGCTTCCCCCGTCTCTCTCTGCCTGCCTCTCTGCCTACTTGTAATCCCTATCTGTCAAATAAATAAAGTCTTTAAAAATTTTTTTTTAATTTTTAAAAAAATTTTAATGTTATAATTTGGGTGAGATAAGGGATGCTACATAGAGAAAATAAAGGCTGACTTCCCTATTATTGGCTTAATAGTTGCTAGAATTATCAACTGGCAGAATATCAATGTGCACTGGGCTGTGAGGTCTACAGATCTTACAAGAGTATATACACAGAAAAAAAAGAGTATATACACTGGTAAGTAATCACATTATCAGCTTAATGGCACCTTACAATTTGTAGACATCTTATCACTTTATCCACACCTACCAATACCCATCTAAAGTATATTAATAAGAAATTATAGGTAACCCTAGTATATAAAGATAAGAGTACATTAAAAGATGACATTTAATAAGGTAATTAGATCCCTTACTCTTCCATGTTGGTTAGAACACTCCACACAGCTGACTTGGATGTTTCCATGCTTAGCACCAGGAATGATCTGCACACACTCAAAGTCACTTGCCAAAATAACAATATCACAGCCTGATCCATATGCCTAAAAGAGAAGAGTTTTACAGTAAGTGAGATATAAAACTTGTGAATTATACCTTACATTCCACAACACTTTGACACATTTTACAAAAATAGCTAATGTAAAAATATTAAGATATCCATTTCTAAATAAGATATTAAAAGTTACATGAAAAATAAAATTCACATTAAAAAAAAATAGGATGATGACACCCCATGCATTATCTTTCAACAACCAGTAATAAGAAAGAAAAGATTCTTCTAGTTCTTAAAACACTGCACCTTCTGTCCCTGCAAGTCATAAATCTGTCTGTTCTGAGGTTCCCTCCAAAGCTCATCTTGGTAAACCCTAAAGAATAAAACCTCCATCTGAGAGTAATAAGGCAGTGAAGGCTGCAGTTGTATTCCCAAGGTTCAAACCAGGCTTGAGAAAGATCAAGAAAGAAATCAGATGCGTTTTCCAACACAAATCCACGTGGCTTAAAGAGCTAGCGAAATAGACATGAACCCCCAAAGCAGAATTACATGCACTAAAGCAAAGACTAAACTTGAACTCACCAACTGCCTCAACCTATTAAGAGGTGATGGAAAGGAAACCAACCCAAAGTGGCTTCACACACACAAAAATTAATTAAAATAAATTTAATTTTAAAATAAACTGATTTGTATAAAATGTTAACAAATATATACAGTCTGCAAAATGCCTTTTTTTTTTAAAGATTTTATTTATTTATTTGACAGAGAGAGAGAGAGATCACAAGTAGGCAGAGAGGCAGGCAGAGAGAGAGGAGGAAGCAGGCTCCCCGCTGAGCAGAGAGCCCAATGCAGGGCTCGATCCCAGGACCCTGAGATCATGACCCGAGCCGAAGGCAGCGGCTTAACCCACTGAGCCACCCAGGCACCCCTACAGTCTGCAAAATGAAAAACAAAATTAAGTTCCTGGAAAATTTCCTTGTTCACAGTAAAACCAAATGTTTCTTCCTATTGCCACACTTCTTGATGTATGCTATTCCTGTTTTGCAACATTGTGAATTTTATGAAGACATAAGGGGCAGAGAGTGAGGACACTTTTTCTCTGGAATTCAACTTATGACTAATATTCCAAATAACCTAACAATCCAATTCTCAAATGAAAAAGCCCCATTAAAAGCTACATGTATGGGGTGGCTGGGTGGCTCAGTGGGTTAAGCCTCTGCCTTTGGCCTAGTCATGATCTCAGGGTCCTGGGATCAAGCACCACATCCGGCTCTCTGTTCAGCAGGGAGCCTGCTTTCCGCCCCCGCCCCCCCTCTTTGCCTGCCTCTCTGCCTACTTGTGCTCTCTCTCTCTCTGTCAAATAAATAAATAAAATCTTTTTTTTAAAGATACATATATATATGTATGTATATACATCAAAAAAATAATTTAAAAATAATTTATTCCACCATCTCCACAACTTTAAACAATACAGTCCTATCCTACAAAAATAGACCTACAACAGCCAGAGCTGACAAGTGAAAACATAACCTCTGAAAAGATCCACATACGGCTGCTAAGGAAAGAGGGAAATGAGGACAAAGAGCAGGTAGGAAAACAAACACTACTTCTACTGGTTACTAAAACTTCCAACGTTGCCAAAATCCTGCCATAACTGCTATCAACCATTTTCAACTCATGTATTTATAAATACAAGAAAGTTCACCAAAAGAAAAACAAAGAATTTCAAGCAAGGGAAATACAGAAAAAAATCACTTATGGGAGGAAATAACTATATTCTTACAGACAAGGCAGATTTGCTATACCATGCATTCAAGAAAGCTAAACTAAAAGGGAATATTGAGGAGAGAGGCAAATTGGCGGAGGAGTAGGGAACCTCGTTGCCGCTGCTGGTTCCCTGAATTGAGTTGGATATCTACCAAGCCATCCTGAACACCCACGAAATCAGCGTGAGATGTAAGAATATCTATCTAGATCTCTACACGCAGGAAAAACCATGGGGGGGTGAGTGGTGGCTTCTGACACTCCAGCTTTTCCTCGGGTTCATCTTGCCTGAGTCATGGTTGATATTTTGGACTCTGTACATTCCCTCAACCATCCCTCAAGAGAATGACTAGAAGGAGGAACTGCCAAACAAGCAAAGAACCAGAGACAATGGCCTCTGCCACAGACTTAATGGATATGGATCTAAGGAAGATGTCAGAAAAAGAATTCAGAGTAACATTTATAAAGTTGCTCTTTAGGCTTGAGAAAACTATTAGCAACAGTATAGAATCTCTAAGGGCAGAATGTAGAGCTACTGTCGCCTACATTAAAAATGCTACGAAGGAGATGCCATCTAAACTAGATACTCTGAATGCCAGGGTCAATAAGAAAGAAGAACGAATTAGTGATCTAGAAGATAAGCTGACAGGAAGGAAGGAAGTCAAGAATGATAGAGATAAACAACTACAAGCTCATAAGATCAGAAGTAGAGAGATCAATGACACCATGAAACTTTCCAAAGTCACAATTATTGGGATCCCTAAGGGGGTGGAGAGAGAGAGAGGACAAGGATGTATAATTGAGCAAACCATAGCTGAGAACTTACCTACTCCGGGGAAGAAAAGAAGGATCCGTGTCCAAGAGGCAGAGAGGACCCCTCCCAAGATCAATAAAAATAGACCGGGGTGTTGGGTATATAATAGTAAAACTTGATAATCTTAGAGCCAAGGCAGCTATCCTGAGAGCAGCTGGGGGAAGAGATGTCTTACCTATGGAGGGAGGAATGTCAGAATAACATTAGACCTGTCCACAGAGACCTGGCAAGACATAATCTGGATACTAAATGAGATGAACATGCAACCAAGAATACTTTATTGAGCAAGGCTGTCATTCAGAATGGATGGAGAGACAAAGAACTTCCAGGACAGGCAGAAAGTGAAAGGATATGTGACCACCAAGGCAGCCAAGGGAGAGAGGGGCTCTATAAAAGAAAAAAGACCCCAAGAGTAATATAGACCAGAAAGTAACAGAGATAATCTACAGAAACAGGGACTTCACAGGCAATATGATGGCACTAAATTCATATCTTTCAATAGTTAGTCTCAACATGAACAGCCTGAAAAATTAAATGGCACAGGGTTTCAGACGGGATAAAAAGACAGGACCCATCCATATGCTGCCTACAAGAGACTCATTCTGAACCTAAAGACACCTCTAGATTGAAAGTAAGGGGATAGAGAACAATTTATCATGCAAATGGACCTCAAAGAAAGCTGGGGTAGTAACTCTCATATCAGACAAATTGGATTTTTAAACCAAAGACTATAGTAAGAGATGTAAAGAAACACTATTATCATACTTAAAGGGTCTATCCCACAGAAAAATCTAACAATTGTAATTATCTCTGCCCCCAACATGAGAACAGCTAACTGTATAAGCCAACTATTAACCAAAATAAAGAATCATATTGATAATAATACATTAATAGTAGGAGACCTCTCAGCAACGGACACAGGTTATCTAAGCAGGAGATTAACAAAGAAACAAGAGCTTTGAATGACACAGTGGACCAGATGGACTTTGTAAATACATACAGAACATTCCACCCTAAAATAACATAATACCCATTCTTCTTGAATGCACATGGAACTTCCTCCAGAATAGATAACATACTTGGTCACAAATCAGGTCTCAACCAATACCAAAAGACTGAGATTATTCCCTGCATGTTATCAGACCACAATGCCTTGAAACTGGAATTCAATCACAAGAAAAAATTTGGAAGGAATTGAGACATGTGGAAGTTAAAGAACAGCCTACTAAAAAATGACTGGGTCAACAAAGAAATTAGGGAAGAACTTAAACATGGAAACTAATGAGAATGAAAACACATTGGTCCAGAACCTATGGGATATTGCAAAGGCTGTCCTTTCAACAATGTGGCAGGATACAAATCAAAATCACAATGAGCTATCACCTTACACCAGTTAAAATGGCAAAAATTAACAAGACAGGAAACAACAAGTGTTGGCGAGGATGTGGAAAAAGGGGAGCTCTCTTACACTGTTGGTGGAAATGAAAGCTGGTACACAGTCACTCTGGAAAACAGGATGGAGGTTCCTCAAGACATTAAAAAGAAAGCTACCCTATGATCCAGCAATTGCACTACTAGGTATTTATTCCAAAGATACAGGTATAGTGAGAAGAAGGGGTACATGCACTCCAGTGTTCCTAGCAGCAAGGTCCACAATAGCCAAACTGCAAAAGGAGCTAAGAGGCCCTTCAACAGATGAATGGATAAAAAAAGATGTGATTCATATATACAATGGACTATTACTCAGCCATCAGAAAGAATGAATACCTACCATTTGCATCGACATGGATGGAACTGGAGGAGATTATGCTAAGTCAAATAAGTCAAGCAGAGAAACAATTATATGGTTTCACTCATATGTAGACTATAAGGAATAGCGCAGAGAACCATAGGGGAAGGGATGGAAAATTGAAGGGGGAAAAATTGGGGAGGGAGATGAACCATGAGAGACAATGGACTCTGGGAAACAAACTGAAGGTTTCAGTGGGGAGGGAGGTGGGGGGATGGGGTCACCAGGTGATGAGCACTAAGGAAGGCACGTTTTGTGATGAATACTGGGTATTATATGCAACTAGTAAATCACTGAACACTGCATCAAAAACTGATGATGTAGGGGCACCTGGGTGGCTCAGTGGTTTAAAGCCTCTGCCTTCAGCTCAGGTCATGATCTTAGCGTCTTGGGATCGAGCCCCGCATTGGGCTCTCTGCTCAGCAGGGAGCCTGCTTCCTCCTCTCTCTCTCTGCCTGCCTCTCTGCCTACTTGTGATCTCTGTCTGTCAAATGAATAAATAAAATCTTTAAAAAAAAAAAAACTGATGATGTAGTATACAGTGGCTAACTGAACATAATAAAAAAAAGTGGAAAAAAAGGGGAATATTGTGTGTAGGAAAGAAATGTTTCACCCTACTAATTTTTAAATTATTATTAATCCTCATTATAAAAAAAAGGAAAAAATTCTGTAACTATGTATGGTGACAGATGTTAACTAGAATTATTGTGATCATTTTGCAAGGGCATACAAATAACAAATCATTATGTTGTACACCTGAAACTAACATAATATTGTATGTCAATTATACCTCAATAGAAGAATGTATATTAAAATGACAAGAAATGGGGCGCCTGGGTGGCTCAGAGGGTTGGGCCTCTGCCTTCAGCTCAGGTCATGATCTCAGGGTCTTGGGATCGAGCCCCACATCGGGCTCTCTGCTCAGCGGGGAGCCTGCTTCCTCCTCTCTCTCTGCCTGCCTCTCTGCCTACTTGTGATCTCTGTCTTTCAAATAAATAAATAAAATCTTTAAAAAAAAAAAAAATGACAAGAAATGGGGCGCCTGGGTGGCTCAGTGGGTTAAAGCCTCTGCCTTCGGCTCAGGTCGTGATCTCAGGGTCCTGGGATCGAGCCCCGCATGGGGCTCTCTGCTCAGCAGGGAGCCTGCTTCCTCCTCTCTCTCTGCCTGCCTCTCTGCCTACTTGTGATCTCTGTCAAATAAATAAATAAAATCTTTAAAATGACAAGAAATAATCCTACCTTTGAACAATATTTCAAAATTTCCAAAGTAGCTAATAGAATTATCCCAGAGAATTGAACTAATGAAAAGAGCATAAACTTTAGTTTGAAATCATGTATGCAGGGTTTTCTTTTTTTTTTTTTTTTAAAGATTTTATTTATTTATTTATTTGACAGACAGAGATCACAAGCAGGCAGAGGCAGGCAGAGAGAGAGGAGGAAGCAGGCTCCCTGCCAAGCAGAGAGCCCTATGCGGGGCTCGATCCCAGGACCCTGAGATCATGACCTGAGCCGAAGGCAGCGGCTTAACCCACTGAGCCACCCAGGCGCCCCTCTTTTTTTTTTTTTTTAAAGAATTTTTTTCCTTTTTTTTTTTAAGATTTTTTTTTTTTTTTTTTGACAGACAGATCACAAGTAGGCAGAGAGGCAGGCAGAGAGAGAGAGGAGGAAGAGGCAGGCTCCCTGCTGAGCAGAGAGCCCGATGCGGGACTCGATCCCAGGACCCTGAGATCATGACCTGAGCCGAAGGCAGAGGCTTTAACCACTGAGCCACCCAGGCACTCCATATGCAGGGTTTTCAATTTGGGTTCTGCCATACTAAGTGATAAGTTACTCAAGCTGTCTGAGAATTTCCTTGTGGTAAAATGGAAGTAAAACAGGGGCCTCATAATTAGTCAAGACTGAATCACATGCATTCTAGAACTGAAGGCTCACAAGATTTTAATTATTTATATAAACAGGCGTTTAATACGTCAGGTTCCCACCACACAGGAACATCCATCAAAGCAAGTAACCATGTCCTGTTTACGGCTGCACTCCCACCGCCTAGCATAAGCAGCCTTCCAATAAATACATGTATAACAAATAAATGATCCAAATCTCCCTAATTTCTGGCTACAAAACTCCCAGTACCTGGAAACCTAGTCAAAGAACATGGAGTTCAGACAGATGACATAACCTCCTTGCTAATAATCTGGACAAATTTACAACAGCAGCTATACAAGGAAAGATTTTGGCTAACTTTCCGGCCTAACAATATCATGGATTTAGAAGACCTACCAGAAGGGAATCTACCAAAGCCCTCCTTAATAATTCACCACTTACTGAATACGGACTATAATGAGGCCATCAGCTAGGTCTTTATGAACACTGTATCTTCACAGGCCACCTTTTCTAGATGGAGAAACTGAAGCCTGGAAAGGGTAAGTAGTTTGCCCAAGTTCATAGACTGCAGATTCATTTGCTTAGAATAAAGCTCCTGCTCTTTCCCACTACACCACCCCACCTCTACTGTCTTCTTAGAGCTAGAAGGCCCATGTTCATCGTTGTAATCCCAAGTATTTACCACAGCACCTGGCACAGAGTAATTACTCAGTGAAAACCAACTGCTAAGAAGGTTTATACAAAAGCTGTAATTACTCAGGAGATTCCCAGTCTCTCAATTTTAGGACGAAAGCAACTCTGTCTCCATTCTTTTTTCAGAATTCAGTCTCACTAGAGAAAGAATTTATAGTGCAGGAGGAAAAAGGGGTACTCACTGAGACTACATATAAATACTAAAATGAACTCCGGGAATATGGAGTGGGCTCCTTTGTACTAGGTAAATGAAGTATCGTTGATGTATCAGGGTATAAACTACTCCACAGGATCATTACTAGAAAGCAGGAAAAGGGGCAGCAAGCCTTTTCTGCAGGAAATGGAATCCCTTAACCAGGTTCTTCTTCTCTTGGGTTCTTGGTAGAACCACTCCTGTCCTACAACACTGATCTATAAAATGTTTTGTCTCAAAGTCAAGGGTATGGTTTGGCCCCAACACATAGATAAGGCCTAAGAGAAAGCATCTTAGAAAAACACACTTTCTTTCCATTCATGTGGGACGATTTCTTCTATGGAAGGACTGAACTGTCCTTATGATAAAGAATAACCAGGGGCACCTGGGTGGCTCAGGGGGTTTAAGCCTCTGTCTTCAGCTCAGGTCCTTATCCCAAGGTCCTGGGATCAAGCCCCGTATCAGGCTCTCTGCTTAGGGGAAAGCCTGCTTTCCCCTCTCTCTCTGCCTTTTTGTGATCTCTGCCAAATAAATAGATAAAATCTTTAAAAAAAAAAAATAACCAGCTGATAATAGTCACAACAAGAGATAATTCTGTAGCTCAGGCCCTCACGTCAAAGACATGCTTTAAATATATTCATCTTCACTTGCTTTAACCTTAGTTTTGGACAATAAATCCATCCTTTTAAGAAAGAGAAAAATAGTCTGTGCTTTCAGCATTGAAAGTTAAGAGTTTTCAACATGGAGTCTGATGGGCAGAAGTCATAGATAGTCTCAGAAGGTTTCTAAACTAATGGAGATTATATTTAAAGTCATGTGAATGTGCCTGGTTTCCTGAATTCACAGATCTCATTAGTTTGTCTAAAAGAATCTCTTCCTTAGATAAAGTGTGTGGTGTGTCATATTATCTATCCCACAATAATTCTATGGAAGCTAAAAACTTGAGTATCTTTTTAAAAGATTTATTTATTTGACAGAGAGACAGTGAGAGAGGAAACACAATCAGGGAGAGTGGGAGAGGGAGAAGGAGACTCCCCACCGAGCAAGGAGCCCAATGTGGGGCTCAATCCTAGTACCCCGGGATCATGACCTAAGCCAAAGGCAGACGTTTAATGACTGAGCCACCTGGGTGCCCCAAAACTTGAGTATTTGTTATTATCAAGATTCTTTTCTGTTTTTTAGTTGCGATATCCAAAAATTTCATTAGAAGAGACTTGCCGATTAGCTGAGCCTGAAATACAAAGTCCCCCCCTTCTTTTACCTTATCAAAATTTCACTTGAGGAAAAAAATTAAATATCATCTTCTAAAGTCATAAAGTACTCTGAATTAAAACACTACCATTATCATAATAAAGATATTGCTGCCTTCTCTAGAGGGCTTCATGTCATTGTGATTACGTGTATCTTAAGGGACATAACACAATCATTGCCCTAACTTCAGTTTTATATATAACTGCCTTCACTCCATTATTTTCAGAAAAGCAAACTCGTATTCATATCCCACAAACTGTTCGAATTATTCAGATTTCCTTTAAGTCTTAGATAAATGAAGGTGTAAAGAAATACTTTAAAAAAAAAAAATCCTACACAAACATAACTTTTCCTAGGAGAAAATAAAATACAAATAGATGAATTCAGATCTCTTTACACTGTTTTATCCACTTCACTAATGACCATCTCCTTTCACTTTTTTTTCTATTGCTCAGCTTTCTGTTCTTACTGGTTGGCTAATTACATAAATTCACTTAAATTCTTCATTGCTGCTGTGGTCTTTGCTCTATAACAAACAAAAAGCTAAAGAAGACAGGGCTGTCTGGCTTTGATGGTCACTTTGTTGTACCAAGTTATCTGCAGAAAAAGTCTTAAGAGACCAATCTTGACTTATGAAAAATCTTATAATCAAGAAAATGAAGCACAGATTAACAAAAATTTCCCAAGAAAACAACCCTCCCCTCTTCATTTTGGTCATGTAATTAAACACCTAACTATTTATGTGCCTCAGGATTAAAAATTAACTCCTAGGTGCGCCTGGCTGGCTCAGTCAGAGGAATGTATGACTCTTGATCTTGGGGTCGTGAGTTCAAGCCCCATGTTACTCTTAAAGATAACTTTTAAAAAAATTAACTTCTAAAACAAATAGATTTTCTTTTTGAATGGGTCCCTTATTAAGCCAGAATTTTCATATAGCAGTTATCCATAAAAACCACCTACAAGTTAAATAAATCATTTTAAATGTTTAATTTTAATATTTTCAATAATAAATTTTATTTTCTTATAGAAAAGGCAACATTTGCTAATTTAAAACCCAAACAGGAAAAATAGTTCACCCTACCTTTGACCACTCCTCCTCATTCCCAAGGAGAAATCACTTCAGTTACCTATGAGCCCTTCCTGAAACGTTTAGTGTACATGTAAGTGTATCTATATGTAAACATTTTTTTACATAAAGGGATTATACTATACATAATTCTGCAACTTGTTTTCCACTTAATTAACAATTTATCTTAAAGAACTTTCCTGAGCAGCACAGAAAGAATGATCTCATTCCTCTTAACAGTTGCAGAATCTTCCATTTCTTGGCTTTGCCATAATTAATCTAGGTTGTCTCCAGTATTTCACTACCATAAAAAAATGTACTTTAGTGAACACCTGTTTATGATATTACATATATGTGTATGAGTATACCCAAAGGATAAATTCTAAGACATAATTTGCTGGGTGAGTGATTAAAATCAGTTAACTATTGCAAACTGCCCTCCAAAAAGATTATATTCCCCATATGTAGAAAAATACCTGTTTCTCCTCTTCCTCACTAACTGATAATTATCAAATGTTTTTATCTTTCCAATCCAACAAAACCTGGCATCTCCATTTTGTTTTTAAATGAGATGACTCAGATATAAGGCCATCTCTTTTTTTTTAAGATTTTATTTATTTGACAGAGAGGACACAGCGAGAGAGGGAACACAAGCAGGGGGAGTGGGAGAGGGAGAAGCAGGATTCCTGCCAAGCAAGAAGCCTGATGGGGGGCTCGATCCCAGGACCCTGGGGTCATGACCTTAGCCGAAGACTTAACAACTGAGCCACCCAGGCACCATTCCTTGTTGTTTTAACTTGTATTTTTACTAGGAAGAAAGTTAAGCATCTTTTCATATATTTATCAACCACTTATATTTCCTTCTCTGAAAACCGACTATTCCTGCTATTGGTCATCTTTTTAACTTAAAGTTAATTAGCCAACATATAATACATCATTAGAAAAAAAATACATCATTAGTTTCAGATGTAGAATTCAGTTATTCATCAGCTGCATATAACACCCAGTGCTCATCACATCACATGCCCTCCATAATGCCCAATCACCCAATTACCATATATGGCCTACCTCCCCTCCAGGAACCCTCAGTTTGTTTCCTATAGTTAAGAGTCTCTCATGATTTGTCTCCCTCTGTAATGTCTTCCCGGTTTTCCCTCCCTTCCCCTATGATCCTCTGTGCCATTTCTTATATTTCACATATGAGTGAAACTGTATGATAATTGTCTTTCTCTGACTGACTTATTTCACTCAGCATAATACCCTCCCGTTCCATTCACACTGATGTAAATGGTAAAATTTCATCACTTTTTGATGGTTGAGTAATATTCCAGTGTGAGTGTGTGTGTGTGTGTGTGTGTGTAACAGCACATCTTCTTTTTTTTTTTTTTTAAGATTTTATTTATTTATTTGAGAGAGAGACAGTGAGAGAGAGCATGAGCTAGGAGAAGGTCAGAGAGAGAAGCAGACTCCCCGTGGAGCTGGGAGCCCGATGCGGGACTCAATCCCGGGACTCCAGGATCATGACCTGAGCTGAAGGCAGTCGTCCAACCAACTGAGCCACCCAGGCGTCCCCAGCACATCTTCTTTATTCGTTCATCTGTTGATGAACATCTGGGCTCTTTCCATAGCTTGGTTATTGTGGACATAGCTGCTATAAACATTGGGGTACTGCTGTCCCTTCAGATCACTACATTTGTACCTTTGGGGTATATACCTGGTACTATAATTGGTGGGTCATAGGGTAGCTCTATTTTCAACTTCTTCAGGACATTGGTCCATTTTTTTTAACTAAGTCTTTAGTACTGTTGCTCTGAATGATTTGTAAGAGCTCTTTATAGATTAAGGAAACTCATCCTTTGTCATACATAACTAAAAAATTTTTTAAAAATGAACAAAATGCCTGAACTAAAAATATATTAAGCAAAGGACAAATCATTATCTCTTCATTGAAATAGTATATTTATATAATAAACAATTCCAATTTGAAATGTTTAGTAAATAGATCACAATACGCCATGGACTATTTTAAAAGCCCAATTTATGTATCACCAGCTAACTATACATTTACATATAATAAATACACAAAATTAATGAGATTTTTCAAAATAAAATTGAAGTCTACAAAAATAACAGTACTTATCAGCAATATATTCAATCAACCTCACTTGTCTTCCTACAGGTTTCTATACCTAAAATCAAAGCCTTAACTATTATCAACTACTGCCCACCACCACTATCCCCCGAAAGAGATAAGCCTTTGGCCGATCAGACAGAAGTCCATACTACATTTAGAAAAGGGGAGAGGGTAGTCCTTAAGCAAACAGCCCTTCTTTCCACATGACTAAGAAAATACTTCACTAATATGATTCAATCATCCTAACAGCCTAAAGTCCACTCAAGAATGCTGAATGAGGAAAAAAAAAAAAAAGAATGCTGAATGAGCAGAATAAATAAATGAGAAGGAAACTAAATAGTATGCAAAAAGCTTAGAGCAAAAAAATTACCCCAGGTCAAGAGACAGGTGAAACAACGTCAGAAATAATATAATAATAACTACATGTGCTATAACCAAAGGGTATTTATTGCTCCTTTTAGAGACAACTCACATCAGGAAATGCAAAATTAACAGTCTACTTATAGTAGTAAAAAAAAGACAAGCTGCAAGTAGTATACTGAGTGAAACATAAAGTTAATAATACATAAAAACAAAAATCTATGGCTGAAAAAATAGAAGAAAACTTAAATACTACAAATGAAAAAAAAGAAATACTACAAGTGTTTGTGATTAAATGGTAAGAGACAAAATAATTCATTTTAATCTCTTCCTAACAACCTAAAGAAGCAACAGATCTGAAAGTAAAACTTTAATTAAAACCTTAAATTTGGGGCGCCTGGGTGGCTCAGTGGTTTAAAGCCTCTGCCTTCAGCTCAGGTCATGATCCTGGGGTCCTGGGATCGAGCCCCGCATCAGGCTCTCTGCTCAGCAGGGAGCCTGCTTCCCTTCCTCTCTCTGCCTGCCTCTCTGCCTACTTGTGATCTCTGTCTGTCAAATAAATAAAATCTTTAAAATAAATAAATAGGGACGCCTGGGTGGCTCAGTTGGTTAAGCGGCTGCCTTCGGCTCAGGTCATGATCCCAGCATCCTGGGATCGAGTCCCACATCGGGCTCCTTGCTCGGCAGGGAGCCTGCTTCTCCCTCTGCCTCTGCCTGCCTCTCTGTCTGCCTGTGCTCGCTCACTCTCTCTCCCTCTGTCTCTGACAAATAAATAAATAAAATCTTAAAAAAAAAAAAAATTAAAATAAATAAATAAAATAAAACCTTAAATTTAAAAAAGAACAATCTTAAGTATTAGTCAGGAAGCAGCCAATTTTGATAATTTACTGACAAAATAGATGGAGCTATATAACAAACCTCTAAATATAAAGCTAAAGAGGAACAGACACCTGCAGTACAAACTAAGCTTATTTCTATAAACCTGAACAAAGAACAAAAACAGGGGTTTTTAGAAATTCACTGATGCTAGTAAATAATCTGAAAAGCAAATGAGACCTGGTAAAGAGAAATATGCAATAATTAATTACTTTCCTCTAATTAACTATTACAAAATCAGGTCTATCTCCAGCTTGCATGCATTTTCACCAAAAAGTAGGTCTGGAGGTAGAAATCAAAAATCATCTCTTCTAAATATGTCAGTGCTAAGAACAGACCATTCAAAGTATTACTTATCAAAAATTTCTAAGGGAAATCACAGCGGTACTGGTAAAAGTCCCCTGGACAGGCCAACATGTATAAAAGCCTAGAGCCACCTTTCAGCTTCAGATTTGTTCTCTAAACCTTGGGATATGTAACAATTTGCTTCATAAAGAATAAAGAAGTAAAAGACTACTTTTTAAATGGCTACTTTTAAAGAAATAAAATTTTTTACATTAAATTATAAGAAATGCAGAAAATAAGTAACTCTATATTTTGTTCCTTAATTTGTTAATACATTTTACATTTAAAGAATTTTAAAGTTGGCAGCTCTTTCTGTCCACAGGTTCTGCCCCCATGCTTTAATAAAACCACCTTTCTGCACTGTTTCAACAGAAAAGGACTTTTAAAGTTATTAGTACATTAATATGTACCGTTATTAATATGTAATATTTGGCAACTTCCACTTATTTTGTAACTACTGGAAATTTCCATTCATTTAACCTAAGTATTGATATTTTGAGGGAGATGGCCCTGATAGTGTTCTAAAAAATATTTCCCAAATGATATGATTAAACTATTAAATTATAATTAAACTCTCAGTACTGTCAATATGATGGAAAGAATATATTCCTGAGAATGTAGAGGTGCTAATACTGACTATGACAATCTCTATAGATATTTCCTTCACCAGCCAAATGAAAGATTGTGACTAGATCGCTTCTGAGGCCCCTTGCAATTTTTAAGCTGTAATTCTGTGCCTAAACTTGCAGTCCTGATGAAAAGAGAAAATAATCCAGTGTACACTATTCTGCATAGAGCCCCAGCTAAATGTTCTTTATGTTGTAACTCCTTTCCTTACTCACAGCTGACAGGATGTGAGGATGGTCCAAAGTAATGAACAGTGGCTATCAGCCAGCTGAAGGAGATGGCCTACGTCAAGCAAAGTCTTCTCTGAAGAATTTAAAACAAAAGACCCAGAATTAGCATGAAAAGTTAAGCTGAAAAGTCATAAATGTTCTGGGATAAATTAGCAACTTGAAACTGAAACCAACAGTTTAAGAAGTGAATGGATCAGATATCCAAAGACAGAACTCATGAAAAAATAAGTATATAAAACCTCTAAGAGAAGGCAGTCTTGATTCTACAAGTCTCATCACCCTGAAGCCCAATTGCTCCTCCTTGATGGCTCATTGACAAAAACCTTGCTTTTACTTCAGTCCGTCTGTCCCTTGCCTTAACCAGTACCAAAAGTGGTACAAAGACTGGGAATATGCAGAGCAGGGCTTTGAAGAAAATGTGGAATTGGCTATGATTAGGGAATTAGAGTAGGGAATGCAATGAGGATCCTAGCTTGGAAAGCTAGCAAAACAGGATATATAAAAGAGATACAGTTACGTAAAGCAGTCACCTATGATCCTCCAGGACCTAGAACATGCCAGGCATACATCCTTTTATTGTGCTTTTGCTTTACTGCATTTCACAGAAACTGTTTTTTACAAACTGAAGGTTTGTAGCAGCCCTGCATCAAGCAAATCTACTGATGCCATTTTTCCAAGAGCATGTGCTCACTTACGGCTGTGTCATATTTGGCAATTCCCACAGTATTTCAAGCTTTTTTATTATTATTATAGTTGGCATGGGACCTGTGATCAGTTATCTTTAATATTATTGTAATTTTTCTGGAGTACAGTAACCAAGTCCATATAAGACAGCAAACTTAATAAATGTATGTGTTGACTGCTCCACTGAGCAGCCATTCCCCCACCTGTCTTCCTCTCTTTGGGCCTCCCTATTCCGAGACACAATATTACAATGAGGCTAATGAATAACCCAAAGATGACCTCCAAGTGTCCAAATGGAAGAAAGAGTTGCGCATCTCTCACTTTAAATCAAAAGCTAGAAATGATTAAAGCTTAGTGAGGAAGGTATGTCTAGAGCTAAGATAGGCCAAAAGGCAGGCCTCTTGTGTCAAACAGCTAGCTAAGTTGTGGATGCAAAGGAAAAGTTCTTGAAGGAAATTACAAGTGTTACTCTAGTGAACACATGAATGATAAGGAAGTGATATGCTGTTATGGAGAAAGTTTTACTGGTCTAGATAGAAGATCAAAGAAGCCAAAACATTCCCTTGAACCAAAGCCTAATCCAGGGCAAAGTCCTGACTGTCTTTAATTCTACGAAGGCTGAGAGAGATGAGGAAGCTGCGGAAGTAAGTGGAGAGCTCAAAGAGGCTAGGTCATGAAATTTAAGGAAAGAAGCCATCTCCATGACATAAAAGTCCAAGGCAAAGCAGCAAGTGCTGATGTGGAAGCAGCATCAAGTCATCCAGAAGATCGAGCAACCATCATTAACGAAGATGGCTCCTTACGTTGGAAGATGCTGTTTAGGACTTTCATAGCTAGAGAGAAGTCAATTTAAAAATGAAGCTCAGGGCGCCTGGGTGGCTCAGTGGGTTAAGCCGCTGCCTTCAGCTCAGGTCATGATCTCAGGGTCCTGGGATCGAGGCCCGCATCGGGCTCTCTGCTCAGCGGGGAGCCTGCTTCCCTCTCTCTCTCTCTCTCTCTGCCTGCCTCTCCGTCTACTTGTGATCTCTCTCTGTCAAATAAATAAATAAAATCTTTAAAAAAAGAAAAAATGAAGCTCAATCTACTCTGCTCACACCTTCTTTATCCATTCATCTATTCATGGCCACTTGGGTTGCTTCCATATCTTGGCAATTCTAAATAATGCTGCAGTAAACACACGAGTCCATATATCTTTCCAAATTAGTGTTCTCATTTTCTTTGGGTAAATACCTAGCAGCAGAATTACTAGATCATATGGTAATTCTGTTTTTAAGTTTGTTTTTGAACATTTTTTATTTAAACTCAATTAACATACAATGTATTATTGGCTTCAGAGGTACAGGCCTCTGATTCATCGTCTTATGTAATACCCAGTGCTCATTATATCATGTGCCCTCCTTAATGTCCATTACCCAGTTACCCCATCCCTTTACCCCCTTCCTCTCCAGCAACCCTCAGTTTGTTTCCTATGATTGAGAGTCTCTTTATGGTTTGTCTCCCTCTCTGGTTTTGTCTTGTTTAATTTTTTCCTCTATTTCCCTATGATCTTCTCTTTTGTTTCTTAAATTCCACATTTAGTGAGATCATATGGTAATTGTCTTTCTCTTATTGGCTTATTTTGCTTAGCATAATACTCTCTAGTTCTGTACACATCATTGCAAATGGCAATATTTCATTTTTTATGGCTGCATAATGTTCCTGTGTGTGTGTGTGTGTGTGTGTGTGTGTGTGTGTGTGTGTGTATACACCACATCTTCTTTATCCATTCATGTGATCATAGACATCTGGGCTCTTCCCACAGTTTGGCTATTGTGGACATTGTTGCTAAAAGCACTGGGGTGCAGGTGCCCCTTCAGATCACTATCTTTGTATCTTTGGGGTAAATACCCAGTCATAGGATAGCTCTACTTTCAACTTTTTTGAGGAACATCCTTATTGTTTTCCACAATGACAGTACCAATTTACATTCCTACCAAACATGCACGAGGACTCCTTTTTCTCTACATCTTTGCCAATACTTGTTATTTCTTCTCTTTTTGATTTTAGCTATTCTGGCAGGTATGATAGCTTATTGTGGTCTAGACTTCTGTTTCCCTGATGATTAATGATGCTGACCATTTTTCATGTGTTTGTTGGCCATGTGTATGTGTTCTTTGGAAAAATATCTATTCAGGTCCTCTGCCCATTTTTTAATCATATTTTCTTTGGTGTTGAGTGTATACAGGAAAAACTCACAGCTAACATCATACTCAATGATAAAAACTTGAGAGCTTTCCCTCTAAGATCAGAAACAAGTCAAGGGTGTCTACTGTTGCCATTTTTATCCAACCAGTATGGAAGCTCTGGCCACAGTAATCAGACAAGAAAAAGAAATAAAAGGTAACCATATTGGAGAAGAAGAGGTTAAAATGTCACTATTTGCAGATGACATGATAACTTACATAACAAACTCTAAAGACTCCACCAAAAAACTACTAGAAATAGTAAATAAACTCAGTGAAGTTACAGAATACAAAATAAGTACCCAGAAATCAGTTCTGTCTCTATACACACTAATAACAAAGTAGCAGAAAGAGAAAATAAGAAAACAATCCCATTTACAACTGTACCAAAGACAATAAAATACCTAGAAACAAACTTACACAAGATGAAAGACCTATACTCGGGAAAACTATAAAACACTGATGAAAGAACTGGACATGACACAAATAGAAAGATACCCCATTCTCATGGACTGGAAGAATTAATATTGTTAAAATGTCCATACTACACAAAGCAATCTATAGATTCAAGGAACTCCCTATCAAAATACCAACGTTTTTCACAGAACTAGAATAAATAATCCTAAAACATGTACAGAACACAAAAGACCCAGAATAGCCAAAACAATCCTGAAAAAGAAGAAAGGTGAAGGTATCAGAATCCCAGATTTCAAGATGTACTATAAAGATGCAGTAATCAAAACAATATGGTACTGGCACAAAAACAGACGCAAAGACCAATGGAACAGAATAGGGAGCCCAGAAATAGACCCATGCTTATATGGTCAGTTAATCTATGATAAAGGAAGCAATAATGTACAATAGGGAAGACAGTCTCTTCAACAAATGGTGTTGAGAAAATGGGACAGCTACATGCAAAAGAATGAAACTGGGAGCACCTGGGTGGTACAGTTACTGAGGCATCTGACTCTTCGTTTCAACTCAGGTCATGATCTCAGAATCATGGAATCAAGCCCTGCATCAGGCCCCATGCTCAACATGGAATCCACTTAAAATACTATATCTCTCTCCCTATGCCCCTGCCCCTCCCCAGACTCTCTCTCTAATAAAAAAAATCTTTATTAAAAAAAAAAAGAATGAAACTGGACCACTATATTATTTTTTAAAAATCAAAATCAAAATAGATTAAAGACCAGGACACCTGGGTGGTTCAGTCAGTTAAGTTTCTACCTTCAGCTGAGGTCCTAATCACCAGGGTTCTGGGATGGAGTCCCACATCAGGCTACCTGCTCAGTGGGGAGTCTGCTTCTCCCTCCCCTCCCCACCACTCATGCTCTCTCAAATAATGAACAAAATCCTTGAGAAAAAAATAGATTAGGGGGTGCCTGGGTGGCTCAGTGGGTTAAAGCCTCTGCCTTCTGCTCAGGTCATGATCCCAGGGTCCTGGGATCGAGCCCCACATCGGGCTCTCTGCTCGGCAGGGAGCATGCTTCCTCCCCTCTCTCTGCCTGCCTCTCTGCCTACTTGTGATCTCTGTCTGTCAAATAAATAAATAAAATCTTTAAAAAAAAAAGAAAAAATAGATTAAAGACCTAAATGTAAGATTTGAAACCATTAAACACCTAGAAAAGATAAGCATAATTTCTTTGACATTCACCTTAGCAACATTTTTTTAGATGTGTCTCCTAAGGCAAAGGAAACAAAACCAAAAACTATTGGGACCACATAAAAATAAAAAACTTTTGCACAGCAAAGGAAACCATCAACAAAAGACAACCTGCTAAACAGAAGAAAATATTTGCAAACGATATATCTGACAAGGTATTAATATCCAAAAATATAAAGAACTTACATGACTCAACACCAATAAATTTTCTAAACAGATTCTTTTTTTTTTCTTTAAGATTTTATTTATTTATTTGACAGAGAGATCACAAGCAGGCAGAGAGGCAGGCAGAGAGAGAGGAGGAAGCAGGCTCCCCGCCGAGCAGAGAGCCCCACGCGGGGCTCGATCCCAGGACTCTGAGATCATGACCTGAGCCGAAGGCAGCGGCTCAACCCAATGAGCCACCCAGGCGCCCCTCAACACCAATAAATTTTCTATATTGCCTTCTAAAATCTTTATTGTTCTATATTTCACATCAACATCTATAATCTGCCTGGAGTTCTTCTTTGTATATGGAGTACATAGGGGCCAAGTTTTACTTCTTTCCTATATAGATAAGATGTCCAAGCACCACTGATCGAAGAAAAAAATCAACTCTTCTGTACTACTCTACTATGTCATCCTTGACAAAAATCAAACATCAATAACTGTATAAATCTGTTTCTGGTGCAACATTTTATTACTTTGGGGTATCTGTTCTGAGGCTGCCACCACATTATCTTAATGGTCAAGACTTTTAAGTCTTGAGCTGGTCAAAGTAGTACTCTTATTTTAGTATTAAGATTTCCTTATCTATTCCTAGCCCCAACTATTTCCATAAAATGTAGCATAATTCTCTCAAGTTTCACAGAATCCTCTTACAATGCTGACTAGTAATACATTAAGGCTATGAACAAACTTGGAAAGAATTGATGTATGTACAGTAGTGAATCTTGTAGTCCATAAATATGGAATTCATCTCCCTGAAGTTTTATTAATTTTTTAAAAGATTTTATTTATTTATTTGACAGATACACATCACAAGTAGGCAGAGAGGCAGAGAGAGAGAGAGAGAGAGAGGAGGAAGCAGGCTCCCTACTAAGCAGAGAGCCTGATGTGGGGCTCGATCCCAGGACCCTGGAATCATGGCCCGAGTCCAAGGCAGAGGCTTTAACCCACTGAGCCACCCAGGTGCCCCTGAAGTTTTATTAATTTGACCACAAAAGTCTTCTACATGTTTCATTATACTTATTGCTAGGTCCTTGATATTTTGTAATGATATGAAAAGTGGTATTCATGGTTCTCAAGTTCAAAGTAAGAAACGCAATAAATTATGTCTCTCCCACTCAATGCAGCCAGAAAACATGAACAGAATGCACGAAACTACCATTTGAGAACTCTGAAAAGTAAATGATAGCAGGTGAATTAGGAAAAAAATATCAAGGGGCACCTGGGTGGCTCAATGGGTTAAAGCCTCTGCCTTCAGCTCAGGTCCTGATCCCAGGGTCCTGGGATCGACCCCGCATCGGGCTCTCTGCTCAGCCGGGAGCCTGCTTCCTCCTCTCTCTCTCTCTCTCTGCCTGCCTCTCTGCCTACTTGTGATCTCTGTCTATCAAATAAATAAATAAATAAATAACTTTGGGGGGGGGATATCAAAATTTGAAGTCCACTGTACCAGAACAGTTTAACTAAAGTTAGGATGAAACCAAGAAGCAAAAAAAGAGAGCTCCAAAAGAACCATTAACTTTTGGCTGAAGAAGTAGGGTAAAAGACTTAGTTTTCAAAGAGAGGGATGGAGAATTCCCTATTTATCCTTCATTTTTCCTTTCTCCATTTTTTCACATCCCAGACCCCAAGAAATCCCACAGCTCCCATACAAGAAGCTATGATTGCAAGAGAGTGAGGTAAACCCCCACTGTTTTTCTTCTTTCCCTGTCCTAATGCTATTTGGCACTGAACACAGGTACATTCCCTGAATGTACTGAAGTACAGTGCAGAATAACTAAGGTCTCAACTTTGCAACAAAGAAACCAAAAGGGGGAGCCCCAGAAACCAGAAAGTACCAGGGAAATCACAGAAAGGGAAGAGTTCAGAAGAATGAGCCTATATACTTTGTTTATAAACTCCTGGGCTCATTCCCAGGCAACAAATGCATGGATCATACTTATAAACAAAAGAGCAAAAACCTGAAGAACTGAACTGCAGGAGAGGCCACTGACCAGGTCCTTTCTGGCCACTAGGTGGAACATACACTGGGTATATTTAACTAGGACTGCAAAGGCTTTAAAAATGGAACTGAGGGGCGCCTGGGTGGCTCAGTGGGTTAAGCCGCTGCCTTCGGCTCAGGTCATGATCTCAGGGTCCTGGGATGGAGTCCCACATCGGGCTCTCTGTTGGGCGAGAATCCTGCTTGCTTCCCTCTCTCTCTCTCTCTCTCTCTCTGCCTTCCTCTCCGTCTACTTGTGATCTCTGTCAAATAAATAAATAAAATCTTAAAAAAAAAAAAATGGAACTGACATTGAAACCCACAGAAGGCTGGTCAGAATTTTCTGCCTGAATTCAAACAGGCAGACTGCCTGCTAAAACAAAAAATATCAACATTCTCAATAGGATTTACACAAGATCCAACGTTTCATAACATAATTCTTTTAAAAGTCCAGGTTACAATCCAAAATTATTCAGCAATACAAAGAACTAAGAAAATCTCGAACACCTGGGTAGCTCAGTCAGTTAAGTGTCCAACTCTTGATTTCGGCTCAGGTCATGATCTCAGGGTTGTGAGATCAAGCCCTGCACCCGGCTCCACGACGGGCATTCAGCCTGCTTAACATTCTCTCTCTCCCTCTCCCTCAGTCCCCCACCACACTCATACACTCTCTAAAAACAAACAAAAAACCCCCAACTCACAATGGAAAAAAGGAATCAACAGACCCATATGTTGACATTATCAAACAAAAACATAAAAGTGGCCAAAATAAAAATGTTCAAAGAGATACAGGTCAACACTCTCAAATCAGTAATCTAAGCTTCCATCCTAATCAATCAGAAAAGGAAAGCAAAACAAATTCAAAGCATGCAGAAGGCAGGAAATAATAAAGAGCAGAAATCAATGAAATTGACAACAGAAAAATCATAGAAAATATGAATGAAATCAAACTGATTATTTGAAAAAGAACAATAAAACATATAAATCTCTAGAAGGACAAAGAAAAAGAGAAAAGAAACAAATTATCGATATGAGGAATAAAGGAGGGAATACCAATACTAATCTTGCAGACATTAAAGGAAAATACATAAATGCTATATGCAATTCTACACACATAAATACGACAAAGGAATGGATGAAAAAGACTAATTCCTCTAGAACCAGAAACTATAAAACCACACCTAAGATGAAATATATTACCTGAAAAGTCCTTTAACTATTAAATCAAATGTGTCGTTCCAAACCTCCTGAAAAGAAAACTGCAAGCCCAGAGGTTTCACTGGAAAATTCTCCTAACATTTAAAGAATAAATGACATGAACTCTACATGACCACTGACAGAAAATAGAAAAGGAATACCTCTAAACTCATTTTATAAAACCAGCATTACAATGATACCAAAAACAAACAAACAAAAAACAATGTAAAGAAAAAAAAACTATAGGGGCTCCTGGCTCAGTGGGTTGAGAGTCTGCCTTCAGCTCAGGTCATGATCTTGGGGTCCTGGGATTGATCCCTGCATCAGGCTCCCTGCTCATCAGAGTCCACTACTCCTTCTCCCTCTGCTTCCCACTTGAGCGTTCGCTCTCTTTCTCTCAAATAAATAAAATCTTTAAAAAAAAAAACCACTATAGACCAACATCCGTAATAAACATAATGCAAAAAACCTCAATAAAATACTAGCAAATTGAATCTAACCATACATAAAAAGGAAAATATACCAGTAATACAAAGCTAATTCATTTTGCAAAAGTCAATCAATGTAATCCACCACATTAACAGTCTAAAGAAGAAAAACCACGTGACCATATTAATCAGTGAAGAAAAAACATCTGACAATATTCAAGACCCCTCCGTGATAAAAAAAAAAAAAAAAATTTTTCTCGACAAAAAAACAAATAGAAGGAAACTTGCTCAATCTTATAAAGGACATCTACAAAAACAAACAAAACCTAGTACTACTAGTCAGTACAGTAAGTGCAATAAAGCAAATTAGACATGACTGAAATAGGATTAGCAAATGGATTAGAAGAAACTATCCAGAGTGCTGCAGAGAAGGATAAAAAGAAAATACAAAGGAAAAGATATGAGACACAAAAATAAAGTGATAAGGTCCAATATGTTTAGTCTCATAAGGTCAATGGGGTAGAGGCAATTTTTGAGGCGGTATCAGCTGAAATTTTTCCATATTTGATAAAATACATCAATTCACAGATTCAAAAATCTCAAAAGCCCCAAACAGGATTGAAAAAAAATATAAGCACAACTAGACACAACATAGTAAAACTTCAGAAAGACGAAGAAAAAAAATCTTAAAAACTGCTAGAGAAAAAAATACAACTTTTAAAGAAGCAGTAGGCTGGTAACTGACTTCTCAACAGAAACAGTAAGAGGCCACCTTTAAGGTGGCGAAAAGAAAATACTGTCATACTCTACCTAGCAAAAGTATCTCTCAACAACAAAACAAAATAGACATTTTCATTCAAAAAAAAAAAAAAAAAATGACATTACAACACCAACAGATCCACACCAAAGGAAATTCTAAAGTTTCTCCAGGAAGAAAGAAAATGATTCCAAATGGAATGTGAAAGATGCAGAAAGGAATGAAGAGTAAGGTAATTATAAATACACAGGTAAATGTAAATAACTACTGACTATATCAAATAATAATAAAGTCTTACAGAATTTATAAACATGAATAGACTTATCACAGAAGGACAGATTACAAGCAGGAAGAAAGTAAAAAACAATACAAAGAGTGCTTGTATTGTTTAAAGGACTATAAAGCCTCAGCCAGCTTTGGCAAGTTAAATGGTAACTTAAGAATGCTATTGTAATTTCTAAGGTAAAAGCAGAGTATATAACTTCAGGAAAAATTTTACAGGGAAAAAATGGAATGAAAAAAAAATATTCGGGGCATCTCAGTGGCTCAGTTCATTTAGCATCTGCCTTCGGCTCAGGTCATGATCTCAGGGTCCCAGGATCAAACCCCACATTGGGCTCCCTGCTCAGTGGGGAACTGCCTCCTTCCTCTCTCTCTGCCCTTCCCCCAGCTCATGCTCCTTTGTGTGTGTGTGTATGTGTGTGTGTCTCTCTCTTTCTCTCTCTCTCGCTCGCTCTCTCTCGCACTCTCGCTCTCTCAAATAAAATCTTTAAAAAAATAGCTTTGTGATAAGCAAATACAGTTAAGTCTTAAGAATATGAAATTTACATTCTTAAATGCATGTATTAGAAAGAAAGACTGAAATGAGCTAAACATTTATCTCAGTAAGTTAGGGAGAAAATAGCAAAATAAATCCAAATAATGTAGAAAGAAGGAAATAATTTAAAATAAGAATTAATGAAATAGATAATAAATATGTAATAAAACTAATAAATGTAGAAGTAGTTTATTTTAAAAGAATAAATTTTAAAAGTGAATAAATTTCTGTTAAAGAAGAAGAGAAGGCACAAATAATAAATGGCAGTAATAAGAAAAGAAGCAATATACCAGATGCTGGAGACTTTAAAAAGATAGTTAAGAGGTTGCTGCAAACAATTTTATACAAAAAATTTGAAAATCTACACAAGGAATAAATCCTTGGAAAAATAACGATCTAAAACTTATTCTGGGAAAAAAGGACAGATAAACATTCTCACATGAGGTCTAGGTCCAATTTACCAAAATGTTAGGAGGGGTTATCTCTGGATTATACCATTACAAATGATTTTTATCTTTCTCCTGTATTGTTCAAATAATCTACAAGGCCATATGAATGAGCATGGGTTCCAGTGTTAATTCCGCCTTAGATCTAGCTGTGTCTTTAAATCCTTTAATTCTCAGATCTAAAATTCTTGTACTACATCAAACTGTGAAATATTTCATGTACCAATTTAACACACAAGATTGACATTAATACCACCATTTCAAAAAGAAAAAAAAAAATGTTTTTTTTCCTATATACCAACCACATACAACTGACACTATTAAATACTGCCAGAAAAGAAGGGCTACAGCTCAGTTTCTCTATGACCAAAGTCAGCACTTTGGTAGATGACCCCCAGTTTAACTAGTTTATATCTTAAAACAACATACACCAACTCCTCTTGTATAGCAGTGCACATTTATATAACTGGTTGACCTTAGAGGGTAGATACAATGCCTATGTCCTCAAATATTTTTTTGCGTAAAGAATAACCATGAAGTTATGCTAATCTACTAGGGAATGGAAACTTCCCTTATTTTCCTTTTTATTTTCTATTATTTCAACTTTGTCTGAATTATGAGTTCTTTATAATGCAATTATTACATTAATGATTTTTTAAAGCAAAAAAATTGGGTTCTTTTATGGTTTTTGTTTGCTTTTTTGTTTTTAATGGCCAAATTGGGCTTTTTTTAATTTATTTTTTTTAATTTATTTGACAGATCACAAGTAGGAAGAGAGGCAGGCAGAGAGAGACAGGAGGAGGAGGCAGGCTCCCCGCCGAGCAGAGAGCCGGATGCAGGACTCGATCCCAGGACCCTGAGATCATGACCTGAGCCGAAGGCAGAGGCTTTAACCACTGAGCCACCCAGGTACCCCAAATTGGGCTTTTTATTTTTATCTAAATTTTATAAAATTTTTCCAGCATAAAATTATGATACCCATATTTGAATGCTCCATTTGTCTACATATTGGAATATTATTCAAATGACTTTCTTTTTTTTTTTTTTAAGATTTTATTTATTTATTTGACAGATCACAAGTAGATGGAGAGGCAGGCAGAGAGAGAGAGAGAGAGAGGGAAGCATGCTCCCTGCTGAGCAGAGAGCCTGATTCGGGACTCCATCCCAGGACCCTGAGATCATGACCTGAGCCGAAGGCAGCGGCTTAACCCACTGAGCCACCCAGGCGCCCTCAAATGACTTTCTAAAGAGAATCTTGCTTCTACCCAATACTCTTTTGGCTGAGTTTAGTACCACCAAGTAGGGCAGCCACCTCTACAATGTCTTTGCAGGCTCCCCAGTCTTCGACTCCAGGCCTAGCTCAACTGATTGTTAAAACATGTAACTCTTAAAATGCAGAATCAACACACTCCAAGGATTAGGCTAATTTCCAATTTTTTTATGTAATGAGGTCTTTTAAAAGCATAATTAAGGAAAAGGGGAGAACTGCTTGATGGGCACTGTCACTTCTTTTAATACATAATATACATCCTTAGATTAAACCAGACCAGAGACACCTGTGTGGCTCAGTCAGTTAAGTGTCTGCCTCTGGCTCAGATCATGATCTAAGGGTCCTGGGATGGAGTCCCCCATCAGGTTCCTTGCTCAGCATGGAGCCTTCTTCTCCCTCTGCCTGCTTCTCTCCCTGCTTGTACGCTCACTCTGACAAATAAATAAATAAAATCTTTTTAAATAAATAAATAAGCAAACAAAGCTTTGTACCTGGATGGTAATTATCAGCTCTCCCTGCTCCCATCCTATAAAATGCCATCGAGCTATATCAAAAGATACTATAAAAAACAATATTATAAGGGCGCCTGGGTGACTCTGTCAGTTAAGTACCTGCCTTCTGTTCGGGTCATGATCCCGGGGTCCTGGGATGGAGCCCCTGGGATTGAGCGTCAGGCTCTTCTCCCGCTCCCTCTGCTGCACCCCCTGCTTGTGCTCGCTCCCGCTCTGTCAAATAAATAAAATCTTTAGAAAAAAAACAGTGTTATAAAAGTGGTCACTATGGGGGCATCTGGGTGGCTCAGTGGGTTAAGCGGCTGCCTTCGGCTCGGGTCATGATCCCAGATTCCTGGGATCAAGTCCCACATTGGGCTCCCTGCTCAGTGGACAGCCTGCTTCTCCCTCTGCCTGCTGCTCTGCCTACTTGTGCTCTCTGTCAAATAAACAGATGAAATCTAAAAAAAAAAAAGAAAAAGAAAAAGAAAAAAAAAGAAATGGTAAGATTCTAAGATTCTGGATGCATCTTGAATGTATAGCCAATGTAATTTGCCGGTATTAGATATGAGGTGTAAATGAAAGAAAGGAGTGAAAGATTCCAAGTGAACTGAAAAGAAAAAGAGAAGTAGCCATGTACTGATTTAGGGAAGGCTGGAGAAGGAGAATGTTATGAGGATAGGGATTCTGAGATAGCTATTAGATATTCAAGAGGGAGATGACAAAGTCATAGCTAGATATAGAGGTCTGGAATCAGGCTGAGAGGGAGCGGGTAAAAGTAGAGGAAATCCAAGAGAGCTGTTGAAGAAAGTATTTCAATAAGAAAGAAAAAGCAGGGCCCTTGTATGACTCAGTGGGTTAAAGCCTCTGCCTTCGGCTCAGGTCATGATTCCAGGGTCCTGGGATCAAGCCCCATATCGGGCTCTCTGCTCAGCAGGGAGCCTGCTTCCCCCTCTCTGTCTCTGCCTGCCTCTCTGCCTACTTGTGACCTCTCCCTCTCTGTCAAATAAATAAATAAAAATCTTAAAAAAAAAAAAAGAAAGAAAGAAAAAGCAATTTTTACAGGAGAGAAAAATAGAAACTGTTATCACAATGTCCTTGAGTAGATAAAAGATAGGAACTAGGGTATCAATCAAGATTTCTCAAAACTTCTAGAATATTGACATGGGGGGGAGGCGACTGTCCTCTGCATTGTATGACATTTATCAGGATCTGTAGCCTTTCTGCTGTAGATGCCTGTCCGCCCCCAACAACCCTGTCACAACAATCAAAAATGTCTCCAGATATGTCTCCGAATATCCCCTAGGGAGCAAACTCACTCCCAGTTTAAAGCCACAAGTGTAAGTGGACGAAATGGCCTTTGCTGGAAATACTGAAAATTCATGTACATTAAAGGCATGAAAGAAGATGCAATGGGCAGAGTACAGTATAATTTGAGTATCTCTCTCTGATTAGATCCTCATTAAGTAAACACGCAGAAAGGCCAGAGAAAACAAGGAATTGCTAGCATATCACAAAACTGAAGTCATTACTCCAAGGAAAATGTCAGTATTTTGTTCTTGAACTACAGCTAACATATAAGTTATGTCTATCTTTGAACTGAATCTAAGCCAAAACTTCTATGTGTTTTTGGGTCCGTCCACGCCCCCTTCCATAATGCCTACATAGTCTCAAGCTTCCTGGGTTTCTCTTAAAATCACAGGATGAAAACATAATGACTTAGCACAAATTAAATTAAATGTACTAGGGGCGCCTGGCTGGCTCAGACAGTAGAGCACGCAACTCTTGATCTTGGGGTCTTGAGTTCAAGCCCCATGTTAGGTATGGAGCCTAATTTAAACTAAAAATTAATTGATTAAATGTTACTATTTCCGAGAAGTCTCACTTTTTAGAGGGGGCAGCCCTAATGGGACATCTTCAATGACAATCTAAGAGGATATTATTTATGGGTCTCAAATCATTCCCCCAAATTACCATGTAGTAGTTAAAGAAGTCTCACTCTATCCACTGACACTTTTGTACCTACTGACTTCTCTACCAGAGGGATATAAGATAACCATCTTATTCTGCAGGTGCTTAGAATGGGAGGAGAGGGGGCCACTGAACTAGCCCTTAGCAATCATGAAATGAGAAGGTTTGAGAATAGAAAAGCCCAGGCAACTGGGTTCACATATATACATCAAGTTCCAGGGTAACAGGAGCTATGTCTAAGAGAAAGAAAATACAGTCATAACACCTGTGTAATTGCACTTGCTTCCTCAATAACCGGTTCTATATCCTGTTACATAATGAATTACAGTTTCAGAGCAAATATATGAAAGGACTCTATAAATTTAAGAAGACTGAAAACCCTAAAATTTCTATTAAAATATTTGGCTTCCAAAAAATAACCCACAAGCCTGAAGAGCCTTATTAAATGTGAATTACAGATATTTTCTATCATTATCCCCTTTTAAATACTGCTTTGCTTTCTATCATAGTAGGAAATTAAATTGCTCAGACATGACTTGTTTTTCCACTGTGCCATTGCGGTTGTAACCCAACACCCTGTGCTCTTTTTGATAATTAAATACTCAGACTCCGATTTGTTCTAAAAACTTCCCAAGACCCAAGGTAAGATACTGATTGTAATTCCTAAAGTTGTCTTTTAAATATCCCAAATCCTAAGAACATAAAGCAAAGGAGTAAGAATATCTAGAGCATGGAAAGCCTCAACACAACCACAATGGCCCCATCTTCCACTTCATACTGTACTGTGACAGTCCCAGGCAACTACCACCTACCATATGCTGAAGATACAATCATGAATACATGCCACCTTCTCAACCGTGGGCCCAAAGAAGACACACAACTTCATAAACACTCTGCATGGCTTCTTCTCTGAGCCAGAAGGGAGGTCAAACTTCCCTACTGTAAAGTCAGATAACAATCCTATACATAACAGTGGAGGAGCAATATACAACAGACTCCAGAGCTATTACTTTAGCACAATCACTGTATGTTTCCAGTCCATTCTCCCTGTTGCCTCTTGGAAATCTCTAGAGAACTCCATATAATGTTCCTTCAAGGTCTAAACACTTTAAAAGATCCTAAGTTAAGAACCTCGTGTTACAGATGAAAAACCTAATAATAAGTTTGAGTTATCCAGGGTCATAGAAGTAGTTGGTCCCTAACTTCTCATCTCTAAGGAGGCATTATTTGAGACTTGTACCAGAGTTTCTGGGTAGCTTCTAAGAGTCTCACCTCTATAAGGCAGAAGGCTAACAATCTGTAAGTAAAAACTTACACCACCTCATATTTATCTACAGGCTCACACTAAACGCGAGCCCGCAAACTCTGAAGATATCGATTTAGATAAACAAGAAGTTACTTTCCAGGAACAAACAAGCCAACTTCTCTTAGAGAACAACTACATTCTAAATTCTTAACTATTGCTTTTTCCTTTACTATCAGCACAGGTTGTAATAGCTGTGAGTTGTTATGTGCACTGATAACTGACAAGCACAGAAGCATTTTTCTGTCCAATTTCCCGTTCTCCTGGCCAAATGTGATCTCTTATTCTTGAATTCCCACAAAGAATATGAGTGCCTCACAACACTACACAGCCAGTGGGCTGTGGTTAGGTACATGTCTTAACTCTCCAAGGAGATTACCAGGTTCCTATACTTCTTTAATAAATTCCCTAAGATCAGTATTATGTGTTTTTGTTCTTCTGTTGTTACCACTGTTGTTCATCTCCACAGAGCCTGACACACCTATGTGCTCAAGAAACCTGTGCTAAATGTATAAACAGGTTGATCATTTCAAAGTTTGATGTTGCCCTAATTCTAGGACTGGAATGTTATTATACCACAGTAGAATTAAAATGTATCTAAATTCCAGAAAAAGAGGTCACATAACAGTAACTTCTATCTTTTAAATGAATGTTTTTTCATTCGTTACCAGCTTTCCGGTGGTGCTCTAAGGAAAAAAAATAAAAGTTAGGAAATGCCAGAACACATTTTCCTAAAAAGTTATGGGTTGCAAATTATATTTTTCAGCATTCTGTTAGTGTTTTCTTATTTAATAAGGAAGTCTTGTGTTGTTTTTTTTTTTATTGCTTCGTGAAGGAACAGTCACCCAATAATTTATCCTTTATATTACATTATTCCTTGGCTTTTGTTGTTCTTGCCACTCAGAAAGGCCTAATACCTGTCTTTACAACTGTCAATCTTACGTGAAATCTTTTATGTTCCCAATTATATGTGATCTCTTTCATCTGCCTTACATCATAGCTATGTACATCATTTTTAATCTCTATGAGTAGGTGATAAACCAAGTGGTAATGACTAATTTTTGTAAACTTTAATAAATGTGTTGAATTCCTATCAGACTGGAATACATCAACTGCCCTTACACATCTGAAAATACAGTCTGTACCCCTTAAGGTCAAAATGTGAAAAGAATTAATTAATTGTATTAATAAGGTACTATCATTATTTCAATTGATATTTTAATACTTACAGAAAAATTTTTTAAAATAAAGACTAAAAATTAATATTAATAATGTACTATCATTATTTTAATTGATATTTTAATACTTACAAAAAATTTTTTTAATACTAAAGACTATTTTTCAGGGAAGCAATAAAAAACATAAATAAGGAAAATTTACACTATCTGTTACATTAAGCCTTAAAACATTCACTTATAGATAAGAAGGTAGTTGGGAATGTCTCAATGGCAAAATGAAGTACAACAAAGCTCATACATAGTTTAAAAAAAAAAAATCAGCTCCTTGGCCTATCTGGGTCCTGATCTATTACAGGATAACAGTATCCCCATAACTTAGCTAACACACTGAAAAGAACAGAATGATCAAAAGGTGATATATACAACCACATTTATAACATCACAATTGTTTTTAAAAACCACTACCTGCCCAAATGGAAGTGAAAACCATCATAGCATGTGTTAGCACTATAGATACACACCACTGGGACTGTCCACTACAAACTGTACCATCATGACAACACAGCACCGACTGGGACACGGTGACATAAGCAGTCATTCACAAGCCAGATGATCACACCACCCACTACCCACCACGCACAGTGGAATATGTATAACACACTATTTTTCAATTACGGTATCATAAACGCTTCAAATTCCCTTAAGAATAGTTCCTTCTTGGGGCGCCTGGGTGGCTCAGTGGGTTAAGCCGCTGCCTTCGGCTCAGGTCATGATCTCAGGGTCCTAGGATCAAGCCCCGCATTGGGCTCTCTGCTCAGCAGGGAGCCTGCTTCCTCCTCTCTCTCTACCTGCCTCTCTGCCTGCTTGTGATCTCTCTCTGTTAAATAAATAAATAAAATCTTTAAAAAAAAAAAAAAAAAAGAACAGTTCCTTCTTAAAAAAACTTAAAATTATAGACTCTGAAATAAATGATCTATCTACCCTATTTTGAAAAGATCCTCAGGTTATCATGAAAGACAGCATTAGCTAAAAACCACTGTCTGGCTGCAAGACAGTCAGTCTTTCTTACTACACTGGCCATATCTCTGTCTTCCAAACACATGCACACACCCTCCAAAACAAGCACTCTGATAGGAAAAGCCTACCAGATGTGAAGTCACAGGACCTCCATTCCAGTCCTGGCTGGTCCCTTTTTCAGTCATCTGACTCAGAACTAAAGTTTTTTATCTGATTGCTATACAAATCAAATGGCACACTCTATGTAAAGGAGCTCTACTTTTATGGGGTTTTTTATTTTTTATTCTTTTTGTATTACTGTAGGCATTCAAATAATTGTTAGCTGAGTCTAGAATACTTGAATACAGCTTGTTCTCATTTTTTTTTTAAGAGAATCTGTTCTTCTTCGAGTCCAAAAGGTCATTTCTAGTTCATGGCAAAATTATAACTGCATCAGTGCCCTCAAAACTAAAATATTAAAAGGAGATGGTGTGCAACAAGGGTCTGTAAATGCCAAAGGGCCAAAACAATCAGAATCATAGGCAGGAATCCTAAACCAAGTAAATTTTGAGTCATATTCGGGAAAATAAAAAGCAAGAATTCTCGTGTTGCAACATAAACATGTAGGATATGGGGCACCTGGGTGGCTCAGTAGGTTAAACATCAGACTCTTGCTTTTGGCTCATATCATGATCTCAGGGTTGCGAGATGGAGCCCAAATACATCTGACTCCACACTCAGTGGGGAGTTTGCTTCTCTCCCCCTCTCTTTGCCCCTCCCCCTACTTGTTCTCTCTCTCTCTCTCTCTCTCTCTCTCTCTCTCAATAAGTCTTTTAAGATGTAGGATTGAGGGGCACCTGGGTGGCTCAGTGGGTTAAAGTCTCTGCCTTCGGCTCAGGATGTGATCCCAAGGTCTGGGATGGAGCCCTGCCTCGGGCTCTCTGCTCGGCAGGGAGCCTGCCTCTCCTCTCTCTCTGCCTGCCTCTCTGCCTACTTGTGATTTCTGTCAAATAAATAAATAAATAAATTAAAAAAAAAAAGATGTAGGATCGAGTAAGATGATTAGTAGGTCTATAGCAGAGGGGCTAAGATGAGGAGAACATATAATCAAACATAAAGTCAAAGATGGCAGAACATCTGACAAGTTTAAGCTTCATAACACATCCATTAGGAACAACTTAATAGTCCTGAGCCAAGAATGATATGGTGAAATGGTATTTGAGAAAAACTATCCCAGCAGCTGTGTGGAGGATAAACTGATCAGAGAGGAGTATAAGGGAAACCAGTTTAGAAGTGTTTATGTTAAGTAATACAATTTAGTTTCTATAATAAGGTGGTAACTAAGATGATGAAAAGGGATAAATCTGGGACAGCTGGGTGGCTCAGTAGGTTAAACATCTACCTTTGATTCAGGTCATGATCCCAGGGTCCCAGGTTGGAGTCCTACATCAGGGCTCCTTGCTCAGTGGGGAACCTTCTTCTCCCTCTGCTTCTGCCCCTCCCCCTTCTTGTGCTCGAGTGTGCTCTTTCACTCTGACAAAAATAAATAAAACCAAAAGAAAGAAAGAGAGAGAGAGAGAGAAAGGAGAAAGGGAGAAGGGAGAAATCTGATACACACTACAGAGAGTCAATCACCCTTGGTGATCGGTTGAATTAGGGAGGTGGTAAAGACTTGAAAATGATTTCAAGGACCTGGTCATGGGTGGCCTACAGTATAACCACACCTGCGCAATGCTAACAGTTCTTGCACTAGCTTTTCCAGACTGCACCTGAACTTGTTTAGCTCTATTCAACATTCCCACAATGAGACAGACACTGTTCCACTTTAGATGAAAACAAAAAACTACCACCACTATGATAGTGTGGAAATACCCCATAACCTAAGGTTCCAGACATCTTGATGCAGGAAGCCTACTCTTCCAAGCTAGGAAACTTCCTCCCCACCTACACAACTGGGGAAAGGGAAATTTCTTCTATGCCTCAAAATGTAGAGACCTACACTTGAAGTCCAAGCTCAACTCTATATGGATTTTTAGGTCACATGGATGCAAAACACAAATGACACCACTGATAGGGTCATGTGTAACAATATAAGTCAGGCAAATTATACCCTTAAAGGTTCATTCTAAACTGAAACAAAGCCAAGTTGAAATCCATTTAAAAATTAAAATCGCCAAAAGGCAACCTTATGGGGTTATTTTTAATGTATCATAATGATAAATTCTGTTCCAGAATGCACTGTGCTACATAATGATTCTGCAGTTTTGCTGGAGCTTTTCTTATTTCTGCAGCTTTAAAAACATGTTGTTGGAAAGCAGACATCAAAGTGTCTTCCTTGTCTTAAAAGCATACCATTATGCTATTTCCAGTTTTATCAAGTATAAGTTATCAATAACATTGTGTATTTAATCAAGATTTTATTGCTTACAGTGCCTTCCAAGGAGGACCCAGTATAAATTTAATACAGAAAAGGAACTCAGGTTGATCCATGGGAGTCTATCTATGGGTAGAAAGAAGCTCTAGGGCTTAGTTTGAATTAGCTATACTAACAACATCCATTCTCCAAAAGGACTGATCCGTCCAAGCTCATTCAGAAAACATGTCTTTTTCATCGAGATCTGAAAGGTTCTAACACGTTATCGTTTACACACATTTTACTCGCACAAACAACAGCAACAACAAAAAACACTTATAAAATATTTGCATTGCCTTAGTTTAAAAACAAATAAACCAGCCTACCTTGCAAAGGATTAAATATTACCTAGGAAGGATACCAAACTGATCTCGTGGTAAATAGCTTTCCAGGCCACTGTCACTCTAACCCTTCCATTTAGATTTTTCGGGGGCAAAGAATGAAATTTTTTATTTCCTTGTCGGAATTAAGATTCTGCATTAGGAGATAAAGAAGGTCGGGTAGTATCGGGTTTAAAGCCACAGGCTCCAGCGATCCTCGCTGCCCTAACTCGGCGGGCAGGGGGAGCCAGGTGCAGCATCGCCTCCATGCTCCGAGACTAGACCAAGTCTTCGCCTCCACGCCGAGAGCAGGTGCGAAACGGACGCTCAGGGTTTCGGCGATTGCAACCATCTTCCTCCACCGCAGACCCGAGGCCGCCCTAGGAGAGGAACCTTCTAGTCCAGTCATCCCCGGGGGCCCGTTGGCTGAGGGCGGACAGTGCGGTGGATTCCTATCCTTTTCCCTGAAGGGTAATTTCCTACACCAGCCACAGGACTCACAGTCCCACGCCCGCCCCCCGAAACTGAGCTGCAAAGGGGGCGCAGGTGGGGCCCACCAGCCCCCCAGTGCCTTCCAGGAGAGGCGTGGGCCGGGACGGGGATCTCGGCCCCGGGTCTCTCCCCCTTGAGCTCCCGACGCCGCTCACCGTGAAGGGGACATCCCCGACGCTGCCCACGGAGTAGCAGTTGTCTCCAGGGTTGACAGCCCCGGTGAGGACCTGATGCAGATGCATCTCCGAAGCCCGGGCTGGCAAGGGACTGCGCGAGAGGAGCGACGAGCCCCGCGCCCGACCGCGAGAGCGCTTCTCCCTCCGCCTCCCTCGGGACCCACCCCTCGGTGGCTCCGGCTTAACGCCTTGCCCCGCTCTTGCCTTCCCCCTTCCTTGTCCCTGCCATGGGAGCTCCTCGACCGCTGCGGCCGCCCGGATCGTCGCTCGGCTGCGGAAATGCCCGGATGCTCCCACTGCCTGCTGCACCGGCGCACAAATGCGGGAGGAGCGCAAGGGTGCGTGTGAGGCGGAGGCGGGGGGGCCGCCGGGGTAGCGCGTGAGCCGGGAGCGTGCAGGAAAGGACGCTCCGCCCGAGGGAGAAGGGCGGTGCGCGCGCCCACCCTCGAGGGAGCTACAGTAGAGTGGGAGGGTAAACCCCTCCTCCAGCTGCTGGGCTCTTAGCTCAGTCCCGCTCCCCGCCCCGCGTTTGCGCGTGCGCGCGCAGTGGTTTCCAGGGCAATTGCGCGCGCCGCGTGGACCCTGGTCCCGGGATTGCGCGCGCAGACGTGCGGGAGTTCCCTCGGAGCCTCCCGGCTGCGGCCAGTGGGGGCGGGGCACGCAGCCGTCCTTCTCTGGGGACACGCCTGGGTTCTGTCGTACGCTCCCGAGTACACTGTGTGATGGTCCGGGCAGTTGACCTCAGGAGGACGCCAGTCACCGGGAAATTCCACCTCGGAAAATCTTAGATCCTGTAGGGCTTTTTGACAGTACCGAGCGTAAGGTATTTAATTTTACATAAACAATAAAGATATCTTGCAACTATTTGGAGAAGCCATACTCCCCTGACAGCAAATTATTTTGCTCCCACCTTTTGTGATGGGTGTTCTAGATAGCGAAAGGGCCCCCTAGAGACAGGTGACTCCTCTAGACTCTTTTCCACGCGTGATGTCACGGAATCGCAGAATCGTCTGATTTTTCCAGACTATAGGCTAAACTTTCGGTGAGGATACAGGACTCAGATCCCTACTCCAGGTAAATCCATCACCAATTTTTAAATCTATACTGCGTATAAGTCACTAGGGCAGGGGAACAGAAGGGATTCCAAAGCACAGCTATCTAAAAAAAAAAAAAAAAAAAAAGGCAAGACGCCAAAAGTGTTGTGATTGAGACACAAGAGTCTGCGCCACTGAGAAGGAAGAATGCTTTTGACTAAGGAGATGGATGGGTGAAGTGTAATGGAGAAGATGACGTAAACTCGGGGTAAAATTCTGGCAGTTTGAGATAGACAAGAAACTCTGCATTCAAATAGAGAAAATAGCATGAGCTGAGGCTTAGAGGTATAAAATGACAAGATGTGTTAGGGAACAAAGATTAGATTAATGTTTGGAGGAGATGATATATAGGGTGGGAAAAGGAGAAGATACTTTGCAAGAGAAAGGTATCCAAGAGGTAGCTTGTGGCCTGATTGAATAAGGAGAGTCTTGAATGCTCCCTTAAGAAGCTTAGGTTTCATTCTGCATGCAATGGGGACTCCATCAAACATTTCTGAGCAGAAACTTCTACAGAGCTCCTTCAGGAAGATGACTTTGTAGCACTGTGAAGGATAATTAGAAGGGTGGGGAGATAGGAGGCAAAGGCCTGGCAGAGTTTGGTAGTATGTTTGGTGGGGAAAAAAAGAAGGAGGAGTCAAAGATAATTCTCAACAACCAGGGATATTTTCCTTTTCCTTTCTGTTTAGTGCCATAATTTACCCCCAGTCACCCAGACTAGAAACGCAGAGCCACTTTTGGCTCCTTCCTCTCCTGCCCAAACCTAAGGGTCCCTTATCAAGATCCCTAACTCATGACCCTGAGCATTCCCTTCCCTCTACAACTACCCCGCCTGCCCCACCGTTTACTTTCATTTCAGCCCCCATCATTTCTCATTTAATTACCATAATGGCTTCCTAACTAGTCTGACTGCCTTCCATCTCTGCTCTCCAACACACTGCAGCCAGAGAAACCTTTTTAAAGGAAAAAATTCCTCCACTTAAAATCTCTACTCCTTACAGGCTGAAGTCTAAACTCCTTAGTTTGGCTGATAGACCCATTCATTCTGGCTTCTGGGGAATCTTCCTGTTTTATCTCAGGATGTTCCCTCATATCCACCGTTTTCCAGCCTCACTGAGCTATTTGCCGTTTCCAGAACATACTATGTTGTTTTATGCTTCCTTGTCTTAGTTCATGCTTTCTGCTCTGTCTGGAATGCTCTTCCTCCCCTTATTGACCCGATAAACCACAGTTTAGTTTAAAAGTCACCTATTCAGTAAAGCCTTCCTTATCTACCCCCGAATACCTTAAGGCTTCCTCCTCTTGAAACACACATATCACTTACTGTTTTGTGTCTGTTTCTTCCACTAGAGTCTTATATTTTAAGTCAGGATCAGTAGCTTATTTTCTGTTTCCCACAACTGTGAATCATAGCACAGTAGGCCCTTGAACAATGCAGGGATTAGGTAAATGAAGCCCCATATTGTGCATGAAGTATCATGAAGGCAAATATTGGTGCTGCGTCTTGGTACTAGCAACTGAAAAGCATGCCACATAGCAAATGAATTTGGGAGAATATACATATATATATAAAGCACATATCAGTAAAAATTGGTGTAAAGCAAGCAGGATTAAATACAACAGATTTAAATAAATTTATAAGAAGGTTTAGGGGCACTTGGATGGATCAGTCAGTTAAGCATCTGCCTTCTGCTCAGGTCATGATCCCAGGGGTCCTGGGGATTGAGCCCTACATCCCTGCTCAGCGGGGAATCTGCTTCTCCCTCTGCCTCTTCCCCCCAGCTCGAGCTCTCTTTTGCTTGCTCATGCTCTATCTCTCTCAAATAAATAACTAACATCTTTAAAAAAAAAAAAAAGAAGGTATAGTACATGTAGACAAACATTTCAGTAAAAACTGGAACAAAACATACAGCTAAATAATACTGTCAATAGCATTATAACTCGCTATTATTTAAAACATTTCACAATTGGCTCTAGTTTTACAGCATTCCATGAAGTTTTGAGCCATTACACAGTTGTACAATTGTAAGCCTCTTCCTTCTTCCTTTTGGTATCAACTCAAAATCTGGAGCCTGCATCTACTTGTTCCTCTCTTCCCTTCTGGAGTCCTTTACATGACTTTTTTTTTTAAGATTTTATTTATCTGTTTGAGAGAGAAAGAGACAGAGCACCAGCTGGGTGGAGGGGCAAAGAGAGGAAGAGCCGGGAACCCGACAGGAGTTCAGGATCCCAAGATCATGTCCTGAGCCAAAGGCATAACTGAGTCACTGAGGTGCTTCCGTTTTTATTTTTATTTTTAAGATTTATTTATTTAGGGTGCCCAGTGGCTCAGTCGGTTAAACGTCTGACTTCTGCTCAGGTCATGATCCCATGAGACCAGGGATCGAGCCCCATATTGTGCTCCCTGCTTGTCTGGGAGTCTGTTTCTCTCTCTCCTTTCACCACTCCCCATGTTCGTACTCTCTCTCACATGTGTGTGCTTGCTCTCTGTCTTTCTCTATTTATTTATTTATTTGTTTGTTTGTTTGAGAGAGAGCAGGTATGCATAAGCAGGGAAGAGGAGACGAGGGGGAGGGAGAGAGAGAATCTCAAGCATACTCTGCACAGACCATGGAACACGATGCGGGCTCAATCCCAGGACCTGAGATCATGACCTGAGCCAAAATCAAGAGTTGATCACTTAACTGACTGAGCCACCCAGGTGCCCCTAAATGACTTCTTGATAGCAACATCTCAGGTTAGCAACTGGCTAGTTAATTCTCCTAGAATTACAGCTGAGCCTTTTCTTGTCTCTGTGACCAACCAAAACTCCTTCCAGACTAATATGGCATGTTTCCTTAGTAGCCCACCCAACCACATTTTAACTGTCCACAATTCATTTCTTCCTCATTCATCCAACCTTCTGTGAAGACCTAAAACTTTTTTTCTTCTGATCTGCAAGTGATTTTCTTTTAAAAAGTAGGAAAGTATCACCAACAGAACACACTAATAAAACTATAAAGTATAATTTCTCACATCCACAAGTTTTAATTGTAACAAATGTTGTGCCTTTGGGATTGGGCTTAATGGAACACTGGATGACAGAGGGACTTAGTTTCCCAGCAGTAATCACATACTCCTCTGTACTAGTTATCTATTACTGTGTAACAAATTACCGCCAGAAGCAGTGGCTAACTTCAAAAAAAAAAAAAAAAAAAAACACACACACACACACAGTTTCTGTGCATCAAGAATTCGGTATGGCTTAGTCTAGGGTTCTAGTTCAAAGTCTTTCAAAATTTCAGCGAGGCCTGGTCATGATCTCAGGATCCTCAAGGTTCTCTGCTCAGCGGGGAGCCTGCTTCCCTCCACACCCTCTGCCTGCCTCTCTGCCTACTTGTGATCTGTCAGATAAATAAATAAAAATCTTTTAAAAAAAATTTCAGCTAGGCACTAAAAAGAAGCTAGACACAAAAGACCACATATTGCATGATTCCATTTAGATTAAGTTTTCTGAAAAGGCAAATATATAGACACAGAAAATACATTAGCAGATGCCTGGGGCTGGTAGTGGAAAGGGAAGTAACTGCTAATGGGCATGGCATTTCTTTTGGCATGATGGAAATATTCTAAATTTAGATTGTGGTCATAATTGCACAAGTCTGTAAATTTACTAGAAATCATTGAATTATACACTTAAAATTACTGAATTTTACAGTAACTAAACAATAACCTCAAAAAAAAAAATCTATCTTAAAAAGGAGTGTCAGGGGCATCTGGGTGGCTCAGTGGGTTAAAGCCTCTGCCTTCGGCTCAGGTCATGATCTCAGGGTCCTGGGATCGAGCCCCGCATTGGGCTCTCTGTTCAGCAGGGAGCCTGCTTCCTCCTCTCTCTCTCTCTCTGCCTGCCTCTCTGCCTACTTGTGATCTCTCTCTCTGTCAAATAAATAAATAAAATCTTTAAAAAAAAAAAAAAAAAGGGAGTGTCAGCCAGAGATACAGTCACCTGGAAGCTGGACTGAGACAAAAAGACCTTCTTCCAAGATAGCACACTGTCATGGCTGGCAAGTTGATCCTAGTGGCTGGTTGGAGGCCTCAGTTCCCCACCATGTGGTCCTCTCCATAGAGGTGCATGAGTGCACTCAAGACATAGCAATTGGCTTCCCCAAGAATAAGTAATCCAAGGGAGAGAGCAAGGTGGAAACTGCAATATCTTTTATAACCTAGCCTCAGAAGTCACACATCACTACTTCTACCACATTTTGCTAGCCATGATTTAGGGAGAATATTTCCCAAGAAAGTGAGTCCCAGGGAATGAGAATCACTGGGAGACTTCTTGGAGGGTTAACTGCCACACCACAGATTTTGTCTACAAGCGTCAAAGGGCATCATCTCTGTCATTCTTATTCCTACCTACAGAGATCACTGGAATTTCTACTCATACATCTAGAGTGCCATAATGCTAATCTCTGATATATCTGTTGTTATTAGTTCTTTAATGGTGAACTAGCTATACGTTTTCAATACTGAATTTCCCAAGTGAGTACATTTATTTTTTTCAGGGATCTAATACCCATGTTTTTGTTTATCCATTTGTTTTATTTCTTAGATTCCACATATGAGCAAGATTGTATGGCGTAAGTGTAATGCTTTCTGTTTCTAATACCCATGTTTCTGAATGTTTCCTCTAGTTGTGGAGACCTTATAATTATCTTACAGATGTCTAGCACTTTAAGCTGCTGTTTTCTTCAGTTGTTAGCAGTGACTACAGGGACCTATAGCAGTGAAATAGGCACCCTGACTCCCTATTACCAGTTCCTTTTGCAAAGTCTATTACACTAAACCTGAAATGGATGTAATAGCAATGTCTTCATTGCTTTTTTTTTTTTTTAAGATATATTTACTTATTTGAGAGAGAGAGAAAGAGCATGGAGGTGGAGAGAGAGACAATCTCAAGCAGACTGCTTGCAGAGCACAGAGCCCAACATGGGATTCTTCTCACAACCCAAGAGGTCATGACCTAAGCTGAAACCAAGAATCAGATGCTCAACCAACTGAGCCACCCAGGCACCCCTGCCTTTAATTGCTTTTGACTCATGAGCTATCGTGGTAATGTATTTTAATCTAAAATATCAAGGGAATAATGTTATTTCAGTCATTTATTGCCATGTAACAAACTACTCTGAGACTTAGTGGCCTAAAACAACAATGATTTATCATTTCTTATGCTCTGTGCATTGGATTGAGACTTCTGCTGGTTTCTCTCAGGCTCACTCATGAGGTTGCATTCAGCTGAAGGGGTCACCTAGGGTAAAAGGTACAAGGTGGCATAATGGCTGGGAGTTGATGCTAGTTGTTAGCTGGGGTGCCTTGGTTTCCCTCCATGTGGCCTCTCATATTCCATAGGCTAGACAGACTTCTATACCGGTCTTAGGCCCAGTCTTGAAGGTCACACACACAGCTACTTTCACCATGTTCCTTGGTCAAAACAAGTCACATGGTCATCATGATTCAAGAGATAAAGGAAATAAATTCCATCTTTCAATGGGAGGAACAGAAAAGTCACAATGGCAAAGGATATAGAAGGAATTATTTTAGCTGTCTTTGCAAGCAGTCTTTATCACAGACCCAGACTCTACCTCTGATCATCTCCATGGCCACTGATTTATTATTTTTGCTTTGTTTGAATTAGAACTGCACTTATAGGATGAAAATTTTTATATATTTTCTATGATGTTTGCAATGTTGTGGTTTATAAGAAATATATATTTGGTCTTCATCTGCAGTTCTTGGCTCACAGCTCCCCAAATCCTTGGAATTTCCTAAGTATTGAAAGGGATTAAAAAGTATCTTTTGTTATGTTAAGGAGGTGACTTTTGAACACCACCTAAGGGTGGGGACCAATTGCCAAGGAAACCAAGCCTGTGATTAGAGCGTTGGAAAGTTCAGTCCTACCCTTCCCCCTACCTTACCTCCAGGAACAGGGAAGGGGCTTGAGATTGAATCAGCCTATGGCCAATGACTTAGTCAGTCACAACTATTAATGAAACTTCCATAAAAAACTCAAAGAAAGCAGCTTACTGGTCCTTTTCTGGAGAGCTCCCAAGCTTGGGGAATCAGAACACTTCCGAGTACCATCAAGCTGCCCCCCAACCAGCTCCACAACAACAGGTGCACTCTTGTTTGTGACCTTGCCCTATGTATCTCTTCATCTAAGGGTTGATTTGTATCTTTTGTCATATCCTTTAATAAACTGGAAATGTAAATGTTTCCCTGAATTCTGTGAGTCCCTCTAACAAGTTAATCTGACCTAAGGAGGAAGTCAGTGGAACCTTTAATCAGTAGCCGGTTGGTTGAGAAGCACAGGTAACAGCCTGAGGCTTGCAACTGGCATCTGAAGTGGGGAGTGAAGGGCAGTCTTTCAGGACAACCCTTAACCTGTGGTAGAATCTGATACTATCTCTGGGTAGATAGTATAAGAATGAAGTTGAATTCCTAGATGCCCCGCTGGTGTCTGAGAACTGCTTGATGTTGGCAAGGTGGGGCATTGGAATTGAATCCAGGAACCCTAAAAGAATGTCTTTCTCTGCTAGAGGCTGCATCAAATTACTGTCTTCTTGGTGACTACTACTCAGAATCTTAGCTATTTAACTCACACTTTAAGCTTTTTAGCTTTTTGTCTCTAATATGGAGATGCTGAACAGAGGGCAATTTTTAAACACTTTTTGTGAGGAGGCAGAAATGAATCTTACAAGCAGATGAATAAGATAAGTTTTGATCTAGTTGGATTCTTTTGTTGCTAAGATCTGAGAAGATTGATCATCTTAGAAGAATTGTAGCAAATGGCTCCTATCTTTGCAAGCACTATTTATGATCGTATTGTGAAAAGTAAGATGCCCTACAAATACAACTGATTTTCTTAAGTACCAATGTTTAGTGGTTTCATAAACATTGAAGTGAGAGCCTAAGGGGGAACTAATTTTTTAAAAAAATATTTTGTCACTCTAAATAATGAGTATGTGGAGTAGATTAGATATGACATGAACTGACCCCTGCTTGTTTTCCAACTTCATCTTTCAGTATTCCTGACCTTTAAATACGTTGCAACTACACTGAAGTGCTAGTAATTCCTCTGATCCTTTGGCTTCTGGAAACTTGCTGCTTCCCCTACATAGGATTTCCCTTACCACCATCACCACCACTGCTACCACGCCCTCTGCCTGACTAATTTCTACTCTTTCTTAAAAGTTCAGTTCAAAAGCCCCCATCTCTCAAGAGGTTTGCTCACTGTGAATTAGATCCCAGTTAGGCATTCTTTTTTTTTTTTTTTTTTTTTTTAATTTTTTTTTTTTAAGATTTTTTTTTATTTATTTGTCAGAGAGAGAGGGAGAGAGAGCAAGCACAGACAGACAGAATGGCAGGCAGAGGCAGAGGGAGAAGCAGGCTCCCCGCCAAGCAAGGAGCCCGATGTGGGACTCGATCCCAGGACGCTGGGATCATGACCTGAGCCGAAGGCAGCCTCTTAACCAACTGAGCCACCCAGGCGTCCCTCAGTTAGGCATTCTTCTAGGTATTTCCTTCCCACATTTGTCTGGAGGACAGGGACTCTGTCTTGATGACAATTGATTGCCTTCTCCCTTAACTGCTCTCTCCTCATTAGAATCTCCAGCTTGTAGCTGGGATACAGATGCCTAAAACAAAGACATTTCTCAGCCTGTGTGTTGCTCTTTGTTCATGTTGCTAAGTTCTGACAAATGAAATGTTAGCAGAAGATGGAATGCATAGTCGTTTTTGGAAATTTTTTTTAAAAAGAAGCTATTGGGGGGCACCTGGGTGGCTCAGTGGGTTAAGCCTCTGCCTTCGGCTCAGGTCATGATCTCAGGGTCCTGGGATCGAGTTCCACATCGGGCTCTCTGCTCTGCGGGGAGCCTGCTTCCTCCTCTCTCTCTCTCTCTCTCTCTCTCTCTCTGCTTGCCTCTCTGCCCACTTGTGATCTCTGTCAAATAAATAAAATCTTTAGAAGAAAAAAAAAAAGTAGCTATTAGGGGCACCTGGGTAGTTCAGTGGGTTAAAGCCTCTGCTTTCAGCTCAGGTCACGATCCCAGGGTCCTGGGATCGGGCCCCCGCATCGGGCTCTCTGCTCGGTGGGGAGCTTGCTTCCTCCTCTCTCTCTCTGCCTGCCTCTCTGCCTGCTTATGATCTCTGTCTGTCAAATAAATAAATAAAATCTTTAAAAAAAAAAGTAGCTATCATACTCTTTATGCTTCATCCTTCCTCAATCCTATTTCTCTAAAATATAGATGTGATGGCTGGAGCAACATCTTAGAACACAAGGATAGGACTCATTCTTAGAGATGCCACAGTACAAAGTTGGAAGCTTTCCACTAAGTCCCAGAATCATGAAGTGTCCTTACCGACGTCTACATCTAGATTTTTACATGAAAGAGAAATAAATTTCTGACTTGTTTAAGCCACTATTTTTTGTGTCTTTGTTAGAATTGTTCCTAATCCTAATTCATTTTTAGCTTCCTTTTTTTTTTTTTAATTTCTAAAGACTGGCAAAGTGCCTGGAACAGGGTAGGAACTCAAGAAATTTTTATTTTTTTAATTTTTTTTAAAGATTTTATTTATTTATTTGACAGAGAGAGATCACAAGTAGATGGAGAGGCAGGCAGAGAGAGAGAGGGAAGCGGGATCTCTGCCGAGCAGAGAACCCGATGCGGGACTCGATCCCAGGACCCTGAGATCATGACCTGAGCCGAAGGCAGCGGCTTAACCCACTGAGCCACCCAGGCGCCCTCAAGAAATGTTTATTAAGCCAAGTAGTTATTAACTGTATTGGGAGTACATTATGTAAATTGAGTTAGTAAAAATCACAAATATTTTAGAACTCACATATCTTCCCAAGGCCTCAGAAAACAAAATTCTGCTTCCTCTGGGAAGTGGCAGATGGTAGTTATGGAGATAGAAGTCTAGTGGCATTAAGATGAGAGATAAGAACTAAACAATAGTTGGAATTAGTTATCAAAGCTAGGTATGGCCTACCAAGTAATAAACAGACCACTCTATGCCTCTAGAGAAATGAATTAGTTTTGTTGGCATGGTGCTTGAGAAAAATAAAATTTTAAATAAGGAGTAATAAATTAATCTTGTCCTAGATTCACAAAATAAAATGAACTTCATGTTCTTACTGCTGAGAGATGAGGCACTATGGTACTGAGATCACCAAGTATAGTACAGTACTCTTAGGCTTGGCTAAGATGGTCAGAGGACTGGACCTCATAACATCACACCCCTAAAGAGAGGTGACAGGGGACAGGAATCAATACTTTTGTATGGAGTCCCCCCTCCTGTAAGAAAAACTTCGTATCTGGGGGCAGAAACGAGAAAGTTCAGGAGGGTCTGGCTCCAGTGGTAATGGTAGTGATGGCATGTGTGCACTTGTGTGGGGTGTACCGACATGCACTGGGTGTTACCAAAAAATCCTGAAGTCCTAACTTGACTCTCCTTTTAGTCTAGTTCTAGATGTTGCAAGCACATTTGTACAGGCATATTCCTGTGATCACATATGAAGCAAGACTATAAAAAATGTTCAAGATATATTAAGGTTTTATTGTATTTTTTAAAAACTAGATTGTCAAAAAGAATCACTGTATCAATGGATGACTGGAAAAATAAATTTAAAAATGGATAAATAGATAATTAATCAGCCATAATAAGGAATGAAGTACTGATACATGCTATAACAAGAGTTATATGCCAGACATGAAGGTTGCATATTGTATGATTCCATTTATACCAAATATCCAGAATATGTAAATTCACAGAGACAGTAAACAGATTAGTGGTTGCCAGGAGCTGGGAACGGAAGAAATGGGTATAGTAAGTATTTAATAGGTACTAGGTCTCCTTATGTGGTGATTAAAATGTTTTTTGAACTATATGCCTTTGTTCACTTTTCATTGTTCACATGTTCTATGAATTTCACTTCAATTAAAAAAAGAAAAAGAAACAGCCATACTTTGTGAATTAAAAACAAGCTAGGACAAAGAAAAAAATCTGGAAAATACTTTAACAGGCCCTGTGTCTAGCTGGTGGAATTATGAACAAGTTTAGTTTTAATCTTCTTGGATATTTGTTTCCAATTTTTCCACAATGAACATATATACATTGCTTTTTTACTAAGAAAAACTATACATAATGATTTTAAATTTTTTAAACAAGGAGTGGCCTTTCAAGTCTATGAAAAGGTTAAATTAAGAAACTAGGAAATCATGCTCATGATTAATATGTAATCCATGTCAGGGCGCCTGGGTGGCTCAGTGGGTTAAAGCCTCTGCCTTTAGCTCAGGTCATGGTCTCAGGGTCCTAGGATCGAGCCCCACATCGGGCTCTCTGCTCAGCAGGGAGCCTACTTCCCCTCTCTCTGCCTGCCTCTCTGCCTACTTGTGATCTCTGTCTGTCAAATAAATAAAATCTTTAAAAAAATCTTATTCTTTTTTAAGATTTTATTTATTTATTTGACACAGAGAGAGAGACAGTGATAAAGGAAATATAAGCAGAAGAAGCCAGTGAGGGAGAAGCAGGCTTCCCGCTGAGCAGGGAGCCTGATGTGGGGCTCAATCCCAGGACACCGGGATCATGACCCAAGCCAAAGGCAGATGCTTAATGACTGAGCCACCCAGGCACCCAAAAATAAAATCTTAAAAAAACAAAACAAAAAAAACCCCTCATCAATAGCAAATCAATCAAATAGAATCAGATAATTCTCAAAGTTCCCTCAGGCAATGCTTAATACTTCACTGAAGAGACATCCAATCATTTCTTTTGTCAATTTCCAAATGTTACATAATATTTCCTGATGCTTTATAGCTTGGATATCTATTTCTGCTAGAATATGAACTCAAAGCCACACCTTCAGAAACTGGTTTGATACTGAGCTCCTTCAGGGGAGTCTGGCTGGCTCAGTTGGTAGATCGAGTGACTCTTGATCTTGGGGTTGTGAATTTGAGCCCCATGTTGTGTGTAGAGATTATATAAAAATTAATTCTTAAAAAGAAAATTAAAAAGCCTGAGCTCCTTCATGCCAGGCTACGAGCAAGACTCTAGAGGATAAAAATATACCAAGGTAGGGGCGCCTGGGTGGCTCAGCGGGTTAAAGCCTCTGCCTTGGGCTCGGGTCATGATCTCAGGTCCTGGGATCGAGCCCAGCATCGGGCTCTCTGCTCCCCCTCTCTCTCTGCCTGCCTCTCAGCCTGCTTATGATCTCTCTCTGTCAAATAAATAAATAAAATCTTAAAAAATATATTGGGACGCCTGGGTGGCTCAGTTGGTTGGACGACTGCCTTCGGCTCAGGTCATGATCCTGGAGTCCTGGGATCGAGTCCCACATCGGGCTCCCAGCTCCATGGGGAGTCTGCTTCTCCCTCTGACCTTCTCCTCGCTCATGCTCTCTCTCACTGTCTCTCTCTCAAATAAATAAATAAAAATCTTTAAAAAAAAAAAAAAATATATATATATATATATATACACCAAGGTAGAAAAATAGCTTTTCTGATCACAAGGACATACTTAGTACATATTAAAGGTACATAAACAAATCATTTATATACAATATATAAGAGCTGTGACTTAGGGAATTTAACCTGTGACACTCACATAATGGAATAGTGAGAGAACTGGGGGAGAACACAATTAGGATTATTCTTAAGAAAAAGATGACTCCACACATACCCTAAGGCCAAACTCACTCATGACTTACTGAGAATGCTGTTCGACCACACACACACACACACACACACACACACACACACAGAGTTTTGAATGCCACTCACTATTGGTATGTCAGGAACAGGAAGACTAAATTATGCCACAAAGAAGAGAAAATATCAATGAGAGTTAATATTTACTGAGTACATTACCCTTCATGCTTGCCAGCACCTAATTACCTACATATTTTATAGATCCCTTTATATAAACGAGGTTATATTGTGATGTCCTTAGACTTCCAGACGGATGTTCTGCACAATTAGCATTTGTCCACTCGAATTGGCTCCTTCTTCCCAAGCCTGCTCCTTGTCTGCCTCTCACCTAAAGGTTTCTTCACCTGCTACAATATGATTGAGCTTCTGCACACCTGTACTCCTTGTTCCAAGCTGGCTGAGTGACTTTCACACTGATGTGAGTTGAGGACATGAGGAGTACCAGGTCCAAAGCTAGCAGGCCACACACTTTTTGTTTAGATAGACATGTGAACTGTAACTTTACTAACCATGTTTTCTAACACACATTGGATGGTTTTAAATTTTAAATAACACTGGCTACCTGTGGAGAGAACTCTAATTTAGGGAAGTCATAATATAATTCCATAACACTCTTTCAGTTAAAGAGTAAAATCACATTACTTTTATGAAACCAAAACATAATTATTAGAGCTTTGGCCATTGGCCTGTGGACAATAATTTCTGTGGGACACTTACTACCCATCGACAAGTCACAAAATCAAACCTGGCTTCAGATTCGCCCCACTTCACACTTCCAGTAAGGTGTTTTCTCTGCATTATCTGCCTCTCATAGCTTTGTATTTCTTGTTGGTTTTAATTTTTGAGTGAGTTTTTATAGTAGGTGATCACTGGCTAGCTTCAGAACCCTCTTTTTGCTCTTGTTTTTTAATAGTTTTCTCTTAGAGTCTAGCTAAAACATTAGCAGGGGTTTATGAAATTAATAGTACATATAGGAGCAAAATAATATTATTTTGAGATTATCTCATATGGAACTTGATGCTATTAATGTGATGAGATCCTGCCTGAACCCTAAAAGGAGCCAGTATGGTGAGCTGAACACCCTAGGATAATCATGCCATTTTTTTTTTAAAGATTTTTTTTTTTTTTAATTTACTTGACAGAGGCCACAAGTAGGCAGAGAGGCAGGCAGAGAGAGCAGGGGAAGCGGGCTGCCTGCCGAGCAGAGAGCCCGACATGGGGCTCAATCGGAGGACCCCAGGATCACAACCCAAGCCGAAGGCAGAGGCTTAACCCACTGAGCCACCCAGGTGCCCCAGGCATGCTATTTTTGTAATAAACTATCCACACCTGTGGTACATAATCCTCCCAGTACCACCGGGTTGTTTTTGCCTTCGACCCCACCCCCCACCCCTCAAACATCTCAGCCAAACTGGAATTATGTGAAAGAAGGTAAGGGATTATTCTGGATTCTATCATCTAGTTCACTGGGTTCACAACATTTCTATTCACTTTGTGGTTCACTGTTCTGGTTTCTCCCCAAGTGAGAATTTGAGTGTGCTGAGAAGAAATTTACATTCCTCATTCCCTTATCGGGAACCACAAGATAACTCTGAAAGATTAAAGAAGATTCTGTTTACTACTCTACTCTAAAATGCTACCAATTCTAAGACTATCACTATTTTATAGACCAACAGAAAGAACAAAAGCTACCAATTAAATTACCATATTACATTCTTATTACTAGGGATATTTGTTTTAAATTTATTGAAAGTTCTCTTGATTTTTATCAAATTTAGCTCCCTTGGGCTATACACACAAAGAAAGAGAAAAGAAAAGAAAGAAAGAGAGAGAAGGAAAAAAGAAAGATAAACAAAGTAAGTGGGTCAAAATTTCCTAAACTCACTCATATTCAGACTTCGACTACTGAATCGCTTTTCAGCTTAGAATTATCAGCGTTAGGTCTCTCCCCACCATATCATTCTCTGAACAATCCAAAGCACAAATGCCACAGAATTCCTAAAGAATGTTTCATTATTGTCTCTGGGATTTTCTCCAAGCTTCTGACACCCGTTCTGAAGAATCGACAGACATGCACAGGCAATGACAACTCTGTCTTGATGGTTGCCCGAGCATCAGTAGCAAGAGGAAGCAAGAGGAACATAGGGCTCTTGTTCCTTAATGTCTGTCCATTGACTGATGCTGTCCTACTTGCAGAAGCAGCTGGAAATCCTGTTAAAATTCAACATGTGGGTCCCACTCCTAGAGATTCTGATTATTAAGTAAGCTGATGTGGAGATCCCCTGAGGTTTCTAATGAACAAAATCCGAAGTGGGAAACAATGTAGCACAAAGACCAGTGAAACATGCTCGGTTCAAATCCTAGATCTACCACATGCTAATTATGCAATCTTTAGCACATCAACCATGCCATACCTAACGTTCCAATCCGTAAAATAGGGGTCATCATAGCACCTATCTTGTCTTGTTGTGAGAATTAAATAAATTACCACATATAAAACACGTAGGACACTAAAAGCACAAAATAAGTGCTATGTAAGTATTTCAGGTTAAATTTAATGATAATAACAAAAATAATAATTATTATTAAATTTCACCTAACAAATTCATTTGAATCACTCAGGAGACACTATAAAGCCTAGTGAGAGTACTTGTGAAAATTGTCAAAAGACCATTTATTGAACATTTACTATGGAGTAAGTGCTCAAAAAATGGCATCTCTTATATTGTGTGTTTGGAAAATTCAACAGAAGTTTAAAATAAAGCCATAATCTGGTTCCTGCCTCCTAATTAAATTAACAGAAAAGGTGTCCATGTCACTGAGCCCTCTCAGGCAAACACTATGTATCTTTTATAATGATAAAACTTCACTTAATAAAACATGTGAGCATAATGCACAATTCCAATGTTCTTTTAAAAAGGGTCAATTCCCATTTCTGGATCCAATGTTGTTCTAGGCAGGGACTTTGTTTTTTGCTTTGGGTGGGGAGTGTTTTGTTTTTGCTCACTTCTATGTTGTTTTATTTTCATTTCATCTGTGGTGTTTCTTTATTTCTCTTAAATGTACCTCACGATCATCAAGGAATATCCCCTGATTCTAGTTTGCCATAGTTGGGTAAACAAGCCTCCATTCATTCTACTTTGTTGTAATTTTATATGTGTCTTATTTATTCTCCATTCATTCAACAAACTTTATTTGAGCTCCTCACTGGGACCTCAGTTAGCAGCTAGAGCTATACAAAGTCTCTGTACTTACTGAGTCTGCAGTCCATGCGCACCATAAACTGCATTATTACTGTCTATGCCCAACACTAAAATAAGCGCTTAATAATTTTTGGCTAAGACATCTGGGTGGCTCAGTTGGTTAAGTGACAAACTCTTGATTTTGGCTCGGATCTCATGGGTTGTGAGATCAAGACCAACAAAGGCTCTGCCCTCAGCACAGGGTCTGCTTGTCCTTCTTCCTCCCCCTCTGTTCCTCTGCTTACTTGTGTTCAATCTCTCTCTCTCTCAAATGAATAAATAAATACAGTCTAATTTTTGGCTGAAGCAGCAAAACCCCCCTGATTTTTTCTCTAAAGATGTATAAATTGAGAAGTTCCTGCTAGTTCTTAAGTCACCCCAGCTCAGGTTGACAACCAGATACTACTAAATGAGACTTAGACAACTCCAAGATCTGTTACCACCTTAAACAAATAACGAACAATATCTTTACTCTTCACACTGCAAGTTTTGTAATAAATACCAGAAATGGAAATTTCTCCAACTCCACTTTTCTATGATTCAACATTTAGACATTAGAGAACCAATGATCTTAAAATAGGAGTGGACCTGGGGAGCCTGGATGGCTCAATGGGTTAAAGCTTCTGCCTTTGGCTCAGGTCATGATCCCGGGGTCCTGGAATCAAGCTCAGCAGGGAGCCTGCTTCCTCCTCTCTCTCTGCCTGCCTCTCTGCCTACTTGTGATCTCTGTCAAATAAATAAATAAATAAATAAATAAATAAATAAATAAAATCTTTTAAAAAAAATAGGAGTGGACCTGTTTCACTGATGTAATGTGGAAGTCAGAACACAGCGTTTAAAATCAGGACTTAGGTTCAGATAGTGCCTCTGCCACTTAGTCACTATGTCACTTTAGGTGGGTTACTTCTCTGATCTTCAATGTTTTCATCTGAATAATGAGAATAAAGCTCTACTTTTGATAATGTGATTGTAAGGATTGAATAGAATAATACACGTCTGTGTTTAAGATCTAGCACATAATAGTTGCTCAATAAAAGTAACCATTTTACCTATTTACTAGCACTACTGCTACACCATAGTTGGAAATTTTGAAGTCTTTTTTTTTTCATAATATTAACACACAAAGACATTTTGAACAACAACAAAAAAAAACTCCAGTAGTTATATCTTTCTACCCCCACCTCTCACCCCTCATTACATTCTTATCCTGTACACTGTGTGGTAGCTCAAAGCCAGTCTTTAGGTAAGAAAATAACTAAAGTTAGTCAGAGATAAAGTATGAACCAAAAAATAGGATGACCATATAATCCAGAAATTCATTTGTGGGTGTTTATCTCAAGAAAATGAAAACACTAACTTGAAGAGGTTTGTGCATCCCCATGTTCACTGCTGCATTATTTACAATAGTCAAGATATGGAAATAACGCAAGTGTCCTCTGATGGGTGAATAGATAAATTGTAACACACACACACACACGCACACCCAGAAAAGTATTATTCAGCCATAAAAAGAATGAAATCTTGCTATTTGCAACAATATGAAATGACCTCAAGGGCATTATGCTCAGTGAAATAAGTCAGAAAAATACAAATACCGAGTGATCTTTCCTATATGTGAAATCTAAACACAAAGCAAAAACCCCAAGGTCATAGTTACAGAGAACAGATTAGTGGTTGTTAGACTTGCAAATAACAGACATCCAGAAGAGAGACCTTTCCGTCTGGGTTTATTCAGAAAAGGATGTTGAAGAACTATAAATGAAAGCAAATAAATCACCACTGGTTATGTCAGATCAAAATGCCAGACAAATTCAAAATGGACTCTTCACTTATATATTCTATTTGGAGACACTCTATACCTTATAAATTACATTGCAGGTAAAGACCTATTTTAGCCTTACACAGTTACCTTATTTTTTAAAAAACCTAAACATTTCTTTCCACAGAAATCCTACCACTTTATTGTTAGGTACAAAATCTCCTAATTTTCAGGATGGAATGTAGGTATTTTGTTTTTAATATTGTTTCCAAAGGGGCGCCTGGGTGGCTCAGTGGGTTAAAGCCTTTGCTTTAGGCCCAGGTCATGATCCCAGGCTCCTGGGATCGAGCCCCACATCAGGCTCTCTGCTCCGTGGAGAGCCTGCTTCTTCCTCTCTCTCCCTGCCTGCCTCTCTGCCTACTTGTAATCTCTGTGTGTCAAATACATAAATAAAATCTTTAAAAATATATATATATTGTTTTCCAAAGACTTCTGGGGAAGACCGCAGAGTAGGATGGTCCTAAACTGACCTCATCCCATATATACAACTAGATAACAGCTACATCAATGTAAATAGCCCAGAAAGTACCCTGAAGACTGGCAGAACAGACTCTCCACAGTTAAACATAGAGGAGAGGTCACATTGAAAACGGTTGGGAACCAAGCTGACCTGTGAGAATGTCGGCAGAAGGGAGAGCCACCACAAGCGTGGAGAAGGAAGAGAAATAGTTCCACACTAGCACCTCAGGCATACGGGACCCATACTGAGAACATGAATCGCCATAACATTTGGCTTTGAAAACCAGAGGGGCTTCACTTTACAAGTTCTTTTTTTTTTTTTTCAGTGTTCCGAAATTCATTGTTTATACACCACACCCCATTGCTCTATGCAATACATGCCCTCCTTAATACCCACCACAAGTTCTTTTTTTTTTTTTAAGATTTTATTTATTTATTTGACAGAGAGAGACACAGCGAGAGAGGGAACACAAGCAGGGGTGTGGAGGAGGAGAGGGAGAAGCAGGCTCCCTGGGGAGCAGGGAGCCCGATGCGGGCCTCCATCCCAGGACCCTGGGATCATGACCTGAGTGAAAGGCAGATGCTTAACAACTGGGCTACCGAGGCACCCCTTAGCTTTGCAAGTTCTTGTGATCAGTGCGGCTTAACACTTGGAACTTTAAAAATCAGTGGGCTAGGCTCTGGGAGAGCCAGAGGGTAATAGGAAATCGAGTCCCTACCCTTACAGAGACTGCACATCAAACAGCTCTTCTGAGGATAGAAGGAGCAGTTTGAAAAACACCTGAGGTATACAGGAAGGAGATTTATTTACTAATCTCAGATCATAATCTGAGGGACAGGGACGTTTTGAGAGTTCTATTTTTTATAAGTGTGGTAAATTAAATTTTCTTGGGCTTAATAGTATTTTAACCTGGATGGCACAGTCAGTTAAGCATCTGCTTTTGGCTCAGGTCATGATTCCAGGGTCCTGGGATAGAATCCTGCATCAGCCTCCTTGCTCAGTGAGGAGCCTGCTTCTCCCTCTGCCTGCTGTTCCCCCTGCCTGTGCTCTCTCTGTGTCAAATGAATAAACAAAATCTTTTTTAAAGATTTAAAAAATCTTTAAAAAAGATTTTGTTTATTCATTTGACAGAGAGAGATTACAAGTAGGCAGAGACACAGGCAGAGAGAGAGGGGGAAGCAGGCTCCCCGCTGAGCAGAGAGCCCCATGTGGGGCTCTGTCCCAGGACCCTGAGATCATGACCAAAGCTGAAGGCAGAGGCCTCAACCCACTGAGCTACCCAGGCGCCCCCAAAATCTTTTTTTTCTAATGGTAATAGATATACAAGAAATAAAGAAAAAGTATCCAAAAAAATGAATAAAGAAAGCAAAGAAACCAGGAAAGAAGAGAGCAAAAGAAGAAAGGAACAGAGAAGTCAACCATAAAACAAGTAATGAAATGTCAGTAAGTACATATCTATCAATACTTACTTTGAATGTCAATGGACTACATGCCCCAATCAAAAGACACAGGATGACGGAATAGATTAAAAAAAAAAACAAACAATACTCATCTATATGCTGCCTATAAGAGACTCATTTCAGACCTAAAGACATAGCAGACTGAAAGTGAAAGTGAAGAGGTATCATGAAAATGGAAGTGAAAAGAAAGCCGGGGTTGCAATACTTACATCAGACAAAATTAACTTTGAAACAAAAATTGTAACAGAAGACAAAGGAGGACACTACATAATCATAAAGGGAACAGTCCAACGAGAAGATATGATGGTTGCATATATTTATGCACCCAACATGGGAGCACCCAAATACATAAATCACCTTTTAACAAACATAAAAGAAGTAATCAATAGTAATGTGATAATAGTAGAGTACATTAGCACCCCACTTGCACCGATGGACAGATCATCTAAACAGAAAATCAACAAGGAACAGCGGCTTTGAATTACACATTGGACCAGGTGGATCTAATAGACACATTCAGAACATTCCATCCTAAAACAGGAGGATACACATTCTTTTCAAGTGCACATGGAACGTTCTCCAGAATAGATCACATGGTAGGCCACAAAACAAGTCTTAACAAATTCCGAAAGACTGAGGTTATACCATACATCTTTTCTGACCACAAAACTATGAAACTGGAAGTCAACCACAAGAAAAAAATCTGGAATGAAATCAAATACATGGAGATTAAATAACATGCCATTAGACAATGAATGCGTCAACCAAGAAATCAAAGAGGAAATAAAAAAAAAATACAAGGAGACAAATGAAATGAAAACACAAATGTCCAAAATCTTTGGGATACAGCAAAAGCTGTTCTAAGAGAGAAGTTTATAGCAATACAGGCCTACCTCAAGGAGCAAGAAAAATCTCAAATAAACAACTTATCCTTATACCTAAGGGAGCTAGAAATAGGAAAAAAAAACCCAACCAGTAGAAGGAAGGAAATAATAAATATTGGAGTAGAAATAAACAAAATAGAAACTAAAAACAAAAAACAGACCAGTGCCGGATGCCTGGGTGGCACAGTCAGTTAAGCAGCTGCCTTTGGTTCAGGTCATGATCCCAGGGTCCTGGGATTGAGTCCTGATTCGGGAATCCCTGCTCAGCAGGGAGTCTGCTTCTCCCTCTGCCTCTGCCTGCTGCTCCCCCTGTCAAATAAATTAAAAAAACAAACAAACAAAAAACACAAAAAAAAAACCCACAATGAAACCTGGAACTGGTTCTTTGAAAGGATCATGAACCTGATAAACCTTTAGCCAGACTCATTTAAATTAAAAAAAAGAGGACTCAGATGAACAAAATTAAAAATTAAACAATAGAAATAACAACTGACTCCTCAAAAATATAAAGGATTACAAGAAAATATTATGAAAAATTATATGTAAACAAATCAGAAAACCTAGGAAAAAAATGGATAAATTCCTAGAAACATACAACCTACCAAAACTGAATCAGGAAGAAATAGGAAATTTGAACAGACTGATTACCAACAATGAAACTGAATCAGTAATCAAAAAACTCCCAACAAACAAAATCACATCAATAAGAGAAAGGACAAAAGCCATATGATCATTTTGATAGATGCAGAAAAGCCATTTGGCAGAGTACAACATCCATTTATGATAAAAACTCTCAACAAAGTAGGTTTAGAAGGAAGATGCCTCTGTATATGAAGGCCATCTCTGAAAAACGCAGAACTAACCTCATACTCAAGGATGAAAAACTAAGAGCTTTTCCCCTGATATCAGGAAGAAGATAACTCTCATCACCACTTTCACCACTTTTATTTGACATAGTCCTGGAAATCCTAGTCACAGAAATTAGATAAGAAAAAGGAATAAAATGTATCCTAGTCGGTAAGGAGGAAGTAAAACTTTCACTGTTTGCAGATAACATGATACTATATACATAAAACCCTAAAGACTCCACCAAAGAACTACTAGAACTGACAGATGAATTCAATAGGGTAACAGGATACAAAATCAATATACAGAAATCTGTTGCATTTTTATACGCGAATAAAAAACAGCAGAAAGATAAATTAGGAAACAATCCCATTTACAAATTGCATCAAAAAGAATATAATACCTAGAAATAAACAAAGAGGTGAAAGACCTCTACTCTGAAAACTATAAAACACTGATGAAAGAAATTGAAGGTGACACAAACACATAGAAAGATATTCCGTGCTTGGGGTGCTTGGGTGGCTCAGTGGGTTAAGCCTCTGCCTTCAGCTCAGGACATGATCTCAGGGTCCTGGGATTGAGCCCCGCATCGGGCTCTCTGCTCATCAAGGAGCCCGCTTCCTCCTCTCTCTCTGCCTGCCTCTCTGCCTACTTGTGATCTCTCTCTCTCTGTCTGTCAAATAAATAAATAAAATCTTAAAAAAAAAAAAAAGATATTCCGTGCTCATGGATTAGGAGAACAAATATTGTTAAAATGTTGATACTACCCAAAGCCATCTATGGGTTCAATCCAATCCCTATCAAAGCACTTTTCACAGAACAAATAATCCTGGAACAAATAATCCCAAGATGTGAATGGAACATGAAAGACCCCAAATAGCGAAAGCAATCTTGAAAAAGAAGAAGAAAGGCGGAGGTATCAGAATCCCAGATTTCAAGAGTGCATACTAGAACTCTCTACTTAGGTGGTCATGAATCTCTATATATTTAAGTGGCACAGGGGCCTGGGAACTAGAGCTCTACCTTACATGATTGTGGGTGGCAAAGATAATGTACCTTATGTGAATAGTGTGGCCCCAAACACTCTACCTGATATGTTTGTAGAGTCCCAGGAATGTCTGTCTACCTCAGGAGATTGAAGGTGCCAAGAAAACTATTTGGGAGGCCAAGAAACCATACCTTAGTGACTGTGTGGGGCTTAGACAATTCTCCCTTAGGTGTTATGAGGCCTCAAGAAACACTTCCTTAGAAATTTTAGATGTGGGGCGCCTGGGTGGCTCAGTGGGTTAAGCCTCTGCCTTCGGCTCAGGTCATGATCCCAGGGTCCTGGGATCGAGCCCCACATCGGGCTCTCTGCTTAGCAGGAAGCCTGCTTCCCCTCCTCTCTCTCTCTCTGCCTGCCTCTCTGCCTACTTGTGATCTCTCTCTCTGTCGAATAAGTAAATAAAATCTTTAAAAAAAAATTAAAAAATTAAAAATTAAAAAAAAAAAGAAATTTTAGATCTGGAAACTCTAGAGAAGTGATCGTGGGGGCCCAATGAGATCTGCTTTAGATGATGTGGTGGCCCAGCTACTTCTAGTTTAGGTAACTGAGGGGCCCAGGAGACTGAACCTGAGGTGCTCTTGTGGAGCCAAGACACACTACTTTGGGAGAAATTTGGGGGCCCACAAAACTCTACCTTAGGAATTCTGGAGAACCAGGACATACTTGATTAATTGTTGGGGCCCAAGAAATTCACCTTAGGCAAATGTTGGGGATCCAGACATCTCTAGCTTAGGATATTTCATGGCAGGGGGTCGGGGGTAGGAAAGGGCAGAAAACTAGACCTTAGGCGATTGCAGGTGGCCAGGAAACTTGACCTTAGGTCTTTGAAGGAGTCAGAAAGTAAACCTTAGTGATTTTTGCAACAGTCCCCTCCCCAAATTCTACCCCTGGAAATATTGATGGTCCTGGAATTTCTCCCTTAGGTGTTTTAGGGACCCAAGAATGTGTACCTCAGGCAATTTGGGTAGCCCAGGGGACTATCACTTAGGGGATAGTGGAGACCAGAGTCCCTATGTTTATTGCAGCATTATTTATAATAGCCAAAATATGGAAGTAATTCAGTGTTCATCAATAGATGAATGAATGAATAGAGAAGTCATGGTATATATGCACAATGGAATATTACTCAGTCATAAAAAATGAGACCTTGCCATTTGCAACAACATGGATGGATCTAGAGGGTATAATTCTAAGTGAAATAAGTCATCAGAGAAAGACAAATACAATATGATTTCACTCACCTGTGGAATTTAAGAACAAACAAATGAACAGGAAAAAAGAGACAAATTAACAGACACTTAAATGTAGAAAACAGGGGCGCCTGGGTGGCTCAGTTGGTTAAGCAACTGCCTTCAGCTCAGGTCATGATCCCGGAGTCCTGGGATCGAGTCCCACATCGGGCTCCCAGCTCCATGGGGAGTCTGCTTCTCCCTCTGACTTCCCCTCTCATGCTCTCTCTCTGTCTCTCAAATAAATAAATTAAAAAAAAATGTAGAAAACAAACTGATGGCTGCCATGGGGAGGTGGGTGGGGGGATGTGTGAAATAGCTGATGGGGATTAAAAAGTACACTTATCATGATGAGCACTGAGTAATGTCTAGAATTGTTGAATCACTATACTGTACACCTGAAACTAATATAATGCTGTATGTTAATCACATTAGAATTTAAAAGAACAAATAATATTTCTTACAGATTTTATTTGTTTATTTTAGAGAGAGAGTGGGGGGTACAGGGAGGAGCAGAGAGGGAGGGAGAGGGAGACAGAGAAAGAATCTGAAGCAGACTCCCCACTGAGCATGGAGCCCCATGCGGGCTCGATCCCACGACCAAGAGATCATGACCTGAGCTGAAACCAAGAGTTGGATGCTTAACCAACTGAGCCACCCAGGCACCCCAAACAAATAGCATTTTTAAAAATAAAACATAAATATTATCTCACAAATGTAGATTTAGAAGATTACCTGACAGACACAATCATGTTGTTCTTTTGCTGCACTCTATTGCTTATGAAATGCAGAGGTAGGGATGCCTGGGTGGTTCACTTGCCCTCAGTTCATCTGCCCTCAGATACCTGGGATCAAATCCTTCATTGGGCTCCTTGCTCCGAAGGGAGTCTGCTTCTCCCTCCACCTACTGTACCCCCTGCTTGTGCTCTCTCTCTCTCTGACAAATAAATAAATAAAATCTTATTTTAAAAAAAAGAAGAAGAAATGAGGAGGTAGTTCAGCTAACTTTTTGTAGGCAAGTGGTGAAATTCAGGGCTCAAGGTTTATATATAGGACAGTAGGAATAAAATGTTGCTGCTTATAAGCATATCAAGTCACAGTGACCTAGTTTCTTTTGTTCGGTTGTTGGGTTTTTTTTGCTTATCTTTTTCATGATTCAAGGTTTTCAGGCATTAAGAAAAAAAAAAACAAAAACCAGAGAAAAGCAAAGGCGGGAAGGGTTTAAGACAGAGTGAGATTAAAATGGTACCAGGGTCAGAATGATGTGGCCATGAGCCAAGGAATGTGGGCAGACTCTAGAAGATGAAAAAGTCAAGGAACAAATTCTCCCCTAGAGCCTCCAGAAAGAATATAGTCTTTGATTTTATCCCCACAAGAAACCTTTCAAAATTCAGGTCTTCCGAGCTTTAAAAAAAATTAAGTTCTGAACAATTAATGACAGTGATGTACCCCCAAACCCTAGAGATAAGGCTTTCTCTGAAAATGAAATTATAAAAGAGAACATGTAATAGGATCAACTACCTATGGAGATCATTTACACTAAATAGTGAGATCTTTGGGCCTAATACCCTTGTAGATAACTTAGTTTCCCAATTATATATAGAAAAAAAGAATATACTCACGCAGCTGTTTTATTGTGATTACATAAATAGGGGGGTTCCTGTGAATTGGTGTGTATGTGAGTTGATCCTTCTAAACTCAGTCACCAAGTTGGCATAAAGGGCAAGTTTCTAGCCTATGAAGCACTCTACAGAGGTTCACGAGATACTTATAGCCCTGGGAAACCAATTCATGAGTGGCTAGCTAATATTCCCACCAACCATGATGACGGTGATGATGGTGATGATGATGATGATGATAGTGATGATGATGATGATGGTGATGATGATGATGATGGTGATGATGATGGTGGTGGTGATGATGATGATGATAGCTACTATGTGCCAGGTGCTGTGTTAAGTGCTTTATTAAAATCTCATCATCACTATAGCAATTCCCTTGTATAGATTAGGAAAACAGGGTTTAGAGATGTTAAGAGACTTGCCTAAGGTGACATATCTGTGAGCTAGGAGTCAAACCAGGTCTGTCTAACTCAGAAGCAAAAGCACCTGATTACTATTATTGTTTGCTTCCCTGAAAAAAAAGTTCTTTGCATGGTTAATGATCTTCTCTATGACATTTCTGTCTAATCCATAAAAAAGCAAACACATTTTATGACTCAAACTTGTTTCTTAGTGAGAGGTGCCAAGAGGTTTAATGCAGACAAATGTTATTTTAATTTTCTAAACAGAACAGTGGGATACTGAAAACTACACACTAATAAAACTGGAAAAGTCATTAATGGATTGTGAAACATCTTGTGGCAATTGATTAAAGGAGTACATCTATTAGGAGCCAGAGAGTGCTCACTGAGAGCAAATCATGTCAGATTTACTTAATGTCTATTTTCAATAGTGTAATTAATGCCATAGACAAATTTTATTTTCTTTCAGTGAGAAATTTGACAAAATCTTTACTGGATTATCACACCTAAATAAAGTCCCAGCTGTCTCTACAAAATGGCAGATCCCTTGGTAAATTCACCATCATTGAAACTCTGATCTTCAGCCTAATCTGCTCAGAAACTCAATCTCTTCATGATTTCAAAATCCATAAGAAACTAATAATTAAAACCAGATACTTGTTGGGGCACCTGGGTGGCTCAGTGGGTTAAAGCCTCTGCCTTTGGCTCAGGTTATGATCTCAGGGTCCTGGGATCGGTCCCCCATCGGACTCTCTGCTCAGGAGGGAGCCTGCTCCCCACCCCCCACCCCCGCCTGCCTTTCTGCCTGCTTGTGATCTCTCTGTCAAATAAATAAATAAAATCTTAAAAAAAAAACCCAGATACTTGTTAAAATGTTTACAGTATTATGTGGAAATATATTTACATAAAGAAAAAAACACACATCTTCAGCGTATAGCTTGGTGAATTTTTTAAAAGGTATACACTTATATAACCATCAATCAGATTAAGATAGAGATTATTTCCATAATTCCAGAAGATTTCCTCATTCACCTTTCCAGGCAACATCTCCACCTTCCAGAGGCGATCCCTATTCTGATTTACCTGTTCTCAAACTTTTCATAAATGGGATTATACAGTATGTATTCTTTTGTATCTGGCTTCTTGTTCACATTCTGCTTTGAAATTCTTTCATACTGTTTCATATATCAACAGCTCATCATTTTTCTTATAGCTAAGCATTGCTCCACTATATTAATATAACAGTTTACAGAATTAATTGATGAACATACCCTCTGTCAGAACATCAATGTCCATATACTTTGTTGAAACACATGCCATTTTATTAATTTTCAGTGAGAAATGTAATGGGCTGGTGGCCCAGACAGAGGGGTCAACCTGACCAAACTATTTTCTCCCTGCGGGTTCATTGCATGGGAAGCTGAATTTTCAGGAAGTGTCTGTGTGAGTCTGGAATTAAACAGAACAAAGAGAGTTTCTTAGATGATTCAAATATCCAACTCTCAGCAGAGTTATTTTGTCAAGAAGCTTGACATAAGGCTGGCTGAATAGGACCAATATTTTACCTCAGGGATTTTCCTTTGTTTCTGCACGGCCGATTCCATACCCTTAACACTGACACATCCTCTCTGAAGACAATTCAATCTCAGGCGAGATTCTCCCTCTTGAAGAATGTGCTTTGAGTATCTCAGCTGCTGATTTTCAGTTGAATTTTCTGAAGTCCCCCTTTTCCCACCACTCCCAGTTCTATGTGGGGGACTTCCCTGTTACCCTGGCCAAAAAGATTACCTACAGGATGTATCCCGTAAGTGTGGGTCAGCCGTGCTCCAGCCACCTGGAGGAGTCCTGGGGAGCCAGTCCTCCTCTCTACCTTATTCTGAAAGTTTTGGAGGAAGATAATATGTGTCACCAAATATGCAGATGGCCAGGATGACTGATGAGGGAAATAACAAAATCATATGCAAAATAATATAAACAGACTAAAGCACAGAGCCGAACCAACAACATAAACCTAGAGAATTAGACATAGGTTCCAAAAAAAAATCAACCACTACTATAGTTTTGGAGAAATCTGATTTGTCAAAATTTCCATTTGAATATCAGGTTTTGTAAAAACTGCAGTATTAATAGGAGCATAATTTTATTTTACCCCGCATTGATTCAGGCTGTATCAGGCAATACTTATCAATTCTAGCTACCATAATTTAAGAGAAATTCTAATTCTAATAAATAAATTCATAAAGAGACAACCAGCTAAGGGTTCTGCATCAAATTCTAATGTGTATGGGGACTTTTTCCCCCACACCACCAAGCAATTCTCCGACATCAGCCGCGTGTCCTCCAAGTTGACTCAGTTCTGACACTATCTGCCCAGAGATAGTGGCAGGTCCCTGAGGTTAAGGGCTTGGTGTTACAGGACTGTGCCTCCCACCCCACTTCAGAGGCTAACTGCACCTCTTGGTGGTCCCCTGTGCTTCTGACTGTACGGCTATTAATCAGAGGTTCCCACAAACCCCTCCTTGGACTCTGTTCATTTGCTCGAGCCATTCCCAGGACTCAGGAAAGCAGTTTGCTCAATAGATTGCCAGTTTATTAAAAAAAAGATTGCAATTCAGGCACAGCCAGATGGAAGAGAGGCACAGGGCAAGGTACGGAAGAAGGGTGTCCAGCTTCCGTGCCCTGAATGCCACCACTCTCTCCAATCTGCACGTTTCACTAAACCAGAAGCTCTGGGCTTTAGGGAGGTTTCCCGGGTCATCAGCATTCAAAGTCCTACCAGAAGTCAGGGCGGGGTGGAACTGAAAATTCTAGTCCTCTAATCACATGACTGGGTCCTCAGGGCAATCTGCCCCCACCCTTAGGCTATGTCCAAAAGTTACCTCATTAACATCACAAAAGATACTCCTGTCACTCTTTTTTTTTGAGCTTATCAAAATGTTTTATTTTTAAAAGTTTTTTTTTTAAGATTTTATTTATTTATTTGACAGAGAGAGATCACAAGTAGGCAGAGAGGCAGGAAGAAGCGGGCTCTCTGCTCAGTGGGGACGCGGGGCTCCATCCCAGGACCCTGAGATCATGACCCGAGCCGAAGGCAGCGGCCCAACCCGCTGAGCCACCCAGGCACCCCTAAAAGTTTTTATTTAAATTCCACTTAGTTAACATACAATATAAGATTAGTTTCAGGTGTACAATATAGTGATTCAACACTTGCATACATCACCCTGTGCCCATCACAGCACGAACACTCCTTCATCCCCATCGCCTACTTCATCCATACCCCTTACCCACCTCCCCTCTAGTAACCAGCAGTTTGTTCTCCATAGTTAAAAGTCTATTTCTGGGTTTGCTTCTTACTCTTTTTTTCTCCCCTTACTTGTTTGTTTTGTTTCTTAAATCCCACATAGGAGCGAAACCATATGGTATTTGTCTTTCACTTTTTTCGCTTAGCATAATACTCTCTAGCCCCACCCACATTGTTGCAAATGGCAAGATTTTATTCTTTTTTATCACTAATATTCCATTATATATAAACCATATCTTCTTTATCCATTCATCAGTCAACGGACACTTGGGCTGTTTCCATAATTTGGCGTTGTAGATAGTTATAAACATGGGGAACATGTATTCCTTTGAATTAGTATTTTTCCATTCTTTGGGTAAATATCCAGTAGTGCAACTGCTAGATTATTGAGTAGCTCTACTTTTAACTTTCTGAGTAATTTCCATACTGTTTTCCACAGTGGCTGCACCAGTTTACATTTCCACCCACCAATCGCTGAGGTAAAATATTGGTCCTTATTCAATCAGCCTTATGTCAAGCTTCTTGACAGATACCAACAGATAAACACTGTTGGCTTTCTCCATATCCTCACCTTGTATAGTTTTAGTCAGTGAGACAGGTGTGAGGTGATATTGTATTGTAGTTTTGAGTTGCAATTCCTTGATGATGAGGGCTGTTGAACATTTTTTCATGTGCCTGTAGGCCATTTGTATGTCTTCTTTGGAGAAATGTTTGTTCATGTCTTCTGCCCATATTTTAATTGGATTATTCATTTTGGGAGTGTTGAGTTTTCTAAGTTCTTTATGTATTTTGGATACTAACCACTTATTAGATATGTCATTTGTAAATATCTTCTCCTATTCCCTAGGTTGCCTTTTAGTTTTGTTGACTATTTCCTCCTTTCTTTTTTGATCAAGTCTCAATAGGTTTTTTTTTTTACTTTTGTTTCCTTTACCTTCTTAGACATATCTAGAAAGAAGTTGCTACAGCCAATGTCAAAGAGTTTCCTTGCTATGCTCTCCTCTAGGATTTTTATGGTTTCAAAATTTATATTTAGATCTTTCATCCATTTTTTTTTTTTTAAAGATTTTTTATTTATTATTTATTTGACAGAGAGAGATCACAAGCAGACGGAGAGGCAGGCAGAGAGAGAGAGAGAGAGGGAAGCAGGCTTCTTGCTGAGCAGAGAGCCCGATGTGGGACTCGATCCCAGGACCCCGAGATCATGACCTGAGCCGAAGGCAGCGGCTTAACCCACTGAGCCACCCAGGCGCCCCTCTTTCATCCATTTTGCATTTATTTTTTATATATGGTGCAAGAAAGTGGCTGAGTTTCATTCTTCTGTATGTTGTTCAGTTTTCCCAACACCATTTGTTGAAGAGACTTTTTCCCATTGGATATTTTTTCCTGCTTTGTGGAAGATTAATTGACCATTAATTGGGTTCATTTCTGGGTTTTCTATGCTAGTCCATTGATGTTTATTTTTGAGCTAATACCATGCTGTTTTGATCACCACAGCTTTGTAATATAACATGAAGTCTGGAATTGTGATGCCTCAAACTGTGTTTTTGTTTTTCAAGATTGCTTTGGCTATTTAGGGTCTTTTGTGGCTCTATATAAATTTTAGGACTGTTCATTCTAGTTCTGTGGAAAATGTTATTGGTATTTTGATAGGGATTGCATTAAGTATGCAGATTGCTTTGGGTATCTATCACTCTTATCACTCAAGAAATTCTGAAGAGTTTTTAAAGTTTGGGCCAGGAATAAGAATGAAAACCAAATATATATTTCTTATTACAAATCACAATAACCCACCAGCACTAAATTACTCAGTCAATAAATACTCAAGTACTTACTTTGTAACAGGCACTGTCATATGGGTGGGAGTACAGAAGTGAAGAAAAAGCCTAAGGCTTTACTTCATGGTGCTTACATTACAGAAGCAAGATAGAAAATAAGCAAATAAAAATATATGCTGGGTTCAGAGAAGTTTGATGAAGAAAAATTAAGTAAGGCAAAGGAGAAGAGAGAGAAAAGAAGGCAATTTGAGATACAGTGGCCAAAGGAGAGCTCTTCAAAAAGTGACATTTGAACAGAGACCTGAGTAACACAAAGTGGGGTTCAGCAAACCTGGCTGTGGGCCAGATTTGACTGTGTGCCTGTTTTTGTACAGCTCAAGAGCTAAGAATGTTGTTTTTTTTTTTACTTTTCAAATGGCTTAAAATTTTTTGAAGGAAGAGTTGTATCTCAGGACATGTGAAAATTATATGCAATTCAAATTTAAGTATTCAAAAATATTTATTGGAATACATTCACACCCATTCATTTACATATGGTCTATGATTGCTTGTGTCACAGTGGAGTTGAATGGTTGCCACAGAGAAGATATGGCCCACAAAGCCTAAAATTCTTATTATTTGGCCCTTGATGGGAAATGTCGACCCCGGATATGAGAGGGCAAGTTCTGCCAATATCCAGGGGAGGAATGTTCTGGCAGAGAAAATGGCAAGAGCAAAGGCGAGGACTGTGGTTGGCCTTTGGGGAGGGAGGAGAGGAAGGAAGAAGGGGGCTACTAGGAAATGGTAGAAAATGAGATCAGAAAGGAAACTACAGGCCAGATCTTCATGGACTATGGAGTTAAGTGAGATGGGAAGCCATTTAAGGGGTTTAAAAAAGAATGACATGATCCAACAGCTGGTTGGATAACAGACTGGAGGGCAGTGGTTCTTAGCCTAGGACCCATGGATAGGAAAACAGGGGCATCTATACTGTCACCAAATTGTTGCTGCATTTTAACACTATTCAGTTATGAATATAGCCAACAAAACACAGCGCCTTCATCACCAATAGAAATCATGAATATTTTCATCATATCAGAGCTGTTGAAATTATCTTGAAATATCACTTAATATCACAGAGAAATCTTTACTACACATTTTATTATATCTTATTTACTGCATTAATGAAGAACTTTACATATGTATTATTACATCACAAATTTGGTTTCTTAGATATTTTAATAATGGTGTTTCATTGTAATATGTTTCCTGGTCACACCGTGTTTTACTTCATGTATTTAAAAACACCTTTCTGGATTCCATGTGCCTACCTGACTGCCAAAGAGGTCTGGGGCTCCGAAAAGGCTAGGAATGGAAGCAAGAGAAGCATTAGAAGGATCGAGTTAGAGAAGACAGTATTAGGTGGGTATAGGATAGCTACTTTAATCTATCTGGTACATAGTAAGCACTGAACATATGTTAATGACTATTGTTGCTATTAACATATTAGCAGATACTGTTATGGTCTTTTAGCTGTGTGTGATACATGCTACTTTGTGATTTGCCTTTTTCCCTAAAAAATATATCACAAACCTCATCCTTCATTTTATGTCCATGTAGTGACATAAAAATATGTCACTACATATTTTTAATACTACTTTAATGGTCAAAGAGTAGTTAATTGTGTCTGGTATTAGTGCGGTGGGCATCCTTGCAATAGACACCTTTGCTGTAAGCATTTTGCCACATTTTTGCTGCATAACTAATTAGCCATAGGCAGTTTTGCCATAAAAGGTAGAATAACTGGTTGACAGTTTCATTTCTTCATTGATGAGTCAACCACCTTTGACAGAGTTAATGTGTAGAAGCTAGTTATCAGTTCAGTTTCATTTCCCCATTTAATAATGTTCCCATTTTTGGGGCCCCTGGGTGGCTCAGTGGGTTAAAGCCTCTGCCTTCAGCTCAGGTCATGATCCCAGGGTCCTGGGGTCAAGCCCCACATTGGGCTCTCTGTTCAGCAGGGAGCCTGCTTCCCCCTCTCTCTCTGCCTGCCTCTCTGACTACTTGTGATCTCGTTCTGTCAAATAAATTAAAAAAAAAATCTTTAAAAAAAATAACATTCCCATTTTTATAATATATAAATCTTAGCTAGCCCTCATAATTAATGGCCTGTCTAAACAGTAGCCAACCCTCATAATAATCTATAAAGTGATGTGTACACATGGTGGTCTTAAGATAGTGGATGATAACAACTATGTTTATTGATTTGATGGAAAATATTCGAAGTGTGAAATAAGACTATAAAGACAGAGCACATCTCATACAACACTAGAAAATGACAACATGGACGTACAATAGTTATAAGGCTCATTTACATATGGCTACAGTACTAGCATTTCTTCTAAGTTTCCCATAGAACTTTAGAACATCTATCAACGAACATGTGACAATATGCCAAGAACAAACAACAGTATGGAAAGCGTTCACAATGCAATAATACAAAGCTTTTTTATTTTTCCTGATTTTATCTTTCATATTAAAATTGCATTATGGCCAACTAGGTATGTGGCAAAAATGTTTGCAGCAAAAATGCTTTCAGCAAAGATGACCACAACAAAGTTGCTTGCTGTGAAAATACGTGGAATTATTACTTATAAAGATGTATCATTTATTCAATTAATCTTCAATCACTGGAAATTTACATTTTTTGTCTTTTGTTATAAAACAAACAAACAGGATAAACACCAGCATTAAATATTTGCAACATTGTTATATTTTTGTGCAGCTATGATTATTTCTTTAGAATAGATTCTAAAATTAGAATCAGGACACATTACTCAGCCTACTAGATGTACAAGTCAGTCTCTTGAAGATTTCCATTTCAGTTTCCCTCCTATTTGAGAATTTCATCTTTCCACCTTGGCTCACATATACATGAGCAACTGTCTGAGTTAACTCTCCTAATTCAACTCAGTTGTCCAAAGTTTCCTCAGTTCCACTCCCACATATTTTCTGTCTGGCCTATTCTGACTTTTCCATACTGAATGAAAACAGGAATCAAAACTAAATTCCTATGATCCACTTGGTGGCGGTGTTTCCTAAATATTGGGTAGAATATCCAGGCAAAAATTAGTTCCCTTCTGTTATTTCAAGAGTACTTTCCATGTAAACCCAATCCTATGATGTGATGTCCAATGTCACCTGAATGGAAAGAGGCAGGATTGATACCAGCAAATACTTACTAGGTCAGTACAGTGGTAAGGTAATTCTAGAAGTTTCAGGAATTCTAGAAGTCTTTCAGGGTTGCTTCAACAAATAGCTTGTTTTAAAATTTTTATGTTAATTTTTCTCATTAAAAAATATCAGATGGCAGAAATTTTTTTAAATAGAGAAAAGAAATCACTTTTTTTTTTTTTTTTTTTTTTTTTTTTACTAATGAAACTGTTAGCATGTTATTATATTTCTTTCTGGTCCTTTTTCCTCTAAGCATATTGTTTATGGTTGCAATGAAATTATACATAAAATTGACTTCTACTTTCCTCCTAACATTAATCACATTGAAAAATTAATATATTGAAATAAAGTATATTAAAATGTTAATAACACTTGTTTCCAGAAGAGGTGGTTATGGGTTCTATTGGTATTTACTTCTTTAAACAATTTTGTATTTTCTACTTTTAAAATCAGAAAAAAATATTAATCCTAAAAATCCAAATTGATTCCATTTGCATTCTATATATGCCAGCATTTCTACCTCTAGGTGTATCCCTAACCGAAAAACATAAAAATGTGTTTCAAAAGGCAGGAACTAAATTGTTTATAGCAATATTATTTCAACTCTCAGTTGATGACCTTGCTTCCTATTCACTGAGAACACTGAAGCAGTTACAAGAGAAGGTCCAAAGCCAAGTACCACCTCCCATCCCACCTGTCCCCACCCCCTGCCAGTGCACTTACATGCCCAGCCTTCCCACCCCCGCCCCACCCTCCACTGTAGATGGAGTGATCACGCCATGACCAGCCTGTCTGCTGTCCCCTAATTAGATCTTAACCCTCTCATTTATTCAATAACATAGTTTCCAGCAATCAATTCTTTCTCTGGCCCACAACAACAAAATTTTTTTTTGCTTTCTGCTGGATTATTCCCATCAACATACAAATAAATACATGATATTTGTCCCATCTTAAAGGATCTCTCTTAATCCCAACTCCCTCTCCAGTTCCTACTCCTCTTCCTCTGTCCTTTTAAAAGAAAACTCAGTAGAAATACGCCTAACTCATTGTTTCCAATTTCTCTCCTCCTGTTGCCTGCTGAACCTGTCCCGTCAGGTCTGATCCCAGCACTCAAACTGAGACTGTTCTCAAGGTCACCAAAGCCCTCCATGCTACTAAATCCTAAGTTAGTTTCCCTGACCTCGTCTTATTGGACCTACCAACATTTGTTTAAATTGATCACTCTCTCTCTCTTCCTTGGAATTTTTTCTTCACGTGGTTCCCAGGACACCATTTGCTTGGCTTGCTCCCTATCCTTTCTGCTATTCCTTCTGAATCTCCTTTTCTCCTTCTCCTTTATTTCACTTCTAACTGTTTAAAGGCCCCAGGGCTGAGCTGGGTCTCTTCTCTTTTCAACCCACCCTCACTGAGATGATGATTTCATTTAGTTTCATGGCTTTGAATGCCATTCTTATTTAATTGACTTCCAAATGTACATCTCCAGCTGAGGCCTCTCCCCTGAGCTCAAGACTCATATACCCAGCAGCTGGCTAGACACCTCCATTTGGATAATTACTAGGCATTTCAAGCTTAACATATCTAAAACTGAGCTCCTGAAAGCCACTCACCACCACCACTACCACCACCATACATACACACACATACACACACACACACACACACACACCTGTTTCCCTTGTGGTTTTTCCCAGCTCCACTAATGACAGTTCCATCCTTCCAGGTGCTTAAGTCATTTTGACATCTCTCTCACACCCCACATCTGGTTAATCATCATGTTCTGTTGGCTCTAGAATTTGATCATTTCCCATACCTTCCACTGTTCCCACACTGGTGTGGGCCACCATCAGCTCCCTAGCAGATTACTCAAATAGCTTCACTTCTCTTCCTCTTTCTATTCTTTCCCCACTTGAGTCTGTCTTCAAGGTAACAACTGAAGTGATCCTTCTATTTTAAAATAGTCGGATTCTGTCACTTCTCTGCTCAGAAATTTCTGATGGCTCCCCCTTTGGAACAAAACCCCAACTCCTTGCTGTGACCTACAGGATCTTGTCTTTATTAATTCTCCCACTTCTTTCCTTCCCTTCTACTCCTCTCTCTCTTGCTCACTCTCCTGCAACCACACTGGCCTGTTTGCTATGTAGAAATAGACCAGGTACAATCCTACCCCAGGACCTTTTCACGTACACTTTCCTCTGGGGGTATCCCCCAGATATCCACAGGACTAGCTCCCTCATTTCCTTCTCAGGTCTTCACTCAAAATTCACCTTCTCATTGAAGCCCTTCAGTCACAGCCCTATGCATCTTATCCCTCTTCCTGCTTTCTTTCTTCTCCTACATACCAGTTACTTTCTAAAGATGTATATTTTCTTATCTATTTTATTTATTTATTTTTCTCTCCAGTTGAATGTAAGCTCCATGAAGGCAGAATCTTTTTTGATTTTGTTCACTGACTGTTTTGTTTACTGAGACTTTGTTCTAAAGCATAGAACACTAATGCACATGATTTATGCTCAAAAAAATGTTTACTAAGTTAACAACTGTATAAAATGGGGGGTAGGGAGAAGGAGAGGAGGGAGATGGATTGGACAAATAGAATGAAAATAACTGGTAGGCTGTGGGGTGTGAGGCTGGAGTCACATCTGACCCTCAGTGCCTCAGTGGACACTTGGCTAACATCCTCTGAGAAACAGGAGGAATGAGGCTAGAAGGAGTTTGAGTACTTTCATTTGGGACCTGAGATGCTTGTGGATCATTCAGGTGCAAGTAGGCATCTGGAAATGAGGTTAGAGAAGTGGTCAGGGTTGGAAAAACAGAAGATAACCTTAAAGTCTAGAAATATAAATAAGATTCTATCATGTAATATAGTATCAGTAACCAATATATTACATATTTACCCATGTGTCTGTTGTATAATCTTAATAAATACTTGGTGAATGAAATGAGTTCCTTCTGGGAGGTTGCTTAGAATGGCTAATCCTGTGCAGGTAGCTGTCATTATAAACTTTCTAAGAATTAACCAAATGTAAGCCTATCTTTGTTACTTTGTCTTCTTTCATGATAACATAAATGATCATAATAAATATTTGCAGTATAAAGGACAGCCACAGAGACAGTAAAGCAAATTCCAGGCAGTCTCATAAACACATATAACACATAGAGTTCTATTATTCAACAAAAGGTTGCAAAATGCCTTTAATTAAACATTTCCCTATGGGATTAATTTAAAGATAATGTTCACAAGTACTATAAAAGGTTAGATCTTAATTTTGTAATCTGAGTTGTGTACCATCTCAGGCCTTCCTTGCATATGTGTACTGAGGGAAGGTGGTCTGGTATTTGTAGGTCCTAAGCCTCGAGAAAGCCCAAATCATCTCTCTCACTGCCTTGGACACGCCCACCCCCAACTTCCTCACTTCTTGAATTGTTCCTGCCATATTACCTTAGCAACATTTCTCTACACTAGAACAATAATCCACACGACTAAGCTCCATGAGGACAGGGAACACGTTTTGTTCACTACCATATACTCAGCATCAGCACATAGTATGTACTCAATTAATATTCAGATATCCTTCAGAGAGAGAAATTCTACTTGAAACATAATCTAAGTTGTTACACAGTGTGACAGATACTATTGATTACCATCTGGTAGCCATTCCTCCCCCAGCTTCTTTGCTAGCAAACCCCCCTCCTTTTTTTTTAACTTCCAGTTCTCTGATAGTGAATATTCTTGGTCTACACTGGTAGTTCATATCTTTAAGTGCTCATTTGAATTACTTGAAGGACACTTTCTAAAAATAGAGATGCCTGGGGCCCATCCCCAAAGGTTATTTTTCATTGGCTAAGATGAGGTCCAGGCATTTTCTAAAACTTTTAATAAATTAAGATGTAATTCACATACCATAAGATTTAGTCTTTTAAATTCTACAGTTCAGTGTTCTCAGGATGTGCACATCATTTTACAACCATCAACACTATCTAATTCTAGAACATTATCACCACGTCTAAAGAAACCCTGTGTCCATTAGCAATCACTCCCAATCTCCCCCTTTTCCAAGTCCCTGGCAACTGCTAACCTACTTCCTATCTCTACAGATTTGCCTATTCTGGACCTTTCATATCAAGGGAATTATACAATATGTAGCCTTTTCATTCTTGTTTACCTAGCAAAGTATTTTCAAGGCTCATCCATATTTTTATGTCAGTACTTGATGCATTTTTATGACTAAATAATATACTCTGTATAAGTCATTTTGTGTAGCCCCTATCTGAGGAGCGGGGAGTTGTGCTCCCTCTCCTTGAAGGTAGAGATCTGCATGGATTATATTGAATTCTTATGCAAGAGAAAAATTTGTCTCATCTCTCCCATTTATTTATTTATTATTCAATTAATTTTTTATATCAGTTTGGACTCACAGATACTTATCTTATACTTCTGATTATAATCCAATACTACTTTATTTTGTTGCTCAAATTGTTCCAGCTTTGGCCAGTAGAGCTCTTTCAGTTGGTTCTTAAGTCCCTTTGCTGTACCCCATCAATGTAGACTTTTTTTGTTTGTTTCTTTGATTTGAGCATTTTCTTACTTTCTAGTGCCATAAAATGCTCCAGGCTTATCTTGTATATTTCCTGCCCCAGTTTTAGAATCCCCTGCTTTTCCAAGGAGCCCTGTTTTCTTTGACTGAAGAATGGCATTGGAAAACCAGACCCGAACATGAGGCATGCCCATCAACACCAGAGTATCATTTCTTCTACATCCTATATATGTCACCTTAAATGTCTTGGTAGTCTCTTCTTTAAAAAGGTAAAACAAAGTGGTGCCTGAGTGGCTCAGTCATTATGCATCTGTCTCTGGCTCCAGTCATAGTCCCAACGTCCTGGGATTGAGCCCCCTGGGCAGGCTCCCTGCTTAGCTGGGAGCCTGCTTCTCCCTCACCAGCTCCCCTTGCTTATGTTCCCTCTCTAGCACTGTCTCTTTCTGTCAAACAGATAAATAACTAATCTTTAAAAAATAACAATAAAAATAAAATTAAAAAGTAAAACAAAATAAGTGAAGTTGATCTTAATAATATATCTTATTCAACACAATATATCCAACACATCATCAAAAACTGATTAATGAGACTTTTGCATTATAATTTCTCATACAGAGGCTTTGACATCTAGTGTGTCTTCTACATTTACAGCACATCTCAACTTGGAGGAACCATATTCAAAGTGCTCAGTAGTCACATGTGGCTAGTGGCCACTGTACTGACTAGTGCAGGCCTATAGTTCCAGCTTTTCATATGGTCTATTATACATTTTAATCTACAAATAGTCTACCACAGAGCTATTCCCTCTCTAATTCATTTTGAATTAATTTTTTGTTTATGTGAGATAAGGGTTAAGATTTTATTTTTTTGATACTCATATCCAGTTGTTTCTGGGCCATTTGTTAAAAAGAGTTTCATTTTTCTATTGAATTATCTTGGCACCTTGGGTCTTTTGCTGGATACACTATTCTATTCCATGATATTTATCTATCCACTGTCTTGATTATATAACTTTATAGTAAGTCTCAAACTCAGGAGGTATAAGAAGTTCAACTTTGCTCTTTTCCAAAATGATTTTGGCTATTTGTTGCCTTGCACTTCCAAATAAATTTTCTCCTACTGAGCTGGGAGCCTGATGCAGGACTCATTTCCAGGACCCCAGGATCATAACCCAAGCAAAAGGCAGTTGCTTAACTGACTGAGCCACCCAGGTGCCCCAACAGTACTGATTCTTCTAATTCATAAACATGCCCTTCCTCTCCACTTACTCAGGTCATTTAAAATTTCTTTCTGTAATATGGTGCAGTTTCAGCAGAGGGGTCTTGTACATTTCATTAGATATATTCTGAAGTATTCACTGTTTTTTGAAGGTATTATAAATTATATTTAATTTTTTTCATTTTAAGAAGAACAAAGCTGAAGACATCATGCTCCCTATTGTCCAATTATGTTACAAAGTTATAGTATTCAACATAGTATGATATTGGCATAAAAACAGATACATATATTGATGCAACAGAACGGAAACCTAGAAATAAGCCCACACGTACATGGTCAATTACTTTATGACAAAGGAGACAAGAATATAGAATAGAGAAAGACAGTTTCTACTGTAAATGGTGTTGGGAAAGCTGGACAGCCACATGCAAAAGAATGAAACAAGACTATTGTCTCATACCACATACAAAAATTAACTCAAAATAGATGAAATCATTGACTGTAAGACTTGAAACCATAAAAATCCTAGAAGAAACATTAGGCAGTAAGTTTCTTGATATTAGTCTTTTTTTTAAATTTTATTTTTTATAAACATATAATATATTTTTATCCCCAGGGGTACAGGTCTGTGAATTGCCAGGTTTACACACTTCACAGCACTCACCATAGCACATACCCTCCCCAATGTGCATAACCCCACCCCCCCAACCCCCCTCCCCCCTTGATATTAGTCTTGATGATGATTTCTTTCATTTGACACTAAAAACAAAGGAGATTAAAGCAAAAATAAACAAGTGGAGTTATATCTAACTAAAAAGCATCTCAGTGGAAACCATCAACAAAATGAAAAGGCAACCCACTGAATGGAAGAAAATATTTGTAATTCATATATCTGATAAGGAATTAATATCCAAAAAATATAAAGAACTCATAAAACTCAACAGCAAAAAAACAACCTGATTAAAAAATGGGCAGAGGATCTAAATAAACATTTCTCCAAATAAGACATACAAATGATCAACAGGTGCGTGGAAAGATGCTCATCACTCATCATCAGAAAAATATCACAAAACCACAAGGAGATATCTGCTCCAGTCAGAATGGATAGTATCAAAAAGACAAGAAATAACAAGTCTTGGTGAGGACGTAGAGAAAAGGGAACCCTCTTGTGCTGTTGGAGAGAATGTAACTTAGCGCAGTCACTATGGGAAACAGTATGGAGATTCCTCAAACAATTAAAAACCACACTATTGTGCCATCCAGCAATTCTACTTGTATTTATCAGACGAAATGAAAATATTAACTCAGAAAGATATCTGCACCCTCATGTTCGCTTCAGCATTATTTATAATAGCCAAGATATGGAAACAAGGAAGTGTCCATCAATGGATGAATGGATAAAGAAAATATACAATGTAATATTAGCCATAAAAAAGGATGAAATCTTGCTACGTGAAACATCCTTGAAGGCATCCCGCTAAGTGAAATAAGCCAGGAGAAAGATAAATACTCTATAATCTCACTTATATGTGGAATCCTAAAAAAGAAAAAACAAACAGAGCAAATAAACAATCCCTCCCTGCCAAGCAAGCTCACATACACAGAGAACAGATTAGTGATTGCCAGAGGCAGAGAGTGGGGGGTGGATTAAAGGAATGAAGGAAGTCTTGCCTTTCAAGAGACTCTATTAAGAAAATGAAAAAGCAAGCTATTGACTAGAAAAAAAAAATTGAGGAGCAATCAAACCACAAAGCGGGATGGATAATTTTACAAAGACAATTGGTCTGGTTTCTTTACAAGTCAAAGACATGAAAAAAGAAGTAGTATAAAAAGGATCCTCTCATTATAAGAGTCTTTTTTTTTTAAGATTTTATTTATTTATTTGACAGACAGAGATCACAGGTAGGCAGAGAGGCAGGCAGAGAGAGAGGGGGAGAAGCAGGCTCCCCACTGAGCAGAAAGCCCATGAGCAGAAAACCCCATGTGGGGCTTGATTCCAGGACACTGAGATCATGACCTGAGCCAAAGACAGAGGCTTTAACCCACTGAGCCACCCAGGTGCCCCGTCTTTTTTTTTTTTTTTTTTTTTTTAAGATTTTATTTATTTATTTGGGGGAGAGAGAAGGCACAGGGGGAAGAGCCTAGGGAGAGGGACAAGCAGATTCTGCACTGAGTGCAGAGCCCGAAGGAGGGCTAGATTGATTGACCCTGAGATCATGACCTGAGCTGAAATCAAGAGTCAGATCTTAACCCCCTGAGCCACCCAGGCACCCCAATAAGCGGTAGTTCTATATCATGGTAACAAATAACTAGTTTAGTCCATTTAGTCAACCAATGACCATTTGCCTCAATCCAGTTTGTAATCTAATCCTCTGCCACAGTCTCTCGCTTCTGAAAGTTAGTCAGTTGAGTTACTCCAAAGAAGAGGGTTCCAAATGCCAACCAATCAGCAACAGCCTCACTGGAGTAACTTCCGCATCTCTGAAAACCCAACCCCTGCCTGGAAACATCCACCGATCTCCGAACTCCACACTCCTTTAAACCTTACATAAGATCAGCAATCTATTCTACTCAGATAGACTGTCCCTGTGCAGTATACACCACTTGTTTACTTAACTAATAGATACAGCTTTGGGTTTCAAATGTTGAGTAATGGTTTCATCCTTTGACCGTACTTGAGAAAATGTCTTCATATTGCAGAGATGCTTACTGAAGTGCTTAGATATAAAATACAACGATGACTGTTGTTTGCTTTGATATACTCTAGCAAAACAAAAACAAAAACAAGACACACACACACACCCACACACACACACACACACACACAAAACCCACCAGCAAATATGGCAAAATGTTAATAGTTAAAACTAGATGGATGGACATAATCAGGATTCATTATTACTATTCTCCTCACACATCTGTATGTATGAAATTTTCATTATAGAAACACTTGTTGAAAACCAGCATATCTCCTTTTTGCAGAATAAAAACAAGAACAAAAGAAAGAGAAAAAATAACATTGGCCAGGGCATGTGCATTGCTCAGTGGGTTAAGCATCTGCCTTTGGCTCAGGTCATGATCTCAGGGTCACTGGACCGAGCCCCACGTTGGGCTCTCTGTTCAAAGGGATCCTGCTTCTCTCTCTCCCTGCCACTCCTCCTGCTTGTACTCTCTCTGTTGAATAAATAAATAGAATCTTTGGGGGAAAAGAAAAAGCATTGTTCAGTACAATTTTAATATTTTTTAAAAATTTTCAAAATTTATGTATTTGAGAAAGAGAGAGAGCAATAAGTGAGAGAGATCATGAACAAGAGACAGCATGAGTGAGTGAGAGCATGTGGGGTGGGGGAAGCAGAGGGAGAGAGAGAAGCAGACTCCTTGCTGAGCAGGGAGCCCAATGCGGGGCTCGATCCCAGGACCTTAGGATCATGACCTGAGCCAAAGGCAGTTGCTTAACTGACTGAGCCACCCAGGTGCCCCACAATTTTTATATTTAATAAATAATCAGAGAAAATGAAAACAAACCACATGGTACCTCAAATGTGGAGATTACCCTGTCTTCTCTAACCAGTCCTCTTCATGCTCTAAAGCCCTTAGGAACTCCCTCATATTTGCAGATAACCCCAAGAAAACCATGGCCCTATAGAGGAAACTCCTTCAGCTTCTTCCATTTGTCTATTACATTTTTGTCTTTATCCTTGTTTGTTCACCTTCACCTCTTTTTTACTTATCTAACTTATTCCTGCCTTAGAGGAAAATAACATACTTCTTTCTTTCCAGAGCTAACTCCTTTGTGCAAATGATTCTATTCATTCTATTCCCCACCCTTGGGTTTCCTTGGCCTCCTTCATCAATTTAAGATTGTGCTTAAGACAAAGGTTCCCTTTGGATAAATACCTAGTGTTGCGATTGCTGGGTCATATGGTAGCTCTATTTTTAACTTTTTGAAGAACCTCCCTACTGTTTTCCACAGTGGCTGCACCAGTTTGCATTCCCACCAACAGTGTAAGAGGGTTCCTCTTTCTCCACATCCACATCTAAAGGATACAAAAATATAGATTTGAAGGGACACACGCACCCCAAGGTTTATAGCAGCAATGTCCACAATAGCCAAAATATGGGAACAGCCTAGATGTCCATTGACCAATGGATAGTAAATATGTGGTATATATACATAATAGAATGTTACACAGCCATCCAAAAACTGAAATCTTGCCATTTGCAGCAATGTGGATGGAACTAGAGGGTATTATGCTAAGCGATGTAAGTTAATCAGAGAAAGATGATTATCATATATGGTTTCACTCATATGTGGAATTTAAGAAACAAAACAGGTGAACATAGGGGAAGAGAAGAAAAAAGAAAATTAGAAATAGAGAGGGAGGCAAACCGTAAGAGACTCTTAACTATAGGAAACAAGAGGAGGCTTGCTGGTGATGGGCATCAAGGAAGGCACTTGTTAGGATGAGCACTGGGTGTTATATGCAAGTGATGCAATCACTAAATTCTACCCCTGAAACTAACATTGCACTGTTTGCTAACTAACTAGAATTTACATAAAAGCTTGAAAGGAAAAAAAAGACAAAGTCTCCCAAACTTGGTTTACGGTGCCCTAGTGTTTCAGTGATTTTTTCACAGTGACTCTGGAGATAGTGAATGGTTCAATTTATTAAATAATTAGGTCTAAATAACTTCATAAGTTTTTTTTAAAGATTTTATTTATTTATTTGATAGAGAGAGATCACAAGTGGACAGAGAACCAGGCAGAGAGAGAGAGGGAAGCAGGCTCCCTGCTGAACAGAGAGCCCGATGCGGGGCTCGATCCCAGGACCCTGAGATCATGACCTGAGCCGAAGGCAGCGGCTTAACCCACTGAGCCACCCAGGCGCCCCACAACTTAGTAGTTCTTTGAGAACATAATAAACGTATGTGAAATAAAAATATTTTTACTTAATTTTTAAGTATTTGCAATTAATCACTGAAGAGATGTGTGCACCTGTTGGGCACTGCACAATTTCCCAAACCTTGAAACTGGATTGCATGCTACCATGGTTATTTCCTATTGTACAATGATTTTCATGTGGTTCTTGGTTTTTATCACAGCTGTGCTGAAAACCCAGATTCCCAAGGATATGACATCACCGAACTGAATGTAGCTCAGTTTAATTTTGAAATGGTTAACCATCTGGAGCTACTGGTTAGTGTGTTATCTGACAGATGTATTGCTATATTTTCTTTAAAATTTAAAATATCCTGTGAGTTCTGTTGGGCACCTTGGTGCAAAGCTGGTGCTGACGAGTAGCTCAAGGTAGTTAACATGTTTTGTCTCTTTTTAAATTAAGAACATTGTAAACCTTCCCATACTTTTAAAGATAAAATATAAACTCCTTGGCATGACCTACAAGGTCTTGAATAATCTGATCCCTGCCAACATCTTCAATCTCACCTCTTGGACTTTCCCTCTCGTTCACTCTGCTCCAGCCACACGGACCTCCTTTCTCTTTCTCAAGCTCACCCAGCTCCTTCCCATCTCAGGGGAGAATCTTCCATTTAAAGTTTTACACTTCTAATGCCTAGAAGAATTTTCCACATACCAACTCTGGCTCAGTTAGGTTCTATCTTTTTTTTTTTTTTTTTTTTTTTAACTTTCAAACTTTCTCTGTCCTTACTTAAATTATGTACTTGGGAGCAGTGCATAGTTGTTTTTTTTTTTTTTTTTTTTTTTTTTTTTTTTTTTTTTATCCAGTCTGATCATCTTTGTTTTCTATTGGAGAACATAACCCATTTGCATCCTCTTCTGGTTGTTCTCTCTGCAGCAGCATGGATCACTCCCCAGTGACTCCATTGCACTCTTGACTTTGTTTCTCATCCGCTATAGACATATTTTGGTGCTGTAAGCTTAGAACATGTTCATATTGTGGTGGGACCTCTAGCTCTGTACTTTCATTCCAGGACATGAACTGGCACAGCTTCAGTAGAGGACGCAACCAACAGGAGACAGCCTAATAGGGAGGGAGCCAGGGAAATAAATCTCCTGACTCCACTCTCCTCTCTTCCTCTCATCTCCTGCCAGTGGCCCCTTATGGCTGATGACAAGGGAGCCATTCACACAGTCCTCTGAAGTCAGTCCTCTTGGGCACAGGGTTGGGTGGACTGTGGATGTGGCAGGAGGGAGGAAATGGAAGATATCTACTTTGTCTCTTCTTCTTTCATGGGGCTCCACTCTCAGGCCCCTTCCTGTCATTCCCAGAATATGACAAGCTTTCTTCCCACTCAGGGATTTCGCAACTTGCTCTCCCTTCTGTCTGGAATGTTCCTTCTGCCAGCTCCTTCTTATCCCAATCAGTGTCCCCGCAGTACACAGTATATGTGTTCTTGGAATCCATTCCTATATCCAGCAGACTAGCAGTAACTTTACCCAAACATGATCATGAAGCTCTTAAATTATGAACCACTTAAATTATATAATGAACTAAACCCATTGTATCCCCAACTCGACTTCCCTTTATTAGACTTCCAGAAATGCCAGTTGCTATTTATCCAGCATTTAACAGTCAGGTAAGTTTGGTGGGAGGTTGGAGTACAAAGACGAAGGTCTACCAATTGTGTTTGAAAACTTCTTCAAATTTTACAAAAGCTTATGGCTATGTGAACAATAGCTAGGACTTTTCCTGGGCACATGGAAGGGACTTGTACAAGTAGATTTCATTAGCTTCACCATAAATCTGTCTTTGAATGTAGCAAACAATGGCTTGACCAGAAGTAGGATAAAATAGCCATTTGTCTATGATTTGCTTCTGCCCCTGCCCTGAGAAAATCTGACTGTGTACCTCTGCTTCCTAGATCATCTAAATTGTAAGAAATTCCAGAAATGAGATAGAGATCTTTGAGTGAATAAGATAAGACAGGCAATTGGACTGTGGAACACTAGATCAACATGTCAGGAAATTGAGAACTAGTTCCTTTTTTCCTACTGTTATCTGTTGACTTTTGCTGGAATTTCAAGAACACAATGCTTCTAAACTTTATATATGGATAAAGTTGCCATATTTTGTGGTCACAGTATAGGGATCATAATATGATAAAGGACTCTCTGCTCAGCAGGGAACCTGCTTCCTCCTCTCTCTCTCTGCCTGCCTCTCAGCCTACTCGTGATCTCTGTCTGTCAAATAAATACATAAAATCTCTTAAAAAAATAAAAAATTAAAATTTAAAAAAAAGGGGGTGCGTAGGTGGCTCAGTGGGTTAAAGCCTCTGCCTTCCGCTCAGGTCGTGATCCCAGGGTCCTGGGATTGAGCCCTGCACTGGGCTCTCTGCTCAGCAGGGAACCTGCTTCCTCCTCTCTCTCTCTCTGCCTGCCTCTCGGCCTACTTGTGATCTCTGTCTGTCAAATAAATACATAAAATCTCTTTAAAAAAATAAAAAATAAAAATAAAAAAATAATAGGATAAAGGACTTTTCCTCTTTTTAAATTTATGTGCATGAAAATTTTTACCTAGGTATGGATATTAAATATTTATGTATATATATTTTCAATCCCCTTTGTTTAAAAAAGGATAATGTTCTATAAAATGCAATACAAAATTCAATAATATTTGGGTTGTCATTTTGTAATCTATGTGTTTGCTGTAGAAGTTGATAGCCCCTGCAGCTTAATATAGAACTCAGAATTGCTAAAAATTATTTATATTCCTTAATTTTTTCGAACATCTCTTGGAAAACTCTTTGGATAATTCTTTTTGGTTATCATTACAGATTTTACCATTTCCTGGCTCTGAAAGTTTATATAATGAAAATTTTCATATGGAGAAGACAGGAACTAGTAAAATGGACCCCTATACACACCCAGATTTGACAATAGTCAACATTTTGCCATATATGCTTTGTCTATATTTTTTCTGATTTCTTATTTTTTAATTAATTTATTTTCTAAGATTATTTTTTTTTATTTTTATTTGTTTATTTGTCATAGAGAGAGAAGTGAGAGCAAGCACAGGCAGACAGAGTGGCAGGCAGAGGCAGAGGGAGAAGCAGGCTCCCTGCCAAGCAAGGAGCCCGATGTGGGACTCGATCCCAGGACGCTGGGATCATGACCTGAGCCGAAGGCAGCCACTCAACCAACTGAGCCACCCAGGTGTCCCTATTTATTTTTTTTTTAAGATTTTTATTTTATTTATTTGACAGACAGAGATCACAAGTAGGCAGAGAGGCAGGCAGAGAAAGAGAGAGGAGGAAGCAGGCTCCCTGTGGAGCAGAGAGCCTGATGCGGGGCTCGATCCCAGGACCCCAGGATCATGACCTGAGCTGCAGGCAGAGGCTTTAACCCACTGAGCCACCCAGGTGCCCCTAAGATTATTTATTTTTAAGTAACCTCTATAACCAGTGTAGGGCTTAAACTCACAACCCCAAGATCATGAGTCATGCACTACACAGACTGAGCCAGCCAGGTGCCCCTGATTTTTAAAAAGTAGATTGCAGACATCATGACATTTCACTCAGTGGAGAGCTCTGGTAATTAAGGGTATATAACCATAATCCCTAACAAAATTAACAATATTCCTTTTACCATAAAATACTGATTCCGTATCTCAATTTTCCAATTATATTAAAAATGTCCTTTCTGGTTGGTTTGCTGAAAATAACATCTACTCAAGGCCCACACATCGCATTTGTTACATCTCTTCAGTCTTATGAAATCTGGCACTGTTTCCATCCACACTTTTCCTTCCATGACAGCAATTTCTTGAGAGGGCTAGAAGAGTTGTCTGGTAGGATTTGCCACCTTCTGGTCTCATTACTTCTTCATGGAAACCGAATTTATTCTTGGAATTAAAGGTATCCTGGAATTTAGGTCTAAAGTCTTGATTAGATTCAAATAAACCTTTTTTTTTTGGTCAAGACTAATTCAAAGCAACTTCAAATTACATCATAACAGAATATCCATATGTTTGATTGTTACACTATTTGTAGCATTAAGATTTATCCCTAGATCTGGATAATGTCATCCTGATTCTTTTGTTTTCTATTAGTTTTATTTAAACATAATTCATATATCATACCATTTACTTAAAGTGTGAAATTTAGTAGTTTTTAGTATATCCACAGAGTTGTATAACCATCACCATAATCATTTTTAGAAAATTTTCATCATTCCAAAGAGAGACCTCATACCTACTACCAGTCACCTCCAATTCCCAACTGCCATCCCCACCATATCCAGACAAACACTAACCTACTTTCTGTCTCTATAGATTTGTCTATTCAAAACATTGCAAGTACATCCATACAATCACACAATGATCACACAATGTCGTGATGTCCTGATTCTGGAATTGTAAAATTGCAACCTGACTACTGAAGAAGGTTCAGAGGGAGATGCAATCTTGCTGGCCTTAAAGATGAAAGAAGTGAACCATGAGCCATGGAATATGGTGGCTTCTAAAAGTAGGAATAGGCAAGGAAAGGATTCTCCCCTAGAGCCTCCAAGAAGAAGGCAACTCTGCTGATAATCTTGATTTTAGCCCAGTGAAACCCCTGGCATAATTCTGACCTAAAGAACTATAAGATAATAAAGTTTGTGAGCTTAAGCTACTAAGTTTTTGGTAATAGGTTAAATAGCAATAAGAAACTAATACACTGGTCAACACTCAGTATTGTCAATCTTTTCAATCTTTGCTAATTTGAAAGATCAAAAATGATATTTTATAATCATTTTACTTGCATTCTTGATTACTGGTGGTTGGGAACATTGGTGATCTTTTCCCAGTTTTTCAAACTTGTTATAACATTTTGACATTTTTAAAAATAGAAATGTTGGGTAATTAATATATCATTCTCTTCCCTTCTGTTTTCTGTTTTGTCTATGATGTTTAAAGTAGCATTTCTTTTCTCAAGATAATAAAGGTATTCACACAATTTATCATGGTTTTATATTTAAATCTTTGATCCATATATAGTTTATTTCAATGGAGGTATGAGGAATACATCCATCATTAAACAAAATTGCTAGCCAATATCCCAACATCACTTACGTATTAATTATCTAATCCTCAATGATTTTTTTTTTTAAAGAGAGAGAGAGCGGGGCAGGGACAGAGGGACAGGGAGAGAATCTTAAGCAGGCTCCACAAGCATGGAGCCCAACACAGGGCTCAATCGCACAACCCTAAGATCATGACTTGAGCTAAAATCAAGAGTCAGACACTTAACCAGCTGAGCCACCCAAGTGCCTCTAATCGCCACTGATTTGAAATGCCCCTTTTATCATATGCTAAATCACCATATTGCAGGGAAACTGATTAGGAAGCTATTGCAATGGTGCTCTGCTCCTGAACCAGGGTACTCTATTCCTGCTCAGGGTCAAAATGTATTAGTTACTGTAGCTTTATAATATCTAGTAAGAAATTCCCCTTCTTTCACTTTCAGAATTTTTTTGGTTATTCGTGTACTTGTTCATTTATTCAAAAATTTATTTATTGGATGCTTACTAGAAACCAGACTCCATTCCAGGTGTTGGAATTTTTTTAAAAAGTCAAAGTTTCTGCTCTTAGGGTGCTTGCATAATCTGGAAGAGGAGATGGACAATAAAACATATTTATTAAAAGTTGTGATAAATGCTAAGAATGAAAGAGATGTGATAGAAGATAAGTGAGTGAGGACACTGGTCAGAAAAGGCCTGTCTTAGGAGGGGACAGTGACTGGGATGAGAAGGAGCTGGCAGAAGAAACATTCCAGACAGAAGGGAGAGCAAGTTGCAAAATCCCTGAGTGGGAAGAAAGCTTGTCATATTCTGGGAATGACAGGAAGGGGCCTGAGAGTGGAGCCCCATGAAAGAAGAAGAGACAAAGTAGATATCTTCCATTTCCTCCCTCCTGCCACATCCACAGTCCACCCAACCCTGTGCCCAAGAGGACTGACTTCAGAGGACTGTGTGAATGGCTCCCTTGTCATCAGCCATAAGGGGCCACTGGCAGGAGATGAGAGGAAGAGAGGAGAGTGGAGTCAGGAGATTTATTTCCCTGGCTCCCTCCCTATTAGGCTGTCTCCTGTTGGTTGCGTCCTCTATGAAGGCTATACCTCCCATCAGCCAGCCTTTTGATAGCGTTCACACCAGGCTCAGGCTGGATGGTAATGTCTCCCACCTGGGACTAGCTAGGCACAGGGTGCTGCAACTTTCCAGGTTGCCTTGCCCAAACTCCACCTGTACCTTTGATCAGACTTGTATTTTCAAAAGATCTGGTGGCTTTAAAGTATAAACTGGAGGGATGGAGATAAACGGCAAGAGGAAGGGAGCAGAGAGATTAAACAGAGTTAAAATTAGGACTGGCTCGAAAAATCCTGAATGTATGGACACTGTCTGAGAAACACAGGAGTCTGAATTCCATTCATTTGTTCCATTTTTTCCAATAACTGTTTATGTGCCAGGCACTATTATAGGCACTCACAGTAGAGAAATAAATTTCATGGTATGTTTAAATGAGATAAGTGGCAAGGAATAATGAAAAAGTAGAGCAAAGTAATATGGTTGAGAATACAGGAGTGGCAGAAGTGGATGCAATTTTTTTTTTTAGATTTTGTTTTAGATTTTTTATTTTATTATTTATTTGAGAGAGAGAAAGAGAGAGAGAGAGAGAAGGAGAGCACAGGCCAGGGGGAGAGGCAGATGCAGAGGGAGAGAGAGAAACAGACTGCCCACTGAGCAAGGAGCCGGATGCAGGGCTTGATCCCAGGACCCCGGGGATCTTGACCTGAGCTGAAGGCAGACGCTTAACCAACAGAGCCACCCAGGCGTCCCATGGGTGCAATTTTAAATAAGCCATCACTGAGAAGGTGACATTTGAGTTAAGGTTTGTTGGGGGTTGGGGGTGAAAACTATTCCTGGTAGAGGAGGAGATCACGGTAAGTGAACCAATAAGAAGAATGTCTGGCCAAGTCAAGAGCAGCAGAGGCCAGTGTAACAGGTGCTAAGGGGCCTGGCGATGAGCAGAAAAAAATGAAGTCAGAGAGGTCATAGAAATTATGTCACTCGAGGTCTTTTGGGGGGTTTGTTTGGAAGAGAGGCAGTAGAGAAGAGGTAACTGCTTTCCTGTGGGGGTCAACCCACCCTCCGCTTTGGGGAGAGGTGTGCACTTGAACCTTCTCCCACAGCCTCCTCCTAGTCGCTGTTCCCAGATGAATGGGAGAGGAAATCCAGTAATCACTCTAAGTTTCTCAGAATGCATTCGTCCTGTCTAATTGTTTCCGTGCAATGGCTAGCAAGAAATGCTGACCTAATTCTCTAGTATTTGGAAAATGTTGCCATCCTAGGAGAAAAAGAACAGAAATTGCACTGCTAACACTGCAGCAGCATTTATAGCTAAATTGGGTGAGGTCCCCAAGGCAGCAGCATGTCTCCAGGGATGGTTGGAAGATGGGCTTTGGAGCACCGGAAAAAAACAATTGATTTTCTGTTCCACAGAGGAAGATGTTTAATTGTGTTTTCGGAATACCTTTGAGAGAAATAAGAAAGGAAAACAGTTTCTCTTACTACTCTCTCTACCAGTGGGCAGCAAATTTTAAAACAACCCTTTTCTTTCTAAAGCTTTTTATTATGAAAAATGTCCAGCATATACAAAACTAAAGAGGATAATATATTCAATCCCCATATAATCAATACCCAGAATCAATAATTATCTATGAAAGGCCAATCTTATTTTTTCTCTTCGGCTAGCTATATGTTTTTTCCTGCAGTATTTTAAAGCATATTCCGCACATGAGTGTGTGCTGAGCATTTACTATATATCAGAAACTATTCTAGATGCTCTGAATATAGCAATGGGCAAAAATATATAGACGAAAAAAATCTCCATCTGTAAAAATCTCTCACAGTTTAGGTGGGGAAGAGAGATGATAACTAAAATCAATCAGTGAGGGGCACCTGAGTGGCTCAGTGGGTTAAGCCTCTGCCTTTGGCTCAGGTCATGATCTCAGGGTCCTGGGATCAAGCCCCGAGTTGGGCTCTCTGTTCAGAAGGGAGCCTGCTCCCCCACCCCCACCGCCTGCCTCTCTGCCTGCTTGTGATCTCTGTCTGTCAAATAAATAAATAAGATCTTTAAAATCAATAAGTGAAATGGACAGTATATTAGGCAATAAGTGGAATGGAGAAACATAAGGCAGGGGAAAGGGAGTGCAGAAGCAGGGATTACAACTTTAAATAAAGGGTCAGGGCACATGTGGTGAACATTGGGATACACTGCTCAGATCCCATTTTAGGACCAAAGGACTTATTCTCACAGATGCTGGAAAGAGCCATCTCATCCAGGTCATGACTCCTTCTGGGGATGCCTACACCCAACAACTCATCTGAGCAGGACTATAAAGGCCTCCACCTCTCTCCCCAACCGAGCCCCGCTCTGAAGGATCCCCTTCTTTAGAACTTCAGAACTCCTTGTAGAATTGACTAATGCTTCCACTCAGACTGTTGCAGCTCAACTACTCCCTCCGGCAAATCCCGCATCCTCCCCCTTCTGTCCCTCCCGTGGATATTGATTCAATAGCATACAGGTATCCCCTGCTTTTCAGAAGTTCACATTATGCCGGTTCACTTTTATAAAAGACCTACATTTGTACCCAGTTTTGCTAACTGAAAGAAATCCAAAGAGGATTTTTTGCTTTCACACGCATACAGCTGAAGAGTGAAATTAGCATTCAGCATTCCTTTTGCAAATCCATTATAGATGCTGCACCACGTGAGCAAGGCACCACGAAGCTCCTTCCCCAGGAATACACTCAGCATCTCCGCCTCAAGCTGCCACAGCTTTTAAAATGAGTCTGTGAGCATCTGTGCTTTATCTTAATTTATCTTGTGTATCCATTAGCAAGATGTGTCTTAAGGTATCAGAAAAGCCCAAAGAGGTTATTTCTGGGGTCTGGGAATGCTCAAAAAATGTTTCCGTATAAATTAATGGTACCTGCATCTTTGTTTTATGCCATTTCAGCTTATGAAAGTTTTTGTAGGAATGCTCTACTTTCAGAGAGCAGGGGAAACCTCTACCCAAATGAACTTCCTACTGCTAATCTCCATTTCAGTGTCTGCTTCTTAGGGAACCCCACCTGAGTAGTAGGCCTTTCTAAGAACACGACTTCTTAGATACATATGCTATATTTAAGGGATTGAGCCCTGGGCATATCTGGAGGAAGAGAATTCCAGGAATGGAGCAGAGCCGGTGCAAAGGCCGGGAGGTAGAAGTGGGCCAGCTGTGTCAGAGGAACAGCAAGGAATCTTACGTATTTATTTATTTATTTAATTTATTTATTTATTTATTTATTTATTTAAAAGATTTTATTTATTTATTTATTTGACAGACAGAGATCACAAGCAGGCAGAGAGGCAGGCAGAGAGAGAGGAGGAAGCAGGCTCCCTGCTGAGCAGAGAGCCCGATGCGGGGCTCGATCCCAGGACCCTGAGATCATGACCTGAGCCGAAGGCAGCGGCTTAACCCACTGAGCCACCCAGGCGCCCCTGAATCTTACGTATTTAGATTAGAAAGAATAAAGGGTGAATAATAAAAGATGAGATCAAAGATCTGGTGGAGAGCCAAATAGTGTAAGAGACATATATAAAGGGCATTTATGGACGTGGCTCTTTCTCAGAGTAAAGTAGAGAGCTTGAGAATTTCCTAAAAGATCTCTCTCATTCCCTTTCTCTCTCAGGCTGCTTCAAAAGACTCAGCTCTCTAGGCAAGATTTCCAGTTGTCCTCACCTCCTTCCAGATGCATGAGTCAGATAAATGGATTAAACCACATGCAACAAGGAAGCCTCCAGACATACTTAGAAGGGGTCCTAACCCATCATTACCAGACCTACAAGAACCCAGTTGTAAGTGATGTTCTAGTTCCACTGGACCCAGGTCCCACCGGTCCCTAGGCCTCCATTTTTTCTTAGAGAAAGTCTTAGGAAGCCCCTGTAGGCAACCCAACATGAATCATGGCAAGGAACAAACAGAACTGGCTGTCCCTTTAATTCATTGAAGAGTGGACTACCTGTGTCTCAATGTTGATTCCTCAGTCCCTTGGATAGCTCACAATCAAACAGAGGCTGATTGATACAACATGGGAGAAACTGTTTTTACTGTCCATGGTTAAGCTGACCTACAGAGAGATCTCTTGGAATCTTCTCACCCAGGCCCTAGATAAGGACCTATGGGATATATTTCATCATAGAGCCTGACATTTAGAAGATTTAGACCCTCTTAGAATCCATAGATGAGAATTTAAAATGAGAAATCTTCTGCACAGTGGATCCTTCTCATCTTGTTCATAAAGAAGAATGGAGAGCTAAAGTCTGCCATGAGTTCTTTTTTTTTTTAAATATTTTATTTATTTATTTGACAGAGAGAGATCACAAGTAGGCAGAGAGGCAGGCAGAGAGAGAGGAGGAAGCAGGCTCCCTGCTGAGCAGAAAGCCCGATGCGGGGCTCCATCCCAGGACCCTGGGATCATGACCTGAGCTGAAGGCAGAGGCTTTAACCCACTGAGCCACCCAGACGCCCTCTGCCATGGGTTCTATGGTGACAGTTGAGACGAGTGCCCCCTTCCACAGATCCCTGGCCAGTCCATTTTATTCCTTTAATTCACTTGGCACAACCAGGCAAACCAGAAAAAAAAAACTGCATAAAAAGCCATGGTGTCGGGGCTCCTGGGTGGCTCAGTCATTGAGCATCTGGCTTTGGCTCAGGTCATGATCCCAGGGTCCTGGGATCCAGCCCTGCATCAGGCTCCCCACTCAGCGGGAAGCCTGCTTCTCCCTCTCCCACTCCTGCTGCTTGTGTTCTCGCTCTGTCTCTCTCTGTCAAATAAATAAATTCTTCTTTTTTAAGATTTTATTTATTTATTTGACAGAGAGAAATCACAAGTAGGCAGAGAGGCAGGCAGAGAGAGAGGAGGAAGCAGGCTCCCCGCTGAGCAGAAAGCCCGATGCGGGGCTCGAACCCAGGACCTGGGATCATGACCTGAGCAGAAGGCAGCGGCTCAACCCACTGAGCCACCCAGGCGCCCCAAATAAATAAATTCTTAAAAAAAAAAAAAAAAAAGCTATGGTGTCTATAGGCCATGTCAGAAATTCTTCCAGACGGGCCACCCTCCTTCTTAGTACACTGATTCATCAGTTCTCCAAGTTTCCCTGCCCCTTTCAGCTCAGAGCTCTGGTTCCTTTCTGGATCCCTCAATTTGGTGACTTGACTTATACTATTTATCACAACTCTAATCATGCCTTCCTTTAGGCCATGATTCTTGTTCCTTGTCTATTATCTCCACTCATGGTAACTGTGGGTCAGAAACAACTCATGTTCAAGCCCACCACACCTAATGAGAGAGGGATTCTAATTTCTGTCACACTGAATAGTTAGAAGAGACCCAGATGGTTATGATTTTATGGAGCCCAATTACCTAGGCCACGGCCACTGATTCTTTTAGTACCATCCTCCTAATGTACACCTTGCACGGCCTCCTGGACATCATAAGGGGGTGAGTGGGTACCCATCTTAACCTTGTCTTCTAGCTGACCTCAGAGTCCTGGCAGGATGACTCTGATGTACCTGCTATTTTGCACAAATTTGGGGAGAGCGTCTCCTAGCAGTGAAAGGGTAAGCTTCTTGTGTATACCCTCTCCTCCCGGGAAACCTAGATGACACTACTCAACATTTCTCAGGATTTGAAGTAGCTCACTCAAGGCCAGCCTGACTAACACACTGGCTAAGAAAGTCAAGAGTGGCCTTGACTCACGCAAGCTGCACACGCCTTGCACAGCTAATATCTTTTGAAGATCCACAAGGGAGACCATGTCATTAATATTTTAGCAAATCCTCCAAGGCTGGACCCTACAGAAATGAATCTTTATCTGTCTTGCCTTCGAGCCCCATACCTCCACCATTCAACAAGAAGAAAGTGTTGAATATTCCTAATTCCTAATTCCCAGTCCCCAAAAGGCTAGCTTCAGGGCATGGTAGGGTAGAGGGTGTGTACTAACCTGAGGAGTCCTTGGGCAGCCATAGCCTTCTGAAGCCTGCCTCTGACCACCTAGCAGTTTTGCCCCTGGAAAGAGAGGAGATCGGCAGGGATTATGGGGAGAAATGGTGCAGTTTGGCTACATGAGGTAGACCTGTGGCTTGGAAAAATGTGACAAGTCTCATGTAAGAGAGCTGCTATAGATAGATTCATAAGATAGAATTCTATTCAATGGACGTTTATTGAGCTCTCTACCATACTCTTTCTAGGCACTGAGTTAAAAAGATGAATCCTGACCAGCCTCTTCTCCCAAGTGGGGGTCACAATAAAAAGACATAAATAATGACAATGCACTGTGGAAATCTGTGGAAATTGTTTAGAATGGGATTCAGGTAGTAGCAGAGTGTTAGAGAAGACAAAAAATAAAAAATAAAAAATAGGGGCGCCTGGGTGGCTCAGTGGGTTAAACCTCTGCCTTCGGCTCAGGTCATGATCTCAGGGTCCTGGGATCAAGCCCCACATTGGGCTCTCTGCTCAGCAGGGAGCCTGTTCCCCCGCCCCCCCACCCCGTCTGCTTCTGCCTGCTTGTGATCTCTCTCTCCATGTCAAATAAATAAAATAAAATCCTTTAAAAAAAAAAAACCCAAAAACAAAAAACAAAAACCTCCAACCAGATTTTAATTTTCTCTCAGCTGATTTTTTTTTTAAGATTTTATTTATTTATTTGAGAGAGAGCATGAGCGAGAAGAAGGTCAGAGAGAGAAGCAGACTCCCCATGGAGCTGGGAGCCCGATGCAGGACTCGATCCCGGGACTCCAGGATCATGACCTGAGCCGAAGGCAGTCGTCCAACCAACTGAGCCACCCAGGCGTCCCTCTCTCAGCTGATCTTATCACAATTTAGTCTTCTATCCTAAAAAAAAATTCATTACAATTATCTGAAATATCATGAAGTATACAGTATACAGTATGTAATCCATTAGTTACATAGATTGCATGAGTTTTTTTTCTAATTGTAAAACCAATACATACTTATGTTGAAATTCAAGGAATTCAGAATTACCTAATTAATAAAGAAAAGACTCTTAGGTGAAAACCACTGTAAATATTGTAGGAAATAAATTTTTCAGGTAGCTCTCTGTGTGCATACACATATAACATACTTATGCACAATTTTTATAATAGGAATCATACTGCTAATCATATTTTTCACTCAATGCTGTTTAATCCATATTAAATGCTATATTCCACAATATAGTGAGTAGTGTTTGTCTTATACTCTCACCCTGAATCCTTCTGGGAAACTGCTCTGCCCTTGTAGTTCTGGAGGGAGTTCTTTATAACATCTCACACCTTCCTTCCATGGCCCCTTGAGCAGGTGATTGACCCAATCTGGTCCAACCACGGTACAACCAAGGTGGGTGAACAACAAGAATAGTCTACCATTCAGCTAGCTACCTTCTCCTTTCCACTCTCAGATTCAGTTCTGACACTACCCACTCATTAGGTGACTTATAAGATCTTGTCATTTGGGCCCACTTTCTTTGTATACTTTTTTTTTCATTTCCATGGCTTCATTTTCCTTGATTATTTTAGTCTTTTTATTTGCTCATTTTCATTACTTTGGTTATTTTTTTTAAGATTTTATTTATTTATTTATTTGACAAAGAGAGAGAGAGAGAGACAGCAAGAGAGGGAACACAAGCAGGGGGAGTAGGAGATGGAGAAGCAGGCTTCCTGTGGACCAGGGAGCCCCATGCGGGGCTCTGTGTGGGGCTCCATCCTAGGACCCTAGGATCATGACCTGAGGATCATGACCTGAGCCACAAGGCAGAGGCTTAACTACAGAGCCACCCAGGTGTCCCTATCCTTAGTTACTTCAACTTTCCTCTGATAGTGAATTTCCAGATTCACATCTACTTCTCTGCTGAGCTATAACAACAGCTATCTCTAGTCGCTGGTATCCTGTGTCAGTCTCTCTTTAACTGCAACAGATTCATTCCTATAATTCTATAGCTGTGAGGGCCTTTGCCAGCTCTGCCTCACTATTCTTGGGCCTTTCATGAGCACCTCTTCTGCCAGGCTACTCTTTTGTGTTTAAAAAAAAAAAAAAAAGTGCCGAGTGGAGATTCATACTGATAGAGGGGCTAACAGCTCTTTAAGGTACTGGCAGCTCCTGGCACGGTAAGACTATATAATTTTCCAATGTGGAACAACCATCATAGTTTCAGCATTTAAAGACTGAAGACGAGGGGCACCTGGGTGGCTCAGTGGGTTAAGCCTCTGCCTTCGGGGTCCTGGGATGGAGCCCTTCATCGGGCTCTCTGCTCAGCAGGGAGCCTGCTTCCCCCCTCTCTGCCTGCTGCTCTGTCTACTTGTGATCTTTCTCTGTCAAATAAATAAATAAAATCTTAAAAAAAAACAACTGAAGATGAACTAGTAATCCTTATCATTTTATTCATCCATTTAAGCAAACGGATTTCCAGATGCTGTAAAGATGGTTGAGAAAGAAAGAGAAGTAAAACAAGATCCTTTCCTTTGAGGATCTCATAGTTTAGTGGGATAAATAGCTAGTGGGATAAATTATATAAGCGGATAATTAGAGTATGAAATACAATTTTATTAAGATATATATAAAATATTTTCTTAGAAAAAAAAAAAAAACAGACACCAAAAGCACATATGCCAAAAGTTGGTGGTTATCTCTATCAGATTTTCCCCCCTTTTTGCTTATCTGTATTTTCAGAATTTTCCTTTGATGTGTATTTATTACTTTTGGAATAAGGAAAAAGAAGCATGTTCAAAAGCAGCACAATGGTCTACATGTTACATTAAAAGTGTGCACAATATTCTAAGGAAGAAACTGACTTGTCTGGGAAATTCAAAGAAAACCTGGCAACATGTATCTTTCCAATCTTATATTGGTATGTGTCTCTCACATGCAAATGCATCTCATCTCTCACATCTCAAATGCAATGCATGGCCTTGTTTAGATCCTGGTCCAAGCAAACCAACTGTCAAAATATTTATAAGCAAGTGCGGAAATTTGAATTCTGATTGCATATTTGAGGATACAAAGGTAGTATTATTATTATTATGACGTATGCTAAAGGTATGACAGTAATGTTAGGAAAAAAGTCCTTATCTCTTAGGTAAACATACTGACATAATTATGGATGAAATGATATGAAGTCTGGGATTTTTATAGGTAAATAATCCATTGGGGGTGCCAAGTGGTTGGGAATATAAAATAAAAAGAGTAGTCATAAGCTAATGACCAATAAAGTTGGGTAATGAATACATGGGTGTTAATTTCAGTATTTTCTCTACTTTTGTGTTTGTTTGAAATTTCCTGTCATAAAATACGCAATAATTAATAGAATGATTTTTTCAATAAGGGATAAAAACATCCTTCAAATATCTCTACCTCCAAGACTCAGCTCAAAAGGCATTTTCTTCACCAGTGAATGAGAACATGACAAGCAATCCATGTGTGTGTTCGCCTATATACAAGAAGTACTTACAAATTACCTGTACATTTTATGTTGTCTATTTTATGATCATCTGTGTCAATGACACTTATAATTTCAACATGTATTTTTGACACTATTCAACTTTTTAAAAAGATTTTATTTATTTGACAGAGAGAGACAGAACACAAGCAGGCAGAGGGAGAAGCAGGCCCCCTGTTCAGTAGGAGCAGGACCCAGGGATCATGACCTGAGCCAAAGACAGCTGCTTAACTGACGGAGCCACCCAGGTGCCCCCACTATTCAATGTTTATAGTGTATGTATATAGAATAATAAAATATTTTAATCTTTTTATTATTAAGAAAAGAGATATTTTTCTCTTTGAAACCTTCCCTGACCATTCATGCCATTATTTGCACCCCACCTGAACTCTGCACATAAAAGAGAGGACCTATAACACACTTCTGTGCTTGTTTGCTTACTTATATTTAAATGAGGTCAATGTATAGGACATGAAAACTACTCAGTAAATAGTTGTATTTATTGTTGTCCTTTCTCTTTATTAGGCTATAAGACTAGCAGTGGCCATCTTATTTGTCTTTATATACCCAGCAATTATCTCAATACCTGCTACATGTCAAGTGCTCCATAAATATTTCCTAATGAATAAGTGAAACTTAGAATCACTCCATTTAGACCTACACTGTGTCCACCAGAAATATCCATAAGACTGAGGAATGTAAAGTAATTCATGCCTTACAGTTTACTCAGTGTTCTACAGCTCATTTGATCAGAAACATAACATATTCCTAGATTCAGTGTCCATTTAACACAGTCACCTTGAGTCCAAATGGCAGAAAAAGGTCAAACACATTTTTAAAAATTTTTGGCAAGCAATGCAATGTACTAGTAGCCATCTCTTACCTTCATTCTACCCTGGGCCTCTCTCCCAACCACGAACTTATAACGAGGAGAGAGGTGAGTCAGAAACAGGACAAATAAAAGAATGAGGCTGAATGGATGATGGGGAGTGGAGGTACACACTTCTAGTTATGAAATGAATAAGTCACCAGGATGAAAGGCACAGCATAGGGAGTATAATCAATGGTAACTACACTTGTGGTGAGCATAGTGTAATATATAGAGTTGTCAAATTACTATGTTGTACACCTGAAACTAAGTTAAACTGTATGTCAACTATATTTTAATCTTAAAAATGAAGGTAATTATTTTAAAAATAGTGTGAGACTGAGAAATCAGGTAAGGAATAGAGTGCAGGATTGGCAAAAGGCTATATCACATAATATTCAGTAATGTTTCTTAAGTGCTGAAAACATTTCATGACTTATATTTTAGGCTATGTCAAAATAATCTTAGCATCAAAATGACTTGATCAAAACATGTACCATTTGATCCCCACAATGACATTATGAAGGAAACAGAGACTGTCATCTTTTTTTTAAGATTTTTTTTATTTATTTACGTCGGAGAGAGAGAGAGCACAACCAGGGGGAGTGGCAGGCAGAGGAAGCAGAGCAGGCAGAGGGAGAAGCAGGTTCCCTACTGAGCAGGGAGCCCGATGCAGGACTTGATCCCAGGACCAAGAGATCATGACCTGAGTTGAAGGCAACCACTTAACTGGCTGAGCCACACAGGCGTCCCTCTTATTATTATCTTTAATAGGCGTCCCTCTTTATCTCTGTTTTAAAGAAGAGGATCATGAGGAAATTTATCCTTTACCCAGCTGGGATCTTAAATTGTGACAATTTTTTTAATGCAGTATACCAGTATACTGGGATAATAATGCTGTGTTATCACTGCCAAGAAACAACTATTTGTTTTGAAATAGCTGTTAGATTGAAAGTACTCTTCAGATTCTAAAGGGAAGTATTTGAGTGACTTCCAAACTCAAAACCCTTTAGAACAAGGGAGATCTGTTTGTTAGTTTGTTTGTTTGTTTGTTTATAGGTACTCGAATGACTAACTTGCTCCTTGAAAAGCAAGGGTGCAGAAATCAAAGGCCTGATTGTGCTGAATCTTTCTATTTGGTCATTATTCAGATGGGTTCCCAGAATGCCACAGTACGAAGGAAAGGCTCCAAGCTCTGTTTAAAAATCAGAAACTGAAGAGCTTACTCAGCATCCTGCTGACATTACTGTTGCTTGTTTTCGTTATTTAAAAGTCTTTTGATAACTCCTTTTATGCAATAGTGTTAGACTTTGGGGAATATTCTCAGAATGTGGGAAGCACCTCCTGACCTAGTTAGGATCCCTTCTCTTCCAAGACTTCTGGAACAGCCAGACCCTTAGGCATAATTGAATCCTGGGGAAGAATTTTACGGAAATGCAGGTTTGTTTGTTTCTTTGTTTGTTTTGTGGTGCTGTTGGTGCTGAAGAGGGAGCTTTCCCCTTAGTGAGGAAGGGAGAGTTTCACAATGAAACTGACTCTTGATGCTTACTTATCCCAGACTGATGAGGACATCCACGCTTGGGGGAACAGGTAGTAATTTTTTTAGTTCTGCTTCAGCATCTAGGAGAGTGAGAATGTGTAGCAGCAATATATGTGAAAGAATATTCCTTGCATTTCCCAGTTCAAAAGACTGCATAGAATTAAGACAGAAATAAGAGCACTGAGGGACGAGGGACATTTTGTACGTCAACCCAAATCACAAAGGCATGGCTTTTCTAAGGATGTAAGTATTATATCTACCTTTTGGTTAAAGGGGGGTGGAGGAGAAAGAAAGGATTCTGGAACAGATATCCCAGAACTATCCCAAGACAGAAACCTTCATACAAGGTTATCTAGCTCTCCTTGACAGGTGCAAGGGCAGGGAAGGCATTTGGTCCTTGAGGTAACATTTGGTTGGGACGTTACGACAATGACGTCCAAGTTTATAGCAATCCAGGTGACCCTGAGCGCAGGAGCACCCGAAAGACTGCGGCACCGAAAACACGCTAGCCTGCCGGTCGCCCCTCCCCCACTTGCATTCTCGGGGGATTGGAGTAGCATAGGAGTCGCTGACGCCATCCCTTACCGCCTCTGGCTCTCAGAGAGCATGCGCTTCCTTCCTTTCACTTCCTCTCAAGGAGGGAGAGAGAGTAAGGCTACGCCCTAGCCGACCCACGGCTGGCTTCGCGTCACAGGAACTTCAGCACCCACGGGGCGGACAGCGCTCTCCCCCACCTGAGGACCTGACTCTGGAGCTCCCGGAGCCTTCCTAATCCCTTTACTGAGTAGCGGCGCGGAGCTCCCCGGGCCGCTGGGTCCCTGCTACTCTTCCTCCCCTCACCCGCCCTCCTAGCTCTTCCTGTTTTTACTCCTCCTTTTCATTCATAACAAAAGCCACAGCTCTGGGAGTCCGGCGCCAGGCTGTTTCTGAAGCCAAGCGTGGAAGAATGGGGTTCCTTTGGACCGGCACTTGGATTCTGGTGTTGGTGCTCCAAAGCAGCCCAATTCAAGCTTTTCCCAAGCCGGGAGGCAGTCAAGGTACGTGGGCACTTTTCTTCCCACCTCTCTTTTATTTCGCCGCGAAGAAGTAAAGATTGGCATAATCCCGGGAACTGTAAATCACCTTGCCTCTTTTCTGATCAGATCGTATCCGTACATATTGATAGAGAAATCAGTCCGAATTCAGAGACAAGACAGATGCCACCACCCCTACACATAATTTTTGAGTGATAGAGTAATAACATGGGTTGTTTTGAAATATCTTATTTTGAAACTGGGCGAGGGGGTGGTTTTTTCCGCCTTAAAAAGTGGCATTTTTTCCCCCTAGTTGTCTTACAACTAGGATATTTTATTCATAATATGTGCAGCATATGATAAAAGAGCTTTTAATGTACCAGTAATGCCAATCCAAATTATACTCTATCTAGCTGGAAACAGCTGGTAAGAGAAGTGTTAGAACTAAATGTTAGATTTCTGGGCAGAAAAATAAAAGTGTAATTCTATTAACTCAGGAAGTGCACCAAGATAATAGGCAAGGCAACGTTGATAATCATTGTTACTGTATAATCTTGATTATCTTTGTTAATACATATTTTTGTTCACAGGCATCCAAAAACATTTCTCCTAATATTTGTTTTTCTTTTTTGGAGATTTTATGTAGTAAGATACATATTGTATCTTTCCACTGTACAATAAAATTTATATTTGTGTTTGGTTATTCTAGAAAAATCCCTACATAATAGAGAATTAAGTGCAGAAAGACCTTTGAATGAACAGGTAGGTCAAAAGTAAAATTATAAATGTTATTTCATTTTATTTTAGTTATTATATTTAATGTAATTAAGCTGTGACATTTTAGCCATTTGAATTCACAAACTTCAGGAACTTAATAATAAATTGGCAGAAGTTAAGATGGAAAATATGTTTTGGGAAATTGTACATCTTAACAGTTACATACATAGAATTCTGTATAATACATAGAACTGACTGTATAATAACCCAGTAAATCCAATATCACATCCACTCTATTTTAAGGCTGTTTAATTTATCAGATTTATCTTTCACCAATATTACAGGAGCAGGGAATTAATATTTGCAGACCATCTGCCCTTTCTTTTATCTCATTTAATCCTCATGGCAATGCTTTGAAATAGAAATTATTATCTACATTTTACAAATAAGAAAATGAAATCCCGCAAAGATTATATTATTTAGCTGTCATATTTGGTAAATGCTGGAGCAATGATTTAAAACCAGGTCTATCTCCAATTTACTTCCCAGATTGCTGAAGCAGAAGCAGACAAGATTAAAAAAACATACCCTCCAGGTAAAAAGAAATTATGGTGATATAATTTAAATAACGTAGGTTATGAAAATCTTAACTAAAATGGATGTGTTGGGTTTGGGGGGCTTTTCTTCCAGAAAACAAGCCAGGTGAAAGCAATTATTCCTTTGTTGATAACTTGAACCTGCTAAAGGCAATAACAGAAAAGGAAAAAACTGAGAAAGAAAGACAATCCATTAGAAGCTCCCCATATGATAATAAATTAAATGTGGAAGACGCCGATTCAACCAAGAATCGAAGACTGATTGATGATTATGATTCTACTAAGAGTGGACTGAATCATAAATTTCAAGGTAAATGAGGAAATAAAACTTTTGATTCCTATTTTCTCTAACTTGGAGTCTCCCCATTGTGGGTTAAGAGAAAGTCCTATGTTTTAAAAATAGCCTTTTTATATTCATAGTCCTTTATTAGTTAGGATCAAAATTAATTTTTTGTGTGAGGCCTCAGCTACACAGAAGCCCAAATTTTATTTTCTCATTTTAAGTTTCCTTTACTGATTTTTTGAAAACAATTTAAATCTGCTGTCTATATTTTATGAAATCGAATTCATTTTAACATTCCAATTTACTTCAACTATTAGTACAAAGAAAATATCATAATTCTCAAATAATTACATCAATAAAATGCTCCTTACAAAAGCTGAAATAGCCATTACTTTCTTTTCAGTGGTCTTTTCCTAGTCATATCTTTCTCCCTAGGTCATTCTAACCTTTCCATGGCCCTAATTATCATCTATAGCCTGATGTCTCATAACACTAGCCCACACTTCTCCTTCTCTGAAATATATATATATTACCTATATATACAATAGTTTTGTTCTCTATCCTCGATCACCGCCATCCTTGTCCAAACTCTAATCATGTCTCACTTGAACTACAGCAAAATCTTCTAATGGATCTTCCAGCATTCACTCTGCCCTTCTCTAACTCAGAGCAGCCAGAGTGATCTTTTCAACACACAAGTACAATCTTGTCACTCTTGCATAAAACGTGTTAGTAGATTCTTATTTGTGTCAGGATAAAAACCCAAATCCTTAATGTGGCTTCCATAGTCCTGGAAGGACAGATTCCTGTGTTCATCCAGCACACGTGATCTAATAGAAACCTGTTCCTTTCGTTCATGACACTCAATGTAATTTGTAATTTTATACTCCTAAGTGTGACCACCTATGATTTGTCTTTCTCCTTAACTAAACTGGAAATGTCACTAGAAGAGAAACATTGTATATCCAGTGTCTGAATCCTTATGAATTCACTGCATGAATAGATGAATGAAGGAATGAGTGAGCGAATAAAATAATACTCCAGGGAGTACATGAACTATTGTATCTGAGCATGGAGGAGAAGAGTGTGTTTTCTGTGCTGAGGACCACTGCTTAAAAGTGACTACAAATTTTCTTTAATATTCTTATTTTGCTCCATGGCCACAAGAGAATTATCCTGGATATCTCTGCCAGAAAACAACTACCAACTAAATATTACTTTCATTGGATATCACAGCCTGAGGAAAATTCAGAAGTGTGTTCTATATGAATGGGGTAGGGAAGATGGTTTATATTTTGAAACATTTCATATTGTATACTACTCACAGAAATGTGTTTCTCTTGAATTCTACTTTTTAACCTAAAATATTTGGACTAGAAATAAATAGGCACTGGGTATACTTTGATTGAACAGACCATTTAATTTCATAAAATTAAAAAAAATAGTCTAATGTTTGTTTGACTACCTTTTTTTTTTGTCAAACTTGTTGTATGTGCAGGCAGAGTTATAGATCTGTTTGTGTCTGACCACTAACTTGAGTAACTTATTTTTAAATTGTTTAACATTTTATTACCATCCCAAATGGGTTCAGAATTCTCTAGAACCCTGATGGCTCTAGATTTACCCTAAGAGTCATTTCAAACCCACTTGAGACTACAGAGGAGACTTCTGGAGATAATGGTCTATGAGTGAATTACTGTTCTCCTCTTAGACCTTGGAAATCCTGGAACCAGCTGGGTTTGTGACAACCAAGTTAACTGGAACCTCAGAGGCATGTAGACTTACATCCCAGAAGGAGTAAAAAAGTGAGGGGGCAAAACTTCTGCAGGATACTGTTACACCTTTATGAAACCTCCAGATGGGCTTGTAGGGCCCGTCGGGTGTCCTTTTCTATGTTTGCCACAGTATATGTGATTCAGGATTTTTCCAAGTTTCTTTTATGAAGTAGTGCTTTGGGGTTCCTGTGTGCATTCACCAAACAAATATTCATTAAGCAATTACTATGTTTCAGACTATGAGCTAGACAAAAAGCTGTGTGTAATTAGGTATCATGCTTAAACTATTTATCAATCTGTTTCCAGTTCTGGCCCATATGAAGACTTCAATAAAAATATGTGTCGGACAAATGAATGTCAGGTGCCGTACATAGATGCCAAGGGTTCAAAAAATAACAGGGCAGATGAAGACTTGGAAGATGGTCTTTTACATCCACTTAGAATGTTGTAGCTGCTTTAAAAAAGTTATGGATGTTGAACTCATGTTTGGTTTCCCTCTGAAGGCATATGTAGGAGGGTAAAATACGCTTTCATGAGCAGTAGAGAAGTCACTCTGAGTAATTCTCTCCATTTTAGAGAAGCCAGGTAAAATCACTGAAGGTGAGGAGCAATGCTCAAGTGCTCAATGATTAACACCATCTAGCAAAGGTCTGCTAGGGAAGTCTGAGCTCCTGGCTCAAGAGCAGGCAGCAGTGCAGCAGAGCAGAGAGGCTGTTTCTGCCGAGAATTGCTTATGTTTTCCCTGTTATGAAGTAAATGAACTGAAAAACAGTCATCTCAGTTATTTTCCAGCTCCAGCAAGCAGCCAGTGCTCTTCCTTTTTTTCAGATCCTGAGGGATTAAGTGGGAAGGGAAATACATTTTTCCACCTCTGCATAGACCTTGGGTAGTTTCTGCTCCACATGCTCCCGAGAGTCTGTCTTGCAACCCACAAATGGAAGAATCAGACCTAAATAACAATGAGTCTCTGCTCCTGAAAAACATGGACAAAGAACCCAATTTTCAGTCAGTCAGGAGGGAAATCGGTTGTATGGTTTTGTTTCTTAGGGTGTCTTCTGTTTATTAGTCACTCTGATACACAGGGAGTCCCAGAGCTCATAGCTAATGGCTTGGTCGACAGCTCAGCAATAATATACTGTCAGGAAGCTTCTAGTCCTCCATGTATAATCATTCTATTCAGTTTCCTAAGCTTTTCTTCAAACAACAAGAAAATATTCAGCCCAAGACGGCATATCCCTTCAGCTGTATGCACTCTGAAAGGAAGGTTGGGAGAGAAATTTCTTGTTTGAATCCTCAAAGTCATGGAAGAAAAAGGACAGAATAAAAACAGAAATATGAGGCTCTTCTTTCTTTGAGTAAATATGATCAGAATTATTTAGGCAGAATTTGACCAGAGATTCAATTTCCATTTTCTCTAGAAGATAATCACAGTTGGCACAAATCTACTACATATAATAATTTTTTAGCTTTCACATGATACTGCACACCACCTTTCATAGAGTACTTTGCAGTTTAAGAGGTACATTTACATCTTATTCTATCTGAGCTTCATAATAAGCCCATGAAACAGATAATCCTACGATCTCCCTTTACAGTGGTCCAAGGAAATATAGATAACAAGTGGTATGGTGTGCTAAAATGCTGATCTGCCAATCCATCTAGAGGTGACAGGAAGAGTTAAGTGCCTTGTAAACTTGCACATACTAATATATTGCTTGATGTGCTCTCAGTTAGAAAAGACCAGCTGTTTCCTGAGAGTTGTCTTGGACATGGTGCTGTGTTTCCTTGCCACGAACACGACTGTGCCTTTCCCTCAGGATGGGTTCTTGTTTCCTCTGAAGTAGTGCTGCCAAATGTATTCCCAGGAAAGCCAACAAAACATATTTGCAAGCATCTCTGCAGAGATTTACATAGATTTACATACTGCTTTGCACAAATCGGTTGTCTCATTTTAAAAGATTAAATATCAGACACATAAAATAAGTTCCCTGTTCTCTAGAGAAAGGGGCTTATCACATTAAGCTGTCTTCCGTAAAGGAGTTCAGACACACATTCATTTAGAAGTAAATATTTATCCCAGATAAGTCATCAAATCTTCAGCACACCCTCTCTGATTCCAAGTGTGAGGCAGGTTTCCCCACCCTCAGACCAGGAACTTGCCAGTGGAAGAAATACACGTGCAGATATTACCAGTCTACTCTTTGTATGGAAATGGAATATCAAATTACATAGTATATAGAAGGATGTTTTGGACAATATGGCATGCTACATAAATATGGCCCACTGTAAAATTTAAAAATACAAACTTGTTTGTATTATTAGTGAGAATGAAAAATGGAGACGCTTTTTGTGTTGTCCTCAGATCTTCTTTTCACTTAAAATCACATAAGAAGCTTTCAGAATTTCCATTGCCACCTTAGCATCTCACCTAGAAGTAAAAATTTACCTAGAAGTAAAATTTTATTTCTAACCAAGGGCTTATGTGGACCAAACAACACCATGAATGCATTCCAATCATACCGGAGTGTACAAGAGCAAGGTACAGATTGTAAGTGTCATACAATCCATGAACTAGGCCTATGATAGCTATGATGTGGAATTGTGGTTATGCCCTCTAGATGATCCAGACGGCCTTCATCAACTAGATGGAACTCCTTTAACTGCTGAAGACATCGTCCAGAAAATTGCTACCAGGATTTATGAGGAAAATGACAGAGGAGTATTTGATAAGATTGTTTCTAAACTGCTGAATCTTGGCCTCGTAAGTCCTGCATGCGAATAAACCCATTTCTTAGTACAGTTTGGAATTTGCTAAGAAGCCAAGCTACATGGTCCAAGTTGTAGCCAAATGTTTCTAATATCTCTACTTTATATTAAGCATGATAGGTTGTGAGGACAAATAAGACAACAATCTTCTAGGAACTTATAGTCTACCAGAAGAACTACACAAATATACACATGCCCACCATGCAGGCTGCATCAGAACCGTAAAAGCAGTCCAGCATGCCAGAGGATGGGTTATGTGCAGTTGGGCAATAAGGAAGAGCTTCAGAGAAGGAGGTGTTTGAAGTCAGCTTAAAGGATGGTTAGGATTTAATGAACAGCAGTAAAAGATATGTGAGTTGTGACAAGAGACTAACAGGAGCAAAGACAAGCAACATTTGGGAAACTCTAAGCAATTTAATTAGGTCATCCCTCAGCCTGATTCCCAGACCTTGTACAGCTCTGTCAGGCCATAGCAGGGGGCTAAATTTGTCTGTTTCAGAGGCTACCTGCTATGACCTGCAGCTGAGGATTGAGAAAAAATGCTTGAGGGGCACCTGGGTCGCTCCGATGGTTGAGCGTCTGCCTTTGGCTCAGGTCATGATCCCAGGGTTCTGGGTTCAAGTCCCATGTTGGGTTCCCAGCTCGGCAAGGAGCCTGCTTCACCCTCTCGCCCTCTGCTCGTGCTCTCTCTCACTATCTCTCTCAATTTAATTTATAAAATCTTTTAAAAAGAGAAGAGAGAGAGAGAGAGAGAAAATAACCCTCAAGGTGTTTCTCAAAATAAATGTTCCATGGATTCCCAAAGACAGGCCTGATTATTTGTACAGCCCAAAGGCACTGTTTCCCAGGAGGGCTGGGGCATTCACTAGAATGGCCAGCAACTAATAGAGGCATAAACAAAGGTTATCTAGAAAGAGGGACCACAAGATTCTCTCATCTACTAAAAAATGTATTTGACTAGAGTTTAGTCTAGATTTTTCAATCACAAGTATTAGAATAGCAGTTATATATGTTTTCACTCTTTATAACAGATCACAGAAAGCCAGGCACACACACTAGAAGATGAAGTAGCAGAGGTTTTACAGAAATTGATCTCAAAGGAAGCCAACACTTATGAGGAGGAACCCAATAAACCGACAAGCGTGACTGAAAGTCAGGCTGGAAAAATACCAGAGAAAGTGGTATGTATATGTGACTTCATATGCATGTTATGAGTGTGTGCATATGCATGTGCATGGATGTGCATCTGTGTGTACTAGTATTTGTATATAATTAATACACTCTGTATATAATTAATATCTTACTTGATGCCAAAGAAGATTTGGGATATGTGACACGTTGAACCCACTTAAAATATATACTCATGAAATACCAGTAAGTTAAAAGATATAAACCAACTCTCAGTTGGAAATGAAGATACGGGTTATATTATATTACACAGTAAAGGTTACATCTTATACTCCCCAGTAAATTAACCCATAATGTTAGGTGGAAATGTCATAACCATTCCATATAACAACTGCTTGTATAATGTCAGTGGACTGGAACCAAATATTTCACAGCTCTTTCAGTATACAACTTCTGCTCACAGAATGTCATCATCTGCCTCCGGAACCCAAAAAAAGAAACTCGGGTTGATTTGATCCTCTGCCACACCAGCCTGTGTTCCCAGAGCTAGTTCCCTGAAGCTGCCTCTCTGTTATATCCTGAGCTCTTCCACCTGTTCCTTCCTCTTCGCATTGGTTCAGAGGCCTGCAACCATCCTTTACTTGGACTAGTCATTCCCCCTTCCTTCCCCTTCCCAGCTCTATGCCTCTTCACCTTTTCTTTGGCATCGCCACACTACTAAAATCTTCCTCCCACTTTGAATTCCCTATAAAACTCTAGACGGAGCTGACCACAGAGGGATATAAGAAAATATCAAACTCTTCACCTCTCCTTTACTTCTCCACCAGAGCACCCAGACCCCATGGCTCCTCATCCCCTCCAACGCTGTATCCCAAATACAAGGAAAAAGAGTATATAGGCCCATCGTCCTGTTTTAGAGGAGGCTAGAAAACAGAAACTGGGTCTGGGTTTTTCTTTTACTAGATAGCATAACAGCTCCCTTTTGGTCTCCCTACTTCCCATCTCCACCAGCTTCCATTTTTTTAAAACAGATTTTTTAAAAAAGATTTTATTTATTTATTTGACAGACAGAGATCACAAGTATGCAGAGAGGCAGACAGAGAGAGAGAAGGGGAAGCAGGCTCCCTGCTGAGCAGAGAGTCTGATGCGGGCCTCGATCCCAGGACCCTGGGATCATGACCTGAGCCGAAGGCAGAGGCTTAACCCACTGAGCCACCCAGGTGCCCCTAAAACAGATTTTAAAGATCTACCCCTAACATTCTTGATTTATCAAAGAATCCATGACATTCACTCAAGCTAACCATCTGAACTGAAAGTGACATAACTACTGTATTTTCCTGATCTTTCACTCCCATTTTGTACTCCTTATTCACCCATCTCTAAAACACCCATATGCTTGGACCTGTTCACTGTCATCTAAATGCATTAATGCAAATGAAATATTCATTCAGTACATATTTATAGAGGTACCAATTATGAACCAAGCACTGGGGATGTAATGCTCATTTAAAAAGATAGAATCCTTGCTCTCATGAAGCTTAAGGTTTAATGGAAAAAGTAGATGGTTTTCTTCACAAATTGTCATGTATTTTTAACTACAAATGTCTTAAGTGCTTTAGGGAAGGAACATGATTAAAAAGGAACCTGTACTGGACTTGGGCTCAGGGAAGTGACTTAAGCCAAAACTGAAGGCTGAATGGGAGTTAACTTGTGGATATGAGAGGTAGAATGTAGTGAAGAATGTTTGGCGTATCCAAGTAGCTGCTACAAGGGCAAGGTGGCTGACAAACAGAGAGAGCAATGAGAGATGAGCCTGGGGATGTGGACACAAGGCAGACCAGGCAAGACTGTGGATTCTGATCTTTATTGTAGGATCATTGGGAAAACACTGGATGATTTTAAGTAAAGGAGTTACATGATCATATTTTTAAAAAGGTAACTCTGGCTACAACACAGAAAATGCAGTGTTGGGAATAGATTAGAAATAGTTGATGTACCAGTTAGAAAGTAAGAGATGAAAGTATCTGGACTAGAGCCAGGTAATGGAGAAAAAGAGAAATGTATAAATTTGGGATAGATTTTGAAAGTAGGGCTAACAAGGCTACTGATGGATTAGATGAAGGAAATGAAGAGGAAGAGACAAGAAAGGCTCTTAAATTTCTGTCTAGTCCACTGAATGGACAATGGATCATTAACTAAGATGCAAAACACTGGAAATGGATCAGATCTGGGAGAAAGAGTCCCATGTACCTTTCCAGATAACCCTTAAAATTTCCCTGAGCAGTCCCCATGGTATGACTGTTCTGATGGCATTGGATATTCTGACAGGCTTTCCTGTATCCTGTCATCAAGTCTATGACTTCAAAGCTCCCCTCCTTGGTAAAAGGCATTTTTATGAGGAGACACTCATGAGAGCTGACAGAGGGGGAACTTGGCCAGGTAGGAACCTAGAAATTCCCTGTCTATTCTCCAGGAGCAGGAGCCAGGGTTCTCAGGTGAAGCATATGTCTCTTAGCCCCAGTGACCTTTCCATGTGGCTAGATGCCTACATGCCTGGAAAAGGGTTTGATCCTGCGGGAGCTTGCAAAGGAGGAGGTATTCCTACACTTCACATTCAAGGACACCAAAGAGGAAAGAATCAAGATGGAGCTTAATTAGTTCTAACAAAATGTTTATTTTTTATTGATCTCCCCCCACCCCGCAATGGAGACTCCAATGGCAACAATTCAAGATGGTTTTACTAATGGACAAAATGATGAAACAGTATCTAATACCTTAACCTTGACAAATGGCTTGGAAAGGAGAACTAAAATCTACAATGAAGACAACTTTGAGGAACTCCAATATTTCCCAAACTTCTATGCACTACTGAAAAGTATTGATTCAGGTAAACACTGTGTTTTCTGACCATGCGGAATAGAAACAGTAATTCCAGGAAGTGTATGGGTGAGGTTTTTTCTTCCTGTTTTCAGCTAAATGCAGTCTTCAATGACATATATTATGGCCTCGGGGAAAAGAGTTCACATCAATTTTTTCAAAAGAAGAATACTAGTTATGAAAATATTTAGGAAAGGATAATCAGGAAAGGTGGAGTTTCTGGATAATTCAATCTTCTTGTTAACAGAGAATTCACTTATTTGTTCAAAAAACAGTCACTGGACATGTGCGGTGTTTGGGACGCTGAGGTAAGTAAGCCCTGTGCAGATGAGGAGAGAAATCAATGTCACTGCCTGACTTGCTCAGCCTCAAATCTTATTGCAAATCTTTTTTTTTTTTTAAAGCTGTATTCATTTTCCTCTCTTGGTGGGAACAGTGTGTGTAACATAATTTAATCCTTTTAAAAATAATTCAGATTTTTGCTTTTTAGACATTTTCAGCTTCAGTCTTGAAATGAGATCAAATGAACTTAACATTGGAACACAGCAGGTCAGGAGCCCAAAACACACTTGGCAAATGATTTGTTTTTTTAAAAACAAAGTCCTCAATGTGTCTTTTCTCTTACATGTACATCAGAATAGGTTAGCTGAAGATTTCAATTCATGTTTAGTTTTGATTAATCTTCAAGGAAGATAATAATGAGCAAGTTTTCTATTGTTATTATTGTTCGGACAGGTGATCTGCACTGCTTTATGGCTTTTCCTGTCTCTGTTCAAAGATTCAGCCCTGGATTGAACATTTGTAATAAATATTTCCCCAAGAAGTGACCTTAGAGTGAGCTTTCATTTCTGGAGAACATCCATTGTCCTTCAATTCCAGACACTGGCCAGATGGCACCATCCCCTTTGCTGGTGCCTACAGGGCTGGTACATCTTGAGGGTCCATTCTCAGCCATCTTGCCCCATTGGATGGCAAATGCCCATCTCAGAACCTTTGTCATCTTGGTGAGTCACTTCTTCTCAGGGAAGAACATTAGCATGACACCAGATAACTTTACAGATGTGACCTTGAACAAACTGTGACAGCTGAAGTTATTTACCATCGCTTTTCCAGGATCTCTTCCCCATTTCCTCTCTCACACTTCTTCTCTCCCAACTTTGGAACTTTCATGGTATTTGAAAGATTCCACTGTATGGAATGTTTTTATTTTACTTATCTCTCAATTTCCTTGACCCCCACCCATTCTTAATTTCCTTTTTTTTAATAGAATTTTTATTTAAATCCTTACACTAAGGTCTTTGACAATACCCATCTTTCTCACCCAAAGTCTGAACCAACAGAGAAATAATAAAATGGGTAGAAAACCAAAATATTTCTGATAACTGATAAAGTCTGGGTTGTCAGGGTTGTAGAATGCAGCTTAGTGTGAGATCCAACAATAGGCCTGCTCACACCCTGTCCTCAGTCTAGTTCTTGGAATAGCCAATAACAAGGATCCTTGGATTCTACAGAGCAAGTACTTGTCTCAGATCTTTGCCTTCCACTGTTCCAGGGGAGGAAAAAGAAGAAAGATTCTAAATCCCTATCAGTCAAAAAATAAAGACTATTGGCCATTGCCTACCAACCCCATCTATAGCAAGGATGAAAAGATGGTGGGGAAAGGCCAGGAGTATTTAGAAGACAGCCTTCATGGCAGCCAAGAGAATAGGGAAAATGGGCTCTCCTCTAGCACCTTTCTTCAAAAAACAGAAATAAAATTTTTTTAAGTTTTAGAATATATATATATATAATGACTATGGAATTATAAACTATTGTCTTCCATCAAGATGCAGAACAGTATGTCAACTTATGAAGAGTTTCCAAGAAAGTGGTTACCTACGGGGAAGAGGAGTTGGGGGGTAGGTAGGAAGAAAATGTTATTTTCACTACTATTTACTTCTGTACTGTCAGAATATTTTTACTACATGCATATATTCTTTCAAGTAAAATAAAGTTTAGAAAGCAATATATACTACTATTAATATTAATAGATCAACCCTATATTATAAAAAATAAAGATACATATGTGTTTTTATTTTCAAATATTATTTGACTAATGAAAACAGGTCATTCTTGCCCTCAAAAACATACAGCCTGAATAAAGAAAAATTGTTGGGTCACAAATTTTCTAACTTTGTTTTTGAGTTCCTATTACCTCAAGTTGTAAACTGCCTCTTTATCATCTATTCTATTAATAAAGTATTTTAGATTAAAGTAAATCTTTTTGGAGAAGTTATAATTGATTGCCCATTTCTGGAAAAGTTCAGTATGCCTGTACATTATCCTGTATTCTGAATCAAATCTTAGCCTTTCTGTAAATTAAATATATGTGGTTTCAGCTATAAGTGTAGGGAGAAATATTTCAATAAGATGCCTGCTTCATAAACTGACACTGAAAGAGGAAGCTATATTCCACTAGTTTTTTTTTTAATTATTTTGTTCTTTTATATAGAAAAAGAGGCAAAAGAGAAAGAAACACTGATTACTATCATGAAGACATTGATTGACTTTGTGAAGATGATGGTAAAGTATGGCACAATATCTCCAGAAGAAGGTGTTTCCTATCTTGGTGAGAGTCTTATCTGTTTTGTTTTCACTGTAACAGTTTTCATTGTCCAAAGTGAATTAGGGATTTAGCAATAATTACGTCACAAACCTGATCATTTATACCAAAATAGCCTGAAACATCTGAGTAACCGGAATTGACCAGCTTGATAATGCACAGAAATAAAATTAACCAGAAATTTTCAACTCTTTATAGATACGGCTTGAGTGCAAACATTTCACATTTATTACATTTTGTCTTATTAACATTTTCCAAATATCTCCATGGAGACAATTTTATTAAAATTCACCCCCTCCTTTTGTTTTTTTCAATTGTGTTTGCACGGTCAGGACTAAAATAGTTGATTTTAAGCAGTGAGGTCTGTGTGTGGTAGGAAGGAAAGAGACCGGGACTGAGCTGCAGAAGTGATGCTCCCTGGTCTGGCTCTGCCAAAGACCAACTTGGTCCCATGGGATGTCCCAAGCACTCACCTTGCTTGACCTTAATTTCTGCATCTGTAAAATAAAGGACTGTGTGATCAGTGATAGGGCTGGCGAACTACAGCCATGGAACCAAATCTGACCCATTGCCTATTTTTGTATATCACACAACTAAGAATTGCTTTTATACTTTTAAAAGGTTGAAAAAAATGCAAAGAAGAATTGTATTTTGTGACACAAGAGAAGTATATACAATTCACGTGGCAGTGCCCATACATGAGGCTTTATTGGCACACAGACACACTCGTTTGTTTCGACGCTGTGTCTAGCCCCTTCTGTGCCACAACGGCAGAATTGAGTCATTCCAACACAGACCACAGATGGTCCACAAAGTATTTACTACCTGGCCCTTTACCAAAAAAGTTAGCTGAACTTTGATTCCTTGAACTTTGTGATAAGCTTGAACGTTCTCTGTGCATGTGGGTTGTTTAAAGAAAAAAAAAAGCCTTTGGTTTTCCTGCTTGGTTTAGTTAATCAACAAATACCATTTATCTCTGATGTCCTTTGAGCAAGATGACCTCATGACCCCTTACTCTGATCTCTAAGAGAGGAGGAAGAATTAGAAGAGAAAAATCTTGGGGTACATGGGTGGCTCAGTGGGTTAAGCCTCTGCCTTCGGCTCAGGTCACGATCTCAGGGTCCTGGGATCAAGCCTTGCATGGGGCTCTCTGCTCAGCAGGGAGCCTGCTTCCCCCTCTCTGCCTACTTGTGATCTCTTTCTCTGTCAAATAAATAAAATCTTTAAAAAAAAAAAGAACTAGAGAAAAATCTCACAGGATAGAATGATCTAGAATTACTCTCTATGAACTCCATTATTTTCCACATGAAAATGGAACTGGGTGGCTCAGTCAGTTAAGTGTCTGCCTTCGGCTCAGGTCATCCTCCCAGGGTCCTGGGATCCAGTCCCGCATAGGGCTCTCTGTTCAGTTGGGAGCCTGCTTCTCCAACTGTCTGCTGCTCCCCCTGCTTGTGCTAGCTCTCTCTTTCTCTCTGACAAATAAATGAATAAATAAAGTCTTAAAAAAAAAGAGAGAAGAAGAAGAAGAAAAGGTAAAAAAAATCACTCATAGTACTGGCACCCAGGTGACATTCTGGTTTATATCCTTCCAGATGATTGTCTGTGTTTGCACACATATATACCATGGTTCTTTCTTTCTTTGTTTTATCTTGTTTAACAAAAAAATAGGCTCATATTATACATAATCCTTTGAGGCCTACTTAGTATGATCAAAGGCATTGTTTCAGATCTATCACTATTTCATACCAATACCCTGTGACTCAAATTCCACACTTGTCGTTTACCCAATGGAAATAGACTAGAAATGCCACAAGTCTTAGGGGCAAGGTACGTATTTCCACTCCTGTTCATAGCTGTGCTATCCAGTATAGTAGTGGAAAGGGAATTCATTTCCTCATGTAACTGAGGAGTCCAGGGGCAGGGGATCTGACGTTGGGTTTGTATAGTCCACCAGTAGTATGAGGAATCTATCCCTCCCCTTGTCCCTGCGCTGACTTTCCATGTGTTGATTCATTCCAGAGAAGCTGCCCTGTTATAGGAAAAAGATGGCTGGTAACCTCCACCCTCACAGCACAGCAAACCTGGCAGGAAAAGATCGTCTTTCCCTGTGGTCCTAGCATTGAATCTCATGGTCCTGGCTTGCATCGGGCTCATCTTCGAACCAATCACTCAGCCCAGGGCAGTCGAGACCCTGAGGAACCAGGCCTGGATTATTAGCCCCGCCCGAGCCAAATGTGCTGAGAATGAGAATGGTCTTTTTTCCCCCCCTTTTTAAAGATTTTTATTTATTTGACACAGAGAGAGAGAGAGAGAGAGCAAGAGCAGGAACACAGCAGGGGGAGTAGAAGAGGGAGGAGGTTTCCCATGGAGCAGGGAGCCTGATGCGGGGCTCGATCTCAGGACACTGATCAGATCACGACCTGAGCCGAAGGCAGACCCTTAACGACTGAGCCACCCAGGCGCCCCTGGTCTGAGTTTGTTTTTTTTTTTTTTAAGATTTTATTTATTTATTTGACAGAGAGAGATCACAAGTAGGCAGAGAGGCAGGCAGAGAGAGAGAGAGAGAGAGAGGGAGAAGCAAGCTCCCTGCCGAGCAGTGCAGGACTCAATCCCAAGACCCCGAGATCATGACCTGAGCCGAAGGCAGCGGCTTAACCCACTGAGCCACCCAGGCGACCCTGGTCTGGGTTTTCTAAAGGAAAATCAAGGTGTAGTTATCACAGGTGTCCATTAAAGGCTTCAATCCCAGACATGTTCTAGCAGTGGCCCCAGAGACGGGAAGAGACTTCTGCAATTAACTGAGTAGGACGCTGAGTTAAGGATCCCGAATAATACAAAATAATAGATTCCTAGAAATAAGATCCATGCCAAACATCTTAACCACAATTCAATATTGTGGAATGGCTTTATGATCTGTCTGGTGAGGTTTAAACAGTTTTAGTAGAAGTTTGATATCATCTTTCAGGAAATAAAATTATATTTCTTTTTTTTTTTAAGATTTTATTTATTTATTTGACAGAGAGAGATCACAAGTAGACAGAGCAACAGGCAGAGAGAGAGAGAGAGGGAAGCAGTCTCCCCACTGAGCAGAGAGCCCGATGCAGGGCTCGATCCCAGGACCCTGAGATCATGACCTCAACCGAAGGCAGCGGCCTAACCCACTGAGCCACCCAGGCGCCCCTAAAATTATATTTCTTATTCTTTCCCTTCCTCCCTCCAGAAAACTTGGATGAAACTATTGCTCTTCAGACCAAGAACAAGCTAGAAAAAAATGTTACTGACAATAAAAGCAAACTTTTCCCAGGTATGATTTATTTCACTATGTTTCTACCTTTAGCACAATCATCCTTCATGTAAATAATGATTTCAATAAACACTGATCAACAATTATAGATTTCAGAACTTTTAAAGTCTGAAATCCAAGCATAGGATTAAGTAGCTATAAATTTTGCTATTCTGTGGCTGGTCTCCGCATAGATATCTGATCCCAAGGAGCACTGAAAAGAAAAGCAGGTCTTCCCTGAAGATTCTTAACAGGAGGCTGGTAGGATAGAGGGGTAACTGTATATCACAAAACTGAGTCATTCTTCCTGAAATTCTCCTTCAGGCATTTTTTTTCTCTCCCAAGATCACCATTTCTCCAGAACACTCTCTCTGATCATCTGTCTACTCTGCTGTGCCTCCACTGGTTCTCCCCTCCCAAGACTTCCTCTCTCCTCTGAGAAAGTCTGTGCCCCTAGGTAGTGTGATTTACCCCCTCCTCTTGGTTTTTCTCCTCCTGCATCTCCACCCATCATACCCTGGAACCAAGTGGTACAAAGGAGCCTGCTCTGAGGGAGGCAGAAGGAACAAAAAGAGAAAAGATCACACGTTCTTAGGTGTCCCTGTCACAGAAGTTATGTACATACATTTGATGGAATATTATGCAGCTTTTTAAAATGATGTTTCCAAGTAGTTTCTTATACCCTGGAAACATCTTTCTATCATGATGTCAACGACAAAAGCAAGGAACAAAATTGTACTGCAACTATGAAAAGAAATTACACATCAAAAAATATATACAGACCACAGCACTAGAAGCAGATGTTTTCATAATGATGTAACAACTGACTTCTTTCTTCTTTCCTCTTTTTTTCTATAGTAATAACCCTTTTATTGAAAAAACGAACCTTATGGTTAGGCGCTTGACATTTCCTATTTTATTTACAACAGGGATGCATTACAACATTTTCAAGCGGTTAGCTACTACAAGGTGTGTGACATTTTTAATTCAATAGAAGACTGCTAGAAGGAAATAGATTTTTTTCCCCACTCTTGTCCCCTCACTTTTTTTTCCAAGTATAACTGATACAGAAGTTAGTTATTTTTAAGTGGCAAGTGAACAGCTTCCATTCTGACAGCAAGGGTTCAGTTCTCTTCTTTGTATTAGGGAGGCCAGAGATAAGGGAATATGAAGAAAGAGGCAGAAGGAAGTCTTTCCAGAGCCCCAAATTCTTAGGTGCTACTCCAAATTATAGTGTTCTTCAACAGTACAACATCATGGAGAGATTAAACAACTAAAGAGTTACTTTACTTTGGAATGAAGATTCAGATTTACTTTGGGATCTGGCATGTCCTACTTGATTGCCTGCATTGATTATAGTAAGGAAAATAGTCTATGCTCTAATGACACAGTAGCAAAAGGGAAAGAACACTAAACCAAAACCTGGAAAGGTGAGGCTTTGCCCCAGCTCTTTTGCTCACTCAGTGCTCATCTCTTCCTATTCTGGGCCTCAGTTTCCTCTTCTGTGAAAGGGTGGGTGGAAGAGGAAGTTGGACAAGATAATCACTAAGGTCCCTTTCAGCTCGAAAAATGATCTGACCTTAAACAGTACCTTTACAATAAAGTTTATTTCTACATTATGAATTAATTAATAGATAGGAAATAGGGTGATAACAACAGTGCACAATCTGATTACAGCACCATCAGAAAAGAGTCATGAAGAAACAGATAGCACCAAGGAAGAAGCAGCTAAGATGGAAAAAGAATATGGAACACTGAAAGATTCCACGAAAGATGATAACCCAAGAGGAAAGACAGATGAGCCAAAAGGTATGGAATTAACAGCTCTAAGTTGGCAATGAAATTGGAGGAGCAAAAATTGTCATGACACCCAGGCTGATCAAAAATGCAAGCCCCAACTAAATCAGCACCATCTGTATAGAAAAGATTCAGCACATGGTATCTTTTCTAGAATAACAATGTTTTTTAATGGTCTTGAGTCTCCTAGAATGGCAAATTGGTTCTGTCTTCTGATGGTCTTTACTGTCCAATGGACTTTTGTACTTGGAGAGGAATACTTATGACCATTTGTGCATCATTTAAGGTCTAATTTATAATTTATTAAACACTTTTTTTGACATAATTAACATTCCTCTAAATAACCATATGCTACTTATTCAAGAAAGTCATCAATATTTATGGATTTAACAGAGCATATTCCCTTAATCATCTATAGTGATTGAAATGAGATGAGCAGTCTTAAGGACCTGATTAAAAATCACAAATCCGGGGCACCTGGGTGGCTCAGTGGGTTAAAGCCTCTGCCTTCAGCTCAGGTCATGATCCCAGGATCCTGGGATCGAGCCCCGTATCAGACTCTCTGTTCAGCAGGGAGCCTGATTCCTCCTCTCTCTCCCTGCCTGCCTCTCTGCCTACTTGTAATCTCTGTCTGTCAAATAAAATAAATAAAATCTTTTAAAAAAATAAATAAAAAATAAAAAATAAAGATCACAAATCCAATATATCAAATTTCCTTATAACTTGAATACCTTAAAATGCACAAAAGCACACATTAAACTAGCCCAATAATTACAAAACTTATGTTTTTATCCTTATTCTTAAACATTCCTGTGGTCCAATTTCTACTGTGCCTTAGAGGGTCTATGTGATATAAAATTTACTTTTTCCTAGGATTTTAGAGATTTTACTGCAAATATTGAAGAAAAGACTCTGTGGGGGGTGAGTGGGGAGGTGGCGGGGGAGAAAGAAAAAAGAAAAAGGCCCTATGAGCATGCAAGTTCTAAGTTGCTAACCCTTCGATTTCAGGTCAGGATGTGGGATCTGGTTGCACAGTCCAGTGCTTCAAAACCCTTTTTTTTTTTTTTTTTTTTAAGATTTTATTTATTTATTTGACAGAGAGAGATCACAAGTAGACAGAGAGGCAGGCAGAGAGAGAGAGAGAGAGAGGGAAGCAGGCTAACTGTCGAGCAGAGAGCCCGATGCGGGACTCAATCCCAGGACCCTGAGATCATGACCTGAGCCGAAGGCAGCGGCTAAAACCACTGAGCCACCCAGGCGCCCCTCAAAACCCTTTTATGCTGTGGGCTAGTTACATCATGGAAAATGTACCTAGCCCTCAGATAGATATTCTTCTTCTGAAACTCAGTGTCTTTTTTTTTTTTAAAGATTTTATTTATTTATTTGACAGAGAGAAATCACAAGTAGGCAGAGAGGCAGGCAGAGAGAGAGGAGGAAGCAGGCTCCCTGCTGAGCAGAAAGCCCGATGTGGGGCTTGAACCCAGGACCTGGGATCATGACCTGAGCTGAAGGCAGCGGCTTAACCCACTGAGCCACCCAGGCGCCCCTGAAACTCAGTGTCTTAACTTGAAGTTATGAACAGATGGCTTAACCTACCTTATTTTTCTGTCATTATGGTATATTTGACCCTTATGGTATAATTAGAATGTTACCTATATCTTATCAGTGTCTTATTAGTAGGGTCATCTGGAGGTTTTATTCCATAGAAACTGGGGGAGTGGGTTAGTGCTCTTTCTCTCAGGGGCAGAGGAGGTGTGACATTCAGCTCATCTATCATCTGAAGAGACACCACTGGGCTCTCTTGTCATTACTTATTATGTATAATCCTTAGTGTCAATGAACAGATGGGCTTGGCTTTTCCTTTCTGGACGATATGATACCACGAAAGCTGATCGCGTTCATGGTATAGCTCTTACTTTTGAAGGGACTGCTTGGCCTACTCACAGGTTCCTAGTCTCTTCTGTTCATACAGACAGAAACAAGTTCACATTCCTACTTGATAATAGATCCTGCTTAACAGAGTCTGTATATTAAATTGAAAAGAAGCAAACCAATTATGTATTTAATATCTTCTAACGTCTTAACAGCAAAAACAATTACAAACTACTTTCCATTTATATCACAACTACCTTTGTTAAGACTTAATATCAACCTTTTCCATTTATGTAGGATGTTTTCCTCCATGATGATGATGATGATGTTGATGATAATGAAGATGATTTTATGCTTGAATTGGTGTAGCTTGGGAGCAGGAGCCCCTGATCCTCCTTTATCCTTTTAACACTGTGCCCGGTAGTTTTTGTTTGTTTTGTTTTTTATGTTCCAAGGTTTTATTTAAATTCTAGTTAGTTAACATATAGTGCAATATTGGTTTCAGGAGCAGAATTCAGTGATTCATCACTTACATACAACGCCCAGGGCTCATCGCAACCAGTGTGCCCGGTAGTTTTTAAAGGATCTTTGCTCTCTGGCAACAAAAGGATATTCTTGACTCACTGAACTTTCTCATCCCAAGACCTAAAATCAATTCCTCTTCAAATAGTTCTAGTTCTTTTCTGTAGAAAATATAGAGACCTGAACCTGGCTTAAATGGTTCATATGAGTAGTAATATAGACCAAAAGTACTACTTCTAGTTCAATTATCGGGACTTTCTTGAGACAGGAAAAGTAATTTTTTTCTTAATATATCAAGTTCATGTTGATTTTTCCAATCTTGTAAAGCTTTATATTATTGTATTTTTTCCCTCTAGCATAAACTTCATAGACCATCACATTTTTCTCCTACATCAAAATAACTGACATATCAACACTAATCTTTTGATGTAGTAACCTATGTTGAGAAAGATTATGATGTTGCATCTGGGCTCAGGAGGAAAGAACTTGAGAATGATTAATTGATAATGTTTGTCATGGGCATAAAGAAGGGAGAATTGGTAATATACATGTCATGTTTGCTGACTTTGTAGACCAACCAGTCACACTGCCTTGACTTCGTTAGGTCTACTTCGGATGAGTAGTAAACTCTTCTGAATGTTTTTTCTTCTTTTTTTTTTTTTTTTCAGCATATAGTAAAATATAGATAACATAAAAATGATCACATTAACCATTTTTAAGGATATAGTTCTGTAGCATTAAGTCTACTCATATTATTTGTGACCATTGCTACCATCCATTTCCAGAACTCTTTTCATCCTGGAAAACTGAAACCCTATACTCATTAAATAAAACTCTCCATTCTGGGATGCCTGGGTAGCTCAGTCATTAAGCTACTGTCTTCGGCTCAGGTCATGATCCCGGAGTCCCGGGACCAAGCCTCACATTGGGCTCCCTGCTTAGTAGGGAGTCTACTTCTCCCTCTCCCACCCTCCTTGCCTGGGTTCCCTCTCTTGCTGTGTCTCTGTCAAATAAACAAATAAAATCTTCAAAAACAAAACAAAACAAAAAACCTCCATTCCTCTCCCTCTTCAGCCCCTGGCAACCACCGTTCTACATTCTGTCTCTGTGAATCTGCCTATTCTAGATACCTCAAATAAGTGAATCGTATAATATATGACTGGCTTACTTCACTTAATATCCTCAAGGTTTATCTATGTTGTAGCATGTGTCGGAATTTCCTTCCTTTTAGGGCTGCATAATATTCCATTGCATTTATATACCAATATTTTTTATCTCCCCATTTGTCTATGGATACTTAGGTTGCTTCCACCTCTTGGCTCTTATAAATAATGCTGCTATCAATATGCATGTACAAGTATCTCCTCAAGACCCTGCACTCAATTTGGGGGCAAATATTCTAAGATCATATGTTAATTCTGCTTTTAATTTTTTTAAGGAACCACCATACTGTTTTCCATAGTAGCAGCACGTTTTTACATCCCCCGCCAAAGTGTGCAAGGGTTTCAAATTCTCCACATCCTCATTAATACTAATAGATGTCAGGTGGAAGAGGAGTGGTAAACTTTTAAAAGATAGCTAACCAGGAAAAGAGTGGTCCTGTGGCCTGAGATACAGAGCCAGGAACTGGGCAGCACAGACCACTGCTGTTCACCCCCACAGAAAACCAGTATGCCCAGGTCATCTCCTCTGGGAGCAACCCATATGTGATGATTGTATTTCCCAAAGACAGTAAGCCATCATCTAAGACCTTTGACTTGTAGGGACAGCATGCTCTGTGCTTAAGATAATACCTTCTATCACCACTATCCAAATATCCATGGGAATGGATGCTGCCAGGTGTCTTTGCTTATTTTAGGAAAATGTTGTGTAAAAAAGGAATATGAAGGAGTTGATTCTTGGTAGCCTACTATCCTGTTTAGAATGTGAGTGTTTAGAGACTAAGGATGAGGTTAGATTTCTTTTCTCATTAGGAATTCCATCAGATACTATTAGGGAGAGAAGAAAGTAAAACTCCATGCCTGTAGTGTTACTGTTTGTAATGGCTTGCCTGAAATATTAGGAGGAGTGTAAGGATTTGGGACTAAAATTATTTCCTTCTCCATTATTTGGAGATTTAATTTACTCATGCTACCCCTGACTCCTTTTACTCTGACATAAGGAAAACTAATTTTAGTACAGTTTAGAAAACTCCAACCTCAGCATGAGCCAAGGGCCAGGATTTCTTGAAAAGTATGTCATCCCCAAAGGGCATATTATGTCATATACCTTTGTATTGACAATTGCTTTGCTTTGCTTTGTTATAAAGCCCACTGAGACAACACATATTGTCTCTGGACAGAAAAATAAAAGCATCCATGTGGGTAAAAGCAGGATTTACTGGGTTTCCTGAGACATTTATCCAGCTATAAATAAGCATTTATTCTGATGGCATGGCTGGCATTAGGCTCAGGAAGCAGACCTCTAGAAGTGATATAAGAAGTAACACTTAACCACCAAGGACTCAAGTGAGCTTCGAAATGATTTGAGAATGATTCTTAACCCATATGCAGCCCAGTGTAACACAAGCTACATATGTATGCACATAGCTCCCTGATAGATGAGTCAAGAGTGCGTACAACAGAGAGGTTGGAAGACAGTACAGGGCAGAGCAAAGAATGAGGTAATGGTCCAGCTAAAACCACTTAAATATAATTATAAGCAGAACACATTGTCAGACATATCTGTAAAGAGTCTGTTTTGGTCTGGCAATGTGGCGTGATGGCCCGCATCAAACCACAGCAAATACTATCAACCATGCCAAGCATATGCTGGATCGTCTGAGGAATAGCGATAATAACGGGAATAGGAAGAACAACAATGCCCTGAATTTATATCGCCCTTAGTCTTACAGAGCATGTTTCCATGGCTCTCTTTTTAGGTTTAATGTTAAACAAAAAAATCTGATTTAATTACCAATGATGAAAAATGGCACATCCACCTTTGAATATAGTTCAGTTAGACTATTTGAACTCTCTATCCTACAGAGACTCATTATTAAGAATAATCTTTTAGGGGAGCCTGGGTGGCTCAGTTGTTAAACGTCTGCCCTTTGGCTGGGGTCATGATTCCAGGGTCCTGGGATTGAGCCCTCAGCAGGGAGTCTGCTTCCCCCTCTCCCATTTCCCCTGCTTGTGTTCCTTCTCTCTCTGTCTCTCTGTCAAGTAAACAAATAAAATCTTTTTTAAAAAAATAGAATAATCTTTTAAAATACTGATTTCTAATTGGTATAGTCATTTGAATGACTCAGTAATTCTTAAATTTAGGGATATGCCAATGAAATCAAATTTATTCTGATTTCAACTGTATTTATAAAGTTACCTAATTTTTCAAGTAAGTTGCTCTCTGGAGACTGAAGAAAACGACTTTAAACCTTTATTCCATGATCTCAATGTGGGTCTATTTGCCAGTTTGATGTTTACTCATTCACTTTTGCTCTATGAGTCACTGAAAATCTTTTTTTCTTTAACCGTCCAAGGGATAAGATAAGCATTATCATAACTCATTCCAAAGCTATCCTCTGTCAAATTTATGGCCAGATAATGGATATAGGTGAAAAAAAGTGATCTCTAAGACACCTTTCACAGAAATATTCTATCATTCCCTTATCTTCCTTACAGAAACCAGAAAAGAAAAGGTAGCCTGTCATAATTAATAAATTGGCTCATGAGGATGCTGTTATTTTTAAAGCAACACAAAAGGAGAAAAACTTGTGCCTTTATTCAAGCTCCAAGTCATTCTGCTAAGAATGTCCAAAAATAGTAAGTCCAGTCTTCTCCCCTGTGAGTCAGCAAGTATGCCAAGAGCTAAGCTTGGGCACAGGAGACCTCCCATCAACAGAGATTTTTCGAGGATAGCAAAGGAGAATTTCTTTTTATATGTAGAACCCATCGGTCTTCTTTTCAGAATTCATCCTTAAATTATAAATAAATAAACTGGCTCAGGCTCAGAGAATTAAGGAACTCACCCAAGATCTCCTAGCCAGAGTGGCAGAGCCAGGTCTTGAACCCATGCCCCTTGACTCCCATCCAGTACTCCTCTGAGTATTTCTTTGGGGCAGGTAAAAATGTCAGCATTGTACTGAAATTCTTGAAATGAATGGCGCTGAGGCCATGTTGGCATCCATGATACCATTATCACTGACTTGACTTTATGCCATTCAAAACTATAATCATGTCATCTTCACAGAATTTTAAGGGTATCAAATTTAAATTTTATAAACCCTCTTAAGCTCTAATATCTTTAGTAGGTTCATTATATTGATTTCTACAGGTTTGTTGTTGCTGTTGTCTTTTCGGGGCTGGGGGGACAGATCAGGTTAGCATTCGTGTATAAAAAGGGGTATTACTTTTGCAGTGCTGAAAACCAGAACAGCCAGAAAAGCCTGGGCTGCTTCTTGATCCTGGCCCTCTTCCCATCTGCTTCAGCATATGTTTTAAAGATTGTGCCATATTACCTCAGCCATGAGCTATTTGTTTCCAAAGGAAACTGAAATAAATTTGAAAAAAATAGTCCAGCTTTCCAAAGTGGACTCTCATGGGCTTTTACTGCACACTGTGTAAATAAAGATTTGCTTTCTAGCTCCCCAGAAAAGAAAATGTAAATAGGAACCAGCTGTTCCTCTCTAAGAGCAGAAGACACCTGAATTCATTCACCTGTCACCAGTGCTCCAGTAAGTGTGTGGAGGGCTCAATGCTGGTGGCAGTGGTTCCCAAATCCCACCCCCCAACATGGGAACCTCAGGACCATTTTTTAAAAATCATGCTTGGCCCCTACCCCCGGATAGTCTCATTTAACTGGTATGAAGAACAACCTTGGCATCAGGATTTTAAAACCTCCTCTAAGTGACTCTAGTATGCAGCCAAGTTTGAGAACCACTGCCTTGTTGGCTAGTTTGGTAACAACAACAACAGGGACTAAATTGTTTTAGTCTAAAAGGTGGATTTTACCCAGCTACAGTCTGTAGAGACTCCAGATTCATTCCAGCTCAAGACGAGGTCCTGACCTTTACTCAGCTGTGTTCCTTTGGGCGTGTCACTTAACTTCTTTGAGCATTAGTTCCCTTGCGAGTAAATGGGAATGAAAATGCTAATTTCTTAGAGTTCTGTGAAGATTAAATGACATATGGATATAGTATGTCTAGCACATTTGTAGGTATTTTAAATTGTTTCTGCTATAACTGTCATTTCAATTCAGAATTCATTATACTTCAAGTCTTTCAAATAAACTTTTTTTTTGTTAAAAACAGAAATATGTACCATTTACACTTTAAAAAAGTTAAATTCTTCTGATTACAATTTGGCATCTAAGAAGCCTTTATCCATTCACTTATTTGACAAATATTTATTGATAGACTACTACATGTCAGGCTTTATCAGCAAATAAGAAATATTTCTAAGGGAGGAAGCCAAACAATAAACTTGCATAAATTATATAATTTGGTAGAAAGTGATAGTGTTATAGATAAAAATAAAGCAGAAGAGGAGGATGAGAGTGCTGTGGGAGGGTCTATTTTAAATTAGAGAAACTGTTGGGACACCTGGGTGGCACAGTCCATTGAGTCCCAAACTCTTGGGTTAGGCTTAGGTCATGATCTCAGGGTTGTGGGATCGAGCCCCACACTGGACTCCACACTTACCACAGAATCTGCTTCAGGATTCTCTCTCTCTTCTCTCCCTCTACCAACACCCCCATCCCACTTACCCTCACTCTCTTTCTCTCAAATAATTAAATCTTTAAAAATAAATTAGAGAAACTGTCCCAATCATATGTGGTTATGATCCATAAGATAGTAGTTTAGTTTTAATGGATTACAGAATAGATTCCTTAAGCTGCCGTAAACTCATTTTTGCTTATGGGTTGGTAATATCTATACAGTGGATAAAATTACTTTCAAGAAGTTCATAATTTTTATTTATTTAAAAAAAATTTATTTATCTGTTTGAGACAGAGAGATATAAAGAGAGAGAGAGAGCATGAGCAGGGGGAGAGGCAGAGGGGGAAGGAGAAGCAGGCTCCCCGCTGAGCCAGGAGCCCGATGTGGGACTCAATTCCAGGACCCTGGGATCATGACCTGAGCCAAAGGCAGAGGCTTTAACCCACTGAGCCACCCAGGCGCCCCCCAAAATTTAACATTTTTATAGGAAATCGGTTCCTGAGCAAAAAGCAACTAACAAGATGATGCCAAGTCCTCTATTTCAAATTGCCTTAGGTTGGGTTCCTTCTGAAGCAGATCCTGAGAGAAGGATTTGAGGTCAATTTTAATAGGGAGATGACCCCAGGAAATACCTCTGGGGGGCATAGGTACATGAGACAGGGAGAGGAAAGAGTCCCATATAAGTTGGGTTCACAAACTGGCTTCAGTTGTAACTGGAGCTCAGTCCCACAGATGATCTCTGGGAGGCTGTGTGGATTGTTCCTGAAGCAAAAGGAAACTGGGTATTTATCTACCATTCTAGCCATCATTAGGTGAGGGCCCCTCTATTAGCATATATGGAATAAAGCAGACAGGAAGTTGGGGGAGCAACAATTTCTGCTACATTGTGGCAAAAAGCCCATATTTATTCTGTACTCTACTAGTTTTAAAAATAAGGATATGCTTTTTAAAAAGAGTTTATTTATTTATTTTTAGAGGTAGCATGCGAGAGGGAGAGAGTGGGAGGGGGAAAGAATCTCAAGCAGACTCCCTGCCCGGTTCAGAGCCCAATATGAGGCTCAGTCTCATGACCCCGACATCATGACCTGAGCTGAAACCAAGAGTTGGATGCTTAACCAACTGAACCACCCAGGCGCCCCTCCTAATTGAGAGTGTGTAACACAGTATTTACACAGAGACTAAGTTCAGGTTTTCTTTTTCTTGAATAAGCTTTCCACATTATGCTATATCATAAATAAGATTGTGGGGTGAATGCTTAACATGATTTAAAGAACAAGATCATTTTCAATCATTCTTAAAAGTTTCAGAAGCCCTGATTTCTTAATGTGCTAATAACAAATTCTCTATCTGTTAAAGCCCTATATGAGACCCACTAATTGGATTTAAATGCTTTAAAAACAATGAAGCCACGTTCTTTACAAATAGTCTCTACTAAGATTTCTTTCTTTGTTCAAAATGCTTTTTCTATACGAATTAATTTGAAATAGAATACGCTGTTTTTATGCTAACAAATCCAACTGACCTTCTCAGCAAACAAGCAACAGGCAATGATATCACTATGATCCATTGTTTGTAACATCATAACTTCAGCCAGGAGGACTTGGTCTTTCATTTGCTCCAACTTTCTTAAAAACAAAGCACTGAAACAAAGACTTCTTCCGCACAGGCGATTACAGTGAATTGGGGGTGAAAAGTGTGAATCTCTTCTCTTGTCCACTCATCCCTTTGGCACAGGAACTTCCCTGTGTTTCTTTGGGTCCAGGTAACATGAAGCCCCAGTGGTGAGGCAAGAGTTTGGGCTTACAAGATCAGGAAGAAAGATGCCCGGGAGGTCACTTAGGTAAATGCAGAGGCAGAAACCGGAGCATCAGCAGATCCTTGGGGCCGTGTTTGTCCATTCATGGACTGTAGTCGGATGAACTGGGGTTCAAGCCTGCCTTCACAGCCGACTAGCCATCTGACCTTCAACATGTTACTTTGTCTCTCTCTGCTTCAGTTTCTTTATCTGTAACAAGGGGAGGAAATGGGAGCACCTGAAGAGGGTGTGGTGAATAGTTAAAGGGATAGTGCATTTTGGAGCACAAAGCACAGCCCTTGGCACGTTCTAAGCATCCTAACTCAACCAGGACGTCTGGGCAGCACACTAGAGGTAGCAGGACTCAACAAGGAGCTCGGAATGGGTGGTCACCATTGAGCTTGGGCAGCCGTTACTTCTTGCAGAGCTCCTGGACTTTGAAGGCTTCTTTTCTCAGGCTATTCAGAATTCTCTAGACCACCTGGTCCCTTGGTGCAGACACTCTGAGCCCTAGGGACTTCCTCTGCTTTCAGGTGTGGTTGACTTCTTTGAGACAGAACAAGGCTACATCAGTGTCCACGTCCCAAGACAGTCTTTTCTTTCAGATGATGCAGGTAGCAGAAACTTGGTAAGACCAGCTTCTAAATTCTACAGCTATTTCCGATGTGGTCTCAGCCCAGTCACTTACCTCTTTGAGCCTTAGTTTCCTTATCCCGCCCACTTGCAGGTCACAATGTATATAAAGGGCATGGGGAGCAGATATTTCAGTGATGCCTAGTTTCCTCTCACAACACCAGAGGAGAAGGTTTACCCTCGGGGAGCTTTACTAGAATAAGTTCTAAGGTTCACATCCAAACCTTGAAATGAGGCCCGTGTCACCACTTCATCTGAGTTTTTACACACCCCCCTACCAGACTGAGCAGAAGACTTGTATGGCAGCCTACACAAAGTCACACACACGGACGTACTTAACATCATTCATTTAGTGATGGAGTCTTTTCAGTTTGGGAATATCACCACTCCGATTTAGTTCTTGACCTGAGAATACTCCCCAGTTTGGAAGAACCAGTGCTAACCAGAGATGTTGCAGTCTAAGAATTCAAGGCCCCTACCTATCCAGTGAACTGAATCAAAACTTTTCTGTCAGGACAACAGATGGGTGTGTGTGTGTGTGTGTGTGTGTGTGTAATGGCTCCTTGACACTAGCCTGGTCCTGTCTCCTGGAATCATCCCTACCCACTCTCCTCAGCAGCCACCCCCCACACACACACACACACCAGGCACACAATTATGCACAGTACTTCATGAGGGATAACCGCCTCACAAGTGCTCGACGAGTCCCAGGGGTTTATGGCTCAAACAAGAGTGTAGTCTTTAAAAAGCAATGCAGTGATATTTTATGAGTTGTTTCATAGGGATTCCTGCCCTTTTCCAGGGAAAACAGAAGCCTATTTGGAAGCCATCAGAAAAAAATATTGAAATGGTTGAAGAAACACACAAAAAGGAAATAAAGAGGTAAGGATTTAGTGTGGTTGTAAACTGCCAATTTTACCCATTTGTCAGGGGTTCTTGTTAAATGAAGTTTCCCACAATCAAAACGGTGTAAAAAGACTCCAGAAGAGGCATGCCAGTGCAGGAATAAATCTCCATTTCTCTTATTTTCATAGCAGCCTCTCAAGCAAAGGCCTTTTCTTTGACATTTTATTATGAAAAACGTCAAACAAAAGTAGAGAGAATAGTATAATGAATTCCCATGTATCCATCAACTACCTCCAATAATTATCAACACTTTGCCCTTTCCTCGGAGTATTTTTTAAATTTAAAAAATATTTTTAGTTTTTTTAAAAGATTTTATTTTTTTATCTGACAGAGAGATAGAGATAGAGAGCACAAGCAGACAGAGCGGCAGGGAGAGGGAGAATCAGGTTCTCCACTGAGCAGGGAGCCTGATGCGGGGGCTCATCCCAGGTGCCCCTACTTACTTTTTTTAGAGGGAGAGGAGGCAAGGGTGGGTCAGAAAGAGGGAGAGAGAATCCTAGGCAGGCTCCACACCCAGCGTGGAGCCCAGCGCAGAGCTCAATCCCATGACTCTAAGATCATGACCTGAGCTGAAATCAAGAGTCAAATGCTTAACTGACTGAGTCCCCCAGGTTCCCCTCCTTCGAGTATCTTTTTTTTTTTAAATTTTATTATTTATTTGACAGAGAGAGATCACAAGCAGGCAGAGAGGCAGGCAGAGAGAGAGGAAGGGAAGCAGGCTCCCTGCTGAGCCGAGAGCCCGATTCGGGGCTTGATCCCATGATCCTGGGATCATTCCTTTAAGTATCTTAAACAAAGGCATTTGTGACCGCATATTAGATGTAGCCTGCCGTCATAAAGCTGTCAGTCATTTACTTAAAATAAAACACAGAATAAGACTGTTCTGTTCTGAGTACCAGAGAAGTGAAAATGAAAGCTGCAGCCTCTCCCTGCCCTCCCCCCCCCCCCAAGGAGCTCCCAGCATCACTCAAGCTACAGATGGTCCTGCTCAGTGCTGTCACAAACAGGTGGAGTGGTGCAAAGGTGGGGAGCCCATCTCTTTACAGGCAGATAGAGCACTGGGAGAAAGGTCCACAGGAAAGCCTTTGCTGGAAAGCTAAGGGACGAGAGTTGGAGGCAGAGGCAACACTGGGCGCCAAGACATAAAGAGACAAAAGAGTCATGCGTTCTGGGAAACGGAGCTAACTCGGTTTACCCTGGAACACTGGGTGTCCTGGGGATGGGTGGGTAGCAGCCAGATCAGGAAGGAGCTTGTGCACCCTGCAAAGGAGGTAAGATTCAGCCAGAAGAGCCTAAATTAGGGCTTAATTAGGCTAGGAGCTGATTGAAGAAATAGGACCTCAGAGGTCTGGGCAGAGACTGGAGGATCTGGAGCAGAAATGATGGGGCTTACACCGAGGCAAGGCAGCAGAAATAAAGAAGGGAGAAACTTGAGAGCAACGTGGAGAGAGGAGTCCACCACGAGTCCCAGGTATCTGACCAAGCAGTTGCCAAGTGATGCTTTTAAAATGAGATGAAGGACACCTGGGTGGCTCAGTTGGTTAAGCCGCTGCCTTTGGCTCAGGTCATGATCCCAGGGCTCTGAGATTGAGTCTTGCATTGGGCTCCTTGCTCGGCAGGCAGCCTGCTTCCCCCCCGCCCCCGCCTCTGTCTGCCACTCTGCCTGCTGGTGTGCTCTCTTTCTCTCTCTCTCTCTCTCACAAATAAATAAATAAATAAAATCTTAAAAAAAATAAAAATGAGATGAGCGATATTTTCAAACTTGAATGTGTATTCAGATCACCTGTGGAGCCCCTCAGGGTCTTAATGCCCAGGTTGCATCTCAGAACCACTAAATCAGACACTCAAGTGGAAGGACACAGGCATCGATATTTTTAACCCCCTCTTCCATGATTCCACTGTGTGGACAAGTTTGGGAACCACTGAGATAGAGCACAATGGGAGAAAGAGATATTTCTTGCTCCTCTTTAGCTTGTGATCTTATTAAATTGAGTGAGATGGAAACAATTATCAGCTTTTTTTTTTTAAGATTTTTTTATTTATTCATTTGACAGGGAGAGAGAGAGATCACAAGTAGGCAGAGAGGCAGGCAGAGAGAGGAGGAAGCAGGTTCACCGCTGAGCAGAGCGCCCGATGTGGAGCTCGATCCCAGGACCCTGAGATCATGACCCGAGCTGAAGGCAAGGCTTAACCCACTGAGCCACCCAGGCGCCCCCAATTATCAGCTTTTTGCACCTATTTCATTTTATTTGGTTCAGAATGGTGTGAATTTCCACTGTCAGTTCCATTCAAATTCATATGAACCAAATTTCATCAAATCTGTCATTGATTGAAAAATGTACCATTGTTTCATATACCACTAAGGAAAGAAAAATTATAATGTGCCATCAGTGACTGTGAAGACTTTAAATAAAAAACTGTTGATCTTAGAATGAGTGTATACAGTAAGTACCAAACACATTTTGAAACCATATTCATTTTATGGTCCACAGTTTTAGGAGTACTTTAACGTTCTTTCTTTTACTGATTAACATGAATCAGACCCTGGTCATGACCCTCAACATCCTGCGATTTAATTTTCCACTTCCAGAAATGACCAACCTAGTGAAGCATGGAACCCTAGTGCTTGCATCTCAAAGGACTCTGAGCAAATTGCAGAATGATAGCGTTGAGTTCGAGGCTCCCCTCTGCCTGTAAGCAGTGGGGGCGACCTGCCTTACATCCTCCTGAAGGCAGAAGCAGAAAGCTTTTCTTCCATTGCCTTTGTATGTGCTCTGCTTGACCTAGCTCACCTCTTTAAGCCTGTGGGGATCTAGATCTGGGACCTTGGAGTGGCTGCAGCTGTGTGAGCAGCAAGTCCATTGCTCTAGGAGTTCTGACCTTCCTTAACCTCTGTGGCTGCCCTTTGCTGGGCAGGGGTTTGGGTGACCTGCGTCTCCTTCCCAAATCCAGGAAAGGGAGGTCCCTGTGATGTGATACTGAGGAGAAGGAAAAAACTTTATGCACCCTTAAAGTCTGTACTTTTAAAAAACTGAATCACAACCCTTTTCTCTTTGGAGTGTTAACAACCTTAAAACATTCTTAAGGTTAACAAGGTGGTTCCTGACTTGGGTGACCTAACAGGCAGCCAGCAGCCTTTCTTCTGCACCATGCTCGTTTTCCCAGGCACGCATGACAGCTACATCTTAACGATAGTTTTCCTTTGCATCCATTCAAATCCACCTGGACCTCTTCACATCTGTGCTTGGGCTGCCTTTCGTCCCACTAAAGATGTCGACCCTGCAGCGAGCTCGGGAGAGCCGTTATTAATCTGAACCAGCGATCATCAGGAGGGGCCTCTTTGTGTCCTCCGAGTTGGTCAGCAATCCGCTGGTGAGGGGTGCACAAAATGTATGTTCAGCTCCATTCTGTTTTGTCCTGACAGCAAGGGAAAGTGAAAAAGAACACCAACAACAGAAACCCCAAGCACTTGCTGAACTTGGGTTCTACACCTGTTCGTTACTTCACATTCCCTACTTCAAGGCCGTAGATGGCCAAAGCAGGAACTGCAGACAGATTGGGGCTCAGAACCGGACTCCACCTGACCTGAACAAGTGACTTACCTCCTTTGTCCTGTTTCTTCGTCTCTGAGATGGGGTTACTAACGCTTACCTCATGGAGTTGTGAAGTGCCCGGGGCTACAGTGGTCTCTTTAATCTTCGTGGCCAAGCCCTAACAGGAACAAACGCCTCTTTCCTGGAGGGGAAACAGGTTTTCTCTAAACCTTGGCTCGCTTGATATGATAAACACCTGGCGCTCACAGCAATGTTTTTTATAGTTTTCCTTTCACGGGAGCCCTGAGCTTTTGTTCCCCACTCTTTCCCTTTTCTTCTCCTTTACAAACTGACAGAAGGCAAGGCTCTGTTCCAGGGGCTGCCATAGCCAAGTTGAACGGCACTGTCCTCAAGGAACACAGCCTCAGGCAACTTGAAATCTGGGTGGGGGGTCTTCCCAAGTATGCTGGGGTATAAGAAGACCCACACGTCCAGCCCTGAGAGATGTGAGTCATGGATTTTAGTACCACCATAGGATCCACTGCATGTAGCCATTAAAAGAGTTTCTGAAGAATATTGATGCTTACTGGGTAAAGGGAAAGGAGCTCGTTAATAAGGTTGTATATATACCGTGATCTCAATTCCGGGTTGAGATAGATATATTTGAAAAGCAAGAAAGTAAAACAAAAAACCATCTGTGGTTATTTATGACTGATAGAATTCAGGTGATTTAAATTTTATTTCCATGTTTCCGTATTTTCCATTATTTTACACAATAAGCATCAAGGAGGATGTGGGTTTTCTTTAAGCCTTCAGAAAAATGCCACAGGCAGCTTCCTTACTTGGGGATCTTTGTTTTTGACGGGTGGTTTTATGGTTACATGGGTTTTTTTGTTTAAGTAGGACAGAAGACCCATAAAGAGGTTTCTCAAAAAAAAAAAACTCATACATATAATTTTTTGTTTGTTTTGCTCCATGCATATAATTCAGATATGTAAAAAATCATGGCAATTCTTAATTTGGAAAAAAAAAAAAAAGTGATTGTCCCATCAACACTCACTTAACCTGTATAACAATTGCAGAAAACCAAAACACCTGGTTCTGTTTGTAATTTCTTACCACCTGTGTGAGCCTGAACAAGGTACTTAAGCTTTAGGATCTTGTTACCTCAATGTGATTCCTAGACTGACAGCATCGACATCTCCCTGGAGCTTATTTAACATGCAGAACCCGGAGTTCCACATCAGACCTACTAATACAAACCTACAAGAGCCCTGGGTGATTGGTATAAACATTAAGTTTGCAAAGCCCTGATCTATGAGCCTGTTCCCTCCATGGTCAAATGACGGTGGCACTCCCCACCTGAACACCTTGCAGGGGTGATGGACAGCAAATGAGATAATATCATACACACACACACACGGTTTTAAACTCTAAAGACTGAACAAATGCCAAGAGCTGATATGTTTTCCAATGTGAAAGACAGGGATGGAATGGTAGTTGTGTTGTTGCATTAAAAGCTTCTTAGCTAATCGTAATCATTGTAATGGGAAGTCTCTTTCCTGATCATTGCTCACGATACGCTAACAATATTTTCCAGATTATGACCTTTCAAAGATGAGGGACTTCATCAACCAACAAGCTGATGCTTATGTGGAGAAAGGCATCCTTGATGAAGAAGAAGCCGATGCCATCAAGCGTATCTACAGCAGCCTGTAAAAGTGGCAGAAGATCCGGGAGTCTTTAGGCTGTCCCAGCAAACGTAGCTTAAAACACTTCTAATTCTGTCATTAAAGTTATTTGACCCAAGGATTATTAGAAAGTGGTGAAATTGCAGTAGTTAACCTTTTAGAAGTGGTTCAACATAGCTTTCTTGCCATAAAAACTGTCTGAAAAGTAAAGTTGTATGTAAGCTGCGATTTTGTATATAGAATCCTCATTTCCTTATAGATTTACATTTTATAATCAGAGATATGTGGCTTCGGAAAGCCTGTCATGGACATAACTTAAAATTGAAGCTTCTTCCCGCTGCGTCACACCCACAGGCACCCCCCGCAAAGAATTAGGGGGTTCTGTTTTTAAGGCATGCTGGGTACCAAAGCACCTCCTAGACTCTGTCTGTTACAAGATGTCATTTCCAGTTCCCTTCTGGGAGTTAAAATAAATTAACATTTCCTCCAAGCCTCTCTAGCTTAAAGGATAACTCTGCTTTTTTGGTTCCTCCAAGCCTCTCTAGCTTAAAGGATAACTCTGCTTTTTTGGCTGTTCTGCTGGCTCTTTATAAGGCCCAGTGGTGCAAAAAGGAACCTGAAAGATAAGCATAGGGTTTGCTGGACTCATCAACAATTTCTCCCCACTCTTGACATTTCCAGACATCGAGTTTGTTTATTAATAGGGATAACGATGTGCTCTCCAAGGAGAAAAATGAGGTCATAAACACTGCAGAAGCAAAGTAAACATGTCTGCCAGACCTGAGTTATCTAAACTGAATTTAATCCAGGCCAAGGTTTCTCAACAGAGAGCAAGAAGGCCAGGCAGTAGGACAGAAACAGAGAAAACAATCAGTCCCTTCTTTGTGGACCAAAGCTTTTAAATGAGTTTTCCTGGAAGAAAAGGTTAATGAACTTGGGGTCCCTGCAACTCCTCTTCCTCAGCTGCCATCACAAACACAGCTCTGGAAACAACACACAGTGGCCCAACGTCCTCCTGAAATGGTTGGTAATGGGCAATGCTCCCAAGCCAGAGAATGCTTTGAAAATGCATTATTCAGCATAAAGTTATAACATTTTTCTATTTCAGTTTGAAATCTTAAAAATAATATAATCTTTGTGTATTACCTGTCATGACTTCAAACAGCCTTCTAATACTTGTCTTGAATGCTCCTACTTGGTATCTACTTTTTGGTGAGGACTGGGCAACTTACAGGGGAAAGTATTAAGAGGTTATTTTTCTCGGGGAGGAAACCATTGCTGCTCCTCCCCATCCTCTCTAGAGTTGTAAAAATAAACAAACCAAAGCCTGACACCTACAAAAACTAAACTTGGCATGTTCTAGAGAAGTCATTACTCCCTGGTGAGCAGTAAGAGGGAACTAGAAACACCTCTGCCCAAATTATCCTTGCCCAACTCAATGAGTCAGACCCTTTTAATGTCATCTTTGATAACATGACCGATGATTCACCCATGTCCTATGGTCCAAGTAGGCTGCTTGTACATCAGGACAAAAGAAAAGTCTGGCTGCAATTAAAGCATTTTATCCATTCATTTTTCTATAATTTATCTAGATATCTATGCAGTCTATTTTAAAATAAGACATTTAGTAGGGAGTTTATTGTAGTTTTCTGACACACAGACATTCATTAACTCTGAGCAGTAACCAAGACAAAAGAAAAGGGAGATCATTGGCCTTGCTTCAGAAATGAGGAAACTGGTTCACAAGGACACAGAGCATACTCAAAGTCCAGATGAGCAAGAAGTTGTTAAAAGTGGGCCTCGAGGCCTCGAACCCGGTTTCTTGTGGCTCAGTCCACTCCTCCAAGGCAGCACTAGAGTACTCTGGTCCAAGACAGTTCAACTGTGGCCTCAACAAATCCAGAGTTTTTAATTACTTGAAGGAGAGAGATGTCCTGGCCAGAAAGTGCTAAGAGTAGACCTTAGGCAACAAAGAAATACTCAGAAGAAGCTTTTTAAGATTGTGGTCTGAATTTTACATTTCTGCTTATATTATATCTTTTGGACAGCATTTTTGGATTTATGTCTTTTGAATTACTCTCAAATTTCAGATCATGTCACATTAAACAGCATGATAACTTTACATTTTTTAAAGTTCCTGTGCCTCCGGAGGCCTAGACCTTGTCTTATGTACACAGTGTATTCCCTTCCTTTATTTTTCTGTTTTCTCCTCTTCCAACTAACCCCCCATAGTCAGGTAGTAGCAAAGCATGATCAAGAGATCACACTATATCAAAGATGGTAACAGCATGAGAAAAAAAACCCCACCACATCAGGGAGTGTGCATGTTATGAACAAACAAGAAATTTGAGACAAGGGCAGATGACAGTGTTTCCCATGCATGCACCTGTTGGTCACCCTCAAGGGCTGGAAATGTGCAGTTCTGGTTCTGTAAGCTCTGCTCCATTGATGCCTAAAGGCACCTGTTTCCTGCTTAGTGGAAGACCTGGAAGAGCAGGACAAGGAAGAGAAAATGAGGGGAGAGTCCTGTTTACCCCCACAGAAAGCGGATTCCTTTGGGGATGCAGGGGAGAGATAAATATAGGGAATTTTTGTGGGAGCTTAGTGATTTCTTTAACCTGGTATTTGAATAAAAACTGAGACCAAAAAGAGTTTAACTCTAAGTAATATTTTGCTTAAGATTTATGGCTGTAACCTGTACATATGATAAAAGACAAATTATGTGAATAAAAACTTAATCCTCAATTCAAATGAACACAGTGACTATGAAACACTCTATAAAGTGACATAATGAAATCTAAACTAGAATTCACCAATGTGTCAAGAGCATGGCATTTTTAATTTCTCCTTCTCATTATATTCTATGTTTATACCATATCTCAAACAAATCAGGAAAAATATTATGAAAATGTAAAGGTTACTAATACCCATAATTGATTTGCTTTTACATTACTGAAACTTTTTCAAAATTCCAGTTATAATAATAAAAACATTTAAAACGGAGCTGTCACCATTTCAAAAACAATTTAAAAATCAATTTTATGTTTCCATTTGTTGAAAAAAAACAAAGACTCAAATATGAAAACATAGTTTATTTTCTCATTCAGGCTTTTGTAGTTTATTTTTACAAAATAGCAGACAAAATTTGGTTCTTTATATTAATACAGAATATGTAATGCATATCGAAATATATAGCACTTAAGTTATAAACACATAGCAAAATCAGCATCACTTCAACAGCAACCATGTATGTCACATAATTAGGATTTCTCAGAAGATCAACATTGTTTTCAGCTTGAAGATGTATATAGTCTTTGATGCTTTATGTTAACTAGTATTTACAAAACTAGTCTAAAAACTACCATCACCTACAAAAGTGATGAGCTTTAGGATACAATTTTGCTTTCATGCCGTAATAGGGACTTAGAATTATAGAAAGCCAGAGGGAAATAATCATGTCAGTGCAACTGCAGGAGGTGGACCTACTAAATTGCGATTTAACGATGCACGCTTTCGAATCTTCGGTTGTTGGTTTCCTTATGATCCAGCTATCTCTTAATCCAGGTTAGATGATCACCCCGATCATCTAACTGTGATAGAGGGAAGCTGCATAGGGGCTTTCTTCATCTCTGAAAAAAATACATTCAGTATAAATCAGTGCTTAAAAATGATATTCAAAAAACTAATATACATACTTATTATATAAGTTAATATCCATTTGCCAAAGAAGGGTATATAAATTTAAAATATTTTGTATATCAATTATAATATTTTGCATGTCCTGGAAGTTATATGCGATGCAAATACTCATTAGGATGGACCTTATTGGGACGCCTGGGTGGCTCAGTTGGTTAAGCGGCTGCCTTCGGCTCAGGTCATGATCCCAGCGTCCTGGGATCGAGTCCCGCATCGGGCTCCTTGCTCGTCAGGGAACCTGCTTCTCCCTCTGCCTCTGCCTGCCATTCTGTCTGCCTGTGCTCGCTCTCTCTCCCTCGCTCTCTCTGACAAATAAATAAATAAAATCTTTAAAAAAAAAAAAAAAGATGGACCTTATTATCTGCATTTTATTGGCATCTCAGTTATTGGAATAAAGAAGGGTATTTGTAAAAAAATATTTATCTATTCTTATATATTTACATTTTTCTATTCCATTTAAATAAAACATTTTAAATTATAAAATGATTACATTCATATTTATTTATATTTTTTATATTCCACCTTTTCCTCAAAAGGACTCGATGTGCCTACAACAAAAAAGCATACACACAATAAGATGAGTTAGACAGAAATAGAAACTCAGGACTAAGGAAAGGAGAACAGTACAAATATATTAACCATAAGAAATACTGTAGTAGCTGAACTGAACATCAGTTTTAGTTGTTAGCTTTCTGGAGCCAGGGTTAAAAAGGAAACACAATAGCTTGTGCCATTCTTGGATTCATAAAGGAAAAAGAAAACCAATTCTGTAGGAGAGAGAAAGATTTGCCCGAGTACCAAATTAAAGAACAAAAAAAACAGCTCACATGAAAAACACCCAGTAACAAATAATGGACAATGTCTTTGACAAATTACATTAGGATCAGTATTTCACAAGGAGCTGCCCTTCCCAGGGCAGTCCTTCCTTTGATGGGATAAACTAGATGTTTCTGCTTGGCTGCTATCCAGAATTGCTTGCTGGATAGTTACACTACTAAAGCAAAGCAGCAAACTTTTTATAATAAATAACAGGGACAAAAGCAAGTATACTGCAACAGATAACGCCCTATGCAGAATGCAGGAGCTCTTTTTACACCTCACATATTGAAAATCACTTTCTAGAATTAAAATAGTTTTAATTTTTTTTTATTTTTTTAAAGACTTCATTTATTTATTTGACAGAGAAAGAGAGAGCGAGCACAATCAAGTGAAGTGGCAGGCAGAGGGAGAGGGAGAAGCAGGCTCCCTGCCGAGCAGGGAGCCTTACGCGGGACTCGATCCCACGACCCGGGATGAACTGAGCGGAAGGCAGATGCTTGACTGACTGAGCCACCCAGTTACCCCTGAAATATAGTTTGTGTTTTTTTTTAAAGATTTTATTTATTTATTTGACAGACAGAGATCACAAGCAGGCAGAGAGGCAGGCAGAGAGAGAGAGAGGAGGAAGCAGGCTCCCTGGGGAGCAGAGAGCCCGATGTGGGGCTCGATCCCAGGACCCTGGGATCATGACCTGAGCCGAAGGCAGAGGCTTTAACCCACTGAGCCACCCAGGCACCCCTGAAATATAGTTTTTAAAGCAAAAGGAAAAAAAGGAAAGAGAAGAGCAAAGAGAGAAAACAAAACACAACAAAACTTAGCCAAGCAAGGATATCGTAAGAGTAATTTATTCAACCTCTGACATTTTACCAACATATTTTTACCTGCTCTCTTCTTTTAGTTTCTTGGCTGCCTGTGTTGACAACTTAATCTGCAAGTCTAGTCTCTGCAGGAAATCTCTAGCTGACACTTCTTCAGGTTGTACAGGCTGAACATCAGATTCTTGAGGACTGGGAGGAGAAAGGTCTTCCCCAGCTGCTACGGGCTCTTCTTCATGAGAAAAACTGCTACCAACAGTTTCACTTTCTGGAGAATCTACTGAGTTAAGTCCATTAAACAACAAAGGCTTCTCTGATATAACTGGGATGTTCAAAGTTTTCTTCAGAAATATACAATCATTGGTAAACAGTTTATTTGCCCTTTTAATCTGTTCCATCTAAAATATAAAAAAGGAAACACAGAGTTAGATATAAGTAAATCCATTAGTAGGGTTTATTACATAAACAGAACTAAAACTATCCAGGTTTAGAATATGTGCAACACTTTCTCTGGATTTGAGAGTCTTAATTTGGGTTTAGTCACTTCCCCAGGTACTCCTGGTTATTTCAAGAGTAGTCAGGAAATTGTTTGCCACTTTTAAAAAGGAAAGACTCATTCCCCCCCCCCCCCACTATAATATTTGCCCTACAAGGCAGCTTTTACCAAGCAGCCTTAAATCCCTGAAGTTAAAGAATGTGGAACTTTTAGCTCATCTAATAATTTCTATTCGTGTTTTAACATTTCTGTTATTTGATTTAAAAAAAAAAAAACGAGTACTATTCTTTTATTTACAGAGTGTTTCTGGGGTCTCTGGAATTGTGTCTGGTAAATATAATGGAAACAGGAGCTGATACAGGGATAAATACGAGCATTTGCAAGAATGGTGTGGACTGAGACTGCGGGCATTAAGAAAGGCCTCACAGACAAGGTGGGGTTCTGATTTTGATTCTTTTGACTTTACATGGACCTTGAAGAACAGGTAGAAGTGGTACAGGTAAGGAAAGGAGGTGGGGAGTGTATTACATACACTATGTCCTATTTCCACCCAAGGAGCAGGCATTTGAAGATCCACTTTACAAATAAAAGGAAAAAAGTCAGAGAGACTACGGACCATGGAAGGATCATACATTGGCGACGAAGAAGCTAGAATTTAATAGTTACTACCCGCCCCCCTCCCCCCACAAACTCTTTCCTAGCCTGCAGATGCCTCCCACAGACCTCAGCCATGGGGATGGGAGGCGGGGGTGGGAAGGGAGAATGGAATCTACACAGGATCTCATGTAACCTCCACAACAGTTCTGCCATCCAGACACTGTCATCTCCTTTTTGCAAACGAAGCAATGGAGACTCCAGAGGGGTGACTGGCATGCCCAAGTCCACAGCGCTGCAAGTCTGCTGCAGAACCTGGGGCCTGCCGACCTCCAGGCTTCCAGCCGGATACTGTCCTGCGCTGGGCTCTGCACGGGCCCCGCACCCGCTCAGTCTCTTCACAGCCCGGTCTGGTGAGGCAGGGAACCGAGACGGTTTGGAAAGATTGCTGAGCTGAGCGCGCAGGCTTGGGAACCTAACAGACCTGGTTTCAAACCCCAGCTCCACCAACACCAACCACCTCCACGTGTGTCAAATAGGTGTCACCCACCCTTCACGGGGGTGTGTACACACACTCGCACAGAGGAGATGGAGAGGTAGGTAGGTAGGTAAGCAGGCAGACAGACACAGAGACAGACAGGATGTCTAAGAGAGAAAGAATACTGAGCAGAGCCCCTGACAGCAGATGACACTACTCTCTATTTTCCAGTGAAGAAGTTAAGGCACACAACAGAGGACTGATTTGACCAAGTGCCTAAGGCTCTTGAAATGTGTGAGCTGGAGGGGTGCCTGGGGGGCTCAGTTGGTTAAGAGTCTTTCAGCTCAGGTTGGCATCTCAGGGTCCTAGAATCGAGCGCTGCGGTGGGCTCCCAACTCAGCGGAAAACCTGCTTCTCCTTGGCTCTCAGCCCTTCTCCCCTCATGCTCCTGTGCACACACTCTCTCTCTCAAATAAATAAAATCTAAAAAAATAAAAAATAAATGTGTGATCTGGGATTTTTTTTTTTTTTTAAGATTTTATTTATTTATTTATTTATTGACAGACAGACATCACAAGTAGGCAGAGAGGCAGACAGAGAGAGGGGGAAGCAGGCTCCCCACTGAGCAGAGTGCCCGATGCGGGGCTCGATCCCAGGACCCTGAGATCATGACCTGAGCCTAAGGCAGAGGCTATAACCCACTGAGCCACCCAGGCTCCCCATGAGCTAGGACTTCTGTCGGACTCTGAAGTCCCTACAACAGCAGGATAAAAGTGCATGACTAATGGGACCAAATTATGGGATCCTTTAATGCCAAATTGTGAGTGAAAAAATTAGATTCTACATCAAAGAGCCTGAAAAACAAGAGTCGATCACTAAATGAACCCTATATCTCTTGATTTCTTACTATAAATTGAGTCTACACAAATGGTACACATAAAGCTTTTTTTTTTTTCTTTTAAAGATACTACATTAAAGTATATTTTGTGTGGAGTGGGGTAGTCTTTTGTGTTCTAGCTTCTGATTAAAGGAGAGAAGGTAAGGGTGAAGAAGAAAGGCATGAATAGGCCAGTGCATTTAGGAGACAAAATTAAAATCTGAAAATCCTAAGTATCTCTGGTCTGGTAGGCTTTTATTTAAGAGATATAAATAACTTGAATACCTTATCATAACAGGTTCAGGTGTATTCTACTCTGCCTTTAACACCCCTTATTTTTTTTACTTTATTTTAGTTTTTTTACCAGCTAACATCTACCTCCTCCATCTTAGTATGTGGGCTTCCAATGGCACTGAACAACTCCCCCCACACACACACTCCAAGGGGATCATATGACTCATTCTTGCCCTTTGGAGTGTCACAATGTCCTGGCTTTCATGATAGGTCATAGTCCCACAATTCAAAGACAGAGGCAGACTTTTGCTGGGTCCGGGGGTGGGGGGTTGCGGGGGAATCCTGTATTTTTTCTGCTGGAAAGAGCTGCCATCCTTCCACCTCACGGAACCTGAGGCAATCTGGAAGGAGAGCAATCAGTCCTCTGAAGCAAAGCCTAAAGCCAGAATTCCCTAGGGCCTTTCAGTTCCATGACCCAATAAACACCATTTTTTGTTTGTTTTTTGTTTTTTGCTTAAGCTAATCTGAGTTAGGTCTTCTGTCACTTGTAAGTCAAAGAACCTTCCTTGATACAGTGCCCTTCGAAATGCTTATTGGCAGGGGCCTATAATTTTCTGACAATAATGATGGAGGACAGAAACTGACAGGAACACCAGATCTGAGTGCTGAGGCAGGGCTGAGAATATCAAGCATAAACTGTGAATTCCTTCAGGACAAGCACTTTTATTTCTATATCTTCCCTGGGGGTAACAAAGACCTGGTACACAGTAAGTGCTTAGGATAGAAGGATGGAAAGATGGATGGATGAATTAATTAAAACAGGTCAGAGGAGGGACACCTGAGTGGCTCAGTCATTGGGCATCTGTCTTCGGCTCAGGTCATGATCCCAGGGTCCTGGGATCAAGCCCTGTATTGGGCTCCCTGCCCGGCCGGAAGCCTGCTTCTCCCTCTCCTATTCCCTCTGCTTATGTTCCCTCTCTCACTGTGTCTCTCTCTGTCAAATAAATAAAATCTTAAAACAACAACAACAACAAAACAGGTCAGAGGAATAGGTATAAAGTTGGTTAAGTGTCTGCCTTGGGCTCAGATCATGATCCCAAGTTCCTAGGATCAAGCCCCATGTCAGGCTCCCTGTTCAGCGGGGAGTGTGATCTCCTCTGCCTCTCCCCCTGGCTTGTGCTCTCACTCTCTCTCTAATAAATAAGTAAATAAATATTAAAAAAAAAAAAAAAGATGAACTCAGGGAAGTAACCAGAAAGGGACCGTGAGTCATCAGTTGTGTTAGTGACTCTCCCTTTTAATCCATCCCCCCACCCAATCCATCCCCAGCTCTTCTTGAGCCTGTTCTGAACCCGGGAGGCTGACCTCTTAAAAACTGCTTTATTTAAGCCCCCTTGTCCTTGTAATTCCAGTGCATGTTCCAAAGGAAGTCATCAGCAGAAAGATACAGCACCATGACTCCAGGGGCTGCACTCTTCTATAGCAGAGTTGCTGCCAGGTAACCATTCCCTCGTCCAAGGCTCCAGCCCTCCTCGTGTGGGGTACACCATGTCTTCTTCTTGCCCTTCAAGCCTTGGGGTAATGTCTTCCTGCTATTGCTAGTCTCAGGTGCTTCACCATCCCTTGTTGGTTCCCTCAACCCTGCTCATACTTCTGTAAATGTTCCTTCAGGAAATTCTCTTCGGCCACACCCCCCATGCCCACTATCTGTTTCCTGTCAGAACCCTGACCCATACATCTTTCATTCAAAACAAGACAGCCCACCACAGCTAGGTGAAGGGCCAATGACAGGGACCACAAGACGAGGCGACTGAGTCAACAGCTGGGTATGGTCAAGGAGCACAGGGAATGAAGGGCAGGATTCCCTAGTTCTTGTGATCGGCCCATTGTTTCACCCATAGAACTGCCTCTTTAGCCTATGAGCTTCCTGAAGTCAGAGACTACGCCGTCTCCATCTCGGTGTCACCAGCAAGCATTTAAGATGTACATTCACCCTATAGACTAGACGGGATATCCAGACATAGCATCAACGTGGGGACCAACCTAAGGACTGGTAGATCTGAGTTTGAAGATGAAATGAGCCTAATACAAGGTAGTTTGAAACAAGGGCTCCAGGGCCATACTTTCTGGGTTCAAATCCTGGCTTTGCCACTTTCTAATCATTCACTATTCTGTTTTATTTCCTGTAAAGTAAGGATAATAGTACCTTCCACACAATATGATCCTTATCAGGGTTATACGAATTAACTCATGTATTTAAGATAATAGGATAATGCATAGCCCCCAGGAAACCCTCCAAAACGATGATAATAGCTGCTATCTTGTTATTAAATTTGCTTAACAATGAGAAAATAACAAGTAAGGGCAGATTCTAACATGTATTTAGCAAATGAGAAGGAAGGAGGTAGGAACTTCTCACAATAAAAAATATTTCTCCTACAAAGTAAGAAAATATAAAAAAAATTTTCACCAAACCAAGCCCAGATAATTAGCCTCATACGTTGTCACTGCCCTGAGGTGTGTGAGCTCTATATTGTCCCCCGCCACCCAGCAAAGGTGATAAATTTGACCTTAACTTATTCTCCTTTACAAGTGGTGGCTTGAACCTACAGAACAGGCTGCAAACTCTGGACTTAAAGTTAAGGAATAAATCAGTCATGCAAAAAAGCCAGGTGCGGGGGGGGGGGAGGTGGGAAGCAGCATTCCAATGAGAAAGAGCAGATGCAAGACCCCAGCACAGAGAAGAAAAAAAAAATAGTGTGGCTGAAGTATATAGGGAGTAATGAACAAAACTCTAGACCACATAGGGCCTTGGATGCCAAGGTAAAAAAGAAAAAAAAAAGATTTTATTTTATTTACTTATTTTTTAGGATTTTATTTATTTATTTTAGAAAGCTGGATGGGGAGGAGAGAGAGAGAGAAAGAGAGGAGTACACGCATGAGGGTGGGGAGGGGCAGAGGGAGAGAGAATCCAAAGCAGACTTCCTGCTGAGCTCGGAGCATGACTCTGGGCACAATCCCAGGACCCCAAGATTATGACCTGAGCTGAAATCAAGAGTCAGACACCCAACCATCCAAGCCACCCAGGAGTCCCCAAAATTGGTTTCTATTTCAGATGTGATGAGAAGCCACTGGAGGGTGAAGAAAGGGAGCAACGCAATCTGATTACAGTTACAGATCATTCCAGCAGCTTTGTGGAAAATGGATTAGCAAGAAAGAGGCACTAGTGGAAACAGGAAGCCTAGTCATGGAGAAAACCTCACCAGCACAGATAAGAGATGAGATAATCCCAAACAGTGAAATGATGTTTTAGGAAAGTTTTACACTTTTATCTGAACATAGATGGGTCTAATGCTCTGGGAATGCCACCTCACATAAAGCTAAGAAAAGTCATGATCCAACCCAAGGGAAGAGCTGGAAAACTCTGTAACTTCCCCACCTGCCCTCTGTTCAACACTTCCTAATACCCAATTTTTATTTTATTACTTATTTATTTACACAAGGACAGAAGTAGTTCAGATGCTATCCTGTGAAAGTTTGAAACTCCTCTGAACTTTTGTCTCCTAGATTTAGAACTAGAAACCTGGTGTTGAAAGATCCTGTTAAAAGTTACAAACTTTTGGGCGCCTGGGTGGCTCAGTGGGTTAAGCCGCTGCCTTCGGCTCAGGTCATGATCCCAGGTCCTGGGTTCGAGCCCCACATTGGGCTTTCTGCTCAGCAGGGAGCCTGCTTCTTCCTCTCTCTCTGCCTGCCTCTCTGCTTACTTGTGATTTCTCTCTGTCAAATAAATAAATAAAATCTTTAAAAAAAAAAAAAAGTTACAATCTTTCAGGTCAACTGGGTGACTTAGTAGGTTAAGCATATGATTCTTGGTTTTGGCTCAGGTCATGATCTCAGGGTCGTGAGATTGAGCCCTGTGTGGGGCTCTGTGCTGGGCGTTGTAGAGCCTGCTTAGGATTCTCTCTCTCCTTCTCCCTCTGCCCCTCTCCCCTTCTCTCTCTCTCTTTCTCTCTCTCAGGAAAAAAAAAGTTAAAGTTTTTCAATAAGAGGAGGCGGTGTCTAGCAGAGTTCTTCCTAAATGAATGAGCTTCCTGGAGAAATAAAGAGGTGCCCTCATTAAATCTCATCCAGTGCACACACACACTTGTCAGGAGCTACAGAAATAACTTAAACACTGAGGCTCTTAACCCTGGAAGTCCACCATTCCCAAGGCTCAGTGATTACGTGAATGGTCAATGTCCCAGTGTGTTCTAATTCTAGCATGCTTAACTGCCATTGTTACAGAAGGCCATCAAGTTTTGTTGTTAAAAACACACACAGAATAACTACAGCTGCTTCAAGTTTTGGATATCACAAGGATTTGATTTGTTACAGGCTTTGAAATTGCAGTTTTCTGGCACAGTCCCAAAGCAGACCTGGTTTGTGTTAGGAACACATAAAGCAGGGAACAGTACATTAGAACTCTTAGAAGACATTATGATCCCTTTCCTCCATCCTCCCCAATATATACTCTTTCCTCCACTCTATTGCTAGATTTATCCTTCTGTTAAAAAAAAAAAAAAGATTTTATTTATTTATTTGACAGAGGGAGAGAGAGCAGGAGAGCACAAGCAGGGGGAGCAGAATACAGAGGGAGAGAGAGAAACAGGCTCCACTCTGAGCAGGAAGCCCGATATGGGGCTTGGGCCCAGAACCCAGGGATCAAGACCTGAGCCAACAGTACTCGCTTAACGAGCTGAGCCACCCAGGCACCCCTATAGTTACCCTTCTAAAACAATGCTGGATCATACCAGGCCTTGGGTGGATGGTGGAGAATGGATTACTTTTGGGGAAACTGAAACCCAAAACCAAAACAGAACCCAACTCCTTGGGCCTTTTTAAAAAACTATTATTCAATTTATTCAAACAAAAAAAAAGTTCACCTATTTCTCCCACCCCTCTGTCCAACATTTTCTAACACCCAATTAATGTTGAGAATAGACAGTATGACCTTTTTAGAGTGACACAGAACTACCCTCTATTTCTTGTAGGCAGACGAATAAGAGGTAGATATAGCAATTGAATTGTTTTCATTTCAAAAGTCTCTCTCTGGGGCACCTGGGTGGCTCAGTGGGTTAAAGCCTCTGCCTTCGTCTCAGGTCATGATCCCAGGGTCCTGGGATCGAGCCCCACATCGGGCTCTCTGCTCATCGGGGAGCCTGCTTCCCTCTGCCTGCCTCTCTGCCTACTTGTGATCTCTGTCAAATAAATTTTAAAAATCTTAAAAAAAAAAAAAGTCTCTCTCAATCAGGATTGAATAGCATGATTCAGTCAAATTGACTGGTCCCCAAGAAACAGATTACAGAATAATTAAGAGCTAACAAGATGGCCACAAGATCAACCATCATGACATTAGGTAGAATGAGCACCACTGATAAGTTAAAAACAACTTCTTTACAATGATTCCCCTGTAAATACATTTTGTAAAGGTGAACTGAGTCTGGAGGGAACTCACAAAACTTCCCCCTATAAAAGTATCTCAACAGCAGCTGCTGGGCACAGCCAGGAACCTTCCACAAAGGCTACTCTGTTCAGCCTCATCAAGCCACTAGCCTAACAGTGAAAACAGCGTTCAGAATTTCTGTTTCTACCTCTCCATTCCTTAAGAAAGACAAACCTTTCCAACAACATTTCAGGATACATAATAACTAACATTTACCCAGCACTGTGTGGCTTATAGAATATATTCATACATACATACAACTTTCATTTGATTATTATTTTACAGAAAACTAAAGACTTACATATGAAAGGACTCTCTCAAGGTCCTTTTCCAGTAAGTGCTAGATTCACCAGTCGCACCACTGTCTTACTCTCACTCTTAAGTCCTAGGTGTTGGTGGCAATCGGATTCCTTCACTGCCATGTGCTAATAGGGAAAAGGGTTTACTTCTTTCCCACACTATCTCGGAAGAAATATGAGATTCCATTTATATGAAATGCCCAGAAAAGGCAAATCTATAGATTAGAATGTATATTTGGGGGCTGCCTGGGGCTAGAGAAGGAAACAGAAGTAAGGTCAGTGGCACAGGGATCTTTTCAGAGTGATGGCACTGTTCTAAAACTGGATTGTGGTGATGACTGCACAACTCTATAAACTCACTAAAAGTCCTTGAATTGTACACTTAGAATGGGTGAATTTTGTGGTATGTAAATTATATGTCAGTGAAACTGTTTTTTGGGTTTTTTTTAAAGATTTTATTTATTTGAGAGAGAGAGAGCATGGGGGGGAGGTGAGAAGCAGACTCCCTGCTAAGCAGGGATTTGGACATGGGGCTCCATCCTAGGACCCTGAGATCATAACCTGAGTGGAAAGCAGAGGCTTTACTGACTGAGCCACCCAGGCACCCCAAAATTGTTTTATAAAAAAGAAAACATGAGGATTCTTGGGATTCTCCCTCTGTCCCTCCCCACTAAAAATAAAATAAAATAAAATAATAAAAAAGAATACGTGAGAATCTATTAAATCCCAAGCTACTAAAGTCCATTTTTTTTTTTAAGATTTTTTATTTATTTATTTGACAGAGAGAGATCACAAGTAGACGGAGAGGCAGGCAGAGAGAGAGAGAGAGAGGGAAGCAGGCTTCTTGCTGAGCAGAGAGCCCGATGTGGGACTCGATCCCAGGACTCTGAGATCATGACCTGAGCCGAAGGCAGCGGCTTAACCCACTGAGCCACCCAGGCGCCCCCTAAAGTCCATTTTTTAAGATTTTATTTATTTGACAGAGAGAGAGATCACAAGTAGGCACAGAGAGAGAAAGAGTAGAGAGAGAGAGAGAGAGAGAGAGGAGGAAGCAGGCTCCCCGCCAAGCAGAGACCCTGATGTGGGACTCGATCCCAGAACTCTGAGATCATGACCTGAGCTGAAGGCAGAGGCTTAATCCACTGAGCCACCCAGGCGCCCTACTAAAGGCCATTTTACCATACTTCTCATTATATGTTGCACTATTAATTTATGGTTCTCTTGCCTTTGATCAGCAAGGATCAACAATTTCTATCAGCAAGGGCCTAAAGTTATGAACACAAAAGATGTACATATACTTACATTTCTAATTCACAACCTTGTCCCTAAAATGACAATCATTTCACCTTGTCTCAGCAAGGTGACTTCTGTTCAGGGAAGTGTGAAGAAGCAACTAGGTTTAACAGCTCACTGGAAGAAAGTGAGAAGACTCTGGGAATAAAACCGGACAGTAAGTAATTAAGGGCACTGGAAGCAAGGTGGCCTCTGGAGAGGGGAGAGGATAGGCAAGCTGCCAGGAGGAAGCAAAGAGACAATGAAAAAGTTAATGCAAATAATACGTCTCCTCACTGCCTCCTGCTCACTTTTGTTTGTATACTGTTCTCTAGATGTTTTTTCAGGGTTTCCAAACAAAAAGTTCACAGTGGCTGCCTGGAGCCATGAGCTTCCTCCCAAAGTTTGCATCCAACTGAGAGGAGCTAGGATCACCACAAACATCACAGCTAAATCTAGAACACTGGGTTAGGGCAAGGACCTTAAGTCTCAGGAGAGATAGGCACAGCCAGGGAAATTCCAGCCCAAGCAAATTCAAGTCTGAGATCTACATCGTATTTAGTAGTTTCTCACCTTAGCCCAAATAGTTTCAGTTTCCCAGACCACTTCCTCAAATGCCTCTTTGGTAGAGATGCTCAAAAGTAAACCTATGTTTATTTCAATGTCAAGATTTCCTGCCAGTAGAAGGGGAGAAAACCAGCACCAATCTTGCTGTAGGCTTGAAAGCCAGCCTCAAATCACACTTCGCAAATCCAGTCACTCAACCCCTACACGGGCTCTGTCTTTCAGGGTCTGCTCAACTCCAGGGCCCAGTGACTTCACTCCAGGCAGGCCTGCGGATTAGGTCCATACATATGTGGAGGGCCTGCATGTGCCAGACTCGGGCTAGGCAAGGAATGTACAGAGATGAGTTAGACAAGCAACCTGGCTTCTCGAGTAGCTACAGGCTAGTGGAAATCAGCAGTAGACAAAACTCATCATGAATAATAGGAGAAAAGCATGTATCATCCTGTAATCCCTGCATGTAGCACAAGGACTCAAACAAACCAGGCTCAATAAAACCAAGTAAAAAAAATAATAATAAATGCTAGTTATTAATAACTAAAATGACTTTAAAAGGGATGTGGGAAAGGTTCTTTCGATATTTTCTAAGGCACTGGCCAAACAACCTCGGTCCACCAGGCATCAGGCCTGGCCAGGCTCTCCAACATCTGCATTCTTCTTTCCTATAGAGAAGCCTTCTGGATGCCTGGGCCCATCTCTACAGCAGAAATACTCAAATGAAATAGTAAACAAATAAACAGAAAATATATAGTATATATATAGTATCAACAAATCATCTAGAATCCAACCCCTTCCCACCACTTCCTTTTCCGCTGCTTTGGTCCAGACTGCCATCCTCTCACCTGCATTATTACAAAGCCTTTATCCTATCTGGTCTCCCTGCCTTGGCACTTCCTGGGCTACAGCCTGTTCTCAAAGCAGCAGCCAGAGTGATCCTCTTAATGCATAAATCAGATCATGTCATTCTTCTGTTCAAATTCCTCCACTTTCCAACTCACTCAGAGAAAGAGCCAAAGTTCTTACAATGGCCTTCAAAGCCCTAAGTGATCTGGTTCAAATATACCCTATTACATTGTAAACATCAGGTACACTATTCCTGGAACTTGCCAATTATGCTCCCTTCTCGGGGCCTTTGCAGCACTTGCTATTTCTCCTGCCTGGAATGTTCTTCACAGACATCTGCACACCCCCCACCCCCTTGCCTCCTTCTCAGTGAGGTCTTTGTGGTCACACCATTTTAAATTACAGCCACCTCCACTAGCCCTCCTTCTCTCCTTTCCCTGCTTTATTTTCTTTCATTTTGCTTATCAATACCTGACCTATAACATATTTTGTTTGTTTACTTACTGTCTCCATTAAGATATAAGTTCCATGAGGGCATGGATTTCTATTTATTCACTAATGTATCACCAAAAAGATAGAAGGTGGGGAAAAAAGAAAAATAAGATGAATAATAAATACTGTTGGGAACACAAGGCAGGGAAGGGGAAAGGGGGTATGAGGGAGGGCTGTAATTTGACAGAGAGTAGTCAGGAAGACCTCATGGAGGAGACATGCAAACAAGAACTTGAAGGCAATGAGGGAGCAAGTCACACAGCCAAGATCAGCCCTACATAATTTGCAGGGCCCAGTGAAAAGTGCAAATGTGGGGGCCTTGTTCAGAAACTATTAAAAATTTCAAGATGGTGGGGAACCTGGCTGGCTTAGTCAGTTAAGCATCCACCTTTGGCTCAGGTCATGATCTCTGGGTCCTTGGGACTGAGCCCTTTAAACAATAATTTAAATATGCTTATGACCTCGGCAGTCGATATTAGAAACTTAACTAATTTAACTTCTTTCTGTTCAATCAGGGAAAGAAAAAAACTTCTCTCCCTTTTTAGGTCCTACGTAAAATCTCAATTTACTATGAGTAAATCTAATTAATGCCTCCATTAATTAAAGCACTAATGTCACTTCACTGTTACAGTAACAATTATCACTTCTACTGTTTCTACATAATCAGTGGAAGTCTCTCTAAAAATTTCATCAACTATAGTTCAGGACCTAAAGTAAATAATATACATGTAATAAACCAGTGGTTCTCAATGAAGAGTGAGTTTCTTCCTAGGGAACACTTGGCAATCTCTCAATGGGGGGTGGGGGTCCTACTGGCATCTAACAGGCAGAGGTCAGAGATGCTATTAAACATCCTACAATGCACAGCACGACTCCCACAACAAAGAATCTGTAAGTATGTATGTAAGGCCCATAATATCAATAGTGCTGCAGTTGAGACTGTGGCCATACATTATAGTTCCCAATTCATTATACTTGAGCTTAACATCTTAAAATCAAGTCTTTTTGAAAGTAGTGAAAAATCTAGTTTACACCTTAACCATAAAGGGTGATAAGGTTATGAGTAACAGGATCTACAGTGAGAAAAAACATAGATTAGAAAGCATCTGATCAAAGGTAGAGAGCCCCTCTGAGCAGATGTTTAGGAGTTCTAAGCCACTCAGGTGCAGCCAAGTAGGGCACTGGCCTGGAGAGACTGCTGTGGGTAGGCACCAGGGAAATAACACTTCTCTAGAGATAATGGGTTCCTGGTACAGTCACCTTGGCCCAGTAGGTATGACATACAGAAACCATACAGAAGAGACCTTCTTTTTTCAATAACCAAGATGCTAAGAGAGCTCTTGATAAGACTAGGATAGAAACAAGGGTGGAAATCAGAAGTAGTATCTAGATAAAAGCAAATGCCTTATCACTGTGCTAACTCAAGCTGTTCTCAATGAAAAAACATACTCAGATAATATCCTTACCTCTCACCCCTCTTCCCATCTGTAAAAAAGTTAATTACACCTACCTCCAAGGCTCATTAGGAAAACCAAATTGAATAAAAACAGGATGGAACAGGACAAATGTAATGCCTGGCACACAGCAGGCATTCAGCAGAAGGTAGTTACTGATATGCCCCAACTCTGCTTTCCTCTGGCCTTCACCCAAACCAGGCCTTATTGATGTACATAACAATGGCAGTTCTACGTTCACGTTTAGAAACTCCCAGGCAGATGGAAAGGGACTATCCATAGCATGATAATATCAGTATATGCCTGCACAGCAAGATTCCTGGTCTCAAAATGTTTAAATGATAAGACCTGCCAGGTAAACATACAGTACCAACTTGAAGGTGCAAAATAAATTAGTCTCTGTCATTCTGTGAAGGGCCAGAAAGAGTTTCACTTTAAGAGAAAGATACAGATAAGATCGCCTTTCTTCCCATCAGTGTCTAAGGTGTTTCAGGAAAGAACATTGAAAACTGATACAGAACTCAAATGTAAAAAGGCCATCACATGGCTCAGAGTTAATTATAAGTAATTTTAATGAGACAGTATGCTCCCTTGGGTTTCCATGTTCTTCCCAGAGGTGTAATGCAATATACCTAGGACACACACACTTATAAATTTATAATAAACACAGCTCTCCAGCTCACCTAGACCCCAGTTCTGGGCTGCTGCTTGGCGACAGGTGTCACATTCACAGTTGCCCGTGAGCCCAGGGGTGTAATTTCACTTCTAAATAAAGCAGCAGCATCGATTAAACCAGAACCATCCTGCGGAAACAACCGTACCACCCCTGACTCGTCTCCGCGCTTGTTTACAGACAAAATTCTCTGCCCGAGTCCACACCTCAGCTCGGCTCTAAGTAAATATGCACTACGGCAGTGTGATCTGGACTGAAACTCGGGTGAACATGGCTCCCTGGTCGGCTCTGGCCTGCCTCGCCCAGTCGGGCAGGACGCCGAGAACTCGATGCACCTACCTGGGGAGGGAGCCTGGGCGGCCTGCCTCTCTGGCCGCAGAACCATCTTCTGCGACCGCGGCGGCGGCCCTCAGCGCGCCGTGGGCAAGCGCCAAGGACCGGAGAGCCGCCCGCGCGACCCCCGGGCCCCCGGTCCCTCCCCGAGCCCCCGCCCCCGAGCCCCCGCCCGGCCCCCGCCCCGCCGCCGCGGCGCGCCCTGCTCACCGTGACTCCGTACTTGAGCGCGATGCCCTGCAGCGTATCGCCGGCGCGGACCCGGTGCTCCACATGGCGCTCGATGACGCCGGCGCCCAGCGGCGCCCGCACGCTGGCCGTGCTGCCGTACGAGCGGGTCTTGGTGCGGGCCAGACTCAGCGACAGCTCGGCCTCCTCGGACTCGGAGCCCGAGCGCGAGCGCGGCGGCGGCGAGGGGGCCGAGGGCCGGGGCGCCCGGGGACCGCCTTCCCGCAGGGACAGCGCGGGCGACGAATCCGCCATGGGTCCCGCGGAGGCCGCCAGGTCGCGAAGCTCGCCAAGGGGGCGGCGCCTTGTGCGCCGCCGCCTCTTCTTCCTCCTCAGAGGGGCTGCGGCGGGCCGTTTCGCAGGGGCGGCGGGCTGGAGGCCGCGACGGGGAGCTGCGGGCCGGGCATGGCGAGCGCCCCCCTCCTGCGAGTCCCGCCTTCCCCGGGCGCACCTGCAAGCGGAAGAGCAAGACGAGATCCCGCAGCCGCCGGGCCGAGCGCCGCGGCTCCACCCTGCTCGCGGGTGCGGGGCAGGCCCTGCGGTGCGGGGAAACGGGGCGCGCTACCGCCCGCGGCCGCGGGGGCTAAGGGGGGGCCCACCCTCAGGCGTCCTCGGCGCAGCGGAACCCTGCGGCACACCCGCAGATGCTAGTGAGAGCCCTGCCCCCACCACGGCGAAACACCAGAGCTTCCCTCTGCTTCCTTTATCGATTCCCCAGCAGGCGCCCGCTTTCTCAGACCTCCAAGCTCTCCCACGAAGGGTACTTCCCTCCCCCCACCCGACTACCCTGATGACCTCAAAGTCCACGTCACAGAAAACATTAAGGCCATTAAGCACACAGTTTCTCCAGGCCCATCTCAACAGCCAGGAGGGTCCGGCCTTTCAACGTTACAGCAGGAGGGATAGGCCTTTGAACATTACACCAGGTGGGTCACCTCCAACCAACACTCCAGCTCTTTGGATTTCACTCCTTACTGCACACCCGTGCCAAACTGAATCCTGACCTGCCTGGAACGAGTGACCGGTTACGGTCAATTCTCCGGGGTCACTAGCTACATCCCATTCTCATGGCTCACTAAAATTTACTATCTGCACCCATCCTTTTTTTTACCCATTTCCTCTTTAAGACGCTGAAATCATAACTCCACAAAGTATTATCATTAAATCCACGGTTGACCTCATCTGTGTTCTTCATCTGAACACTTCCTCCTCAGCATGCTGGCTTCTGACAGTATTCTCCACAGAGTGGGTATGCATTTACTAGAGGCTGCCGCCACGATTTCTGTTGTACTCTGGACAGCTCTACAACAGGAGGTACCCAATATGCAAGTCAGGAGACTGGAAGTTTAATTCATTGGCTGAAGTTTCTCTGTGTCGCAGAGCTGGACAGAGGCAAAGGCACTAGAGCTTGGAGACACCACAAAGGATGGTAGAGAAGCAAGTGGTCCTCACATCACCCTCCCACTCAAAAATTCTTCAATGGCTCCATGTGGACAGCAGCATTAACACAACTCACATTGGCACCTAAAGTATTCTTTCTATTTTTATTATCCATGCACTGGTCATATCCCATCTACAACTTCTCCTGAACGCATCCCGCCAGACAGAACCAGTTGAACCTGCCCCTCTTGCCGACCTTCCTGTGTGCATACGCTATACACACCCCACCTATAATGCTACTCTTCTATATCCTGTCTTTTTTTTTAATTTAAGGCCCATCCCAAATGATACATCCTCCAAGAAATCTTTCCTGATTCTTGCCATGTGTCTTCCTCCCTTAGCCACCCAATCGTTATTGTTTCTCCACTGAACCCCAAGGCAGTTGGTACCTCTTGTTTAGCACTTGTGTTTTGTATCGTGTACTTATTGCCTCTACATGTTCTCCAGTGAGGCATAACTAGATTTTACTCATCTTTTTAGCACCAGCAGTGCTTAGCCCAGAGCCTTCAATAAAGCATCAAAAGTAGCTGAATGAAGGTGTGGTAAAAAGATCCCAAAAGCTAAATTAGATTATTTAGCAAGACTGTGCCATACATGAACTCTTGAGTGGTAACCATTGTGCCCATCCCAGGAACTATAAGAGAGAAAGAATCCCCTAGTTTCAATATATTATGAGATCAGGAAATACTTTAAGAAATTGTCCTCAAAGAATTCACAACCTAGTATTGAGAGCGCATATACCATGTCTTCCAGTGAGGAAAAGTTTACAAGAACTGGAAGTTTTTATTTAAAGAGTAATGAACTGGGTTATGAGAGGTGTGATTTGGTGCTCTTTGGGAAAAGTTCAATGATCAATTAATTGGGGAAACACTAACGAGCTATATTTCCCTTTCGGAGGTTCACAATGCACATTAGAATACTGAAGGTTCTAGAAGGCCTATAGTAAACTAAGCTATTAGGTTTGGCTTAACAATGTATTTCCCAAACTCATTTGACCACAGAACCCCTCTTTCTCAGTATTTTAGCAGTTTGGGTAGTGCTAAATTAAAGGGGTGAAACACAAGCCTATATAAGAAACCAGGAAGACGACTTGAGAAATCAGAGAATACCAAAAGATAGAAGAGTTGGTACCTAAAATAAGGGATAGAAAATGAGCCAGTTGGAAAAAGGTTAGGTGATGATCACTTAATTACATTATAAAATGACCAAGGCCTCTGTAAAAATGCAAAAAAAAAAAAAAAAGTACCACCAAAAATAGAGATTCAAAAGCCATCCCATCCCCCTTTCATAAGGATAAGTTTCTAAGCTGTCCTCAGTTATTTCCAACTTTTCCTCCCTTAAGAAATCCTGGATCATAAAACACCTCCAAAACAGTTATAAAATGCTCTGAAATAAAGCTTACACAATTTTCAGAATTTTCTCCATGATTCCTCTTTAAGATCTTCACTAGAATTTCCTATAGATTTCAGGAATTAATCAGCTTGAATTAATACTTAATTGATATTTTATAGTTAGGGTCCTTTGTGAGGTATTTTCCTTAGTTACTGGGGTTATTTCCAAATAGTTAATCTTCCTTTAAGTTTTATATTGAATTCTCTATAATCTAAATAATGTAAGTCAATATCTACAATTTATGGGTTAGAATGAAGTTTTTTAAAGGTTTTATTTATTTATTTGACAGAAAGAGAGAGAGCACAAGCAGGGGGAGCAGCAGGCAGAGGGAGAGGGGAGACCAGGGAGCCCGATGTGGGTCTCAATCCCAAGACCTTGAGATCATGACCTGAGCCAAAGGCAGATGCTCAACTGACTGAGCCGCCCAGGCACCCCAAGAATGAACTTCAATATTGGTGTTTTGTGTATCTACATATAACACAGAGCAAACCTCACAATTAATAGTGAAGCATTAGAAGCATCTCCTTCAGGGGTGCCTGGGTGGCTCAGTTGGTTAAGTGTCTGACACTTGATCTCAGGTTGAGCATTGGGCCCCATGCTGGGCATGGAGCCTACTTTAAAAATAAATAAATAAAAATAAATAAACAAAAATAAAACAAAAACAGCGGGGCGCCTGGGTGGCTCGGTGCGTTAAACCCTCTGCCTTCAACTCCAGTCATGTTCATGGTTCGACTCCAGAATCACAAATGTATGAGAACTCATCCATGACACAGGGAGCACTGCAGATCGCTGGGGAATGTTGTATGAAATACATGATGTCAGGACAAAGGGTCATCCACATGGTAGACCTCTATCTCCTACCATACACAAAATCTAATTTCTGATGGATTACAGACTTCAAGATGAAAGATAAAACTCCTTAAACCTACAGAAGAATATATAGAAGTTATCTATATGATCCCAGGATAAGAAAATACCTCTTTAGGGGCACCTGGGTGGCTCGGTGGGTTCATCCTCTGCCTTCAGCTCAGGTCATGATCCCAGGGTCCTGGGATCGAGCCCCACATCAGGCTCTCTGCTCAACAGGGAGCCTGCTTCCCTCTCTCTCTGCCTGCCTCTCTGCCTCCTTGTGATCTCTCTCTCTGTCAAATAAATAAATAAAATAAAATTAAAAAAAAAAAAGAAAATACCTCTTTAGCAAGACAAAAAAGCATTCTTCATAAAGAAGATGGGTAAGCATGACAATTTTAAAATTCAGAACTTTTGCTAACAAAAAGATACCTGAAAGAAAAATTAAATTAGAAACTAGAAGAAAATACAGGCGTCCCAGGAAACAAGAATACTTGACTGGAATCTTTGATTTATACTTTATCATTCGAACTCCAGCTAACTTTTATGTGAAAATCAGGAACCAAACAGATTCTGAAATCTGGGTATTCTTCCTTATTTTAACTCAGCTATCTGAGCTTAAAAACTGCATAAACACTGATAAAAAGGAATGTTTTATTTGCAACACACACAACCAACTGCACGTTAATATCTAGAATATTTGAAAAGCTAATTCCTACATAACAAAAAGAGAAAAACAAATAACCCGATGGCAAAACTAGAATTTTACAGAGGAATAATGATCCAAGTGTTGACTAAAAATATGAAAAATGCTTAACCTCATTAATAGTCAGAAAAATTCACCTTAAGGTCACAAAGAATAACCATTTTACATTCACCAGGCTGGGAAAAAATTAAGTTTGGCAAGACCAGTTACTGGTGAAGATAAGAATTCTATGCAGTAAAAAAAAAAAAAAAAAAAAAGAATTCTATGCAGTGATGGAACAAGTACAATTGGTACAACTATTTTGAAAAACACTCCGCCGTTATCTTGCAAAACTGCACATGTTCATTCTTACTAACCAGATATTCCAATAGTAGAAACTGTATATGTTCTATTGAAAACCTTGCACCTACACACCAGGAAAGGTGTGAGAATGTCCATTGTTCAGAATAACAAAAAACTGGAAACAATTATTCAAGAGTAGAATAAATAAATTGTGCTAAGAGCTTCTTTGAGAAACAGTTCACATGCCATACAATTCATCTATTTAAATGTGTTTTTTTGTATATTTGTATTACACCACCTTTTTAAATTGTGGTAAAATACATATAAAAATAAAATTAACAATTTAAACCATTTTTTAAAAGATTTTATTTTTAAGTAGGCTCTACATGCAATGTGGGGTCTGAATCAAGAGTTGCATGCTCTACCAACTAAGCCAGCCAGGTGCCCCCCACTTTTACCTTTTTTTTTTTTTTTAAGATTTTATTTATTTATTGGACAGACAGAGATCACAAGCAGGCAGAGAGGCAGGCAGAGAGAGAAGGGGAAGCAGGCTTCCCACTGAGCAGAGAGCCTGGCACAGGGCTCAATCCCAGGACCCTGGGACCATGACCCGAGAGCCGAAGGCAGAGGCTTTTTTTTTTTTTTTTTAAATTATTTATTTATTTGACAGAGAGAGATCACAAGGAGGCAGAGAGGCAGGCTCCCTGCTGAGCAGAGAGCCCGATGTGGGGCTTGATCCCAGGACCCTGGGATCATGACCTGAGCCGAAGGCAGAGGCTTTAACCCACTGAGCCACCCAGGCGCCCCGACTTTTACCTTTATTAAGTATACAATTTAGTAGCACTAATTACATTCACAGTGTTGTGCAACCATCACCACCAGTTTGTTTCCCAAAACTTTTTTTATTAACTTCAAACAGAAACTTAATAGCTAAGCAATAACTCCCCATTCCTGCCTCCTCAGTCCCTAGTAACCTCTAATTTACCTTCTGTCTGTATGAATTTGCCTATTCTAAATATTTCATGAGTAGAAACTTAAAATATTTGCCCTTTTGTGTCTGGCTTATTTTACTTAGCATAATGTCCTCAAGGTTCACCTGTATTGTAGCATGTATCAGAACATCATTCTGATTAACCTAGAGGGTATTATGCTAAATAACATAAATCAGACTAAGACAAATAACATAAAATTTCCCTTATATGCGGGATCTTAAAAAAAATAGAAGAAAAATAGAGAACTGGTGGTTGCTAGAAAGGTGGGAGTGGGGGTATGGGTGAAATAGGTAAAGGGGATTAGGAAGTACAAATTTCCAGTTATAAAGTAAACAAGTAACTACACTTCTCACAGTGAACACTGAGTATAGAATTGTTGAATCATGATGTTGTACACCTGAAACTAATATAACATTGGCAACTACCTTTCAATAATAAAAGTCTTTTTAAAAGAACATTTCTTTTTATGGTTGAATGATATTCCATTGTATGGATATATCACATTTTGTTTGCCCGTTCATCTGTTGATGAACACTTGGGTTGTTTACAGCTTTTGGCTATTGTAAATAATGCTGCAAAGAACATTGATATGTAAGTATCTGTTCAAGTACTTGCTTTCAATTTCTTTGGACAGATACTCTCAAGTGGAATTGCTGGGTCATACTGTAATTCTATTTAGCTTTTTCAGAAATCACCAAACTATTTCCCACCTCCTTTGCACCATTTTACATTCTCACTGGTTATGTGTGAGGGTCCCAAATTCCCCACATCTTTGCCAACAAATATTTTTCCCTAGGTTGTGGCTTGCTTTTTCATTCTTTTAACAGTGTCTTTCTCAAAGCAGAAGTTTTCAACTTTAATCAAGGGCAACTTACCAATTTTTTTCTTTCATGGGTCTGCTGGTGGTGGTGTATCTAAAAAGGCCTTGCCAATTTCAAAGTTACCTACATTTTCTCCTATGTTATCTTCTAGAAGTTTTATAGTTTATGTTTTGTATTTAGTCTATGATCCATTTTGAGTTAATTTTTGTGAAGAGCAGAAAGTCTGAACTTAGATCTACTCTTTTGCAATGTGGGTGTCCAATTGTTCCAGCACAATTTGTTGAAAAAACTACTCTTTCTTCATCAAATTTTCTTTGCTTCTTGTCAAAGATGAGTTAACCATGTTTGGGTGAGTCTATTTCTGGGGTCTCTATTCTGTTCCACTGATCTATTTGTCTTTCAGCAATGCCACACTGTCTTGATAACAGAAGCTTTATAGTAAGTCTTGAAGTTGGGTAGTGTGAATCCTTTGACTTTGTTCATCGGTATTGTATTGGCTATTCTGTCTTTTGTTTTTCCATATGAATTTAGAAATCAGTTCATTGACATCTACAAAATCACTTGCTGGGATTTTTGATTGGGATTGCACTGAATCTATAGATCAACTTGGGAAGAATTGACATCCTAACAACATTGAGTTTTCCTATCCATGAACATGAAATATCTCTCCATTATTTAGAACTTCCTTGATTTCTTTCATCGGGAGTTTTGTTGTTTTCTCTTATAGAGTTATTATATAAATATCTAATCTAAGTATTTTTCTTTCTTTGCTTTATTGGGGGTGGGAGTACTAATGTAAATGGTGTTGCATTTTTTAATTTCAAGTTCCAATTATAGGAAAGCAATTGATTTTTGTGTATTAACCTTGTATCTACAACCTTGTTATAATCATTTATTAGTTCCAGGGTTTGTTTGTTTTCAATGATTTTTTGGGATTTTCTACACAGACAATTATATCTTCTATGAACAAAGACGGTTTTATTTTTTCTTTATCAATCTTTATACACATTTCACCCAACCCTGCTTGTCTTACTACATAAACTAGAGCTTTTAGTCAATGTTGAACAGAAATGGCAAGAGGAGACAACATTGCCCAGTTTCTGATCTTAGGGAGAAAGTATCTCCCTTCTCATCATTAAGTATGATGTCATCTGTAGAGTTTTTATGGCTGTTGTTTATCATATTAAGGAAGTTCCCCTTTATTCCTGTTTTGCTGGGAGATTTTTTATCATAAATGAATGTTGGATTTTGCCAAATGCTTTTCCTGTACCTATTGATATGATTATATGATTATTTTTCTTTAGCCTCTTCATTTAATGGATTACATTAATTGATTTTTTGAATGTTAAAACAGACTTGCATACCTGGAATAAAATCCCACTTAATGCATAATTCTTGTTATACATTGTTGAATTTAATCTATTAACATTTTATTGAAGATTTTTGCATCATTTTCATGGGAGATATTGGCCTGTAATTTTCCTTTCTTTTAATGTCTTTTGTCTTGTTATTAGGGTGATGCTTGGTCTAATAGAACAAGTTAGGAAGTATTCACTGCACTTCTATTTTCTGGAAGACATTACAGAGAATTGGTATCATTTCTTTTTCAAATGCTTGGTAGAACTCAGAGTGAATCTAGGCCATGCTAAAACTAATAAAGACTATAGCAGAAATAAATTAAATGGAGACTAGAAAAACAGTAGAGAAAACAAAGAAAACTAAAAGTTGGCTCTTTGAAAAGATCAACAAAATTGGCAAACCTTTAGCTAGACTGACCAAGGAAAAAAGAGAAAAGAGTCAAATACTAAAATTAGGAGTAAAAGAGGAGATATCACCATTGACCTCACAGAAATAAAAAGAATTATAAAAATCATGGAGAATTATATGCCAACAAACTAGTTAACTTAGATGAAATAGATAAATTCCTAAAAAGACATAAACTAAGGAAACTGACTCAAGAAGAAATATATATTCTGAATATATGTAGAAAAAGCAAAGAGACTGGAGGTAGTCATTTTTTTTAAATTTCCAACAGATGGTACACCTGGGTATTCTCAATTGGTTAAGCATCTGCCTTTGGCTCAGTTCATGAGCCCAGGATCCTGTGATCCAGTCTCACATGCAACACAATGGGCTCCTTGCTCAGTAGGGAATCTGCTTCGCCCTCTGCCTGCTGCTTGCTTGTGCTCTCTTCTCCTCCCCCTCTTTGACAAATAAATAAATAAATAATCTTTTAAAAAGTAAAAATAAATTTCCAACAGAGATTAAAAAGGTTTATACACCATGACCCACTGGGATTTATCCTAGGAATGAATAGCTAATTGAACATCTGGAAATCAATGTAATATACCACATTAATAGAATAAAGGAGAAAACCCCATGTGATCATCTTTACAGATACAGGAAAAGAGTCTTTGATGAAATCCAACACCCTTTCATGATAAAAATATCAAACAAAGTAGGAATAGACAGAAACCTCCTCAAGCTGATAAAGGGTACTTATGAAAGGATACCATCAAGAAAGTGAAAAAAAAAAAAAAAAGAAAGAAAGTAAAAAAAACCAAATCCACAGAATGGGAAAAAATATATATGCAAATCACATGTCTGATAAAGGATATATAACCAGAAGATATAAAAAAACTTTTATAGGGGCACCTGGGTGGCTCAGTGGGTTAAGCCGCTGCCTTCGGCTCAGGTCATGATCCCAGGTCCTGGGTTCGAGCCCCACATCGGGCTTTCTGCTCAGCGGGAAGCCTGCTTCCTCCTCTCTCTCTCTGCCTGCCTCTCTACCTACTTGTGATTTCTCTCTGTCAAATAAATAAATAAAATCTTAAAAAAAAAAAACTTTTATAGATCAATAATAAAAAGATAACCTAATTAAAGAGAAAGAGACATTAAGAAAATAATCCCATTTACAACTACATTAAAAAGAATAAAATAGGGGCACCTGGGTGGCTCAGGGGGTTAAGCCTCTGCCTTAGGCTCAAGCCATGATCTCAGGGTCCTGGGATGGAGCCCTGCATTAGGCTCTCTGCTTAAGCAGAGAGCTAGATTCCTCCTCTCTCTCTGCCTGGCTCTCTGCCTACTTGTGATCTGTGTCTGTCAAATAAATAAATAAAATCTTTAAAAAAAAAGAATAAAATATCTTGGAATAAATTTAACCAAGGAGGTGAAAGATCTGTACTCTGAAAACTAACACATTGATGAAAGAAGCTAAAGATGACAAAAATGGATATGTTAACCTCAAGGATTGGAAGAATTAATATTGTTAAAATGTTTATAAATTGAAAATGTTTATAAATATATACATTTTTAAATGATTATAAATGTATATATTTATAAATGTTTATATACGTTTATAAATATGTTTATAAATAAATATAAATGTTTACCCAAAGCAATCTACAGATTCAATGTAATCTCTATCACAATGTAACAGTATCTTTCACAGGACTAGAACAAAGAATCCTAAAATTTGTTTGGAACCACAAAAGACCCCAAATAGCCAAAGCAACCTTGAGAAAGACAAAGCTGGAGGTATCTACAATCCTAGATTTTAAGCAATGCTTCACAGCTATTGTAATCAAAACAGTGTAGTATTGGCACAAAAACAGACACAGAGATCACTGGAACAGAATAGAGAGTCCAGAAATAAACCCATATTTATATGGTCAACTAATCTAGGACAAAGGAGACAAGAATATCCAATTAGGAAAAAACAGTCTCTTCAATAAATGGTGCTGGGAAAACTGGACAGCTACATGCAAAGAAATGAAATTGAGCCACTTTCTTACATCATATTCAAAAATAAACTCAAAATGGATTAAAGACCTAAATGTAAGACCTGAAACCATAAAGCTCCTAAAAGAAAAAAAGGCAATTAACTCTTGGACATCAGCCTTAGCAATATTTTTCGGGTCTGTCTCCTTATTCAAGGGAAACAAAAGCAAAAACAATTGAGATTACATCATGCTAAAAAAGTTTTGCACAGCAAAGCAGACCATCAACAAAATGAAAAACCAACTTACTGAATGGAAGAAGATATTTGTTTTTATTTTTGTTTTGTTTTTTTCTTAAGATTTTATTTATTAATTTGGGTTTTTTTTTAAGATTTTATTTATTTATTTGACAGACAGAGATCACAAGTAGGCAGAGAGACAGACAGAGAGAGAGAGAGAGAGGGCTGAGCAGAGAGCCCAATGCGGGGCTCGATCCCAGGACCCTGGAATCATGACCTGAGCCGAAGGCAGAGGCTTTAACCCACTGAGCCACCCAGGTGCCCCTATTTATTAATTTGAAAGAGAGAGACGGAGAGCAACAGCATGAGAGGGGGGAGAAAGGGAGGGAGAAGCAGACTCCCTGCTGAGCAGGGAGCCCAATGCAGGACTGGATCCTGAGACTTTAGATCATGACCTGAGCAGAAGGCAGTTGCTTAACCAAATGAGCCACCCAGGCATCCAGGGAAGAGATATTTATAAATGATATATCCAATAAGGGGTTAGTATCCAAAATACATAAAGGATTTATACAATTCAACACACACACACACACAAAAGAAAGAAAGAAAAGAAAAATCTGATTTAAAAATGGGCAGAGGACCTAAGGACATGTTTTTCTGAAGAAGACACACAGATAGCCAATAGACACATGAAAAGATGCTCAACATCACTAGTTATCAGGCAAAGACAAATCAAAACCACAAGGAGCACCTCAAACCTGTCAGAATGGCTAGTACCAAAAAGGCAAGAAAAAGGGGTGCCTGGGTGGCTCAGCTGGTTAAGTTCTGCCTTTGGCTCAGGTCATGATCCTGGGGTCTTGGGACTGAGCCCCACATCAGGCTCCTTGCTCAGAAGGTAGTCTGCTTCTCCCTCTTCCTCTGCCCCTCTCCCCTACTGGTGCACTCTCTCTCTCTCAAATAAATAAAATCTTTTAAAAAAGAAAAAGAAAAGAAATAAGTGTTTGGCAAGGATGTAGAGAAAAGGAAAAACATGTACACTGTTGGTGGGAATATAATTTGGTACAGCTACTGTGGAAAACAGTATGTGGAGTTTCCTCAAGAAATTAAAAATAGAAATACCACACAATCCAGTAATTCTACTACTAGGTATTTACTTGAAGAAAACAAAAACACTAGTTCAAAAAGAATATGCACCCCTAAGTTTATTGCAGCAATATTTACAATAGCCAAGATATGGAAGCAATGTTAAGTACCTGCCAATAGGTGAATGGATAAAGACTATGTCGTATATATACACAATGGAATATTATTCAGCCAACAAAAATGAAACTTTGTCATTCATGACAACATGAATAGGCCTCTAGAACAGTATGGCAAGTGAAATGTCTCAGGGAAAGACAAATACTGTATGATTTCATTTTTATGTGGAATTTAAAATACAAAACCAAACAAACAGAAACAGACATAAATACAGAGAAAAAACTGATGGTTGCCAAGGAGAGAGGTGTGGGGGGGGAATAGGTGAAACACGTAAAGGGGATTACAAGGTACAAACTTCTAGTTATAAAATAAATAAGTTACAGGACATAGAGAAGACAGCCAATAATACTGTAATACCCATGCATGGTGACAGACTGGAACTACATTTGTGGTAAGCATTTCATGTATAGAATTGTCAAATCGCTATGTTGTACACCTGAAAAAAACTGGGCAAAGGATTTAAATAGACACTTCTCCAAAGAAGATACAAAAATGGCCAATAAGCACTTGTAAAAAGGCTCAATATCATTAGCCATTAGAGAAATGCATCTCAAAATCACAAGGGGATACCCACTTCCATTCACTAGGATGCCTGCGGTAAAAACAAAAAAAAGCCATTAAGAAGTGATTGCAAAGATATGAAGAAATTGGAACCCTCATATATTTCTGGTAAAAATGCAAAATGGTTCAGCCACCTTGGAAAACAGTTTGGCTGTTCCTCAAAATGCTAAACTTTATGTTTAGCTCATTTCATATGACCTACCAACACTATGCATAGGTATATACCCTAGAGAAATGAAAACATGTCCATACAAGATGTACACAACTGTGGCTTGTAGCACTAGCCATAATACCCAAAATGAGGAATTGACCTAAATGCCCACCAACTGACAAAGAAAATGTGGCATATCCATACAGTGAAATGCTATTTGGCCATAAAAAATAAAGTACTGACATATGCCACCACAGGGCTGAACCATGAAAACAGTATGCTAAGTGAAAGAAGGCAGTCGCAAAACCCCACATATTATAGATCTCACTTATGTGAAATGTCCAGACCAAGCAAATCCAGAGAAGACAACATAGATTAGTGGTCCCTAGGGTCTGGCAGTTTGTGGGGAAGGGGAAGGGTCAGCTCATGTGTGTGGGTTTGCTTTTTGGGATTTTGAAAATGCTCCAGTTAGTTTGGGTGATAGTTACATAACTCTGTGAATGTACTAAAAACCATTCAATTGTATGCTTTAAAAGGGTGAATTTATGAGATATTAAATATATCTCAATGAACCTATTTTGAAACATGTACAGAGAATGGTTTAATAATGATCCAATGCCCAGCTTCAAACATTATCAATTCGTGACCAAGTTTTTTCATCTATAACCTGATGCTGTCACCCTACTCCACTCTCACATTGGCTTATTTTAAAAAACAAACCCCAGATATTACTTCTTCTTCAAATATTCAGTGTGTTTTCAGTAATATTCAGTAGCATCTTTCTAAAAGATAAGGGCTCTTTTTAAAAAAATACAGTACCATTATCACATCTAAAAGCTTAATATCTTCATATAATCAAATATCCTGTGTTTCCATGTTGTCCCTCAATTGTCTCATAAATTTGATTTTTTTTAGCAGCTTTTCAAATCTAGATCTGCTACATATTGCATTTCATTATCTCTTATGTTTCTATGTATCCATAAACCCTCCCCCTCTTTGTTTCTCTTGCAATTTATTTATTGAAGGATTGGGTTGTCGTGTAGAGTTTCCCACATTCTGGATTTTGCTGATTGCATTACTGTGATGTCATTTAACATGATCACTATTCGATAGTGATTCACTTTTAGATGCTTGCTGCCAAGTACACTATAAATGTGACCTCGTATTCATCAACATAGTTGCCACGCCTTAGTGCTTACCAGACACCAGATCCTTGGAGCATACTTGACACAAATTATCCCATTTAACTGGTAAAACAACTCCATGTGTTATTATTACCCCAGTCTGGAGATATAGAAAATGAGGCTTAGAGAGGTTCAAAAAAAGTGGTCCCAGTCAACCCCCGAGGCAGTGAACATCTTGTCACAGCCAAGGTCTGTCTGATGTTACATCCCATACTTCTATCCATTACATGACAATATCCCCATCTTTTGCCTGTGGCTGTGGTTGTTTTTGTAAACTCTAAGAAGTAGTCCTTCAGTCCACCCAAAGAACTTACTTTTACATATCATCTGTAATAATTAGGATGCTTTCAGCTTCAAGCAACAGAAAACATCTCAAAGTGACTCAGCAATAAGGACATTTGTTATCTCATAGAACAAGAAATCCAGGGGCACTTGTGTGGGTCAATGGGTTCAGCATCTGTCTTCAGCTCAGGTCTTGATCCCAGGGTCCTAGGATGGAGCCCCTGCTCAGCAGAAAGTCTGCTTCTCCCTCTTCCTCTGCCCCTCCCCCCTGCTTGTCTTTCTCTCTCTCTCTCTCTCAAAAAAATAAAATATTTTTTTAAAAAAGGAAGGAAAAAAAAAGAAATCCAGAAGTGGGACAGCAGCAGGTCTGATTGATTTGGTGACTTAACAACAACATCACAGACCCAGGTTCATTCTATCTCTATACTCTGCCATCACTGATGTGTTGGCTCTGTCCTAAGGGTCAAGTTTCAGGTAACACAGCCAGAAGCAACAATACCCAGTAGAGATGGTGGCATGTTTCCTGTATGTCCCTGTTTGTTGTTTTTTTTTTCAGATTTTATTTATTTATTTGACAGAGAGAGATCACAAGTAGGCAGAGAGGCAGGCCGAGTGAGAGGGGGAAGCTGGCTCCCCGCTGAGCAGAGAGCTCGATGCGGGACTTGATCCCAGGACCCTGAGATCATGACCTGAGCCAAAGGCAGAGGCTTAACCCACTGAGCCACCCAGGCGCCCTGTATGTCTTTGTTAAGAGCAAGAAAAATCTTTCCCAGAAGGTTTTCAGCACACCTCTCCTCAGGTTTCAGTGACAAAACTGGGTCATATGCCCACCCCTAACCTCTCACTAGCCAGTCAAGAGGATCTTATTCCCCTTGCCCATGGTAGTTTAGGAGTGTACCTCTGAGATGGTAATAGGATCACCTTCCTTGGTGGGTCAACACCTATAAAGGCTTCTGCAAAGAAGAAGAGGGGTGAATGGATGTTGAGTGGGCAAGCAACAGTATTTGCTTCATGTTCCTAATGAGCTATGCTACAGTCCATTGTGAATAACACAAATACTTCATTATAAGTGCCACACAGAATTTTTTACTTTCTATCAAGTGATATTTACTTTTGAGCTATCACCTTTCTTGCCTGCACAAAGACACTAGATAAGATTATATGTAAAGTCTCCTCCAGCTCCAGCTGTTTCAATTTTAAATTTTGGAAAAAGCAAGTTCAAAAATTAAACCTACAAGATATGGGGATGCCTGGGTGGCTCAGTGGGTTAAGCCACTGCCTTCGGCTCAGGTCATGATCCCAGGGTCCTGGGATCAAGACCCACATCAGGCTCCTTGCTTGGCAAGGAGCCTGCTTCTCTCTCTGCCTCTGCCTGCCACTCTGCCTGCTTATGCTCTCTCTCTCTCTCTCTCTCTCTGATAAATAAATAAATAAATAAATAAATAAATAAACAAACCTACAAGATATGGCCCAGAAATGATGATGGGTTTCAGCTGCCAAGTCCTAGGCATGGCTGATGTCCTTCTAGCCCTTAAAAAGTTTATACATGGGTATTAGATTTAAAGAACTAAACAAACTGGCACTGATCATATCTTTCCATTAAGTTTTAACATTAAAAATAGAAAGGTTAAGTGTTCTACCTTCCTGCCTCTTCTGTTAACATCTACTAGCTTCTAGCCCTCATGCTACAGAGTTTAATTAGAAGATCTTTTTCATAACTTACTTCCTCTCGCTTGGTGTCAGCATCCTCCCGGAGCTCATACAAGGCTCTGTGACTGTCAGAGCTCTTCCACCTTTGCTTTCACTGCCAACTATGACTTTAACTTAAGAAATCATTTCTATCCCTGCTACCTTTCCCAGACTTCATCTGAAGTAATTCTCCATTCATTTCATCACACACAGGCATTTTCCTTGTGGAGAACCACAAGAACACCAAAAAGAAAGATGGTACACCACTGACACTAATTGTCGTTATATCAATCCTTTGCTACTCTTTCTTTCAATATGAATAAAATTGCTTTATTTGAGTTTATGCCTACCATCAGTTTTCTCTGGGAAAACTGCTGGCTTGATTTGTAAGTAGTTCCATTCTCATTTAACAGAGGCTATGATTTGTGATAAATGCACAACATGAAAAAGTCAAAGATATCATAGATCTCCCAGGACATTTGGAATAACAAATGATAGGAAAACCTGGGAGCGTGATTTAAGTGGGTTTGTTCATACCTCCATTTCATTTCATTATTTCCAGATCAGATGTGCCATTCCGGTGAAGAGGCCCAGGGTACAATCCATTACCACCGTGGAAAGTGGGAAGCACCTCCTGTGTGCCATTGTTCATCCCACTAGTCCCAAGAGCTTTAGAGAATTAACTGTTTTGTGGGCAAGGCATGGCCCTGTTTGAAATGTACAAAGGAAAGAGTGCTGAGAGTGCCTCTTTGGGGAAGGCAGAGAATGTGCAGGGTGGAAGGAGAGGAGATCAGTTTAATAATCAACTAGATGACCTTGAGCAAGTCGTATCACCTCTCTGTACCTCTTAGAAATCTGGGTAAAAGCCTTACTCTGTATCTCACAGATTGTTGCCAAAATCAAGTGAGAACACGAATAGGAAAGTATTTTCACAAATGCAGAATTGTGTTATTATTTTTGAATATGGATTTTCCTCTGCATTTTTCTTTTTCTTTTTTTTTTTCTTTTGCCACATGATAACTGACGGGTCATGCCAGATTATGAAGCATTCACCCTTTGACTGTTTCAGGCACATTATACCAGCAATATTATATCCATCCCTTTGTTTATTTTCCTTCCATCACATCCCTAAGATGCAAATCTCACCATAAGGTGAACTATTGCATAGCAGCTACTTAACAAAAGTCAACATACTTAAACTGTCCAGATAAATGCTATACACAAGAGTTGTGCTAGAAGTATGCAAAAGGGGTTCAAAAAGGAGTGAGAGCACATCTAATTAGAGAAAGCTTCTGAAAGATAATCCCATCATGCCACGTATTTTAGGAATTTCGGCCTTAGTCCCTTGTGACCCCACCCCACTTTCATGCTTCAGAGACAACAGCATATTTTCTCTATCTTCTTAGCTCCCAAGAACCCGGCAGAGAGGACATTTCAGAACGTTCGGGGATGAAGTGAACCGGCTAAACGCGAGGTGGGTTTTAACATTTATCTACCCAGCCCAATGAAGCTCACCTATTTTTAACTTAGTATTATAGGTGGGTCTTCCCAGGCAAGACACGTGCCCAAGAACACCCCTGTAACTCCCAAGGAAGAAACTTCGTTGCGGATGTGTTAAGTGCCCAGCACAGCTGCTTTCATATATGCACCTAATATGGGGTTAGTCCTCAAAATGTATCTTGAGGCTTTAAGTCCACTTTGCGGATGATGATGCCGACACTCGGCATCGGCTGCGTTGTCCAGTCAAACATCTGGTAGAAGCCACTGCGTGTGCATGAGCTCTTCAACACCCTGACCCCCAAACTTTAAATCAGCCTCGCTCAACCCCACCTCCTTACCTCCCTCCCTGCAGGCACCTGCCCTAGCTGCTGCTCCTTCCCGTGTCCCCGCCCTAGGCCCCAGTAAATTCGGTAAAAACTAGATCTTAAGGCTTGCGCGTAAAGATGTTCACTCACCCAACTGCTCCTCACAGGCTTGAAAAGCCTTTGCCACCCACCCTATCCGCAGCCCCGAGCTTCTCAAAAGAGTCAGCACAGCGTTTTCCCAAGGCTGAGGTCCTCGTCGCCTGCAGGGCGGTGACGGGGTCGGGAAGAGGATTCCGGGAGAGGACACCTGCAGGGGAGGTCCCGGTAGGGGGTCCCGCCTCCGCGCGGCCGGGGCGCGCCGCCGCGAACTACGCTTCCCAGGCTGCTCCGCTGCAGCCGCGCGCTCCGGCGCCGCGCCCGGCGGAGAGCCGCCTGTTGATCGCGCGCTTGCCCCGGCCACTGCGCCGCCGCTGCTCGGCGGTCCCCGCTACCTCGGGGCAGACGGACGCACCGCCCGCACCGCCGGCTCCGGGATGAGCGCACGGACGGGTGAGCGCGCGGGGGTGCGGGGGCAGGCCCGGGCGGGGCACGGTGTGCATACCCCGGCCCGCGGCGCGGGGTTGGCCGCGCCCTCCCGGCGGGCTGGAGGATGCTCCGCGGCGTCCGCGCCTGACCCAGCAGGCGCCCGGAGCCGGGGCCGCCGGTGGCCTCCCTCCGCGGCCGTGCGGGCTGTGCGGGGCGGCGCGAGCGGGAGGCGCCCCAGGGGTGTGGGTCCCACGCTCCGCACTGCGGCTCCGCAGCCTCGGCAGCCCGCCGGGCCGCTGCAGCGAGGGCGCGGTCTCCTGCCTTCCTCGCGCTGCGGGGCTGGGTTTTTCCACGCTGGGCTTTGTTCCCCGCTTTCCCCTCTCCTGTGACTGTTAGACAAGCTCCTGGAGCCCGGTGCCTCTCACCGCATCGTTGTAGCGGGCGACAGGGAAGGGTGCATTCCGGCTGGCGTCTTACGACCCCTGGAGCTGTCAACCCGCAGGGCGTTTCAGCCTCTGGGAAAGCGGCATTCAGGGAGCGGCCTGATGCAGGTCATCGAGACCTTTATTTTTCCTGGTTAAAGTCATGGTAGCTTGTGCTCCCTGAGCCTTCCTAAATTGTCCATGTTGATCCGCAAAAATGAAGATGGATTTTAAAAAAATAATATTAATAAAAAGTTCCTAATGGGAATTTTTACTTAAAGCATTACAAGGTGGGAAGGTGATGCAGGCAAAATGCAAATTAGCGTTGAAGGAGGCCGCGAGTGCTATGGCATCATCTTGCCCATTAAACAGCCAAATCACAAGGCACTTGGGAAGGGAACGAAAAGAACATCAGAGGAGGTATTTTTCAAATCAGGTTCCTGTCCTATATCTACCATTAAGGAGCTGAGGGACTCTGGGCAAGCCCCTTGACCTGAGTCTCTCTATGCATGTAAAATGCCGCGTTTGGGCTGCATGATTTCTAAACCTCTGTTCTTCCAAGATTCTCATATCAGGGGACTGAAGAGATGAGGTTGCGTCTGTTCAACACCATTACAAAAAGCCTGATTGTGACAGAAGGAGCGGCTTTACCCTAGTGAGGAGGAAAGATTTTTCAGGGCTCTGGCAATCTGATTTTTCAAAAAAATAAAACTGATTTTCTCTATCTACTTTCTTCAGTCAACCTAATAAATATGTAGTATAGCCACTTTATTGTTCGCAGAGCTGTAAGTTGGTGGGCAACATGGTTTCTTTGTGTTTGTTTTTAATTTACTGAAGGTGAAGTCATGAGATGGGCGGGTTAATGGAGAAGCAAATGGCTCCCCCAATCTGGGCTCAAGTGGTCAGATGTGGTCAGCAAAGACATGGGGGAAAGCCCCAGCAAGAAGTAACCAGAGAGCATATGCGCTGAGGAAAGAGAGGATGAGTACTGATGGGTCATTGTTTGAATAATACACAATGAAAGGAATACCAGAACCAGAAAACCAATGCTAAGCAAACCCTAACATAACCAGTTCAGGCAAGGACTCTTCTGTGGGTTCAAAACCTCTGAGTGAGAGGTTGTTGGAGAATAGGATTATCTCACCATGGATTACCTTGAGAAAATGTGTCCTTACAATGGAAAGATGAGGAGGTCATCACCTCAGCCTAGTGATCAAGCTTACCAGCACCTATTAAGAGTCTCCTGTTGGGATACAATAAGATCATGACTTCACCTATGCAGTGTTCCTGCCAAAAAGACTGGAAAGTCAAATTTGGGAGGGTGGGGAGTTTTGTAGATTAAAATACTCAAGTGGTATAACAACAATTTGAGATGCATAAACTTTGGATCCTAGATCAGAAAAAAAATACACACACACACACACACACGCATATATATATAAAATCCTTTAGCAATATATATATTGCTATAAGATTATTTGGAGACAATTGGAAAATTTTAACAGGGACTACATATTACATAATATGATGGAATTACTTTTCATTTTCTGAGGCACAATAGTGGTGCTGTGGTTATGTAGGACACTGTCCTCCTTCATGTGAGGTGCAGGTATTAGAGAAAATGTGTCGTGATATCTGCAACTTTCTGCTAGTTCAGGGACAAGTCTAAGTGTGGGGGAGCAAGCTCAAGAAATGTGGCAAAATGACAGTGAATTGAAGAGAATAGTACTCAGGTATTTGTTGTAATGTTCTTTTGTCTTTTCAGTAAGTGTGGACTTTTTAAATTAAAGTGGGAGAGAGTGGGGCACCTGGGTGACTTAGTGGTTGGTGCCTCTGCCTTTGGCTTGGTTCATGATCTCAGGGTCCTGCTCAGCAGGGAGCCTGCTTCCCCCTCTCTCTCTGCCTGCCTCTCTACCTACTTGTGATCTATCTCTGCCTGTCAAATAAATAAATAAAATCTTTAAAAAAATAAAAATAAAATAAATAAAGTGGGCGGGAGCAATGAAATTAGAGAGTATATAAAGAGAAAGAGGGCGCCTGGGTGGCTCGGTGGGTTAAGCCGCTGCCTTCGGCTCAGGTCATGATCTCAGGGTCCTGGGATCGAGCCCCGAGTCGGGCTCTCTGCTCAGCAGGGAGCCTGCTTCCTCCTCTCTCTCTCTGCCTGCCTCTCTGTCTACTTGTGATCTCTCTCTGTCAAATAAATAAATAAAATCTTTAAAAAAAAAAAAAGAGAAAGAATTGTAGAGAACTAGTTGGTTAGTGACACACAGCTGCAGTGAATCTGTGGCTTTGAGTTACCAGGATTTAAATCCTATTGGAGGTGTGAGGGGGCTTATGGCAAATTCCCTTTCTTGGTTTGTTTCAGCTACTCTCAATCATTTATTCTTTTTTTTTTTTAAGATTTTATTTATTTATCCGACAGAGAGAAAGAGAGCAGAAGCAGGGGGGAGCGGCAGGCACAGGGAGAGGGAGAAGCAGGCTCCCCACTGAGCAGGATCCTGACATGGCGCTCAATTCCAGGACCTGGGGATCATGACCTGAGCCAAAGGCAGATGCTCAACCCACTGAACCACCCAGGCACCCCACAATCATTTATTCATAAGATACTGCATCTGCTGGGGCACCTGGCAGGCTCAGTAGATAGAACATGCATCTCTTGATCTGTGGGGTTGTGAGTTCAAGACCCATATTTAGATGTGGAGCCTACTTTAAATAAAAGAAGAAAGGAAGGGGAAAAAAAGAAAAAGATACTGCATTCCCTAACTCCAACATCAAAACATTAATAATTCCCAAACCTTTGAAATGTTAACTCTATTCGAGAACCATCTTGAAAGCACTGTCCCTTTCCTCTCTACATTCAAGATTTATGTCCATCTAGAAGGAAGTTCCCATTAGTGGTTCTTTTTATTTTGAGTTAGGGGAGCGTTAGGGGAAAGAACAGATCCAGACTTTTGACAGAACAGAAGGTGTAGTGTTTCCTCTCATTCTCTTTATTTGTAAATCACATACACCCAAATGGTTTCTTATAGACTATAAGTGGTTCATAGAGGTTCATAGAAGGCATGTGCAGAAAAGACTTCCTGTTGCCAGGCCAGGAAAACAAAATCAACTCTTAAGATACAACACAGTTTTATACAGAGCCTTTTGCTGCAAAGAGACTTTTGCTATACCTGGAATATACATATTTCTGCTTTTACGTTTTGCCTCCTGTTTCAGCATCAATGCTACCCCCTCTCTTTAAGTATGTCACTGGGTTTCCCCTATTGACCTCTGGTTGGAGTGGTAATGAGAAGGTCAGTTCTAGGACTGTGGGTAATAGGAACTCATGAAACAGGACACAAGGCCAGCTGTGCTAAGCCTGGAGATGAGTAAGGAGCAAATCTGAGGCACCAGCCCTACAAGGCCTCTCATCAGAGCAGTTGGAGGGGTCTAGAGTCTGGTAAGCTGGGCTGCTGTTCAGCCGGTACATGCAGGGGTAGCCATCCCTGTTGTTTAGAGATGACAACCATTCTGAGAGTCAAGGTGCTGCGCGTAGTACCAGTATGGCACAGCAAAACATTGATCAAACCTGGCTGGAATACAGAGGCTAGAGTAAGAGACAAGGTAGGTGAGTCAAAGGCTAATAAGCCGGCAGGAGCCAGAAGGGCACGGGAATCAAAAGACAGAAAGTAGGAACCCATAGTGCTGGTCCAGAAGTGAGAAGCCATCAACTTCCAAAGGCAGGGTGAACCAACAGACACAGATACCCACGTACAAGGCAAGGAGATGGAAGTCGGGAAATGGGAGCGCCTCAGAAAACAGAGAATAGGGCCAGACAAAGGGATCAAGCAGCAGCAGGAAGGAGCACCTGCCAAGAGAGTGAGAAACCAGGTAGCAGTCTGGGCAGAGTCTCAGTCTTCCATGCTGAGGAGCTTCTGCCCCCATCAGGAAGCTTCTTGGCTGCTTCCTGCCAAGGGGGGAACCTACCTCCTCCTTTGGTCAGCCTCTACATAGTGGCTTACTACACCTGGCAACTCTGACCCAGGGCTCTTAGAAGATGCTGCCTCTCTGTATTCAACAGATCCCAACAAGGATAACAGAGGGAACAGATACCCCAAATAAAAGACTATTCCCAGACCAAGAACAAAAGAGAAATGGCTTTGACTGAGGGTTTGTATGTGTGTTGCACTAGGCACGGTTTAATAAATAGAGCTGCTCATTTTGACTTTGGTTCCAAGTCTTTGTGTGTAGGCATTGCTCCTAGTGCACACATTATCACATTAAGCTTCACCTCCACCTTCTGAGATGAATACTGCTCTTTAGCATGTTTTACAGAGGAAGGAACAGAGGCTTGGAGAAGTTTCACTTGCACTCAGACCTGTAATGATCACACCCAGGGCTGGTTATCTCCAAGGCCCCTGCTTCAAGTCTTCTGAACCCAGAGGGGGTGGTTCACTGGTGGGCGCATTGTTTTAAAAGGAGACTGTTTTCAAGCAAAATTTGAGCCATGGCAACTTTTGTGTGATAAGTTTGGGAAGTTAAGACCAAATAGTCTCAGATACAAACTCTTCATTCTGGTAAGATCTGTTCCTCATTCCCCCTTCAGCTTGTTCCCTTCGATTGACCTGTTGTACTTTTTACCTGAAATTACTTCTTATCTCACCCCATTCTCTGTCCTTCATCCTCTGCAAGTATTCCCAGAATATGGTAGGAGCCATTTGGTATTTTAAAAAAGAGAGAGAGAGAGAAACAGACATGACTGGGCCATCTTCAAATAGCTTGATTTTGGGGCACATGGGCAGCACAGTCAGTTAAGTGTCTGCCTTTAGCTTAGGTCATGATCCCAGGGTCTTGGGATGGAGCCCCACATCTGGCTCCCTGCTCAGCAGAGAGCCTTCTCCCTCTGCCCCTCCCCCCTGCTTGTGAACACACACACACACATTCTCTCTCTCTCTCTCAAATAAAATCTTTTAAAAAAACCCAAATAGCTAGATTTTAAAACCTAGGCTGTGTGTTTTGTATACATTTTGTATTTACCCACAGCTAGAAAGGAATTAAATATATAGTAACAACTCATGTCTTGTTGGAGAATATGATGATATGTTGATTTTGTTCTAATTTACTAATTTTAGAAAAACGTAGATATGGCCCTCATGCACTTTGGTTCCCTGATTATTTAAAAATAATTATGAAATATTAAATATTTATAATAGAGAATGATAAATTCTCATTTCCCTATCCCTACTTGGGAATAAATCATCACCACTATAGTTGAAGCCCAAGTCCCCTTTCTCCAGGCAATACCCTCTCCCCCGTCTAGTGTGGTAGTCTTTTCCATGCGCAGTCCTATGTAGCTTTCCTAGAAATGTACATCCTCTGACATAACTTATGGCACTGTTTTGCCAGTTTAAAAAACTTTTCACTAGTTTTTCACTAGGTTTTTCAGAGTTTTTTTTTGTTTACTCTTTTGCAAAAATTAGTCTCTGGTTTGGACAGGGTTTAATAAATAGGACTGCTTGTTTTGACAGTGGTTCCAAGTCTTTGTGCCAAAGGCTGGCCATTTGGTGTGGTATCTGATTTTTTCCTCTTTCATCCTGCAGTTATACGAATAAGGCAGTGGAAATTGAAGCAAAGAAAGCTATACTTGTTTTCCTTACTAGAGCCTGTGTCTTTGGGTAACCAAAGAGTTATTAGGGGGCCCAAGCATTCTACCTTCAGTTCTAGTCCTTACTCCTGTCTTCTGTGTTCCTAACTGCTTGGTGTACACTCCCACCTGGACTCTGGGAAGCCTTGCTGGGCACTTGCTTCATTCCAGCATGTGCGTCAGTATCTTGTTGCCTGCTGAGCGCTTGCCGTGAGACAGACACTCTGCTGGAGGTGACGCTGCTGCAGTGCTTTGTGCAGACTTTCTACTGTGGCATCACCAACATGAGGAGAGAACAGATGTGAACCCTTGTGGGGCCCAGGCAGGAGCTACAGCAGGCCAGCCAGCCATGAGCCAGAAATCTGCAGTTTGACATTAAAAGCTCTGTGAATGCTGCATTCCTCTCCACAGTATGTCTGTATTTTGTATTAAACAATAGTAATTGGCTCTCCCCCAAATCTTCAAGTCAAAGTTGTGCTCCAGGAGGATGCACTACTTTTTTTTCTCCTCTGGCTTTGACACCCCCTCATTTATGCAACATATGCAATTTGTCTTAACAGGTACTGTTACATAGTATTAACATGTTATTGTAACTACTCACCCTACTAAACTGTAAGCTTGGTTGAGGCACAGGGTATCATTTATTTAGTTCACTGCTGTTGTCCCAGCAGTATCTGGAAATCATGGGCTTTCAGTAGATACTTGTTGAATGAATATGCAAACCTGAGCTTGCAAAGCCTAAGAATATAAAGAATTACCATGTTGACCCTGTCCTCTGGGAATTCGTGGTATAGTTGAAGAGAGAACCATATATGTAACAAACATGAAAAGATAACAAGAGAGCAAGAGATGAACACCAAATTGGTGACATAGGGAATGTGAATTTAGGAAGAGGAGCAATTTCTGTGGTCTTAGGTGGCCTCAAAAATTTCCATGACACAGAATAGAGGCACTGCATATAGTGGAATGAGCTCTGGACCAGGGGGTCACTTCACCTCTGTGCTCATTTTCTTCATTTGTATTTGTGGGATGCCTACTTTGGGTCAAGACTTGTGTTGGGGTGCCTGGGTGGCTCAGTAGGTAAAGTGTCTGCCTTTGGCTCAGGTCATGATTCCAGGGTCCTGGGATGGAGCCCCGCGTCTTGCTCCCTGCTCAGTGGGAAGCCTGCTTCTCCCTTTCCCCACTGCCGTGCTCACTCTGTCTCTGTCTCTCCCAAATAAATAAATAAAATTTAAAAAAAATACTTATGTTGGGGAACCAGAATTATAACAGTGACTAAAACTGATACAGTCCCCCATCCTCCCAGAGATTAGCAAGGAAGATAGAGATAAAACAAGCAATGGTAATAAAGTCAAGAGCAGTGATCAAGGGGTATGCCATAGGGGAGAGAAGTGACCCAGACCTTGTCTTAGTGTCTGAACAAGGCCTCCCTGAGGAACTGAAGATTACATGAGACCAGAAGATGAATACGACAGTATTCAGCCAAGGAAGGTGGGGGTCACTAGTACTCTGAGCAGAGCGAGCGGCATAAGGCACGATCCAGGAATTGGAAGTGGTCCAGGAGGCTGGAGCCAGGAGGAGATGGGGAGTGTGGTGCAGGATGAGGCTGATGAGGAGGACTGGGGCCAGACTGTGAATCTGATCCTTACCCTCAAGGCAGTGGGAAGCCTTGGAGAATTTTAAGTAATAGGGCAAAGTTGTTTAAAAAAGGTCACTTTGGCTATTTACATGGAGAATGGATGGAGAGTGGGTAAGGCTGGATGTGGCAGAGCAGACAAGTCTGGTGGGTGGATTCTAACATGTTTAGGTAAGGACAGAACTTGGTGATAATTGGGGAAGGGGAGGAGACAAGGAAAAGATGGTGTCAAGGATGGCTCCCTGGTTGATGAGAGTCCTCAGAGGTGCTTGAGGGAGCCAAGTGAATATGTTGGTTTGGCAGCTAGAAATATTTGGACCTAGCCCTCAGGAATGGGGTCTAGGACAAAGATATGGATTTTGGGAGTCTTTAACATATGGATTATAGTTAAAAGTTTGGAGGCAGTGAGTTCTGCCAGGGAGAATGATAGTATGAGAAGAGAAGTTCTAAAACAGGACTATGGGGGTGCCTGGGTGGTTCAGTGGGTTAAACCCTCTGCCTTCAGCTCGGTCATGATCCCAGGGTCCTGGGATTGAGCCCCACATTGGCTCTCTGCTCAGCGGGGAGCCTGTTTCCTTCTCTCTCTCTCTCTCTGCCTACTTGTGATCTCTCTCTCTGTCTCTCTGTCAAATAAATAAATAAAATCTTTAAAAAATAAAAAAATAATAAAACAGGACTATGGAGGATGCCAGCATTTCAAGTGGAGGAAGAGGAATTGCCACAAGAAACCGAGACAGAGTGACCAGGGAAGAGAGGGAAAACCGTCTCTGCCACCAGACTGGATGATCTCTAAGGCCTCAGTCGCCTCTGACATGCTGTGGTCCTGCAGAGCTGGGATTTGAGCCAGATCTCAAAAGCAAAGCACATGGATAGGCCATGAGAACAGAGAAGAGCATTCCAAGGAATATTACTGTATCAGCCAAAGTCCCAACAAGAAACAGAGGACACACTCAAACTGAATAATTTGAAGTTTTAATAAAGAGACTGTTCACAAAGATGTGGGGTGAGTTTCGGGAATGCAGGACGGCAGAACTCAGGCACGGGCCACAACAGAGACCCTTCACCACCCCAGGCCTAGCGTCCGCTGAAGGGGAGAGCAGCTGAGAATGAGGAGCTGCCTGAGAGGAGCTGTGGCCTTCTGGACCAGCTTCCTCCCTTTCTCCCTGCCCTCTGGCTTCTCACCAGGGCCTGCTGTTGGCCAAACGTGCGCCCAAGAGCAATAGAGCCCGTGGGCGCAGTTTAAATATGTTATGTTCCTGGGGCACGGAGCAAGACAGAAAGTGGATGTAGAGGGGCAAACAGAAGATATCCGGAACAATTATTTTGAAAAATGGAAATATATGGGAAAGAGAGTGTCTTCGTTTTCTGTTGCTGCTGTCACAAATTCAGTGGCTTCAGGCAACGAGGATTTGTTACATTGCAGTTTTGGAGGTCAGAAATCCAAGACTGGTGTCACTGGCCTAACGTCAAGGTGTCAGCAGGTCTGTGATCCTTTCTGAAAGCTCTGGAAGAGAATCCATTTCCCTTTTTTTCCCCAGCTTCTAGAGGCCAGCCGCATTTCCTGGCTTTCAGCCCCTTCCTCTGTCCTCTTCAGAGCCAGGAATCATATCACTAGACCCTCTGCTCCTGTCATCACACCTCCTCTGGCTCTCCTGCCTGCCTCTTCCATCTTTTAAGAGCCCTTGTGATTCTGTTGGACCCACCCAGATAATCCAGGATAATCTCCCTATTTTAAGATCTTTTATTTAACCCACCCGGTCCCTTTTGCCATGTAAAGTAGTGTATCCCCAGGTCCCAGAGGATTCCAGCTTGGACATAGGTAGGGGGGTCATTATCCTGCCTGTCACAGGGAGCCAATAAGCCTTCTGGCTGGAGTAGAGTAACTCCCTGGGAAAGTAATGAAGACTGAAAGCAGAAAGTGCAAACTGAAGCCAAATTGTGGGAGTTTTGGATGTTAGACTGTCTGAATTTCATTCCGTAGACAAGAGGGAGCCATTGTAAGTCCTTACTCAGAGAAGTGGCTTTTTAGCAGTGTAAAGAGAGATGACCCGATTGTGGTGTTCTGGTGGCTCAGAAGGAAGAACAGAAGCCATTCAAAATGCTGTTAGAGTACTCCAGACCCAAAGGACAGAGGTGCAAAACAAGAGTGACAGGAAGAGGGGTGGTGTGAAAGGTTCTGTGCAGTCAGAATCTGCAGGAAATGCTAACTAGGTGGCCATGGAAAGAGGGGGGAGAATCGAAGGGTGGTCCAAGTTTTTAAAGTGAGTGACTGGTAGATTAATGATAGGATCTAGAAAATCAGGAGAGCAAGTCAGTTTCATAGAAAAATGTGAAGTTAGGAGGATAGCTTTAGAATCCTGGACTAGAAGTACAAATAGAATTTTACCAGGCCTAAGATATCACCAACTTATGTACCACTAAGGAAAAAATGCTGCCAGATAAAATATGATACATGCTTCCTTAAAAACATAATTTTCGGGGCACTTAGCGGCTCAGTCGTTAAGCGTCTGCCTTTGGCTCAGGTCATGATCCCAGGGTCCTGGAATCAAGCCCCAGGTGAGGCTCGCTGCTTGGCGGGAAGCCTGCTTCTCCCTCTCCCACTCTCCCTGTTTGTGTTCCCTCTTTTGCTGTCTCTCTCTGTGCCATGTAAATAAGTAAATAAATAAATCTTTTAAAATATATATATATATATATAATTTTCACTTTATTGAAAGAACAGTTTTAGAGTTACAGAGACTTTTTTGAAATCTTTTAACTTAAATACAACAAATTGCATATATGTAAAGTGTAGAGTTTGCTAAGTATAAAGGTATGCATGCACCTGTGAAACCACCACAATCAAGGTAGTGAATAAACATATGTAAAACTCAAAATTTTCTTATGTCCCTTCATGATCCCTCCCTTTGCCCCTCCCTACCTCTCTCTCTTCCATCCCCAAGCAACTACGACTTTGTTTTCTGTCATATAAATTACAGTCTCTAGCATTTTAGATACATGGAGTCATACCCGATGCATTCTTTTGGGTCTGGTTTCTTTCATTAGTGTAATTATTTTGATGTTCATCCATGTCGATGCGTGTTTCAGTAGTTTATTCCTTTTTACTTCCCAGTAGTTTCCGTTATGTGGATATACCATGATTTTTTAATCCATTCACCCACCAATGATCATTCAGTTTACTTATAGTTTTTGGCTATTTGAAATAAAGCTTCTATGAATAGATTTTTTTAATTATAGATCACACCAGGCATAGAAAAGGAAGATACAATTGAAATGAATTGGTTAATATTCTTAAAAGTTCTTTACGTTTAGAGTGTAACTTTTTGTATCACTTTTTGATTCACAATAACGAATGTCCTTTTTTTCCATCCAGTATCGCTGCTGCACCATCAAGAGTGGTCATTTTTTTAAAAAAAACCTGTGAAAGAGCTAAAAGCCATTAATGCTGGGCTTTTAAGCCCACTCTGTAATTATGTGGCACTAGATTAACTGCATCTTCCTTTGGGAGCATTGCTAACATCCCTGAGTTGCCACCTTCTCACTCCCTCCCCTTTAGGTTTCAAAGATCAGTCCACTATTTTTACAATCCCTGGGACTTTTGTTTTTGTTTGTTTTGTTTCCGAATCCCTGACACCCATTCTTCTAGTTTGAAGCTGGTGCTTTTGCTATTACGCATGCATAGCAATGTCAGGGACATCTTGACTGCTTGGGGGGCCCACACGTAATTGTAGGATCATCAATTGTAAAACACATCTGAATTTCAGAATGTTACTGTGGGGAAACTGTATAAACGTCGAAGTCATTAAGAAGGATTGGTTCAGGCCAGTTCATTTCGAGGGTTAAGGGCCGTGGCAAGATTCGGTCTGTGCCCAGTGTCACATGATAAATCAGTGGTAACTGGGACCAAAACAGAGTACCCATGATCTAATTGGTCTCTGACTTTAGTGGGATGGTTTTTGGGGGAGGGTTCTGTTTATTTGTTCATTTTACTGTACTATAGCAACGGAAGATTAAAAGAAGGTTGGCTAGTAGAAAAGACAGTTACGTTGTACATAGAAAAGATATCTAAACAGAAAACCACAAACTTGAATGTGGTGAGCAGTTGAATTAGAGAAGGAAGCAACATTCTAATAACTGTTCAGTGGCTCACCTTCAACTGATCTCTTCCTATGCCAACCCATTCTTTATTCTTACCTTTTGAATTACTTTATGTAAAAAACTGGCTTCTCAGATGATTCCTCTGTTTTAACCATCTATAGTGGCTCCCATTTCCAACAGGACAGAGCCCAGGTTCCTTGGCAGGGATTACAAGGAAGGCCCTTCACAAATGTCCCTTTCTTGACTTTAGTTCTTTCCTCTCCCTGTAGCACACCAACCATTCACCAACACACCACCATCCACCTTTCTTATCTTTGTGCCTTTGTTTATGCTGTTCCTTTCTTCTGGAATAACCCTTCCCCACCCACATCCCCACTATGGTCTCTTCCTTCAAGGCTCAAAGGCAACTTCTTTTTCACAGTTCTCCCTTAACCCCCCTCCCCCACTTTACCCAATGATTACTTCATGTGTTTTTAGACCTATTTTATGCTTTACTTCTATTGTAGCACTTATCAAATGGCATTATCTCTATTTGTGTGTCTCACTGAGCTGTGATCTTCTTGAAGAAGGGGTTGCGTCTTGTTCATCTTTAGGTTTCTGCTTTCTAGGTGTGTGCCTGGCAAACAGTAGGTGCACAGCAAATACTAATTGTCTTGAAAGATCTGATTGAGTTTAATATTGCCTAGGGAGAAACACAATCAGCTAAGTGCCTTGCTATTTCCTAAATGCAATATTATCCTTCTAGAGGAGAGATGGAAAATCCTTTGCAAGAAAGATGGGATTGAGTAAGAATTACATTCTGAATGGAAGTTTAGCAGTGAGGTAGGATAAAAGAAGGGGTTGAAAGGAGAGCAGACTAGAGGTTTAACGAACTAGGCAGCGTGATTAAGGACACAAAAAAACACAGGACTAGAAAGAGAACAGGAGACGGGGGAAGAACAAAAAGAGAGAAGTGTGGAGAGACTATGCAGTCAGGATGTTAGGATCTTACTGAGATTAATTGCAGGGAGTTACTGGACAATGCTTTCTCACATGGACGTTCCACACTCTCTTTCCTGAATGAGCCCCATTTTATATTCTTCACATCACTCTCTCCCTGAAAAGACACAAGTATGCTTCTTACAAAGGCCTTACAATTAGCTCATTGTTTTTTCTCTGTTTTCTATGGAAAGCGGAGGAGGCAGAGTAGTGTGGCAGAAAGGCACCCTGCACGCTGGGAACCAGGGGGTCTGGCACATGGCAGCTCTGGAGCCTCGAGCAAGGCACTTAGCCACCTTTGCCTCAGAATCTTTGCCTGTCAGATGGGATAGCAGTATCTGTCCAGACTTCCTTTCTGGGGTGTTTGTAAAGATCTAAGTAAGTGAAAGAGTACACATGGAAACCCATTCTAAGCTGTCAGGTTGCTCTGCAAATGGAGGTGGTGTGACCGTTTTGTGGAATCCTTTGTCCAATAAAGACTCCATTGGCAGATAGCACAGGCTTTGTCTCCTGTGACTAAGTCCTGTTTGCAGAGTACGATCATGGTGTTTCTTTCTGATTGGTAGTATTCTGAAGTCTCAGGAGGCTGGCCTGTTTAAATGTCCGCAACCCATGAGAAGGACTTATAAGAAGCCATGGCACTCCCTTTTCAAAAAGAGCTGGAGAAATACAAGAACATTGATGAAGATGAGCTTCTTGGCAAACTCTCAGAAGAGGAACTGAAACAGTTGGAAAATGTTCTTGATGACCTGGATCCCAAGGTTCGTGAGCTGCAACAGAAACATCGTGGTCAGTGGTAGTAGGGGATAAATGGTGTGGCTTGGTCCTTAAACAATAGTGCAGAAATCCCTTAGCTCCAAATACAAATTCCATGTTCTTTCCCTGATTGGTTCTTGATCACTTACTCTGACAGATTCATAAAGAAACTCAGTAGCCACGTCTACAATATGATATGGCAAATTTCTCAAAAACCAATTTAATGTAAATGGTAAAACATATTTTCCATTGCTTGAGAAAGGACTACTTTGACTTAGGGAAGAAGAAAGGAAAGAGGAAAAGAGGACAAATCTTACCAAATTTCTTCTTTGAGGTCTTATACCCTACTGGGCACAGAATCCCTAGGGGTAAATTATATTACTCCCATTTCATAAATGAGGGGAACAGATGTGAAGAAGTAATTTACAGAAGAGCTCATACTAGTAAACGTCAGAGATGCTATTTAAACCAGGTCTTTAACCCCCTAAGTAGATCTTTTTTATACTTCATTTTTTTAAAATGCATAAACAACTAGAAATCTTTGGTGATCTCACAACAATGGAGATGTTTGAATTATAACAACAATATCATGTGAATTTAAGTGGAGATTCTAATATTTTTATGAGCTCTTGAAAAACAAAGTAGCTTGTTAGAGTGTTTGTTTCGCAAGCACTTTCTTCAGTCCTGATGGTATTTTCTTAAAATTAGAATCAGAGGTATCCAAAGTAGTGATTTTACTATAAAGAAAAATATCACTAAAAATTATATATACAATGTGCTGATATGCCAGACACTTTGGGTATTTTATTTACTTTTAAAAATGTTTTTATCTTTGATAGACATTGGGGAGTGTATGTGTTGTAATGAGCACCGAGTATTATAGAAGACTGACAAATCACAGACCTGTACCCTTGAACCAAAGAATATGTATACATAATTTTTAAATTTAAAAAATAGATTAAAAATAAATAAATAACCCAAACACAGTCTTAAAAAAAGTTTTTATGTTTGAACATTAAGGAAGGAATCGTCCAGCTCAGTCAAGCAGGTGTCAGCATCTACCCTAATACTTGCTTATGTGCAGGGTGATTTCCCTGGAAAGAGGCTAGAAATAAGAGAGTATAGCCATGTTGGCTCCTTGTTAGTGTCTGTATGCCTGCTTGGGAGAACCTTGGATAGAGATCTGGCCAAACCCAAGTGTGATCTACGAGGAAGGAGGCCATGGAGGGTACCTGGCCTTTTGCTACCACATTCTAGAATGCAGCTCTGAAGACCCAGAGATGGCTCTGGCCGGCTGTATTCTGCCTGTGTGCATGGCAGGGGCTCCCTCTCAGCACAGGAGGTTAGAGCAGGTAGGGCCTCGGGCACGTGCCAGAGTCCCCAGCCCTCAGTGCCCACCTGCATCTCTGCAGAGGTGTCCTTCTCCCTGCCTCCCCCATAGACAGCAGGGCCAGGGGTGGGGGCCAAGTCCCAGAGTGTCAGTAGAACGAACACCGTCCTTCCTGCTCACATCTCTGTTTCGTTAGAGTGCACTGCTACCAGCTGGATTCCGACAGAAAGACCAGACCCAGAAAGCAGCCACCGGCCCATTTGACCGTGAGCACCTCCTCATGTACCTGGAGAAGGAGGCTTTGGAACAGAAGGACAGGGAAGACTTTGTGCCCTTCACCGGAGAAAAGAAAGGTAAGGACTCCAGGCACCACATCCCGGGACTAAGGTACTCCTCATGTCTTGTCACGGTGGCTCCAGCAAGTGAACTGACCTAGAAGTGGGAAAGAAGCCAAGAACTGGATTCATTAGTAAAAAGAATCATGGCTGGTAGAGACACATCAGTATACTTTTGTCCAGACCTATAGATTGTGCACTACCCAAGAGTGGACCCTGACATAAACTATGGACTTTGGATAATAACGATGGCAGCGTAGGTTTCATCAGTTGTGACAAATGTCGCGCTCTGCTGCAGGATGTCATTGGGGGAGGGTTTGTAAGCATGGGACAAGGAGTATATGGCAACTCTTTATACAATCCTCTACACACCTAAAACTGCTCTGAAAAAATAAGGTTTATTAGTTACCAAAAAAATTCTGTAAGAATAATATGAGAATATAGAAGCTAATTAAATTAATGCTCAAGGTACTCAAATTAGTTCTATGAAAATATCTGAAGCCCCAAAGCAAAAGCTCTAGCAGTGTGAGGTATTGTGCCTGAGAGAAGGTCCGGTAGGCATTGGTGCGTTGCTCTTAGCCTGAGCCTTTACCAGTTGCAGATATCCGCTCCAGGCCTTTCTGTTCCATGTCTAGGATAGCTGTGGCACCAGACCCCTAACCTAAGATGCTACTCTTAGAGACCAATGCAGTCAAGCATTCCCTCACCCAGCATTTACCAAGCACCTGCTCTGTGCAGAGCCATGTGCCAGGTGTTGGCACCACAGTGCATAGGTTCCTGTCTTGCCCTCAGGGAGTTTCTGGTCTAGTGAGAGAAGCTCTGTGATTGTCCTGGAGAGGCTCCGAGGAGCAAAGGGATGTTCCTCCATGCCGCGACTGAGCTCAGAACCAAGACAGGGAAAACAGTCCGCCTTAGCTCCCAACCCCGGGCTCCCTTTGGGACAAAAAGTAGTTACCAAGAGCCTGTGTGGTTTCCTCAGCTACAGAGAGGAACTTGGGCTCGCAGATCCTAACGGAATCATGCCATGTCACCTCATGGCAATGACAGTCTTTTCAAAATGCAAATCAGATCATGTCACTGCCCTACTTGAAACCTCAAAGCCTCACTGTGGTCCTCAGCGCCCAGGGAGAGCTCGCCTTACCCACTTCTCTGATCACCTTCCCCTTCCCCTGCCAAGCCTCAGCCCCTCTGTCTGCATTTAGTTCCCCAAAACTGCCCAGCTCTTTTCCCACCCCGGGGTCTCCTCATGATCTCTTGCCTCCAACCCACGACCCCAGTTTTCACATTCTGTAAGTCTGAGCTTAAACACCAGGGCTTCGGGCTTTCTTTTCCTGACCCTTCTGTCTAAAATAGATCCCTTCTCTCTGCCATGACACTCGTGGATTGCTTTCCTGGCGCTACGTTCATTGTTTGGTTTATTTACTTTGGGTTTTGTGCGTTTCCCACCTTAGATGAGGTCTCCACTGTGGGATTGTGTCTCTCTTGCCCCCCAGCATAGACACTGGCCCAGGGGAGGCTCTTGAGAAATACAGGTTCGAATGGCCACTACCTGGGAGCGTATGAAGCGACCTTGGGCAGCAGGAGCATGCTTCCTCAGCTGGCGTGAGTCCGGGCGCTCCTGCCTTCTGTTATGCAACATCTGGCTCTCCTCTGAATTGTGCTCATTTGATGGATCGTGCATCACTGATCGTGTCAATTTATTAAGAAAGTGATGTTGGACAGTGAAATATTGGGCAGATAACTAAGGATTACCATAGAAATACGGAGCTGTCTCTATGGCAGTGTAGCTGCTATTGGACTGAGTTCATTGTGAAAGAAAAGTTACAATGTCAAATCTTCAATAAAATCCCAACAAACATCCAGTATTAGGGTAGTGACAATAATAAGGGGAAAGCTTTGTTTCTTCTTCTCAGAGTCAAGGTCTGAAGAACAGTCACAGTAAATTATCTCTTTTTTTTTTTTAAAATGAGAATCTTATCAAATTTTTTTTAAGATTTTATTTATTTATTTGACAGAGAGAGATCACAAGTAGACAAAGAGGCAGGCAGAGAGAGAGGGAGGGAAGCAGGCTCCCTGCTGAGCAGAGAGCCCGATGCGGGACTTGATCCCAGGACCCTGAGATCATGACCTGAGCCGAAGGCAGCAGCTTAACCCACTGAGCCACTCAGGCGCCCCAGTAAATTATCTCTTGATCCAGATTAATCTGCAGGTGATCCACAGGGAAAAAAAGGGGCACTCTGAGTAGTAAATGGGGAGACGAAAGGGGTATACAGTTGCCCAGAGTAGCTTAGGAGAAAGTTGGAAATCAACACTGTTGGGCAAAATGCTCAGAAAGCAAGTTTTCCAAACAGAGCAGAGGGAATAGAGTAGAACATGCAGACACCCCGCCCCCCGCCACCAGAAGGACCAGTGGGTGATCTGGAGGCAGTGGAAGCCACAGTAAAGGTCTCACGGGAGGGGTATGCAACCTCAGCTCTGAACACCGTATGCGCTAAGCCCTCAGGTACCTGGGCCACGTTTTACTCTCTGCAGTAGCTTTATGCACTTAGAACTTGTTTGGTTGCCCGCTGCCACCCCCACCCCCCAGGAATGATGTGCAGCAGCAGTTGTCCTAAAGTTCAAAAGCTGTGGGTCCCCAGTGCACATGGTGTTGAGGGTAATCCTGAACACTCATGGGAAGGTGGAATGTAGACATCTCAGTAACTCTGGAACCAAGGTCACTGGAGCCACAAAAAAAATGCTTCAGGTTGCAGATATTCTGAAAAAGAAGTCTGGGATAAACCCCAGTGTCTGAAATGTTATTGATTGGTTATTTTCTTTTCCATTTTCTATCTTCTGGCCATTCTCCTTATATTTTTCATTAAGCTCCAGTGTATTTTCTTTCTTTCTGGGAAAGGTGGCAATTTACATGATGGGGAGGCAGGAAGCAGGGTGATGGTCAGTGGAGGAGACATTGTGGCCAGGATACCCCAGTCTGACCACAAGCAGTGGTATTTCCCTAGGGTGCCCAGTGCTGCCTGGTCCCTGATTTCATGTCTAGCCATTTGAAGATCTGGTCAGCTATTAAGAAGTCAGCAGCCCCTGCAACCAGGGACAGCAGTTGGAGAGGATTTATGAAGGAGAGTTACTGACTTTGGGTTTGACTTTTACCTTTCCAGTGGGAGTGGGGAGGGCTGGCCAGCCAGAGAGATCTGGAAAGAGTGTTGGTCTCCATTGGCTGAACTGGGAGCCAGCTCTGTGTTCTACCCAAGATGACAAAGAGAAGTCAGTGGAAGGGTGAGTCTATAGGGAACTCCAAAGATCAAATTGGAGGAGACCAATTTCAAAGATCATGCCAAGAAGAGCAGCTCCAGAAAAGAAATGAAGAGTGAAAAGCTGGCAGGAATTGGGAAAGAGTGTAAGCAGGTTTGGAGTATTGCTATGGCAACTCTGGGATGTCCTAGGTTTTCCCCTTATGAGTCATTGCGCGCATGGGATGTGGGTACGTTGCACTGGCTGAAAGTTAGGAGCAGGTAATATGCCATCCTCCCAGCGATGTGATCTTCAGAGGTTGGGGCTGAGGAGGTAGGGCATAGATGTCAGCATATTCAGAAGTGAGGCAGGGGCAAGACAAATGGAATCTGACTGCAAGGACGAAGTGGGAGGTGAAGGCAAAGTATCCCCATGTGGGAAGCACATTGTACCTTGCTGTTCACAGACCTCTACAACTTCTAAACACGTCAATCCTGAGTTCTCCTTTTATATTTTACTTCCTTTGGTATGTCTGGAGAGTAGCTGTATCCCCGGGTCACTACGCTACTCCAAGTGACCCCAGATAGAGCATCCTAGTGGTCTACAATCTCAGTCTAGCTGTGTAAGTTAATAAACACATTTGTAAATACATTGTTTGCAGGAAGAAAATTTCTGAGTTACAGCTCAGGAAAAGCCTGCTGAATTTACGTTGTAAGCATTACTTAACACAGTATAAGGATGAAAAGACAACAAAATTCATACTTCTTCATCCCCTCATTGCAACAAAATTCTTAACTGGGAGAACCTTATTCCCCTCTCTTTCCTCTTCTCCAATTCCCACTTATTGTCACCTTATAATATTCAGAGAGCACTTGGATTATGGGTCTGAATAGAGAAATGCTTTCAGATAATCATTAGCCCACATACCAGTAACTTATACTAAAAGATGGGATGGAGTTGTAAAGTGCTTTTATATAATACAATATTATTGTTAAAGGCAAGGGTTGACTCTTCTGTTTTATTTTGACATGGCATGTCCTGAAATAAATATCAATTCAATATGATATTGAAAAACTCAAAAGAGAGCTCTGGTTTGTCCCTCAGGAACCCCTGGGGCTGTGTGGCTGACTCTGCCTCCAGTATTTGCAGGATCCAAGGGAAGAATACAAATAGAAGCCCATGTACCATTTTTAATAAATGTTTAAAAACTAGTAAACTGTTAAAATATGTTCTGTCCTGTTACACATACACCTAGAAGCCCAGGATTCTTGGGCTTCCAAAAGTTCCATGCAAGCATATGGATCTGTCCTATACTGCTAGAGCCTCACACATATTTGGCACACAGCCTACAGATTGAAGCTGCATTCATCTCACCCACAAATAACACCCCCTTGGCCTAGGGGTGCCCACTCCAGCAATGTGACATGCCTTTGGGTGGATGGACATGGGGAAGGGATGCATACAGGCCCTGGAAGCAAGTTCAGGGGTCTTTGAGCAGGGAATTCCAAGGTCCCAGATGCCTGGAGCGGAGCCTAGCAGGTGGGATTCTCGGTGGGAATATCCCTTTGGCCCCATGACCAGGGGGCAGGGACCAGGGAGATTGCAGGAGAAGAGGACCACAGTGGGCCCTATAAAGCATGGGGCCCATGGCAGGACCTCTCTTGCCCAGGTCTAAGCGCAATGCTGGCAATCCATAGTAGAGAGGTAGAAACCACCGTTTCCTTCTACGTTTAAGGACCATGTCTCCTCACATCTCTATGTTGCAGAATGCAGGATTCCTCCTCTGACGTTCCCTCCCTCTAATGGTGGATTAATGATACTGACATTATCCCAGCAATGAAGGAATCCCAGTTGCGTGCGCAATGGGCTTAAGGTTTGGCTCTCAGTGGCTCTCAGAACTGCATTGTCTGGTCAGTCCTTTTACCCTGCCTTGGTCAGCAGCACAGTGTGGTTTTTGTTTTCCTTCTGATTTAAAGGGAGAGTCTTCATCCCCAAAGAAAAGCCCATAGAAACTCGTAAAGAAGAAAAAGTGACCCTTGACCCAGAACTGGAAGAAGCTTTGGCCAGTGCCTCCGACACCGAACTCTATGATCTTGCAGGTTAGTCCTCAGCTCTGGGACACTTTTCTGTCTGGCTCTGGACCTTCAGGCACACACTGGCAGCAGCCTCTGAGCTTTTGGATAACTACTCATCAATATTGCAATACCAGGTGACTTCAGCTTGTATGTAGCCATCAGACTTGACGGAAGTGACTTCACCTCTCTAAGCAAATCTTACTTTGCTGTATCTCAGCTGTAAAATGTAAAATCCTATTTCAGCTATAAAATGCCCTAATAATACCCTTCCTATGAAATTCAAGAGTTAGAGAAACCAAAAAAAAGGAATCTAAAAGAGTGTTGCAAACTTAAACAATGAAATAATAGCCCTTCCTCTAAGAAGCTTTCACATTTGGCATTTTATCACATTTTACCATCAAGGAGCATCCGTGAAGTTCCTGCTCTTCCCCACAGTCGCTGTTCCATTTTGATTGCCACGAAGAGGGCTGTTAGCCTAACCACAGAGCAGGAGTTATTTACCATTACACCCACGCAGTAATGAAAGCCACATTCAGCCCGATCTGCTCATCTTTGTCTAGCTTTCTAAACAGTAGCAACAAAATAATAATTGGTGTTATTATTTGAATTGGTTACACATGCAGAGAGACAAAACACACATGGTATAAAAGAATGGATAGACAAGATGGCGCTAGACGTGGTAGACAAAGAATGGGTAGACAAGATGGCACTAGATTAGGGGTCTGCAAACCGCGACCTGCCTCCTGGGCTTGTAAATAAACTTTTACTGGAACATAGCAACAACGACAAAAAAATATGTCATGAAAGTAAGTTTCTCACCCTAATTAAGTCCTCTCCTATTTTCTACTATATCGTTGGAGAAAGATCCCATGCATCTACCAGCATATTTATGCATTCATGGGATTTTTTTTTCCAAGTGGGATGTAAATTTAGATTATTAGGGTCATTAGGTCACTAGAGGTTAAGGTGCTTTAAAAATAGCCCATAGTTGGGCCTGGGTGGCACAGTTGGTCAAGTGCCCGACTCTAGATTCCGGCTCAGGTCCTGATCTCAGGGTTGTGGGATCAAGCCTTGAGTTGGGCTCTATCCTCAGTGTGGAGTCTGCTTGAGATTCTCTCTCCATCTCCCTCTACCCCTCCCACTTGTGCTTTCTCTAAAAAAAAAAAAAAGAAAGAAAGGAACCCCCCCCTTTCAAGATTTTATTTATTTATTTGACAGACAGAGATTACAAGTAGGCAGAGAGGCAGGCGGGGCAGGGGGATTGGGAAAGCAGGCTTCCTGCTGAGCTGAGAGGACCCTGGGATCATGACCTGAGCCAAAAGCAGAGGCTTTAACCCACTGAGCCACCCAGGTGCCCCAAGAAAAAAACCTTTAAAAAAATAAATAAATAAAAAACAATCCATGAGCCTTAGCAAGAATCCTCACATCTTTATTCCACAGAAAGACATTTGTAATAATAATCCATCCTCCCTCCCAGGAGAACCAGCTATGCTTTATTCTAATAGCATGCCTACTATCTCAGCTACATCTTCATTCCTACTGTGATGACGTCAGTGGTCAATACAAGTTCACATATTAGAACCTCTCTCAGAAATCACCGCAGGATGGGGCGCCTGGGTGGCTCAGTCATTAAGTGTCTGCCTTCGGCTCAGGTCATGAGCCCAGGGCCTGGGATCGATCGAGCCCTAATCGGGCTCCCTGCTCAGTGGGAAACCTGCTTCTCCCTTTCCCACTCCCCCTGCTTGTGTTCCCTCTCTTGTTGTGTGCCTCTCTCTGTCAAATAAATAAATAAAATCAAAAAAAGAAAGAAAGAAAAAAAGAAATCATTGCAGGAATTGAAGCACCTGCATCACACAGTTAAGAAGGCATTTTGCAGTGACCTTTCTTCTGAGCCCTTTGGTTGCTGTGGAGAGATCCTGTCATGGTTACTGCTCCTCTCAAGGGTTGTCTTATGGTTTCTACTAGAATTCCCCAAAGGGAGAATGCAGGGCTGGGCTTGAATTCCCAGGAAATGCTTAAGAAAGGAGAAGGAGAAAAATACCAGTCATCTAGAAGAGTCTAGATTCTGAAATTCATACAATAAAACCAGGGGACTACTCCAGATAGAAAACTGTCTTGTTCCTCTCTGCTTACCCTCATTCCCTCATCAGATACTCCCTTAAAACTCGGGAGAAAGCCCACCTGGGGGGTGGGTGACAGCATCTTCTCTAGGGTGGATCTTTCTGGAAGGTTGAGAGCAACCCCATGAGTGAATGGGCTGACAGCCAGTGAGGTTTAGGTAAGAAAGAGTGCCAGTACCCTGTGCATGTTGTTCTGGCTGGTAGAGAGCAGAAAGACAGTCACCAAGGGAGCAGCAGCTGACTTCCAAGACAGCCCTTACTACAGCAGCTGGAGCTCAGCATGGTCACAATTCTGAGGGTCTAGAGAGTCCATCTTGTCAGTGCACATAGGAGCTGTCGGTTTGAGGCTAATCTACTACCCAGATTCACAGGGAACGGATGAAACAAAAGTTAAAAGTTGGCAGTGGGAGCCAAATTATAATTAGAAGTTGCTTAGTGAGTATAGGGCCAAAGCAAGATATATTTGGATGATCCATGGCCTATGTTTATTAAATAGTGTGTCTCCTCTCTAGGCAGTGCCAGATACATAGTGACAAATTCTTATTTATTTAACAAGAATTTGTAAAGTGCTCAGAACAGTGTCTGACGCATGAGAAGTGATTTCCCCTTTGTAACACTTAAAGTATAATTATTTTCCCTACCTTGCCAATGATGAGGCATGCTTAGAGGCATTTAGAACTTCCCAAGGCACACAGGTATTATGGGACAGAACCAGGATTCCAGATCTGGCTGACTGCTCCCGAGTGCCGCCCTTAACCCTAGACTTGCTGGCTCTAAACATTTGCCCTTTACTAGGCTGCTGCTGGCTGCCTCCCTTCTCCTGATGTGTAGATTACAGTACAGCTGAGGAGCTCTGAGATATTCCTCTGCCTCCTGCTGACAGATGACCTGCTCTGGGATCCTTCTCCAGGCTGCCAGTCTCTTTTGTATAATTTCATTATCAAAGGCAGTGGTTGCCTTTCAGCACATTCTTGCCGGGTGCTTCTTCTTCCATCCTTTGCTGCCTCCTGGTGTAAGCTCCCCATAATACAGGAGCTGCAAAATCTCGGTATGCGTATCCGACCTTTTACTGCTGACATCTGTTTTCTTTCCCATCCCACAGTGCTCTAAACTGGAGAGAACAACTGCTGTTGGTACCGAGAGATTGGGGTGGCTTTCCCTGAAAGAGGCCCATGATCTTTCTGCCGTTTGCTATAATCTGTATAATGTTAGATCCTACAATATCCTTAGACTCAGTCCCACACTCACATTTTACAGACAAGAAAACAGAAAGGTTGAGTCTACTTAACTAGGAGGTCTAAGCAAGTTTTCAGTAACTTGAGGCATAACTAGACCACTGCCCTGCAGATGAGTCTCCCTGGATAGCCACAGAAAGACATGTGAAGATTGCTAGTGGCAATGGAGAAGGATTGGAAAGGGATTTTTTAAAATATGTAAGCTTATTCAACACTACATGTGTCCCACACACTGTGCAAGGCAAGGGAGTTCTGGAGACTTACTTTATAATATGAAGAGTTGATATTCAAGGGGCAAGTTAACATTGTGGACATCCTAATATGCCTTCCCAAGCTTATGATACATTTACTGATTATCTTTGTTTCTAGCTGTTCTCGGGGTACACAATTTACTCAACAATCCAAAGTTTGATGAAGAAGTGACCAGCGCTAAAGGTGGCAAAGCACCTGTGAGAAGTAAGTTAATGTGGAGTCCATGGTCTGTGAAACTTGGGAGCTCCAAGAGTTTGTTGGTAAGAGGGAGGCCTATTGACTGGGCTGCCTGTTGAATCAGATTTCTACCCTGTAGACTCCGCAAGTGGATTCTGGCAGTTCGCCAAGGGTCAGTCACTGGAGAAGTGTACAGTTTATTAGGTTCTCTCACTGACTCATTCATTAGTCATCTACTGAATACCTACCGTGTGTCAGGAAGGTTCTAGGCTTAGGTACAAAGATTAAAAATGGCCTCTGTCCAAAGGAACTTACCTATCCAGGGTTAGGATGGACCAATAAAATCAGGTAATTTTGCTCCAGCATGATCTAGGTGCTGTAAAAACTTACAGAAGATCACAGCTCTTCTTAGATTAATTGTATTTTATTCTCTTTGAAGGAGTTTGAGCAGGTACTTTCTAGTCTGAGCAGCATGTTTACAAACCATCATTTATACTGGGCTATTTATCCAGACCATAGCAATGTTACTTTTCTTTTTTTTTTTTTTTTTTTTTTAGCTTTTAATATGTGCAGATGAAAATGTTTATCCTTTTAAACTTGGATATCAACGGGTAACATTCTGAGAACACGTTGGCTATTAAAAGTCTGATGCGTTGTCTTCTGGGCTTTTGTGCATATACATATCATTAAGTCTTTTTAAGACTATTTTTTTAGGGAAATTTTAGGAACACAGCAAAATTGAGCAGAAGGCACAAAGATTTCCCATATACTCCTTGCCCCAATTCATGCACAGACTCCCCCAGTATCAACTTCCCCCATCAGTATGTTACACTTGATGAACCTACCTTGACACCTCTTTACCACCCAAAGTCCATTGTTTACATTTGGGTTCACTCTTGGGGTTTGGACAAATGTCTAGTGACATGTGTCCACCATTATAGTATCATGCAGAGTAGTTTCACCATCTTAAAAATCTCCTCTACTCACCTATTCATCTTTCTCCCCCCTAGCTCCTGATGACCACTCACCTTCTTATTCTATAATTTTGCCTTTTCCAAACCATCATATGGTCAGAATCATACAATTTGTAGCCTTTTCAGATTGACTTTTTTCACTTAGTAATATACATTTAAATTTCCCCCATGCCTTTTCAGGCTTGATAGCTCATTTCTTTTTAGCACTGCATAATACCCTGTTGTAAGGATGTGTTTATCCATTCACTTACTGAAGGACATCATGGTTGCTTCCAAGTCTTGGCAATTATGAATAAAGCTTCTATAAGCATCGATGTGTGGATTTTTTGTGTGTATATAAGCTTTCAACTCCTTTGGGTAAACACGAAGGGGCATGATCGCTAGATCAAATGATAACGGCATGTTTAGTTTTGTAAGAAGCCACCACTATCTACCATAGTGGTTGTAACATTTTGCATTCTCACTAGCAAAGAATGAAGGTTTCTGTTGCCCCACTCGTTAGCTAGCATTCGGTTTTATCAGTGTCCCAGATTGAGGTTATTCTAAGTGGGTAGTAGTATCTCATGATTTCCATTTGCACTTCTCCAATGACATATTATGTGGAGCATCTTTTCATATGCTTGCTTGCCATCTGTATATCTTCTTTTTTCAGGTGTCTATTAAGGTCTTTGGCCCAATTTTTACCCAGATTGTTGTCCTATTGTTAAGTTTTAACTTATTTTGGATAACAATCCTTTATTAGATCTGTATTAATTTTAGTGAAGTCCAGCTTTTCAATTCTTTCTTTTCATGGACCAAGCCTTTGGTGTTGTATCTGAAGAGTCATTGCCAAACCCTAGGTTATCTAGATTTTCTCCTGGGTATTCTAGGAGTTCTATAGTTTTGCATTTTACATCTAGGTGATACATTTTGAGTTAGTTTTTATGAACAGTATAATGTCTATGTCTAGATTCTTCTTCTTTTTTTTGTTTTGCATGTGGTTGTCTCATTATGCTAGCACCATTTGTTGTAAAGACCATCTTTTCTCCATTGCGTTGCCTTTGCTCCTTTATCAAAAATGAGTTGACTGTATTTATGTGGCTCTATTTCTCGGCTCTCTCTTCTGTTCCATTGATCTATTTGTCTAGTCTTTCACTACTGCCACACTGTCTTGATTACTGTAGCTTTATATTAAGTCTTAGAGTCTGGTAGTGTCACTCCTCTAACTTTGTTTTTCATTTTCAATATTGTGTTGGTTGTTTTGGGTCTTTTGCCTCTCCATATAAACTTTAAAAGTAGTTTGTTGATAAATACAAAAGAACTTGCTGGGTTTTTTACTGCAATTGCATTAAATCTATAGCTCAAGTTGAGAAGAACTGACATCTTGACAATATTGAGTCTCTCCCAGTATCTCTCCATTTAGTTCTCTTTTATTGTTTTCAATAAAGTTGTATCGTTTTCCTCGTATGGATCTTGTACATATTTTGTTATATTTATATGTATTTCCTTTTACATTAACTTTTTTTCAGACTGTGGTTCTCTTCTTTTATCGGTACATGTAGGTTTGCCATATTCTTTTAATGAATAGGTAGCACCTTATTATGTGATATGCTGTAAGTTATTTAGCCATTTTCACATTGGTGAAATTTTGTTTATCATGTTTTGCTGTCACAAGCAACAGGTCAGTGAACAACCCTAATATATGTCTTTATGTGTCCATGCTATTTTTTTCTGTAGATTAGACTCTAAATACATAATTGTTGAGTCATAGAGTACCGACATTTTCCATTTTGATAGGTGAGGCCACATGACTCTCCCAGAAAGTTGCATCAGTTTATTTTCTCACCAACAACATAAGACAATGTGTTTCCCTCCACATTGCTGCCAATGGCACATGTTATCTCTTTTCACTTTTTTTTTTTTTTTTTTTTTGCTACTCAAAGGGTATTTCATTTTTTTATTTCACAGTTTAATGACTTTTTATATTTTTGGTTGAGTGGCAAAGACTCTTCTGATCATATTATTTGTTCATTTCTAATTGACTTGTCTACTGATCTGTAGGAGCTCTGTGTATATTGAGATATTAACACTGTGTATGTTTAATATATGCTGCAAACATTTTCTGTTAACTGCTTTTGAGAATTGTTCCATTTTGCCTTTCTATCCCTTTCTCTTTCCATATCTTTGTCAAAATTAAAGCTCCAAAATGGGTATCTGAGAAGGGTGGGTATAGTCAAGAGGCCAGAGGGGACACCTGGCTGGCTCTTGATCTTGGGGTCATGAGTTTGAACCCCATGTTGGGCATGGACCCTACTTAAAAAGAATAAGTAAACAAATAAATATTTTTAAAAAATATTCCAGAAGAACAGTATGGTTTTGGAAATGAAAAGACTCTATTTCTTTTTTGCATCTCAGATCCTGTGGCTTGATTATTATAGTCTGAAAGTAGTCCATATACAGCAGGTGAAACTGTAACTCTGAACCATACCATTCCTATGCTTACTTTGTTGAGAATAAGCTGTACTATCATTGATATTAGAGTATTATCGGAATCTGAGCATAGGAAGGAAAGTGTGTTTTGGGGGAAGTCATCTCTGATTTTGGCAGGAGAGCCCCTACATTTTCTTTTTAAAATTAAAATTTGTTTTAAAAAAAGAGCAAAAATAAAATATAATTAAAATTTATGTGTTAGATGTGGTCAAAGGTGAGAAGGTCAAGCCAATATTTGAGGAACCGCCCAATCCTACTAATGTGGAAGTGAGTCTGCAGCAGATGAAAGCCAATGATCCCAGCCTGCAAGAAGTCAACCTCAACAACATTAAGGTATTTCATTATGGTTATTGTCAGTCACTTGATGTATCATGAAGTTAGAAAATTTAACAGCAATAACCGATTGCCTGCTTTCACACGTGGTTCCAATCCCTTGTAGTCCCCAATTATGAGGCAAGATATCCTGTTGCAAAGAAGGAATTTTTAAAAAGTGATTTCTGGAATTCTTCGGAAAGAATCGTAGTATTTGTGTTAAACATATAATATTGGTTACCTACTGCTGGGTAGTAAATTACTCTAAAACCTGGAGGCTTAAAACAACAAACATTATTTCACATAGTTTTTGAGTGTCAGGAATCTGGACTTAGCTGGGTAGTTGTGGCTCGGGGTCTCAAGTGAGGCTGTTAGTAAAGCTGTCATCAGGGGTGTAATCATCTGAAGGCCTGACTGCGGTGGAAGGATCCACTTTCAAGATGGCACACTCATGCGGTTGTTGGCAGGAGGCCTCCTTTTCTCACCACATGCATGGGTCTCTCCATAGAGCTGTCTCAGTGTCCTTGTGTCATGACGATGTGCTTCCCTCAGTGCAAGCCGTCAAAGAGAAAAAGAACAAACAGGAAGCCACGGTGCCTTTTATGGCCTATTCCCTGAAGTTACAATTGTTACTTCTGCTTTATTCTCTTTGGTAATTAGTCATGTCACTCTCAAAGAGAGGGGAAAGAAGGGTGTGTGTGAGATAGATAGATGGACAGATAGAGGGAGAGAGAGAGAGAACATTGCCTGTATCTATTTTGTTGCTTCTTTTTGGGCCAACATCTGCCATTTAATAATAATAATTGGCTTACATTGAGTACTCACTCTGTGCCATACCCTTTGCTAGATACTTGAAATTCAATACAGTAGTTCCCTGTTGTCTGTGGTTTTGCTTTTCATGATTTCAGTTACCCTCAGTCAACCACAGTGCAGAAGTAGGTGATCCTCCTGACGTACTGTCAGAAGATCAGGAGTAGCCTAACCTTATATCACGGTGCTTATGTCATTTACCTCACCTCACCTCACCTCACCTCATCACATGGGCATTTTATTATCTCACATCACAAGAAGAAGAGTGAGTATAGCTATATTTTGAGAGAGAGAGAGACCACAGTCATATAACTTTTATTATAATATATTTTTATAGTTACTCTATTATTGGTTACTGTTGTCAATCTCTTACTGTGCCTAACTTATAAGTTGAACTCTATCATAGCTATGTATGTATGTATAGGAAAAAAACAAAATACATATATTGTTTAGTGCTATCTGTGGTTGCAGGCACCCATGGATAAGGGGAGACTACTGCATTTCATTTAATCTTCAGTGCCACTTAAAGGGGTTAAGTTGCTCATGGCCACAGAGCTAATCTGTAGGCATTCAGGACTCATGTCACCCTCTAGTGCACCCCATGTTGCCTCCCTCCCAGTGGTCAGGACCGTGCTGAGTGCTGTGGAAGAGGGAGTAGGAATCATTTGGTCTTTATTCTGAAAGTCTTATATTAGGAGAAAAACACTAAATAAATAATTACAATGTGATGTGGTAAACCCCCAAGTGTTATGGAATTGCAGCTGAGGAATTTTTTCATCTTGCCTAGGGGAGTCAATAAACAAAGGAGGTGATATTTCAGCTAGGAATTAATCAAAGAAAAGGACAATAGAATTTCCAGGTGAAGGGAAAAGCATACCTGAGGGTGTGGAGGAGAGAAAGAGCATGATATGTTTAAAGATTGGCAAGTAGGTCAGTCTGGCTAGAATATAATGAAAGAGAAAAGGAGGGAAGTTGGGTATGTACATAATTTCTTGGCTAAAGTGAACAGAAAGGTGATGCTAGAATGTCTTATTGTGTTAGATTCCCTTATTAGACACTAAGTGGTGCTACTGGCCAGGAAGGCGTGGTGGCTGGAAGATGGCTAATGAGTCTTTTAGAAAGGATTTAGCTATCTAAACCCATCAGGTATTTAAAAGCTGTGGGTCCTTGACTTGGGGTAGCTGGGACTACCAGAACAGTTTATCAACTATCTGTGTCTTCTTCATTTTAGAACATTCCAATTCCAACCCTGAAGGAATTTGCAAAAGCTCTGGAAACCAACACTCACGTAAAGAAGTTCAGCCTGGCTGCAACCCGTAGCAATGACCCTGTGGCAATTGTGAGTAAAATTTAGAAAAAAAATTTTTTTTAGAAATATAACCTAAGATTGCCTGGGTGGCTCAGTTGGTTAAGTGACTGCCTTTGGCTCAGGTCATGATCCTGGAGTCCCAGGATCAAGTCCCACATCAGGCTCCCTGCTCAGTGGGGAGTCTGTATTTCCCTCTCACCCTCCCCCCTCCCTCTCTCTCATTCTCAGTCTCTCTCTAATAAATACAATCTTAAAAAAAAAAAGAAATATAACATGAAAGTATTTAATTCAATAGAAACTATCTTTAATTTGTTTTACCAATTAACAATTTTTAGATCTGATAAATGTATTTTCTACACAGTTAAACACCATCAGTTATAATGAGACAATAAAACAGAACCCAAATGTTAGGCACTTTGAATTAAATAAAATTTTGTGAGCACTACACTTTTAGGTGAAAGAAATAAGATTGGATTTGTCATTTAGCTAAATAAATATTTAGAGTTTGCTCTGCACTTAGTACAAGTTTTCTGAAACTTTTGTATCTACGTGAACATTCTGGCACAGTCCATGGATGTTATTAGACCCCCAAATCCCATAGGAAGTCAGCACATATAAAAGGATATTTCATTTTAATCTTTGAAATGGATTAGTATGTTTCAAAAATACTTTAAACAATGAAATCTTAAAACACTTTTTTAACACTGTTAACCAGAATGTGAAAAGAATAACCAATCAAAAGCCCTGTTCCTGGGTGGGAGATTGGGTGAGCCTTGTGGTGGGTATTAAGGAGAGCACATATTGCATGGAGCACTGGGTGTGGTGCATAAACAATGAATTCTGGAACACTGAAAAGAAATTTTAAAAATAAATAAAAATTAAAAAAAAAAAAGCCCTGTTCCTTCCATGCATTTTAGGTAATTTGACTAAATAAGGACACCTTGGACCCAAGTAAGCACTACAACTGTTACCACCATCAATGTTATTACTATTAATAGCTAACATTTCTTGGGCAATTAGTAAATGTCAGCAGTAATCTCTGTGCTTTACACACATCAGCTAACCTAATCCTCACAGTAATATTACGAGGTATGTACTATTATTAGTTCCCACTTTAACAAATAAGCAGTCTCAGGCTCAGAGAGGTTAAGTATCTTTTCCAGGGTAACACAGCCAATAAGTGGTACCACTGGGTTTTTCTGGTACTATAAGCAGGATGCTTTAGCCATCAAGCTATGCTTGATGTACATTTGTACACCATGCCTCCCTGTCATACAATTGCTAAAATATGTCAGTTTGGGGCAGCCTGAGCATCAGACTGTGGTTCTATAAACATCTAATGCTCAGCCCTTGAATCAAGCTGGAAAAACAAGTTTTCTTGACTTGATGTGATTTAAAGTAACATGTCTGTTGGAAGACCTAAAATAGCGTTAAAAATAGGTAACTTGTGAGAGGTTCCTGGGTGGCTCAGTCAGTTAAGCATCTGACTCTTTGGATTTCGGTTCAGGTCATAATCTCAGGATGGTGAGATCCAGCCCCAAGCTGGGCTCTGCACTGAGCATGGAACCTGTTTAAGATTCTCTCTCTTTCCCTCTGCTCCACCCCTAAAAAATAAAATAAAATAAAATAAAATAAAATAAAATAATATAACTAAAATAAAATAACAGACAATATGAAAAGTAGTGGCTACCTATCCCAGCGCTGGCACTGAGTACATGTTCGAACACCACTTGTTGAAAGAATGAACGAACATGCTCTCCAAATTCTCAGCAATCAAGACTATTTCCACGCTGTCAACAGCATGTATAAAATAAGTATTCATGTAACAGGGACTAAGCTACAGAACTGATGTTTTCACCAGCAATTACTACATATGTAAATGTGTAAATTGAAAGCAGTTTTGAATTTGAAACCTATAATTAAAATAGAAAAAGAGAGGGTGTCTGGGTGGCTCAGTGGGTTAAAGCCTCTGCGTTTGGCTCAGGTCATGATTCCAGGGTCCTGGGATTGAGCCCATCGAGCTCTCTGCTCAGCGGGGAGCCTGCTTCTTCCTCTCTCTCTGCCTGCCTCTCTGTCTACTTGTGATCTCTCTCTCTGTCAAATAAATAAATAAAATCTTAAAAAAAAGAAAAAAGAAAAAGAGCAGAACCACATCATCGGTAAAGGTGAAGTTAACAATTTAAGGATTTTTATCAGTATATGATTTATATAACCTCTGTTGTTTGGTAGATTTGTTTTCAATAAAGCAAAATATTCGCAGTACATTTTGTATCTAAGTGACTAAAGGGATGAATAAAGAAATGATTGTCACCTCAATATAATATGTTGCAGTAAAATTGCAGGGATGGAAATAGGTTATAGTCCATTGTCAATACCACCAGCTAATAGTCTAACTCTTTTACCCGGTCAAATAGATAACTTGCTAAAGGACTAAATAAATTCTAAATCTAGTAAACTCTTCCATACTGTTTCTAATGCAGCAACCATGTGTTGATTGCCTATCATGTGACAAGCACACCACACAACTGAAAGGAATAGTTACAGTCCTTAGGGTGTGAAGCCACAAGCCTCTCTGGCCTAATTCCTGGGTGGGATCCTATCGTCCAGCCCTCACCTGGTAGCCCTCAGATGGTTCTCTTTTCAGCCATGCCAGATCCAAGAAAGAACCTTTCTGTAGGTTGAAAATTGGTTGATTACCCCAGAGGCAACAGAGATCTTCAAAAGGTGATTGACTGAACAACTCACTGTAAAGAATTAAAGATGGGGGCTCCTGCCTGGCTGGGCTGGCTCAGTTGATACAGCATGTGGCTCTTGATCTTGGGGTTGTGAGTTTGAGCCCCACTTTGGGTATAGAGATTACTTAAAAAAAAAAAAAATAAGAAGAAGAAGAAAAGAATTAAAGATCAGTGTTAAAGCAAAGAATTTCAAGAAATTTTTCTTTTTAAAATTCACAAACGGAAGGGTGCCTGTACGGCTCAGTCAGTTAAGCATCTGTCTTTGGCTCAAGTCATGATCCCCAGGTCCTGGGATTGAGTGCCACATCAGGCTCCCTGCTCTCAGGGTAGCCTGCTTTTCCCTCTCCCTCTGCCCACCTCACTCATTCTCTTTCTCTGCCCACCCTGCCCCATGTCAAATAAATAAAATCTTTTAAAAAGCTGCAGAAAATTAAGTTCAGAAACAGATTCAGTGAGGCACTTGTGGGATTATTGTGAACGTACGCAGATTATGTGTATGTGAGATGGCGTTATCCCCATTCTACAGATGAGGCAACTGAGGCTTGAGTAACTTCACTAAGATTACACAGCATGTAGACAAGCCAGGAAGTGCATTTAAGGAACCTGTAATCAAGTTCAGTTCACCATGCCCCAAGCACTTCTGTGTAGCCACATCTTTAGCAGGGAGCAGAAAAAGTCCAGATACATTAAAAAATGCTTTTACTATTAACAATGATGCCATATAAAAGTCATGAGTTTAGGATGACACTGTTCATAACAAATAAAATGAGAGCCACAGATGTAAGCCACAGGTATGATTTAAAATTTTTTCTAGTAGCCACATTAAAAAAAAAGAAATCAATGGAAATCATTTTAATAATGTATTTTATTTAAACCAATATGTCCCAAATATTATTTCAAAATATAATTTGAAAGTGTAATAAGGTATTTTCCTTACTTTTTTTCATACCACATATTTGAAATCCAGTGCAAATTTTCCATTTACAGCACGTCTTAATTCAGACCAACCATTTTCCAAGGGCTTAAGAGCCACATGCGTCTTGAGGCTACCCTCTGGATGGTCCAGGTTTGGATAATGCAGGACCCTAGCTTTCCATATAATCCTGCAAAGCACAGAAAGCAAAACCTCCTCTTTAAAAATGTATTTCTAGGGGGACCTGGGTGGCTCAGTGAGTTAAAACCTCTGCCTTCGGCTTGGGTTGTGATCCCAGGGTCCTGGGATCAAGCCCCGCATTGGGCTCTCTGCTCAGCAGGGAGCCTGCTTCCTCCTCCTCTCTCTCTCTGCCTGCCTCTCTACCTACTTGTGATCTCTGCCTGTCAAATAAATAAATAAAATCTTTTTTAAAAATGTATTTCTACTGTAACTATTTATATAACATTTAAGAAATCTAGTCTTCGTTTTACTGATGTTATCCCTAGCACATGTAATAGATGCTTAAATATTTGCTGAACTGAAATTAACTTGGGCCTGCAGCCCAGGGTTATGTTTGGCTGGGTCTCCCCTGTTTTGTTCAGTATGAGAAAAGTGTTTTCTCAGTTTAAAAGAAAGTGGCAAGATCCTGGCTACTTGCCAGGAAGTCCTGCAACTTTTTTTTATAAAGGCCTAATTGCTTCGACATTCTGTTATTCTAATAATGAACATAAATCTTGAAGCCTGGAGTGTCCATAAGGAAAAGCCTGATGTATTTCCTTCTGATGTTCTAATTAAAATGTGTACATTTAATTCTAATTAAGGACCTAGCAGTGAATAAATAACGCTTTAATTTACATGGTGTACAATGATGTCAGTCCAAATCTTTGAGCTTTCTTTGCAGTTAAAGCAACTGTTTGACTAATACAAAAGGATTATTCTTCTAGTCTGGTGCTTCTCAACTTGGGGTAATTTTGCCCTCCAGGGGACATTTGGCAGGGTCTGAAGATATTTTTTGGTTGTCATGACTGGGAAGAGTGCTGTTGGCTTTTAATGGGTCTCAGAAGCTGCTAAACATCCTGCAGGACACAGGATAACGTTCCACAACAAAGAATCCTCTGGTCTCAAACATCATTGGTGCCAAGGTTGAGAAATCCTGTTCTGGTCCCAAGTTAGATTCCTTCTCTTCCTTCTTCCTGTGTTTTCCACCATAAAAACAATTAAAATCATTAAGAAGTTCCTTGTTCCATTTCCCAGAGCAATCAGTATTAGCAATTTTTTTTTCATTCTTTTAATTGTTGTCTTTATGACTTTAATCAAAGTGGTTCTCAATCCTGAAATAAAATCTTTTCTTAAAAAAGAAAAAAGGGGGGGGCACCTGGGTGGCTCAGTCAGATAAGCATTTGCCTTCAGCTTAGGCCATGATCTCAGGGCTTTTTAAAACTACAGAAGTCCAGAGTTGCCTGGGTGGCTCAGTCAGTTGGGTATCCTGCTGCTTGGTTTCGTCTCCAGTTGTGGTTTCAGGGTGGTGGGATTGAGCCCTGGTGTCGGGCCGTGTGCTCTGCATAGATTCTGCTTGTCCCTCTCCCTCCCCACGACCACCACCCCCTCCCCCCGCTTCTACTCTCTCTCTCTCTCTCTCAAATAAATAAATAAATAAAATCTTTTAAAAAATTATATAGCAATCCAAGCTACAGCCCAAGATTCTGATTTAATTCATCTGGGGCGGTTTATATATTTAAAGCTTCTAGATCATTCTAACATGCAGGCAGAGTAGAAAACCCCTGATATACATACTTTTTTGTTTTTGATTTATCATCTTAGGTAATTTTTGTTTCTCCATTAGAAAAGCTGAGAGCGATTCTATACTCTGCCTTCATCCCTCTCCTTTTTTTTTCTCTAAATTGTAGCTATTCCATTGTTTTCACATATTTCAGCTTTATATATGTTTATGCCCTTATAGTCTATGTTTTGTATATGGATTAATTACAAAAATTTAAAACTTTTCACCAGTATTTACAATTACCTGGCTATGTAAATGTGTAAATCTCCGTTTTCATGGGCCTTGCTATCTACTGACTAATGCTGGTCTGAGTCTTGTTCCTTTGTAAGTAACTTGTTTTTTCTTACTAGAAACTTTTAGGACTCTCTTTTCCCTTGGAGTTCTGAAATTTCACTTGTATGTGCCCGAGCATCCAGTGGGTTCTTTCAGATGAAGACTCATAACTCTCAACTCTAGGAAATTTGTTTCCTATTTAATTTTTTTCCCTTCTCTTGTCTTTTTTTTTTCTTTTGTCCTTCTGAAACTCCTACTAAATGAGTGTTGAACTTCTTTGTCTTTACCCATACCTTTTAATTTGTCTTATATTTCCTAGCTTTGTCTTTTTACTCTATCCTTCTCAAGAATATCCCCAGATTTATGTTCTCACTCACCAACTTAGTCTTTCAGCCATGCTCATTTTGTAATTCTGGATGTCCATTACTTTTCCTTATTTCAAGGTAGTATTTGAACTTCTCAGAACATTTTCTTATTCAAATTCCTCTTTTTTTCTCCCCACAATAGCCAGTGTTTATTTTATGGATACAGTGTATTTTCTTTCTTTTTCTTTTTTGGTGGGAAAGAAGAGGGAGAATAACAATTAGAAATTTTACATTAGTTTCTGTTCCCTGAATAATCTCTGTTCTCTCTATGGCATATTGTCCATTTGGCTAACTTGACTTTTCTCTTCCATGAGGTTGGTTTTCCTACTTTGTCTGGCAATCACTGGTTGCCAGACTTGCAGAGAACGAGGTGGTATTGTGTAAACCTGGATCATTTCCTCGAAGTTGTGTTGATCTGTTTCACCAATAGACCTCTCCTTAAAAGGGAAGCCCTTTCTGTTTCCTATTTGTCACCATCCAACAGGCTATGTATTTTATTAATTTATCAACTGCCTTCTTAGGACAGAGATTTTTGTTTTCTCTGCAGCTGACACATTGTAGTAGCCCAATAAATAGTCTTTTGTGAATGAATGAATGCTTTTGTAAGCAGGCAGGTGGATTCACTGGCAGCGCCCTCTGAAGAGTGAGGAGCTGACAAGTGGCTAGGAGTATCCCACAAGTCACAGCTAGGAGGGCTTCACTCTGGGAGGGGTTCATTCCTGCACATGGCTGCCTCTCCTCTCCATTTCTCCTACATAGTATCTGATGGGAGGTGTGAAGGTGCCTCTGTTTCTGCACACCTTCCATCTCAGGTCCTAGCCTCACAAGAGGCTCTTCCTGGGAAGGTTTTCATTGACAGTGGTGCTGGCAGGTGTTTCTTTTCCAGGAAGATGCAGGGAGGATGTGCTTTCCATCTGCTCTAGCTGTTCCACTGTTCTTTTTTAAAGATTTTTTTTTTTTTTTGGACAGGGAGAGAGGGATCACAAGTAGGCAGAGAGGCAGGCAGAGAGAGAGGAAGGGAAGCAGGTTCCCCACTGAGCAGAGAGCCCGATGTGGGGCTTGATCCCAGGACCCGAGATCATGACCTGAGCCAAAGGCAGAGGCTTAACCCACTGAGGCACCCGGGTGCCCCCGGTCCATTCTTTTTTTTTTTTTTTTTTTAAGATTTTATTTATTTATTTGACAGAGAGAAATCACAAGTAGGCAGAGAGGCAGGCAGAGAGAGAAGAGGAAGCAGACTCCCTGCTGAGCAGAAAGCCCGATGTGGGGCTTGAACCCAGGACCTGGGATCATGACCTGAGCCGAAGGCAGCGGCTTAACCCACTGAGCCACCCAGGCGCCCCCCCCCCCCCCCCCCGGTCCATTCTTAAGACAGTTCTTTAATGAGATGCCCTGGTCGGGACTTACTTCTGGTGTCTCAGGCAACAGCTTTTTTGGTGGTCATTTCTCCACCAGTCTGTCTTTTTTCTGTATTTCAGCAATTCTTCAAAGTAGTGGCCCTCTGTTTTTTGTTTTTCTTGCACTGTGAGAGTTCGGTCACTTAGAAATGGTAAGTGGCAAACTTACCATTTTTTCTTCATGGCTGTGGCAAACTTTGGGTAAAAGGAGAACAGGCAGGTGCATGTATATATCTCTTGTTTTGAACTAGAAGTGTCCAGTGGATTTGCCACTCTGAATGGTAATTATATTACAAAAGTTATTTTCGAGGAATTCTAATTTATAGATGACCTGAAATAATATGACTAAACCAGTAGTGCCACATGCTAGTCAACAATAAAGTGTTCTAGTCAACAGTAAAATAATTCTGAGATCAGGTCCTTTCTACATTTCTTCTAATGTTTAAATGTCTTTTTCTTGGGGCGCCTGGGTGGCTCAGTGGGTTAAGCCTCTGCCTTCGGCTCAGGTCATGATCTCAGGGTCCTGGGATTGAGCCCCGTGTTGGGCTCTCTGCTCAGCAGGGAGCTTGCTTCCCCCTCTCTCTGCCTGCTGCTCTGCCTACTCGTGATTTCTCTCTCTGCCAAATAAATAAAATATTTAAAAATAAATAAATAAGTGTCTTTTTCTCAAAAAACAAAAAAGGCAAAAAACAGAACCCCCCCCCACACACAGAAAACAAACTGATAATGATAATAGATGGTAGTGGGATTTTACTTAATGTTCTAACCCAACAAAGGTAAACACTTTGTAATCCTTTTTTTAAATTTAATTTAATTTATTAATTTATTTGTCAGAGAGAGAGAGAGAGAGAGCACAAGGAGGCAGAGTGGCAGGCAGAGGCAAAGAGAGAAGCAGGCTCCCCACTGAGCAAGGAGCCTGATGCGAAACTCCATCCCAGGACCCTGGGATCATGACCTGAGCCAAAGGAAGCCACTTAACCAACTGAGCCACTCAGGCATCCCAACACTTTGTAATCCTATGTCAGGATTTTTTGTTTTTTGTTTTTGCTTTGCAGGTATACAAAATTCATAAGTCTGGGCTGCTGGACTGAATTATTCTTAGTTTGATTTAACTAAGTTTTTCTTTAAGTGTATAAAAAAACCTCTGTGTTTAATTTGGGGCTGGGAGTTCAGTAAATCAATTTTTGGAAGCATTAATGGTTACTTTTTGCATAATAAGGCTTTTGCAGATATGCTGAAAGTGAATAAGACCTTGAAAAGCCTCAACATTGAATCCAATTTCATCACTGGGACTGGGATCCTGGCCCTGGTGGAGGCATTGAGAGAGAATGACACCCTGACCGAGATCAAGATCGACAACCAGGTATGACTCACAGGGTGCATGTGAACTGGGGAGCCACACGGCAGTGAGTTCAAAGTCAAATTCTGTGACTCAATTTGATGTTCTGGCTTTCCTGTAAGTTACAATATCTGGGGTCCGGTGGAGTGTGTGTGAGAGCGCATGTCAATAACAAAATATGACATATGGTAAGACAGAAAGGGCCAGCTCTCCCCCAGTCCTCGGCTAGTCAGATACCAGGGGAGACAGGAGGTGGGGCCAGAAGTGTTGACAGCCCTCACCACCCTTGCCTCCCACCAGGAATCTCAGCCAGTCCTGTTCCAGCCTTGCTGTTGCATCTCACTGGGGCCGTGACAGATTGGCCATACCCAGAAACAGACTCCTTGCTCTCAGTTGGAGGTTGCCAGAGCTGGGGGGAAAAAAACAACAAAAAACGAGCAGAACTGGACTCCTGCAGTTTGTGGCTGGCTGTCGAGCCTGTTTGGAGGAATCCAGGTTCTAGAAGATGGTCTGGCTTAGAGGAGCAGGCCACACCCACAGTGCAGTCACAGTCTCAGCTCTGTTGCAGTGTCTCTTAGGTTCCCATCAACAGCCAAAGCAAGCTGCTTGTCCCTGCGGCCACATCCTCCCAGATCCCGAAGACCTTTTCCCAGCATTCGCCTGCCATGTTTCTACTTGCTCTGCAGCCTTCAGCTGGCTCCTGCTGTTGGACGGCAATTCTCAGTTCTCAGCACCATGCTGTGCCCTGCCCCTTTCCATACAGGGAACTGTCTGCCATGGGACTCTGTGATTCTGAAAGGCCTAGACCCTGTTTAGTGGGAAGAAAGGACCCTGCAATGGAACAGTTCTCCTATGGAGTGGTGGCAGGGACCATGGGGGGAGCACCTGCTGAGAGTGCCCCCTGCATGTCTGGAAATTCCCCAGTCTAACAGCTGATAGAGCTCCAGGATTGTACCCAGGACTTATTCCCTAAGTCTGGAAACCCCCCATGAATAGGTCCCATGAATAACTCTACTTCCCTTTTTTTGGCTAATGAGGACATGTGGGCTGCTGCAGTGCAGGTCTTCCTCCCCTCCACTCCTCCAGAGGCTTGCTGCTGGGGGAGCAGGGGAACATACAGAAGACAGGCGCTCCTTTCCTCTCTCTCTCCCCAGAAGGGATGCATCCCCAAAGCAGCTTTCCCAAAGGATGATATGTGAAGGGGGTATGCACACCCAGCCATACACCCTCAGGAAGCTCGAAGCCGTTATCCTGGTGTGTGTCCAGCTGCTAGTACATTTAAGAAGAGGATTTGTCAGGGAGTGGGGGAGTGGGGAAATGAGCCAGAAAGAAATATGAACTGAGAGAAAAGCAGGGATAGCTCAAGGATATTTACCAAATGAACTAGTATTAGGAAGAAGTGAAATGAGCTCTTAGCATATTATTTCCAGGACATCTACGACAGAGGTGGATATGTGTATTTAACTTCTTATGTTGGTTTAGGTCATTATGAAACCCCATATCTGACCTGATGTTCCAGATACTGTGTTCCTGATTTCTTGTAAGATACCACCTAGTTAAGATGGCCATTTAAAATATAGTTAAATTTGAATTTCAGATAAATGACAAATGATTATTAGTATAAGTATGTACCATGGAATATTTGGGACACACTATACTAAAATATATATATATTTCTTTTTATTTATTGAAATTATTTGTTATTATTAATCAAAATTCAGGTTTAACTAAGTGTCCTGTATTTTTATTTGCTAAACCTGGCAACCTGACATCTGATGAATGAGATGGAATCCCAAACATTGAGAATAGAACAGCTTTTCATAATGCATGTGAAGAAGATCCTGAAATACAAAGCCTGAATTTGCTGTCTTAAATCTCCTTACATCAACCTTATCACCCTTCTTCAGTCCTCTGGGATGAGAGCATGTCATTTTTCCACTTTATTCCCCAATATGCCTCTGAAATATCTTCTTTGCATTTGTTATAAGAGGATTGAGACTTTCTAGAGCAACTGGAAAAATTCTTTGCTTTATTCCAAGAAAGAGGAAATTCAGAGTCAGAACTTGATTTCCATCCAAATTTTGTTTATCGACTCATACGCTATTAGAAGTAGACCTCAGTTTCCTCATCTGTGTAATGAAGGGTTTGAAATAAAATAATCTGTAAGACCGTTTGGTCTCAGCAGCTCAGACCAATTTAGCATCCTTTGGAGTGGGCAGTTGCACCGAAATGAAGGCCTGCTGAGAACCCGTCACTGGGGCAGGCTGCCGTGGCTAGGCTCCAGGTAAATGGGTAATGATTTAATCAGATACTCCATGTGAGAGGAACAATCGGTGACGCATATTAATGAAACAGATGGGTAACTGCTAAATAAATTTGAGTAAACAAAAAAGGTCATTTAAAAAAAAAAACAGAAGAAATGTATGTTTAAACTTTTATTTCCCTTCTCCTTTGTATTTAGTGACTTATAAAGAGGAAACAAATAAATTATAAGAAATTTAGACCTCCATTTGTTGCCCTGGGTTTATATAACACAAAAGACCTCAAATAAAAAGACTCAGGCTGAGAAAGAAAGATGCCCTATGTTACATTACTTTCCCCCCTCCATTTTCAGCCCCTCCCCAGTATGCTTTTCTGCAGCTCCTACATCCCTTATATAGCCAGCAGCAAACCCATCCTGCATGTTACCCAAGCACAGGACTCCGAAGGCGTGAGAACTGTGAGGGGTAGTAAAGGGACTTTTATGTCATCCTTCCCCATCAGCCACATCCAGCATGAGCTCCTTCTGCACTTGGATAGCACTACTTGGCTCAATTCAGGGGCATAGGGCATAGCTAAGGGGGCCCCAACCGTAGCTCAGGTCTCAAACTTTAGCACAACCCACTATTCTAAAGCATGTTGTGAGCTAAAGTTGTTCATGGAACTGTGAGGTCAGGATCCCTTTTTTCCTGCCTCTCCCTATTAGCCTGGAATGCTAAGCTCTAAACTGGATACCCAGAGTTGTTATTGTCTGACTGGAAATACCACATTTTGTTAATTTCTTGGGGGAGAGACTGGTTTGACAGGTTGCTGGGTGAAAAGAAAGAAAAGGAGCAAAGAATTAAACATTTGGACTCACCTAGAACACAAAAGTTTTTCCCTAAACTTTTCTCCTTCATCTACTCAATACTTAAATTTTCCAAATTTAAAAGGTATATTTTAAAATATGATAAAAATATAACAAACAATCAAAACTGCAGGATCCTGGGGTGCCTGGGTGGCTCAGTGGGTTAAAGCCTCTGCCTTCGGCTCAGGTCTTGATCCCAGGGTCCTGGGATTGAGCCCTGCATCAGGCTCTTTGCTCAGCAGGGAGCTTCCTCCTCTCTCTGCCTACTTGTGATCTCTGTCTGTCAAATAAATAAATAAAATCTTTAAAAAAATGTTTTTAAACTGCAGGATCCTGGCACAGAAATAGACTTGGCAGAACACTCGATTCCAGAAACACATCCAAGTATACCTGAGAATTTTGTAACGAAGTTCCTGTGAGGAAGGGATAAAGTAGAAGATAGTGGGACAATTTCATTAGCATTTTGAAACAAGATTAAGTTGGGGCTCTATCTTGACTCTTATACTTAAATTCATTCCAGATGAAATGAAGATTTAAATATGAAAATATATGGAATCATAAAATGGAAGAAGTCAGAAGGTTTTCTGATAGAAGAGATCAAAAGAGCCTTCTTAAACATGATGTAAAATCTAGGAGATTGATACAAATTTAGCCATATGAAATGAAAAGAGAATCAAAAAGAAAGTCAAAAGACAAACTTAACAACACATTTGACAGACGGGTAATTTCCTAATATATAAGAAACTTACAAATTAATAACAAGAAAAAAGGAACCACGGGCTGGTAAAAAAAGAAAATACAGGGGCGCCTGGGTGGCTCAGTGGGTTAAGCCACTGCCTTCGGCTCAGGTCATGATCCCAGGTCCTAGGTTCGAGCCCCGAATCGGGCTTTCTGCTCAGCAGGGAGCCTGCTTCCTCCTCTCTCTCTGCCTGCCTCTCTGCTTACTTGTGATTTCTCTCTGTCAAATAAATAAATAAAATCTTTAAAAAAAAAAAAAAAGAAAAGAAAATACACAAATGACAGAGATTGGTATTTTCTTATTTATTTATTTATTTATTTATTTATTTATTTATTTATTTGACAGACGGGGATCACAAGTAGGCAGAGAGGCAGGCAGAGAGAGAGGGGGAAGCAGGCTCCCCACTGAGCAGAGAGCCCCAGCGGGACTCGATCCCAGGACCCTGAGATCATGACCTGAGCTGAAGGCAGAGGCTTAGTCCACTAAGCCACCCAGGTGCCCAAGATTGGTATTTTCAAAAACAGAAATACAGATGCGTAAGAAAAGTAATTGTTCTTATTCATAATTTGAGAAATGCAAATTAAGGCAATTAAATAAATACAAGTGAAATATAAATCTTCACCTGTTAAATTGACAGAGGGGGAAAAGATTGATAATATCCCATGTTGGCCAGCATAGGGAAAATAGTAAATTTGAAACACTGTTAGTAGGAGTAAAAAACTGTCATACTTTTGAGGGTAAGTGAGTATCAAAATTTGAAACATGTTTACTCTTGGGCCCAGCCCTAATTTGCCTTACAGGCACTCTTGCAGAAATGTCCTAGGATATACTATATGTGCAAGGGAAATTCACTGCAGCATTGTTTGGAATAGTAGAAATGGCAAGTAGAAATGGAAAAATAAAATTATGTTTCAGAACAAAATGCTCATGTAATCCATTTATATGAAAAAGCATACATGTACATATTAGGCAGACGTATGAATGTATAGAAAATGTCTTTAAATACATACTATATGCCAAACTGGCTTTCTCTATGGGGAGTGGAAATACTGGGGGAAGGGAGCTTTTGTATTTTATACACTTCTTGTGTGCTTTTTCTAAGTAAGCCTATACATTTTAATTTAAAAATTTTTAATAAATATATTATGGAATTTTTTTTGAATTTTAATTTTTGTTAAATTTTTATTTTAAATTCCTATATTTGTATGCCCCTGGGTTTTCTTTTTAATTCTAATTGTTTTTTTCTTCTATATCTCAACTTCCAAAAAAAAAAAAAACAAACAAACCAACCAAGAAACCTCTTTTCACCAATTTAAAAAACTTGGGGATTTATCTACAGCCCAATAACCCCTTCAGTGTTTTTTAATTTCGGTGGCTATGGTTCAAACCACAATGTAGTTTCTTCGGGAACTCCCACTGAGACGCTGGTGAAAAAGAATGGCCAGCTGGTTGATGACCTTTAATTATTTTTGGAAATGGATTCCAGAATAGAAATTTCAGTAATTGGATTGATTGCTGTAACACAGTTTCAACTACTTAAAAACACCCTTTGTTTTAAAAAAAGAAAAAAAAAAAACCTTTGTTTAAACTGTAGAAACTATGGTAAATTGGAAACACTGAATATTTAGTTTTGCTCTAATTTTACATGTGGAATCATTTTTTCCCTCATAAATAATTTGCTTAGTCTTTTCAGTTCAGCATGCCAGCAGATTTGGCTGTCTGTTGGATTTTGCTTCTAGACAAGGAGCAGGTCTCAAATGACTATGGGAGAAAATATCTCCAGTGACTTTATTCCTTTCCATGTGAGACTTTTGCCCCCTTCCCTTTTTGTCCAGCAAGTAGCTTTGCATCTCTCCCATGCAAGTAACTGTTTCCTCTTTCTTCCTGATCGTCCTGTGTCTGTTCCGCACCTGTAACCAGAGGCAGCAGTTGGGAACGGCTGTGGAGATGGAAATTGCCCAGATGCTCGAGGAGAATTCAAGGATCCTCAAGTTTGGATATCAGTTTACCAAGCAAGGGCCTCGAACAAGGGTGGCAGCCGCCATCACAAAGAATAATGACCTGGGTAATGCAGCCCTAATGTGTGCTGTTAGCAATTAGAAGAGCAGGATGACGGTTTATTTCTCCACTTCAGATACGGTATCTCACAGACCTCATTCCCCTGGCCTTCCTGTCAGCCCTGGATCAAAGGCACATTGTTACGTTATCGTAGGAGTTCTCATGAATTTCACAGTGTTTCAGTTTTATTGTAACATTCTCTCAAGAACTGTTTGTTCTTTTTTTCCAGACAGCCTTTGATTTTTGCTTGGTTTTCTTTATGTATTTGGTTCTCCTTTCTTACACATATTACCCTATGTTGTTATCTGCACCAGATGATGGATACAGTGACATGGAGATTCCCAGTTCACTTATGTTTGACCCCTGACTCTGCTCTTGCACTTGGGTTTAAATACAGTTATGTCTGATACTTTGGTGATTTCCACATGAAATAAACTAGTGGAGCTATGTTATAAAGGTTAAACTTAGAAGTAGCTTTTTCAGGTAGCCCCTCATTAATTTTTCCTGCTCCTTACTCTTTGCTGAGGATCCTTGACATTTCTTCTGTTAGGATGAGAGGGGGCATATCCTGGTCAACCGCAGCACAGAAGACTGGGACAGACTGGGAAGGCTTGTTCTGGGCACAGCTCAGTCACCTGAAGCAGCATGGCAAAAGGACATTCAGGAGCAGACAGTCACTTGTCAAGCAGCAGCCAATAGCAAACTCCCCAGTTTGAGGTTCAGGGACAGATGTTAGACCTTGAACAGGAGAACTGGGCACAGTGTTCTACCAAGAAGCGTGCTGGCCACAGGGAGGATTTGGGTTGTAGACCAGACAGAAACCAGGAGCTGGAGCCAGAAGGGGCAGGTAAAGATAAATGCACATCTCCCTGCCCAGGCATCCTCAGCCAAGATGCTGAGCCCCGGGCGAGGTAGGTTGTGTGGCCTCTAGAGGCTGGCCAGGCATATGGCAGTTCTTCCCGTGGGGAATGAGGCGAGGGGGGCGGCCCCGCAAATAGGGCTTTGGGGAAGGATAGAGACAGCAGTCAGAAGACAACTAGGAGAATGGCAGGGAGTCCGCAGCTGAACAACATGGGGACCAAAAAGAAACAGGCAAAAGAGGCTGGAAGTAAATGGAAAAACGATCATGAGCCCAGGAGTGGCGGTGATGGGCAATAGCTTTTGTCTCATTTTCTGTGGGCTGGGCTATTTAAAGTGGAGAGTTAGAGCAGGACCACAGCCAGGGCACCTTTTCTGCGAAATCGAGGAAGGTTACAGTAACCCTTTTCTGACCCATCAGACAGGCCTGCAGGTGGAAAGGTGAAAGGGGGACATGGGTTGCAGAAACTGGGAATGGGCCATTGGGGAACCCTGATCTCTGAGTTTGCCTGCCATCTGAATCATCCCTTCCTTGGAAGCTGATACTTGGTGGGGGGGTTATATAAAATGGTTTAGAAACTTGAAACATTGTTTGAGCTCCTCCTGGTTGTCAGGCCGTAAGCAGCATTCATAGATTATAAATGTGTCGTCCTGGGGAGTTAAAGGCAGCTGGAGGTCAGATCGCACAGAGGCTGAGCTGTGCTGTGGATAAGTGACCATGGAAATACTCACAAGTTCACTGTTTCATGGGTCTATTCCGGACCTGCTACTCCGTAGAAATTTCTAACACTCAAGTTCCCAAATATCAGACATGACTTTATTTAGAATGTAAATTCCACAAGACACTAGGTAGTGAAGTAATTTCCATTTATATCATGTAGTGGGTAATTGAGTATTGAAATTTAAGAAAACCATATCCTTAAACAGGTGGGATTGCTGTTAGTGTGATTAATGTTGTTGGTCTGGAATTGAAGGACCATTCCTTCAATTTACCTTTTCTTTTTTCCTGTCTTTATTTCTCACCTAGTTCGTAAAAAGCGAGTTGAAGGAGACCGAAGGTAAACTTCTGCAAGAGAAGGCAGAGTTGTACCATGGTGGCCATTGAAAAAGAAGCAAGCAAAAACTCTTCTCCTTCCCCGTCAGGACCATTTTACCCAAGGTTGTGCATTTCCGTTAACCACCCAGCTAATCATGTAATTGTTGTTCTTTTTTAGCACTACTTATTTATCTTGGATTTTTTAATATATACAGTTGTCTCATTTGCTCACGGGCACCTCTGGCCACTCGTACCAGTGGACCTCAGCAGACGTTAGTGGGTAACAGCAATTGGAAATTACTTCACCACTTTCATATTGGGTTGTCTGGCTTTCTTATGTGAATTTTTTTTTTTTAATCACTGAAAGGAATTTAGTATATACATGTATTTATAACTGATTACGATAGAGGCCTATCTCTGTTTACATGCATAGCTTTGAGTTAGGCTGAATACATCAGAAGTACTCTTCTGACCACATAAGAAGTTAGTATTGCCAATCTTTCACTGGATGAGAAAATGTGACTAACTTGGAACAAATTCTCCCCTAGTTCCAGAAAAATCACTAAATGCACATGCCCCACTGTTTGAAGATCAGTGGAATCATCTTCTTAAAAGCAAGGCAGCATTATGATACTTTTAATACAACATCAGCAAATAAGTCTGAAATAGTAACCCATGAACGGTCTTCAAGGCAGACTTACAGGTAGCAAAATTAATCAGCACACCTACTTTTATTGATGATTCAACACAAATTCGATCTTTAACATGACTCTAATAGATAACTTTCTACAAAGCTGTTTTAAACTTTTCCAGACGTGATGGGAAATTTTTAAATTTTAGAAACAGGGCGGCTTTTAAAACAGTACATTCCTCAATAAAACAAAAATAATTGCACCTTAGTCAGAATCGTCTGATACATATGACTGAGTCATTTGGGCAAAATTTAAAAGCATTTATTGCTTTACCTTTAGTGTGACGAGATCACAGAATGAAATGTGAATGTTCCCGTTATGTATACAGACATTTGTCCATACAGCATACTTTATCCAGACGTTTGCAGACATCAGGGGTTAAAATGGGAATGATCGCTTCTCCAGATGTTTGTCATCTCAAGAACAAAGCCTGTGAATGTACAGCTGAGATGATTGTGTGGTTGTGTGCAGTAGCTTCTCATCTAGCATTGCAACAGTATGATGCTCAACTAAGGAAACTCAGGACTTCAGCCTTTGGCTCAAGCTCCCAGGCCTCTGATGGCAGACAGTGCCTGAGGCTGTCGTTGGTGGCACTCGGACCCTGCCTCAGGCACCTCGGCCTCTCTCCCTTCTTCTCTCTTCTCCCCGTGCTTCCTTCCAACTCTTTCTCTTTTCCCTTTTGTCTGAAATCCTGAGCCTTGTAAAGGTGACCTCCCTCTACCTGGAGCTAAAGAGAGTGCTGACTCAGAAGAAGATGGGCCCAAGTCCAAAAGTGTTCAGTGACTGAGCGTTCCTGAGTTGCTCGATAGTAGTAAGACAAGCTAATTGGGAAAACAATGCGTGTATTATTCCAGTTAGCTTGTAAAACGTATGGAATCTGGCTAGGAGGGAGAGCCTTCATGACATTGGCTGTTTTATCTGATTTGTAAGAACTCACATCTCTAAAATCCTTTGAGACATCTCATTTTCTTGACAATGTTTTACATTTTTTTTTGAGGGAATAATGAGCAGAATATGTTGATAGATTTTGAATCCTCAAATCCTTTAGCTTTTGACTATATCTCTCTCTATAAAAGACATAGTAAATACCTTTTGGTGGTTTTCAATTTGATTTTTCCTTCCCTATTCATATAGGTGTGGTATATTGGAGCCAACTCATACAGGCTTACCAAGTACTAAATTTTCTTTCTTTTTTTAAAGATTTTATTCATCTGTTTGACAGAGACACAGCGAGAGAGGGAACACAAGTAGGGGGAGTGGGAGAGGGAGAAGCAGGCCTCCAGCCAAGCACGGAGCAGGGAGCCCCAGGCAGGGCTCGACCCCAAGACCCTAGGACAACGACCTGAGCCAAAGGCAGATGCCTAACAACGAGCCACCCAGGCACCCCTCAAGTATTAAATTTTCAAGAATTTTTGCAAACTCATTAAATACAGCCATTATTAAAAATTAAATAGCATGCACTTGAAATTAGTTTATTTTTAAAACAAAAGTAATACTCAAAACTATCTTTTAGTTTTCTTTACTCTTGAGATTTTTCAGAACTATATTGTGTCTATGTGACAGAAATTATTGTCTAATGATGTGCTGTTGTGAATCTCTTCCCAACTCAGAAGTTTAGGGTTTCTTGTTGGTTGTTTGAACTTGGCCATGGTGGGAGTACTTTTACTATGAAAATTAGCAAATGTTACAAATCAGATGTTTGTCCCCCTAGGTTGCTGGTTGATAAACATTCATCAGCACACCACAGGGTAGAATGTACACAGTTCCTTTTTTGTGTACACGTTTTGGTTACCATGTTGCTATAGGGAAGTACCTTTCTCCTAAGTGTCTTTCTCCTGTCCCTTTAGATTTGTTGCAGATATATTATAAGTGCCAAGTCCCTGACATGCCCTTCAAGGAAGACTTTTTCCTTTCTTTTCTCTTTCATTCTCTTTCTTACCTTCACCTCTACAAAATCCTCTATCCTACAGAGTGTTCCCTTCAGCCCTAAGGACTGGGGGCTAAAGCAGTTCCTGACAAACTCTGGCAGAAAGCAAGAAAAAAAAAGTCAGAATTTGATGGTGACCATGCTGTGGTTGTTGATAGTATTAAAGCAAAATAGTGGGCTATTAACAAAACTTAGCCCTGTTTTTAGCTAGTGAAATAGTTGGGTCACAGGTAATAGAGTTTATAAAACCAAATATTTATTACGAATCAGTTTATCTTTTCATTAATTGTGTTTTTAAAGTAGCTTGAAAGGTGACATTTCCGTAAATATTCACATATTAAATGTTGGAAGATAAACTTACTTTTTGGGGACCCTACAAATCATTGAATTAGCCCAGGACTTCATTTCCCCATTTGCCCAAAGTGTGTAAGTAGAAGCTTTTTCATAATCCTGCACATGATTAACCCCTTACCATCCATCATGGTGGTGCATAAGGTATATAAAATATTTTTATATGTGTGCATTTTGCCAAATACTATGTTTTGAGATATTTGGCAACATCTGGACAACTGATTGAAGGGAGACAGTCTCTCCCCAGACCACCTCCCTTCCCCTTTGGGGCTTGTACAGGCCCATGCTAGTGTCAGATCACTCATTAGGATATGCGGGCTTCTATCACTGGCACTCATCCCAGCATATGTGGAGGACAACTCTTTAGGAGAGAATTTCGGAAGTCTAGAGATCATATAATTAGTCCAGCACTACAACTCCCCATCTGCCTGAAGCATGTAATGGAAGCTCTTTTATCCTCATTAACACAATTACATCCTTCCCTTTCCTCTTGGAAGGGCATAATGTAAATAAATGTGTGTGTGTGTGCGTGCGTGTGTGGGTGTGTGGCCAAATACCTAATTATCTAATGAGGTATGTGGCTACATCTGGACCACTGATTGAAGGGAGATGTGCTCTCCCCAGCTCTATTGCCCTTGTCCTTTTTAGCACTGCTGCAGGCCCAGGTTCAATGCAGATCACCGCCTGGAGTTGGCAGCTTAGGTCACCAAGAGCCAAATTTCACAGCATGTATAGAAGATAACTCTTAGGGAATAATTATTAGAAGCCTGGAAATCATTTTATTGTTCCAGCACCAAATTCTTCATATGCCTAAAGTGTGTAAGTACAAACATATTCATCTTCATCAACGTGATTATTATGCCCCTTCCTTCCATCGTGGTAGGGTAGGCTGTATATAAATATTTTGTACACAAAGATCACCAAATACTGTAAGTGGTATTTGGCTAAAGTTGGACGCCACATCGATGGGAGATGCTATCTCCCAGTCCCTCTTCCCTTACCCTCTTGGAGCTGCTGCGAGCCTAACTTAGAGAATTGCTAGCCTGGAGGGGCACGCGCAGCTCCCCCATCTTAGAACACCAGTTCATCTTACGATAAAAGCCCATCTCCATTTAAAAACTCAGAAATCATCCCAATGCCTATACTCCTCAGAACAATTTCCCTAAGGGAAGCTTGGTACAGCCCACCAAAAGAACACCTTCTCTTCCAGACAGAAAGGTGGCCCCCGGCAGGGCACCACCATGAGGGAAACCAGTGTGCTCTGAAGAACTACCATGAGAACATTTCAGACACTCAAACTTGAAACCAGTGTGAAGCTTCAGCATGCTTTCAATGTGGGAGAGGCATTTAAATTTACATAAGAGTTTGTAGATACTTCCTTTTTTCAGAGATAATGATGTACTTAGCCCTCTCCCAGGCAGTGTAAAGCAGACTGAGAAAGTGTAAGAATTCTGGATTAATACAATTTGATATGTGTTTCTGGGTCTTGGGGGTAGAGTGCCTTTTTGCAAAGTGGATACCATCTTTTTAGTTCAAGTTTTGATAGCATCAGTGGAAGCGGGCAGGGGGCAGTAAGTTACAAATACTACATTCTGTGGTATGTTCCCTCTACTGAGTTGGAATTGTTTCTAGTGTCAGATTTTGAATCGTGATCCTGAAGCTTCCTTCCTCTCTTCCACTAATGGTGCAATAATAGCGGTTTTCATTTTAATGAGCAGAGAACGAAAAAGAAATGTTTTAGCTCTGCCTTCCAGTACCAGGTTCCCCTTACTGCTCCTCACTTCAAATATCCCTGCCATTTACCAGACCCCCCTCAAAGCTCAAGGATTGGGACACAAGGTGTGAGAACGCTTGGCAGCACCAGGCTGAACCCTCTGGATGAAAGTCACAGGGTTGGGCCCCCCAGGAACAAGCTTGAGAAAGAAGAGTACCCAGAACCTCAAGATGGATTTATCGTTTTCTTGCCCCCAACTCTAGGTTAGATCAAATTTTATTTTGTGGTTCAGAAGTTATTAAATGGAGGGGCTGGGTGAGGTGGGGAGGAAGATGGAAATTGAAGGTCTCCATTTGCTTAAGGGGAGAAGTAAGCTCTGCTCAGCTCACCGCCTTCCTATCTGCCCATAACAGTAATGATTAAACATCCAGGAGATGGGTGGAGAAAGTGCTTCAAAGTTTAAAGTTGCTACCTGGCTCTAGGTACTGTTCTAGGAAGGCCATACCCTTAGCAGAAGTCATCCCAGTTTTGTGATGCATCATTGACTTGGGAGAGGATCAAGGAGACTGGACTTTCCTCTGACATCTTCCATGGTAGTCGTTTTGAGCACACCGGCTCTGTTAGTTGGTATGGTGGAAGGGCACCATACTAACAGACTCAGAGGCTGACTCCCAATCCCATCACCAACACTTAGCAGGTATATGATCATGGGCAATTCATTCAATTGCCTGACAATTATAGTCTACATAGGGGGAAGAGCACTGGATTTGGAGTCAAGACACCTGGACACTTGGCTCCACACTTTCTTAGCTGAGTGACTTTGTGGCAAGCCACTTAGTCTCTCAAGCCTAAGATTCTTCAGCTATATTATAATGGGAATAATATCTTCACTAACTACCTCACAGATTTGTGGTGAGAAAATAATCAGATAATGGGATGAGAACACTATACTGGAAAGGGCTCTACAGAAGTTGGAGATCATTTTCATCATCTATTCACTAATGTTTTCCACTGCTTCTTAAATCTGGTTTTTGTTTTCCTTCCGAGCATTGAGTATGAGCAATCACAGCATGGAGATGACATAGGGGACTGGAATTATTTCATTTTTAACACAGAGACGGGAGAGGTAGTTGACAGGTGGGTGTTATATACCAGTGATGTGTGTGGTAGAGCATTTTCCCTGGGTCATCTTGACAGTACCTGGACGTGGTAAGGACCCTTGCAATGAGTCTAAGGCTGGACACTTGAGGGAGCAAATAGTGATTAAGAATTGAGGGGAGAGTCTGGAGCAGTGCTACTCCTGCCAGGCTCTGACACCACCGGGGTAATCTATGACTTGAGGTGTGGACAGGAGACCTAGGAGAGAAGATTATCCTTAAGGCTCTAGCAGCTACTTGACAGGCTCAAGTCCTGATAGCGAAGGGGAGAAAGTGTCACCTGTGAGATCAACTCTCCCGGGCAGCAACTGCCTTGTTATCACCAGCAACCTTTGCCCTAGTCAGTATTTTTGTGCTTAGAAAAATACTGAAACATGGTATCACGGGGCTTTCATAAGCACGTGGAGGCAGGGACCATCTCATCAAGCTTTGTGTCTTCAGTAGCATCTAGTGAGGTGCTTTATATATATCAGGTGCTTCATAAATGTTGCTTGAGTTGAACTGTCCTCCTGCCCCCCAAGAATGATGCTCCATTGGTCATCACATGATATTTGGAAAACAGTGCTGACTCAGATGCCGGCTGTGTGTGACTTTGGGCAAGACTTTCCATCTCTCTCGTCTTTATTTCATCTGTAAAATGAAGTGAGTGGATTAGATGCTCTCTAAGATCCTCCCAGCTCCCAAGCTTTACAATAACCCTGTGATTCTGAAGTTTCCATTGCCTCTGAGCATGCATGAGTAATGCCTCCACTGCAGTTCCATCTCTCTTCAGGTTTCTTAGCCAGAAGAGGTCTGAACATTCCACAGACGGTTATCTGTTCCTCTTCAGCAGCTTTTACTGTCTTCAGGATAGTGCTGGAGGAGCAGCCTTCTCTGAAAGGAGATTTTAAAATACACAATATTTTCTTCTCAAAATTGGCGGAGAAGAGGAAATGCAAAGAAGGAAACTGAGTGCAGTAAACACAGCGGGTTTTTCACAGGCTTTTGCTTAAAGTGTGTGTGTGTGTATGAGTGTGCGTTTCTGAGCACATATTGATAACACAGAGAAACCAATCGGAAATACACTGTGCAATTGAGGCAAGCTGGCCCAGGTTTTAAAATTTCCCATGGATAATCTAAATCCAAATAGATAGGAATTGGCCATATGGTGGAATGAGATGAATAGAAAATGTGCTTTTAAAGGAAATTTTTAGTTCCAAACATTGCCAGTGACAATCTTTAGTTAAGAATGAAATTATTCTGACCTGAAATTCTTATCTCTGTTATTTTGGTTTTTAAAAAACCCCACAATATTCATGGAATTATATTGATATTTTAATTAAACATTTATCTTAATTCTGTTTCATCTACTCAAGGAAAACAAGAGCATTTTTCATTGCATTTAAAAATGTAAAATACTTGCATGCCACCAATCGTAATATCTTACCAGTTTGGATGCCTGTAATGTGTGACCTTATGTGTACCTGTGTTGTTTTGAAGAGAACAAAGGAAATAATACTTTGTAAACTGTTTAAACTTATATTGGCGACATTTATTTGGCTAGGCAGTTATTGAAAAATTCATATAGTTTCACTTTTCATTTTGAAACTTTTCAATCAAAGGTAGACATTTACTCATTAGGGGATAAAGACTAATTTGCCTTTTAAATGTGAAAGTGGATATTGTGGGAAATAAGTATGAGATAAAGCAAAATGTATGAGGTGTGACATCCTCTTATTGGGATAATAAGAATCCCAATGGACACAAACAGGTACAATGTTTGACCCTTTGGAATTAACCAGCCAGACCTAATGGTAAGGTAAATGTATACTGTTTTAATTCATCAAGATCTTTCTGCTTTCAAAGATATGATGTATTCATTTATGTCTGGAATGAAGTTTCCAAGTGAAAATTTACAGAACGTTAGGAATTAATAAACTTTCCTTTTAAAATGAAAGTAAAGACTGATTTAATCTGGCTAATTTTTAGACAGATTTTCTTTTTAAAATGAATGGTTGGCACTGAGTTCTCATATTAGACGAGTACATTTTCAGAAAGGACTACAAAATGTCCTTATTATGAAGAAGATAAGAAGTATGGACAATGAGAAGTAGCCAGAGGGAAAAAAAATTATTAAAACAATATGCACACACTTGGCTAAACAGTTAAAAATTGTTAGAATAAATGGGAGCAGGAATATAGATAATCCCAATGGGTTCATTGTTTTACCTTGATTTTCTTATGTTAACTTTGGATTTAGGGTTTGTGTGGGGTTGTTTTTTGTTTGTTTGTTTGGTTTTTTGACAGACAGATCTACAAGTAGCCAGAGAGGCAGGGAGAGAGAGAGAGGAGGAAGCAGGCTCCCCGCAGACCAGAGAGCCCGATGCGGGGCTCGATCCCAGGACCCTGGGATCATGACCGAAGCCAAAGATAGAGGCTTTATCCCACTGAGCCACCCAGGCACCCCTATGTGTGGGTTTTTAAAAAACTATGCTGGGATTGGTAACCCAGAACACTAAAAATAACAAAGTTATAAAGATTTGCCCTGGAAAAATAAGAAAACCTATTTTTCCTGTCCTCCTGCTGAACTCTACCCTCTTTGTCACTTAGACTGTTGGAAAGGTCCAAGAAAAAACACAGAGGGCCTATGTCTAACTTCTGTATTTGCTGTTCCACACCTTCTTGTGCACAAGTACAGTAATTATTTTGTTTAAAGGATTCCTTCAGGCTGTGGGCCTTTAATGAATAGGAGTTACAAATATGCACTTTGTAGTCCAACTTGCTGGTTCAAATCTCACTTGTATAAATTTGTACAGATTTCATAGCCTCCATTTCTTCACCAGTATAATAGGAATCATAATCCTACATGACAGTAGTGATAGTAGTACTGTTATGAGGATTAATGTGTAAAACACTTAGGACAGTGCCTGACATGTAGAAGGCACATGGTATTACTATCCTAAACTGTAACTTAAATATCCATGAATATTAGTGCCAATACAGCTGTCCCTTTTATGTTGACAATGTCAGGAATTTAAGCAGGACTCTATCTTAGTTATTTTTGTGTTTCTACTGTCAAAGCCTTTTGGCAAACAAGCCCTCCTTCCTCACTCCAGTAATTGAATATAAACAAGATAGAGCTGACTCAAGAGTTACTCCTAACATGCCCTGTCATTTAGCTCTGCTTCTTGTCTCTTCCTTGATGTTTTCATTTGTTTGTGCCTGTTCTGCTTTCTTGGTACCCTCCTTGGCTTTTGGCAGTCCGGATCCAGGAGCAACTCCTTGACTTTTGGGTCTGTCTTGTGCTGGGCTTGACTCTGTGATGGACCTCCTTCTCTTAGATAGATTATTCAGCCTTCCTCTTATGGCTATGAGTAGTAGTGTCCCATGCCTCCTCTGCCCCAGTACTTACCCCTGTCCTGGTTCCACCAGCTAGGGAACATGATGAGATGCCCACAGCCTCCAGCAGGTGTCCCACAGGTTACAGGACCTCAGTAGGAGGAATTAGATGTAAGTGTTCTTGACTGAGAGTGGGCTGTGCAGGGGGCCCAAGCAATCTAAGGAGATAAAATGGGAAAATCAGGCAGCTTCATGACTCAAAAGGTATGTGTGTGTTGGGGGAGGGGGGTTCTCCAAATCGTAGGTCTACGATTTGGAGAACCCCCCTCCCCCAACACACATTCTCTCAACTTACCAATCCTCAGCAAAATTTTAGTGTTTTTTAGTGCTTTAGTGGTTTTTAGGCACTTAGAAATGAAACAGTGATCTCTAAGATGGAGCACAGATTCATTTAGAGAAAATCGAAAATCATGAGAGTCCAGGGAAAAGAACACACTGTAATTTTCAGCAAGACATTTAACAGAGTCTCGCAACATCCTTGAGAAAATGTGGGTTGCATAATAGTGAAACTTAATAGTGAAATGACTGTTTTAAACAATCTTTCTTGACCCTTAATCATAAGTAAATGCTGACGAATGGAAGAATTTCAAACAGAAGGGCTTAGTAGCCGCCACACAGCTCTTTCCTTGATATGTTCGGATCAGCAGTTCATCAGGAATTTAGAGGTATACTGCTAGAATACTGAGTCTTCAAAGGAATGAGGAATTCTTTGAGAGGTGCAAAAATATCTGAACAGGCCAAAGTCTAAGCCTGTATATAATCAGGTAAAATTTAATACAAGTAACAATGTAGTTGTCAATTTTTAATCCAAAAAAATAAACTATGGAAGATAGAATGGGAAAAATATGACTCAACTGCCATCTGTGTAGATAGAGACTTTGGTCTTGGCTAAAATCTTAACTGCAAATAAGAAGTAGAATGTCCTACCTAAAAGCTAACTCTATCTTAAGTCACATTAGACAAAGAATCTTGATATTTGGCCAAAAGTCTCCTATTTGGGCACCTGCGTGGCTCAGTTGGTTAAGCGTCTGCCTTTGGCTCAGGTTGTAATCTCAGGGTCCTGGGAACAAGCCCTCATCGGGCTCCCTGCTCAGTGGTGAGTCTGCTTCTCTCTCTCCCTCTGCCCCTCCCCCTACTCGTGCTTTCTCTCTCTGGCACACTCTCTCTCTCAAATAAATCTTTAAAAAAAAATCTATTTGTCTTGGGCTCTGGGCCTCAGCTTGTGGAATGTGTACTTTGATATTATTTCCATTATCGTCGAACTTTGGCATGGTAAGTATTTATGTGTTTATAAAGGTTATTTTTTTTTTAAGATTTTATTTATGAGAGAGAGAGCGAGAGAGAGAGTGTGCACAAGTGGGGAGAGGGGCAGAGGGAGAAGCAGGCTCTCCCCTGAGCAGGGAGCCTGATGTGGGAATCATCTCTAGACTCTGGGATCATGACCCAATCTGAAGGCAGGTGCCCAACCAACTGAGCCACCCAGGCGCCCCTATAAAGGTTATTCATATGGCTAATCAGTCAACAGTATCACTGATAAGAACTAAGTATGTAACTTGGATTTGCTTTTATTTTTTTTTTAAATATTTTATTTATTTATTTATTTGAGAGAGAGAGAGAGACAGTGAGAGAGAGCATGAGCGAGGAGAAGGTCTGAGGGAGAAGCAGACTCCCCATGGAGCCGGGAGCCCGATGCGGGACTCGATCCCGGGACTCCAGGATCATGACCCGAGCTGAAGGCAGTTGCTTAACCAACTGAGCCACCCAGGCGCCCGGATTTGCTTTTATTATATGAATAATCATTTTCAGATACAGGCAAGTGTTTTAGATATAATCTGAATGAAAAATCTCTGTATTATTTATTTGTCAAAATTCTATGTAGGTATAAATATGTACTAATTATTGGTAAGTAAAATGCTGTAATAACTGCTGATTGTGAAAGGTTTATTTTATGTTCAAAACTAATTTAATAATCAATTCAAAATGATTAAAAATCATTAAGAACTTTCAAATAAATAAATGACAGTAACTACAAACACAGAGAACGCATTACCTAGATAACGTACGAAGAACAGTAAATTTTTTTAGTCAGCAAATGTTTATAAAAATTTAAACAATATAAGGAAGCACAAATAGAGGTTACTTCATATGATAACTCTGTTCTTTGTAGAAGTGTTTGGTATAACCAGCGTTTATAATTTAAAACCAGAATTTAGGGGCACCTGGGTGGCTCAGTGGGTTGGACCTCTGCCTTCAGCTCGGGTTGTGGTCTCAGGGTCCTGGGATCGAGTCCCGCATCGGGCTGTCTGCTCGGCGGGTAGCCTGCTTCCTCCTCTCTCTCTCTGCCTGCCTCTCTGCCTACTTGTGATCTCTCTCTGTTAAATAAATAAATAAAATCCTTAAAAAAAATAAAATAAGACCAGAATTTAACTCTTACTTAATTCCATTTAGGACATGGATCTTGTTCATTCCCTTCCATCAGCTGAATTTGACTCTCTAGTGTCTGCAGATGAGTCTTAACAGCTGACAATGCTGGGAAATTATTGTTTCTGTACAGTGTAAAACTTCACCATTTTAGCACTAATATTTTACATAATAATACTAAAATAATTAACTTTTGGCATAAAATTTGAGGTTTATTTGTGTATTCTAGAAATTATTAATTGGTAGTGATATTTTCCAGCAACCTTGGCTTCAACTGAAAATTTTAGTTCTCAGCTCTCTGGCGTTTGGCTGAGATGTATATTCAATGCACCTCCGGTGAAGGCATAATAGGATATGAAAATAAGAGGAACAGCAAAATTAATTCCAGCTGATGGCATTAGGGAAGTTGGAGGGAGAAAGAGGCATTTGAGATGGACAAGGAAACACGAGAAAGCTTCTAACTGACAGAGGTGGGTGATAGGTAAGGACATTTCAAGCTAAAGAGCTTGCTTGAAAAAACAAAAACAAATAGAGTTTACTTGAATCCTTTCTATAAAATTTTATGTTCCAACCTTGGTGTTTGTCTTCTCTGATTCCTACCTCCCACTTTAACCAACTCCAAGCTCACAGAATGAAATCCTTACCTCTTAGTTTCAAGTTTACGTCTTTAGCTTAAGTTTTCTTAGCTCTCCTATAAAATACACGTTTAAGGGGTGCCTGGGTGGCTCAGTCAGTTAAGCATCTACCTTTGGCTCAGGTAATGATCACAGGGTCTGGGGATCGAGTCCAGCATGGAGCCCTGCATGGAGCCAGCTTCTCTCTCAGTCTCAGCCCCTCCCCCTGCCACACTCCTGCTCCCTCTCTTGCTCTCCTTCAAATAAATAAATAAATAAGATATTTAATTTATATGTGTATGTTTAAAAAAATGTATAAATATATCAGGGACACTATTTGCTAAAGGAACACCAGTGCTGCTGGTGTTGATTTGCATATATTGAGTCAGTGTGACATGCTTTATGAATTACTCTGGCTGGAAGTTTATTCATTCATTCATTCATTTATTTTTAAATTTTATTTATTTATTCGACACAGAGAGAAAGAGTACAAATAGGGGAAGTAGCAGGCAAAGGGAGAAGGGGGCTCCCTGCTGATCAGGGATCCCGATACAGGGCTCGATCCCAGGACCCTGGGATCATGACCTGAGCCAGTGATAGACACTTAACCGACTGAGCCACCCCTGTGCCCCTGGCTGGAAGTTTAAATATAACAGTAATTAGGGCTTATAGTACATTAAGTAGAGTTACAGTGACATTTTAACAATCACATTCACTCTAACCAAACCCCGAAAACTAATAGGAGCCATACTCTGTCCCTCATTCATGTATTTTACTTTAACAGTCTCATATTTGTTCTTGACAGTATGCTGAACTTCCCGTTTTCCATTATTCAAAGTGGGATTCACTGCATGGGGAAGGGTTGCCATACCTCTTCTATTTTTTTCTTTCTATTTCTATTGCCTTTCACTGAATAGGCAGTGCAGCAGTCAGCTCTTGCTGGGTGAGTCTCTAGGAACAAACAAACCTAGATCTCAGTTTACTTCTTGTGCACATTACATGTCAGCACCTGTGTCTGTCTCAGGCGCTGCCCCATGTGACTTCTCATTCTACAACCCAGGCCGGTGGACCAACTGCTGTTTGGGACATGTCACACTCCTCCCGGAGAGAGAGAGTAAGCACAGTAGTGGGAAACACCAGTGATTTTTTTTTTTTAAGATTTTATTTATTTACTTGAGAGAGAGCTCACACAGAGGGAGAGTGAGAAGAGGAAGAAGCAGACTCCTCGCCGAGCAGAGAGCTTGATGCAGGGCTTGATCCCAGGACCCCAGGATCATGATCTGAACTCAAGGCAGATGCTTAACCAACTGAGGCACCCCAGAAATACCAATGACTCTTAAAGCTTCTATTCAGAGCTGTCCTGTTGTCCCTTCCACTCACATCTCATTGGCTCAAAAAAAGGTCCATGTATATAAACTTTGAGATTACAGTATAACAAGATCTGTGTGAAGAAAGAAGGAAAAATGTATTACCAGATCATAGCCAAGCCTGAAAATGTCTATAGGACATTGCAAGTCACATAGCATGGGTAGGGCTGTTCTGTCCTGTAGAGGAGAGCAAATATTTGGGGAAAATATCTCAATCTACCACAGGATTTCAGTGGCTTTATCTTTTCACTTATTTATATCAATCTAACTTGTAGGGTTTTCCTTTTCTTTTTCTCTTTTTAAGAATGTGTTTTGCTGGGGCGCCTGGGTGGCTCAGTGGGTTAAAGCCTCTGCCTTTGGCTTGGGTCATGATCCCAGTGTCCTGGGATCGAGCCCCACATCAGGCTCTCTGCTCTGCGGGGAGCCTGCTTCCTCCTCTCTCTCTGCCTGCCTCTCTGCCTACTTGTGATCTCTGTCTGTCAAATAAATAAATAAATCTTAAAAAAAAAAGAATGTGTTTTGCTAACTGTAAGCTAGTAATGACAACCCATAAAGCATAGTCTTTTTATTTTTTAGATTTTTATTTATTTGACAGAGAGAAAGAGAGCAGGAGAGGGAATGCGAGCAGAAGGAGTGGGAGAGGGAGAAGCAAGCTTTCCGCTGAGCAGGGAGCCCCATTCGGGGCTTGATCCCAGGATCCTGAGCCAAAGGCAGACACTTAGTGACTGAGCTATCCAGGCGCCCCAAAGCATAGTCTTTTTTAAAAGAGAGCTCTGTCTCCATTTCAGGATGAGCTTCACTGTGTCTTGTCCTGTGGAGCCAACCCTCTCACAGCTGGTGTTTATATCTGCATGAGGTCACTGGCTGGCATTTACAGGCAAACCCTCTTGTTCTGTGTCCTCAACTGAGAAGAGGAGGGGGAGGGAAGGATTCAATATTCATATTTACAAATATTTATTGAATCTCTAGCCTGTGTCAGGCATTGTAGCAGATGCAAAGATGTGTTGTAAACAACACAAAGTCCTCCATGAGCTTACACTGAGTATACAAGCAAGATGATATTAGGTAGTGACAAGTGCTCCGAAGACAGGAAAGGAAAGGAAAGGAAGGCAAGGTAGGGTGACCAGAGGAGGTGACACTTGAGCAGAACCTTCATTAAAATGATGGCACGAGCCATGAGTATTTGGAAGGAAAAGCATTCTCCTGTGTAGTGCAAAGATCTTGAGGTGGGAATGTACTTGGCAATATGGAGAAACCTCAAGGAAACTAGGGTACTGGAGCAGAGTGAGAGAGTATGGTAGGAAACAAAAAAGTCACATAAGAACTTGTAGGGGTGGTAACTTGGGGATTTATTCAAAATGCATTGAGAGGCCATGAGTGGTTTGGAGCAGAAAGGTGACATGATCTCATTTTTTGTTTTTAAATCAGAAACTGTTAGTGTGGAGAATCACAGCAGTGGAAGCACGTTCTATTTTTTACAGTCTTATTCAACACCAGGATATGATTGTTAACACCGCTGGTCCCATGTGTAGTATTTTTAAATTATTTTTTAAAGATTTTTTTACTTTAGAGAGAGCATAAGGCAGGGAGAGGCAGAGGGAGAGAGAGAGAGAGAGAAACTTTAGCAGACTCTGTGTTCAGCGTGGAGCACCACTCGGGGTTCTATCTCATGACCCTGAGATCAAGACCTGAGCCAAAACCAAGAGTCACTGACTGTACCACCCAGGTGCCCCCCACCACTCATATGTAATATTTAAATCACATGGGGTTAGGAGATTCATGTCTGTGAGCCCTGTGGTTATAATATGTTAATATTTGTCTGAGGAAAGGGGGAAAAACCCAGCACCGAATCACATTATTTTAGAAAAAGCAACTAAAAAAAGAGACACTTGTTGGGAAAAATTTTAAATGAGTAACTTATCTAAAAGAGAAAATACAAGGGCACCTGGGTTGCTCAGTTGGTTAAGTGTTCAACTGTTGATTTCAGCTCAGGTCATGATTTCAGGGTTATGAGTTTGAGCCCTGTATGGGGCTTTGTGCTGAAACTGAATTCTGTAGGAAGTTGCTCTCAGAAAGCTGCTATATCCAAGAATATTGGAGAAATCCATAAACACTAAAATGCTACAGAAAATAAGGTGTAGTGGCTATGAGATTTAATGTCAACGGTCTTCTAAGAGTACTTGCAACCTACAAGGTTTTTTTTTTTTTCCTTAAAAACTCCAAATCATGAGTGATTTTCATTTCAGGGATTAATGGATACAACTAGCATGAAATTCCAGGATGTTTACTTTACCTAGGGTGCTTCCTGCTCTGAAGGGAACACGTAAATGACAGGAGAGGATTAACCATTAGTCGGTTTCCACACTAGGAGTAGCTGGAATGTACCGCAAGCAGGCACTTCGTCCTCTTCCTGGTTGCGTTCTTCAAAGATGGTGTATCAAAGCCGAGCATGACTCCTGGGAAAGGTTTAGTCATGAAGAGCAGGACAGAAAAATTACCAATGAGCAACTACCAATGAACGGAAGGCCATTGCAGTCCCCTCTCCACAGAGCCCTGCACAAAAGGCAGCCACTTCATTGGCCACCGTAGCACCGCCCTCTGAGGTGTTCCCACTTTCCTCATCCTTCCTTATAGGCTACCCATCTGTCCCAGTCCCCTTCTTTGAGCGGCACTTCTGGTTTTTTCTCCCACTCATACTAACCCAGCTTCACCACCTGGTGTAGAGCTTGAGGCTGGAATGGGAAGATGGGTTGCGGCCCAAACTGTCCGGGTATATAGGGGCTATCGCTGAGACATCATCCCTTGTACATGCCCAAGGAAATCCCTAGGGTCACTACGCCCTTGAGATGACATCTGCGTGATTTATGCCCCTTTTGTGACTTCGCCTTTGTTTACTTTTCTATCAGTTTTTCACGACGAGCTTAAAGGGCTCGATGTCATGTCCTTGCATTAGCAAGCAAGGGTAGGATATAAGCCCTGCCTTGTATGCCTCTTCAGTAAAAGTCAAAGTAAAGAGGAAGTCTATCCCAAAGAGCCTCGAGTTGCTGTTTATAGCTCCCAAAGGGTCCAGGGTAGAGATTTCCACTAGTAAAGATACTTGTCGCCGGCTGGAGTAAGGCTTGCTATCAGCAGCTGCTTCAAACATCCTGCAAATTGCAAAAACCAGGCTCAGCTCAGAGCGTCGCCCTCCTTGCCGGAACTACAACTCCCAAGATGCCCCGCAACCCGGGAGTGCGCACGCGCGTCCGTGGCGGAGGGGGAACCAGCAGCACAGACAGAGCCGTCGGGTTGGGGCATCCGCGAGTAGATCGGGCAACTCCCAAGGAGAAAGAAGCGGGCTTACGGGCGGGTCCGGGGAACCGAGGGACAGGCCTTTCCCGCGGGTCTGTGAAGAAGGTCGGCGGCCCCAACGGGTGCCAGTCAGGTAAGCCTAGCCCGGTGCTTTCCAGGAAGTCCGTCTGCGGGCGCAGGCAGGGAGTCGCACCGGCCATAGTGGCTGAGGAGGGAGAGGTTGCTGCCCTTCAGCCGCCAGCCCCGATTTCCTAACCCTACCGGTGTCTCTTGGGAGGAGCGTGGAGACATTGGGGGCTGCTTGAGGGCGGGGGAACGGGCCCGGGTAGGGGCCGTGGGGCGCGCTGGGCGTCGCCCGCGCTGGTGGCGCGCGAACCCCCGGTTGCTGATGAATCACTCGGGGGCCCAGCCTCCCCGGGTTCGGGACCGGCCCCTTCCCCTCCCGCCGGAGCCCGCGCCTGCCGAAGCTGTGCAAGCTCGCGGTGCCTGTCCGCCCCTTCTACTCCACGGAGGAGTAGCTGAGGGGCGATCCTCTTAAACAGGCTTTCTCAGCAACACTCCTTCAAAGGCTTCTGCTAGTTGAAAGTTAGAAAGAAAGAGGAGAAAGAAAAAAAAAAAAAAAAAAACCCGAACCTTAGGTCACACCCTTTTGCGGGCGGGGAGGGGGGGTTTAAATCTGGCTTGTCTTGGATTTGCCGTTTTTGATCTATATCCTCTGCCTTAAAATAAATTCCTGGCTCCTGTGCAGCACAGCTGGATCCAGCTGTGAAGTGAAGTTTGTGTGTTGATTTGTTTTGAGGACGTGACTGGTCGTTGTATTCCTGCTTATGAAGTTGGTGTGTTTCCTCTGCAAGCCTGCAATCTAATTACAAACAAATGGGAAAGAACTTTTTTCTTTCTTTTTCTTTCTTTCTTTTTTTTTTTTTTTTTTAGTATTTAGTTAAGAATCGCATTTCCAACGTGCTTCTCTTAAAACCAAAAGTCGTCTGGTGATGAACACTGCAGTAAAACTTATCCCAGGAGGTCATACTTGCACAGGAAATAAACCTGTGGACATTTAAGTTAGCTCTGTGCGGTCTCCCTTGGTTTGTAACATTTTCATGCAGCTCATGTTTCTTTTTCTGAGAATCCTTCAGATTAATTTTTTGGAGGATTAGTTTGATTAATTAATTGGCCTGTCAAAAAATATATTAGGCTTAGAAAAGTAGTTTTGTCCAGCCTCATTTATTTTTGCTAGTCTCTTCCTTCTAGTCTCTGGGTTCTTTTATCCTACCCCTTCTTTCAGAGTCCGAAGTCATTATATTTACAATCCCCTTTCTAACTCATTTCTAGGAAAGAAAAAGAATTAAAATGCAAAACCCAGTATATTCTAACTCTATAAGCTTCCTTACTTTCCCTCTGGTGAGGATTTCTTGTTTGCTTATCTTTATTTATTTATTTATTTTTTAAGTAATCTCTGCTCCTCATCTGGGGCTCCAATTCAGAACCCAGAGATCAAGAATCGTGCGCTCTACCCAGCTAGCCAGGTGTCTGGAGTTTGTTATTAGGGACACCTGAGTGGCTCAGTTGGTTAAGGGTCTGCTTTCGCTAAGGTGCTGGTTCCAGGGTCCTGGGATCCAGCCCCCATTCTGCCCTGCTCAGTGGGGACCCTGCTTCTCCCTCTGCTCCTCCTCCGCTCATGCTCTCCCCTTTCTGTCAAATAAACTTAATAAATAAATAAATAAAATAAATAAATAAAATGAGGTTATTAGACCAGATGATCCCAAGATTATTCTAGCCCTAAATATCTCTGATTTTTAATATTCATTTATTTTATTCATTCAGGAAACATTGGCCCCATTTGTCATTCCAAGTCCTGTGGTAGACCTGAAGGAACAAAAATGATTTCCTGAGAATGTTACTGTCCCAGTTCTCAGTTTCTTTTTAATCATGTTTTTATGACTAATACTAGAGTTTTGTGGTATACCCTCCAAGCCAAATTATTCTGCAGTTAATAACTTCACCTGAAGGTAGCCCTCAGGCTATACTCTCTATACAGTTTTGAGTATGTGACAAATCTACATAGAATACACTACAATTTTGTAAATTTATTTGGAACCTGGGGCGAGCTGGCTGTATGAAAATCAATTAGCAATATCATAGGGAGAGTGAGAGGCGGTGGGGATAAAACTATACCGGGATAGAGACCAAAAGAGGGAGAGGAAAAGATGAGAAAGAAAGATGAAAGAGGACTTGGTAAAACAGGAGAAAAGGGCCTCGTGGGTTTTTAGGTATCAGTTGGATGTACTAATATATATTACTAATATAGTAAATCTTGTTATTTAGGCTGTTATTTTTTATGGTTCCAATTAGCTGGCAAACTATTCATCATGCTTTTTGCTTTCCAATTGTTCTTAAAGTTAAATATGTATAGGCTCTGTCTTGATTAAAATAGTTGAGGAGGGCATTATTTTCTAGGCTGTCATAGTGGCTAAAGCATTATTGTTCTGTCAGTGACTTTCCTTGAAGACATTTGATTTATATGTCTTACTTATTCTTTTTTTGTGTTTTTTTTTAAGGTTTTTGTTGTTGTTGTTGTTGTTTTTAAGTAATCTCTATACCCTGCAACCCCAAGATCCAGTCATGTTCCACCAACCAAAACAGCCAGGAGCCTCCACTTATCTCATTTTTATAGCAGATCAACACAATTATAAATCACAGCTATAAGATCATATTGAGAGGAAAATACTATAGAAAACAGAAAAGTCTACTGGACTTCTGACAGTCCGTAGGTACCTATTGAAATTGTGTAGGATCAAACTAAATTTGCTATTTATGAAAATTAAATGTGAACATATATTCTGATAGCTGTGTCTATAATCCATTTGGGTATTTGCAGTAATGAAGGAATAGAGATGTGAGTAATTGAGAGTGGCAAATAATTGAAAATGTAGTTGTCTATTATGTCATATTCTAGAATTTCATTTGAAACAAAATGATTAACGTATCTTGAAGCAAAGTGCTACTTTGTATTTTTATTGAGGTATCAGTAACGTTCAATAAAATGCACATATGTTGAGTGTCCAGCTCAAGGAGTTCTAACAACTTTACACACTGTAACTTCTAGCAAAATACGATAGAAAACATTTTTATCACCATAGAAAGTTCCCTCATGCTCCTTTCTAGTCATTCCTCACCCACACTCCTCCACTAAAGCAACCACTTTCAGCCTCGTGTTTCTGACACCATAGATTTGTTTTGCCTAGTCTTGGACTTGACATAAATGGAGTTGTACAGTAGTATATGCTTTTTTGTGTGTCTTGCTTCTTTTGTGTTATATAATGTTTTTGAGATTGATCTGTGTGTGCTGGTACTTTTTTTAAAAAAAAGATTTTGCCAGAGAGAGCATAAGCAGGGGGAGGGGCAGAGGGAGAAGGAGAGGGACAAGCAGACTCAGCTCAGAGCTTGGCAGGGAGTTCAAGGCTTAGCGGGAGGTGCGGGCGGCGGGGGGAGGGGGGGGGGCTTGATCCCAGGACCATGAGATCATGACCTGAGTGTTTAACAGACTGAGCCACCCAGGTGCCCCAGTTGGTACATTTTTATTGAAGAATGTATTCCATTATAAGAATATAGCCTAAGCTCTTTATCTGTTTTATTTTTGATGGATGTTTGGGTTTTTTCCAGGATTGGGTTATTAGAAATAAAGTTGTTACGAACATTTCCTTTACAAATCTCTTGGGGATAGATGTTTTCATTTTTCTTGATAAATACCTAGGAGTGGAATTACTGAGTCATAGGGTAGATGTATGTTTAACTTTACTAAAAAACTGCCACATAGTTCTCCAAAGTGGTTTATATATGAGTTCCAGTTGCTTCACATTTTTTTAATGTTGGTGAATTTTAGTGCTGTCAGACTTTATTTAAGCCACATTAGAAGCTGTAAAATGGTACCTCGTTCGTATTTTTTTTTAAGACTTTATTTACTTGTCAGAGAAAGAGCATGCATGCACAAGCAGAGGGAGTGGCAGGCAGAGGGAGAGAGAGAAGCAGGCTCCCCACCAAGCAAGGACCCTATGCAGGAATCCATCCCAGGACGCTGGGATCATTACCTGAGCCAAAGGCAGCTGCTTAACTGACTGAGCCACCCAGGTGTTCCTTAATTTGTTTGTTTGTTTGTGGGGTTTTTTTGGACAATTAAGGAACTTCACTATGTAGTAATTGACTTCTCTTGTAAAATATCTGTTAAAGTAGCCTATTTTTTTCACTGGGTGATTCATCTTTTAACTGTTGTTTGTAGGAGTTCTTTATATATTGTGAGTACAAGTCCTTTTCAGATGTACGTTTTTTACCCAGTCTTTGGCTTTTCTATTTATTTTCTTGATGATGTGATGAGCAGAAATTTTTAATTGTTATGAAGTCCATTTTATCGGTTTTTAACTTTATGGTTAGTGTTTTTTGTGCCTATCCCTAGGGTTGCAAAGATATTCTCTGTTTCTTTTCTGAAGCATACTTGTTCCACGTTTTACATTTAGGTCTGTGATCCCTCTCAAATTAATTTTTTTGTAAAGATGGGAGGTAGGAGTTAGGTTCATTTTCCCTTTATACAGATATCTAGTTGTGCCAGCAACATAGTTAAAAAATTTTTTGCCTTTCTCCCTTAGATGGACTTGGTATCTTAGTTGAAAATCAGGTTGTAGTGTCTTAAGCGTGGGCCCTGTATCTTTAAAAGCAAAGCAAAAGGAAAATACAAAAACCTTTTATGCACTTCTTCCAGACTGCAGCTACCCTGAGATTAATCCAGGGCTGGTTACCTTATATTTTTTGATGCAGGAATGCCAATAATGAATTTGAATTTGAAATGGCTTTCCTGTGGGTTGAGGTAATGGAGGCAACCTTAGTTTCAGTAGCAGTTACACCCAGGCCCATAAGCCAGGAGAAAGGAGATTCAAGCCCAGAGAGATCTCCTCTATTAGAGCAAGCTATAGAGAGCTTAATATTTTCTTGTTTATTGATTTGCTGAAAATAAATAAAACTATATATAATCCATGTGTTTTAGTTTCCATCTTTTTACTCCACTACTCTAGTCCTGTCCTTTGTGCAACACAATTCCTGACTTTGACTTGGAACAATTTCAAAGGAGACAGGTTGGTTTTTTCTTCTCCCAGATTTTACTGACCAATATAACACAATACAATATTATTTTTTAAAGAGTGTCACCTCAACTGTGAGGTAGGAAAGATGTTGGGATTTGGAGCCGACAGCCAAGAAAGAATTCTCGAGACATCTTTGGTGCAAAAAGGTAGTTTTATTAAAGCATGGGGAAGGACTTGTGGGCAGAAGGGGCTGTACTAGGGTTGTGAAGAGTGTCCCATTGTATACTTTCAAGTTGGGGGGGGGTTAGAGATGGGGATGTCTCTAAGGAATTTTGGAAGCAAGGTTTCAAGGACCTTGAATAGGGCTAGGTGTTGTTAGGAAAAGGTCATTTTTTACTGTCTAAATAAACCTTAGTCCTGAGACCCTTCTGGTGTATATCAGTGGGTTATATGGGGGATAACTGCCAGCATATATCTTGGGGATAGAAATAAAGCAAGTTTCCAAAGGAACTTTCATACCCTAAGGTAGACCCCCAGGATTCTGGGGGTGGAGCTAAGATGCCTTTTGCCCCTAGCAAAGCATTAACATCCAGGCAGCTGAGTTCCTAGAGGAATGTTACTCTGCCTCTCTCAGGGACTTGTCAATGGACTGCAGGTAGTAAGGAAGTATAGCTTTTCCTTTGCCTTTGTTTTCCATGCCAAACTGTATTACTCCAATGTAACTATTTCAATTTTTCCTCATTTCCTTCCGGGCTTTGTTCATCCATATACATACTTTTATATGGGTGTATCATGGTGTATCTGTTTTTTTCTGTTATGACACTGAACAATGATCAGGAAACACTGTCTCCTACATGTGTGTCATTGTTAGTAAAGAGAAAGCTGGAGATGGAGAAAAGAGCAGTTAGGGGACTTTTTAGTGGGGAATCTTGAATCCAAAGCTTAAGTAAAATAAAGCAAAGTTAACATTTTCAAAGACAGGTTACCTTTCTGTGGAAATACAGGACAGCTCTGGCTTCCTTATTTTCTCTCTTTAATATATAACAGCTTTATTGAAATCCACACACCATCCAATTCACCCACTGGAAGAGTACCAGTCAGTGAATTTTAGTATATTCAGAGAGTTGAGCAACCATCACCATAATCCATTTTAGAACATTTTCATCATGCTGAAAAAGAAACCCCTTACACATTAGCAGCTGCTGCTGGCTTTCCCCAGCCTCTCCCGTCCCCTGCCACCCCAGGCAGCCATTAGTCTGCTTTCTGTCTATGTGGGTTTGCCTATTCTGGACATTTCATCAAAATGGAATCAGACAGTATATAATCTTTTGTGACTTATTTCTTTTGCTCTTATGCTCTGAATAGTTTGAGAGTTGTTGAAATACAGAGAAGCAGCTATCATTCACAGATGTGCACACTTTTTTTTTTTTAAAGATTTTATTTGTTTATTTGACAGAGAGAGATCACAAGTAGACAGAGAGGCAGGCAGAGAGAGAGAGAGGGAAGCAGGCTCCCCGCCGAGCAGAGAGCCCGATGCGGGACTCCATCCCAGGACCCTGAGATCATGACCCGAGCCGAAGGCAGCGGCCCAACCCACTGAGCCACCCAGGCACCTGCACACTTTTTGACCTATAAAGATATACACTCTCTCAGGTACATATGCTCAAACACCTACACCTACTCTCTAAAGAACACAAACACACCAAGACAAACTTGCAAACTAAGGTACCTGATACACAGAGATAACCCTTTACAAATAAACAGTTTCCTATCAGAGCATATCTGAGCACTAATATCATTACAAGTACATGCAAGTGAATACAGTTCCTGAAGTGGGTGAGAAAGAAATGGATGAAAATAGGGCAAGCTGAAAGAAAATGAGGGCTGAGGACAAGAGTAGAGGAGAATGTGATGGCAGGTTGAATTTATTTCACATGTATTCTCTGGGTGTTTAAGACACTCCCCAGGGCTTTTAGTTGTTTTAACCAGAAGCAACGGTCTGACGTTTATATATTATTTAAATACGTATATAGGCATATAGGTAAGAGTCTTGAAGTTCCTGAGCCTATTGCATAGAAGACCCTTTGAGCAGGAGGTTATTAATTGTTATTATAAGGTAAAGGGATTTCTTTTTTTTTTTTTTTTAAGATTTTATTTATTTATTTGTCATAGAGAGAGAAGTGAGAATGAGCACAGGCAGACAGAGTGGCAGGCAGAGGCAGAGGGAGAAGCAGGCTCGCTGCCAAGCAAGGAGCCCGATGTGGGACTCGATCCCAGGACGCTGGGATCATGACCTGAGCCGAAGGCAGCTGCTCAACCAACTGAGCCACCCAGGCGTCCCGGTAAAGGGATTTCTATATGGGGAACTATGACCAACAAAATATTTTGGTTCCCTGGGTGTGGTGTTATCTTTTTAATGAAGTGTCATTATGGAGTATTTCTTTGATATGCATGCAGTGAAAAGAGAGGAGGCCCCTTAATGTATACATTATAAGTCCCATGTCTATTCAGGCAACCCTTACCCTGGGGCAGGTATTGCAAAATTTGAAATAATCCCAAGATTTATTTTTGTTCCTGGTGGGTGATCATTAACCCAAGTTAGTATTCTTAAAGACCTCTTTCTTTGTTTCTGCTTTAATATTGCCACTGGAGTGTTATACCTCCTTAGTGAAAGTATGGGAGTAGGTGGAGGTGGGTTGGTGGGGGGAAAGAATGCTTAATTAGATTGGCAAATATCAATAAATGTGTGATTATTTGAAAGTCAAATGCATATTTTCACCTCTCCAAGCCCTTGTAAGTCATCAGCACACCCTTTCCACCTGCCTTTACTTTGCCACTTTGAGCCCTCATTATTACTCTTTGTCAAACAATCTTTTTTTTAATCCAATTAACATAGTGTATTGTTAGTTTCAGAGGTAGAGTTTAGTGATTTATCAGTTGCATTTAACACCCAGTGCTCATTATGTCAAGTGCCTTCCTTTATGCCCGTAACCCGGTGACCCCTTCCTTTACCCACTTTCCCTCCAGTGACCCTGTTTGTTCTCTATAGTTAAGAGTTTCTTACAGTTTGTCTCTGATTTCATTTAATTTTATTTTTCCCTCCCTTCCTCTATGATCCTCTGTTTTGTTTCTTAAATTCCACATATGAGGGCGCCTGGGTGGCTCAGTGGGTTAAGCCGCTGCCTTCGGCTCAGGTCATGATCTCAGGGTCCTGGGATCGAGTCCCGCATCGGGCTCTCTGCTCAGCAGGGAGCCTGCTTCCCTTCCTCTCTCTCTGCCTGCCTCTCTGCCTACTTGTGATCTCTGTCTGTCAAAAAAAAAAAAAAATTCCACATATGAGTGAAATAATATAATTGTCTTTCTCTGATTAACTTATTTTGCTTAACATAATACCCTCTAGTTCCATCCATGTCATTGCAAATGGTATGATTTGATTTGATTTGATTTTGTTTTATTTTATTTTTGATGGCTGACTAATATCCCACATCTTCTTTATCTGTTCAACTATTGATGGACATCTGGGCTGTTTCCATAGTTTGGCTAGTCAAACAATCTTTCTGCTCTCCTAAGACATGGTACTGTATCCCAGGTGAACTCCTGGGTATAGTTTGCTCTCGAGAGAGTAATGCTTATCACTGCATTCAGCTCCTTAGCCTTCCCCCCTGCCATACCCTCTTCTCTTTTTGTCTTTTCCCACTGCCAATACCTCACTTCTGGCATATATCTCCTTCTGAAGGGAAGGAGCACCTGGGTGGCTCAGTGGGTTAAAGCCTCTGCCTTCGGCTCAGATCATGATCCCAGGGTCCTGGCTCTCCACTCCGTGGGGAGCCTGCTTCCTCCTCTCTCTCTGCTTGCCTCTCTGCCTACTTCTGATCTCTGTGTCAAATAAATAAATAAAATCTTAAAAAAAAAAAAAAAGGATACCAGGGAAGCCTCTTCAAAGAAATGTTGTTTGAACTGTCCCTGAAAGATATGAAAGGATCTGAACAGGAGAAAAAGGGAAAAGAGATAATGAGCAGTGTGATCTGGGGGTTGGAGGCAGAAAAGCAAGGAACTGTACTACTTTGCCAGAATACAGGGTGTGTGAAGATCACTCCTTCCCTTTTCCTTTCCTGTCCTTTTGCTGGCTCCTTTCCTATTCCTTCCCCACCCCTTGCGCGTACTTTGATCTCTTTGCTTAGTATATGCTTCTCCTCTCTAGCTAAATCTGTCCTTCCCTTACCACCCACAGTGATCTCTGATCTTTTGTAGCACTACTTACCAGTCCCATTCTTTAATCAGTTAACTTTATTTTGCTTTGATTTTTTTTTTAAAGTAGTTTTATTTGCATGTCTCATTTTCCCAAAGGTGTATTATGCATTAGCCAAGGTTTTTAGGTCTCAGGGAAAACGACTGACACTTAAGCTAGGTTTCCAGAAGGTATGGTGGCAGGGTTGGGAATTGCAGTGGATTGTTTTTAAGATAGCTGAACTTGCTTACAGCTGGGTTCTCAGCTGGGAACCCAGAGCCGGCACTTGGAAAGCCTTTGTACTCCCTCCTCCGCCTGCAGCTTGCATGGACTCTCTTTTTCCTGTTGTGCCTCTGCTCTGTTGTAGGACACTAATCTGGATTTTTTAAGACTGCATTACAGTATTTACCTTTCTTGATCACTGAGGTTTTTTTGGTGCCCTCTTAAATCTTGCACCCAAGGCAAGTGCCTTTCTCCCTCACCCTTGCCCCAGCCCTGCTTCATTATTTCCTTTTTGGACTGGCTTTCTCTTGACTTTTGCTTTCCCCTTAGCTTCAGCATATGACTTAAACTTGCTGTGATGCTGCCCCCAGACGAGAGACATGTGATCTCTCAATTCAAGTTTTGTTTCCCAGCTTTCCATATTCCTGGTGAAGAATTGGACTGCTCTCCTGCTCAGAGTAGGGATATCCCTTGCACCAAATAACTGTGAGGGAGGGGAATTGATGGTTGCTTAGGCTGTATACTAAATAGGATCTGGGGTAAGGTTGGTCCCAGACAAGGGGGCTTAGGGTTGGTCATCCCCAAACATGCTTATTTTGGTACCAGAGGTCAGAGGTACCTGTGCCTTTACTTTTTTGTATCTGCACTGCATGTGGCAGATTAACAGCTAAAAAGTAGGTGTGTCTCTTATGTAGTGTCTGTTTATTGCTGTGACTCTGACCTTTTGACCATTAGAATTAACCTTGGAGATAACAGACTAATCAGAGCAATATTTGTAATATTTAACATAAATTACTGAAATTTGTTTTATCATTTGAATGATTTCTAGTTTTAGAACAAATTAACTATCTTTAAACATTTTAGAAATTTATTTTCTAGTTCAGAAAGAAAAGGGAAATAGCGTGTTGATAATCCATTGAGTAAAAAAGTGATAATAGAGTGATCCGAAGGGGCACGTGTACCCAAATGTTTATAGCAGCAATGTCTACAATAGCCAAACTATGGAAAGAACCTAGATGTCCATCAACAGATGAATGGATAAAGAAGATGTGGTGTATATACACAATGGAATACTATGCAGCCATCAAAAGAAATGAAATCTTGCCATTTGAGACGACGTGGATGGAACTAGAGGGTATCATGCTTAGAGAAATAAGTCAATTGGAGAAAGACAACTATCATATGATCTCCCTGATATGAGGGAGAGGAGATGCAACATGGGGGGTTAAGGGGGTAGGAGAAGAGTAAATGAAACAAGATGGGATTGGGAGGGAGACAAACCATAAGTGACTCTTAATCTCACAAAACAAACTGAGGGTTGATGGGGGGAGGGGGTTTGGGAGGGGGAGTAGGATTATGGACATTGGGGAGGGTATGTGCTATGGTGAGTGCTGTGAAGTGTGTAAACCTGGCGATTCACAGACCTGTACCCCTGGGGATAAAAATATATTATATGTTTATAAAAAATAAAATTAAAAAAATTAAATTAAAACACATTATTTAAAAAAAAAAGTGATAATAGATCTTTATTGACTCTAACCCCTGGCCCAGTTAGGATATGGTTAAATCAGGTACTCCCATCATTGATCTCAAAGCTTACTGATCCCCAGGGATACCTGGGTCGCTCACTTGGTTAAGCAGCTACCTTCTGCTCAGGTTGTGATTGAGCCCCACATCAGGCTCCTTGCTACATGGAGAACCTGCTTCTTTGCTCTCTCTCTCTCTCTGACAAATAAATAAAAATATTAAAAACAAAAAACAAAAACTTTCTGCTCCCCCCTTATTATACACGTATTTGCTGTCTCTTGTGTTGCAGGCAATATGATGGTATAATATAAATAATGACATAAAATAACGTAAAATATAAAATAATATAACAGTACCTGCCTTCAAAGTGCTCACAGCCTATGGAGGAAAGAGATATTTTGATAAATTTTGATAGAAATGTGGGCAAGATGGTAATTTGGCACCTATCTTCTACTGTTCTCTTTGTATACATCCATCTCTCACTTTTATGTATTCTTTTTTAGTCTTCATCTTTCTTGCCTAATCTCTGCAATTAACTGCATTATATGGATTACAGCATAGTAATATGAACTAATGAAGTATGAGAATGAACTTTGAGAATAATTAATGACTTCATTAGCTAACATTTAGTGAACACCTGCCATGTGTCAATAAGTATTCTAAGTGATTTATATGTATTTATTCATCTAATGAATTAATACATATATTAATTCATATAATATATTAATATATATTCATATATAACATAGAATATATTAATACATATAGTATATTAATTCATCTAATGAATTAATATGTCAGGCCCATGAGATAGGTTCTATTATTATTTTTGTTTCACAGATGAGAACACAGGGACAAAGATAGTTCATCATATTGTCCAAGGTTACCAATTGAAATCTTTGTGGGAAGACTGAAATCTTTTCAAAGCTATTTTAAATGTCATTTTTTGTAAAATGTATTATAAAGTTTTTCCTAATCTTCTTTCTTCCTTTCTTCTTTTCTTTCTTTTTCTTCATGATAAGTGTACTATATCATTTCCATCATCCATTTCACCCGTTCCTCTCCCCGCCTCTCCGGTAACCATCTGTTCCCACCAGCATCCTAGAATACAAACCCCACCTGGGGAGATTTAATTGTTGCACATTGTAAGATTTCATTCTTTTTTATGGCTGTATAATATTCCACTGTATACCACATCTTCTTTATTCATCTGTTGATGGACACTTGGACTGCTTCCATATCAATATTTTTGTATCCTTTGGGTAAATACCTAGTAGTACAATTGCTGAGTTGTAGGGTAGTTTTTTTTTGTTTTTTTTTTTTTTTAAAGATTATTTATTTATTTATTTGACAGAGAGAGATCACAAGCAGGCAGAGAGGGAGGAGGAAGCAGGTTCTCTGCTGAGCAGAGAGCCCGATGCGGGGCTCGATCCCAGGAGGGTAGTTCTTTTTTAATTTTTTGAGGAACCTCCATAGTGTTTTCCATTGTGGCTGCACCAGTTTGCATTCCCACCATGCAAGAGGGTTCCTTTTTCTCCACATCCTCACCAGCACTTGTTGCTTCTTGTGGTTTTTTTTTTTTTTTTTTTTTTTAATTTTAGACATTCTGACAGCTGTGAGGCGGTATCTCATTGTAGTTTTAATTTGCATTTCCTTATGATGAGTGATGTTAAACATTTTTTCATGTGTCTGGGGCCATTTGTATGTCTTCTTTGGACAAAGTCTGTTCATGTTCTTCTACCCATTTTTTAATTGGATTATTTGTTAATTTTGGGTGTTGAGTTGTATCAGTTCCTTATATATTTTGGTTACTAACCCTTTATTGAATATATATTTTGCAAATATTTTCTTTTCAGTGGGTTGCCTTTCAGTTTTGTTGATTGTTTCCTTTGCTGTGCAGAAGCTTTTTATTTTGTCATAGTTCTGATAGTTTATTTTTGCTTTTGTTTCCCTTGCCTCTGGAGACGTATCTAGAAATGTGTTGCTACAGCTGATGTTAGAGAAATTACTTTTTGTGCTCTCTTCGAGGATTTTAGTAAGTTTCAGGTCTCACATTTGGTCTTTAACCCATTTTGAGTTTATTTTTGTGTATGTGAAAGAAAGTAGTCTAGTGGCGTCTTTTGCACGTAGCTGTCCAGTTTTCCCAGCACCATTTGTTGATGAAATGAAATTCTTAAATGGAATCCTTCAAACTTAATTTAACCAAGATGATTTGGAGAATATAAAATTGAGAATTCATTGTGTGCATTGGGTATTATTCTGTGCTACTGATTTGCCTTCTGAGATTTTTGATTTATAGGCTGTTAGTAATTGCATTACATTGTTCCACAATTTTGTGTTTTTGTTATTTTATAGTTTGTCCTTCTCTTTTGCCTCTAGCTGTGGCTTCTTGTTGCCATTTACTCTCACTTTAGTAATTTGTTTCTGTTACTGTGTAGTGTGTTGTCACATAAAAGTAAAACCTTGGTAGAAAGTATTTTATAGAGGTAGTGTGATACAGTGTAAAAAGCATGGATTTTGGGGTCAGGTTCAAATCTCACATCCACTGTTGAGAAAGAAGGTATATCCTTGGGCAGGCACTTTATTGTCTGAGCTGCAGTTTCTTCATTTATGATATGGGGATAGTAATATTTTTCAGAATTAGTATGAAGTGATGTATATAGTAAAGTACCTGGCATATAGTAGGTATGCAGATAAAAGTTGATTCCTTTTTTTTTTTTTTTTTTTTTTTTTTTTTTGTTTCCATAATATCAGGATATGGCATCTGGATTCCTTGTTAATTTGAGAAACTCAGGCAAATGAAAGAAATATGTTTTTAAGATGTAAGATATGGTCTTATTCTATCACTTAAAAATAAATTTCAGGGGCGCTTGGACGGCTCAGATGGTTAGGGCTCTGCCTTTAGCTTAGGTCATGATCTCCAGGTCCTGGGATCCAGTCCCACATTGGGCTCCTGGCTGACTAGGTGGGGAACCTGCTTCTCCCTCTCCCTCTGCCTTTTCCCCTGCTTGTATGCTTTCTCTTTCTCTCAAATGAGTAAATTAAAAATATATATATATATATACATATATGTATATATATATACATATATATGTATATATATATACATATATGTATATATATATAAATTTTTCCCCCCCAGTTGATATGATAATTGTTAATTTGAGAAATATTATCATGAACTTTTGTTTTGGGTCCTCTCAGCAACCTCCTCTTCTTCCTTGCATTAAATTGCCTTTAATTCTGTGTGGCTCTCTTGATTCCCCTTGTCTACTATTACAGGAAAACTGTCCATCAGCCTTTTAAAAGAACCTGTGCCAAGGCAAACCTTATGACCCTGAGGGCAGTAACCAAGCTTCTTGGCCAATAGCAATGATTCCTAAGACATCCCTTCTTTCATCAGTTCTGTTTTTCTTTCTTTCTTTTTTTTTTTTTTTTAAGCTATCATCAGTCTTAAATATTAGTTTTTCTTTTCCTCCCCACTCCCTTCCATTTCTCCTTTCCTAGAAACTATTCCCATTAGCCGTCTGGTCCTCATTATTTCAGTAGTTTTATGTGGTTTGGTTTTTATAGTATGTGTGTATGCATTTTTCTTTCTTTCTTTTTTTTTTTTTAAAGATTTTATTTATTTATTTGAGAGAGAGACAGTGAGAGAGAGCATGAGCAAGGAGAAGGTCAGAGGGAGAAGCAGACTCCCCGTGGAGCTGGGAGCCCAATGCGGGACTCTATCCTGGAACTCTGGGATCATGACATGAGCCGAAGGCAGTCGTCCAACCAACTGAGCCACCCAGACGTCCCTGTGTGTATGTATTTTTCAAAGGTTATTTTTTGTAGTTTTTATTATTTATAAGGAACTCTCCTATCTTAGTATCATGAAAAATTTATTTTTATACCAGGGTTTTTTTTTTGCCTTCTGTCTTAAATTAGTCCAAATAAAAAACCTGTGATACCCTGTCCTTACTGGACTGTCGGGTGCTTCACCACATGCAGATACTCCAGCTCAAGTCACTAAATCTGTTTTAAACAATTTTATTGAGGTATAATTTACATACTATAAAATTCATCCATTGTAAGTGTACAATTAAATAATACCAAATAACTTTTCCTATCAAAAACACTTCAGTGCTCTCTTTGGTCTAGAAGATGATAGTCAACTTGCCCTTTTCTGTTCACAAGATCACATATGTGGTCTGTGTGGATGTTGCTCCCAGCTGCCATGTGGTTATTTACAAGTATCACATCTCTTGGTATTCAGGTATTGGCTAATTCTAAATATTCTAGTAACTTGTTAAGAATGAGGTTCTCTACACTTGGGACTTAGGATCAAGGTTGGGATGAGGTTAGTGCCATTGTCTTGAATGGCTCCTTTTTTGCCTGTTGACTGATGGAACTCATCCTCTCTTAATATTCTCCACCTGAAGATAATTATACCCTAACTCCAGGATCTACAATCTCTTTGATCAGTTCTGTAGTCCCCTTCTCCCCTTTGAGGCATCAAGACATATTGTGGGCATGTGCCTTTTCAGACATTATAACTGCTTTTCCATGTTAGTCTGAAAATTAATTTAATTGCTATAGCAAAGCTTGTTATATCCCCAGGCTCCTGAAATTAATTAGAGCAAAACTGGTAGTATCTCTAAAAATCAAAAGTGTGCTGTGTCTCTGAAGGTGTATGAAATGTCTTCACCATATTGGAGTGAGGCATGGTCTGGAGGAGCCTGTGTTCATACCGGTCAGGGCACCAGACACTTGAATCAGTGACAAATATTAGGGCCAAATGGTGTGAAGCATTGTTGACCTTCAGAGTAGAAAAGAGACCAAGTAGTGTTGGAAAAGCTAGGAAGGGCTTCTGAGAGGTTGGACTTCAGCTAGTGTTTGTAGCATGTACAGAATATGGATAGAACAGAGAAGTGAAATTTGAGGGTGGAATAGGAAAGATTGTTGAAGAGAAATACACACCACTGTAGGAAACAAATGAGGCAAAGGGGTGTAGTGAACTTATTTGTGAGACCCTGAGGAAGCCAGTCAGGTTAGAGCAGAGGATTCCTAGTAATTCTTAGTGAAAGGAAGGTGGAATTTTACCAAAATCACCTGAGAAACTATTAAAATACAAACACCTAACAAATCAAAAATTTTAAGCAAAAGAATGAAATATAAAAGCACTGTTAGAGGAAGCATAGTTAAATGACTGTAAGCCACGTCGTTAGAGTGGAGAACGAGAGCTTAGAGTCAGACTAGGAGTTTTCTTGTCCCTGGGAGAGAGGGCTTGGTAAAAGCATTGTTTTTACTTCCTCTCTTTATAAGCCTCCAGAAATATCGCTAGGTATTGGAATTGTTCCTGGAAGGGGCAGGGTCCAGAAACACAAGGCTTTGAAGGCCTGAGCAGAACTTCAGAAAAGTTAGTTATTCTCTTGATGTTTCTTTAGGGAAAAGGAAAAAACCTCCTAAAACTCTTGAAATGGTTTTAATACTGGTCTCATAGATTGTTAGTTTTTTTCTTAATTAACATTCTGAAATTCTTTTACCAGGACTCTGATGGCTAATGCTTTTTGTTGTTTTGCTTTTCCACCAAAATACTTTCGCTATTCCTGGGTGTAACACGCATAATTCAAAAGTCAAAGACAGTGTTTGTTACTATTTTTTCATATACAGCATCACAATGCAACAGCTGATAGGTTCTTTAAGTTCAAAATAAAATAAATGCATATGAAACATAACTCAAAAGAGACCACTGGATATATAGTGACCACTGTGTATATACAGAGAGCGAGACTCTCCCTGTGTCTTTAGTTTTCCAGTTTGTCTTTGGTTCTTGTGAATCTTTCCAGAGTTATTCCCAAGACACTCATTTTTAAAAGTTGAATGATCTTAGACTCAGATCTGGAAGCATCTTAGGAGTCATTTGTTAACCCTTACAGTTTCATTTCGTTTCTTCTCTTCCCTTTTCTTTCTCCTTCCCTCTCTTTCTTTCTTTCTTTCTGATTTTATTTATCTGAGAGAAAGAGAGCACAAGCAGGGGGAGGGGCAGAGGGAGAAGCAGACTTCCCACTGAGCAGGGAACATGATGAATGATGGCACGGGGCTCAATCCCAGGACTTTCCCCGTAAACCATGACCTGAGCCACAGAAACACTTGCAGTTTCTTGTGCTAAAGGAGAAAAGTGGACCACATTTGAGGAATGGATGTAGACGAATAATGGGGTTGGGTGACCTCTCTAAAATTCCTTAGAATAAGTCACTGTCTGAAACTGAACCCTTTATGAAGCTTGTTTCCCAAAGATCTCTTTCCTAAAATACCAAATCCTCACCTATTTTCCTTACTCTTAAGTCTTTGTAATATCTTCCAGTACTGTCTTACTCTTGAGTGTCTTGGTTTTAAAATTTAATAAAAATAGCAACAATAGTTAGATACTTTTAAATTTAAAAAGAGAAAATGAAATAAAGAACAAGGCAGAAATGAATGTGCTACTTTAGAATTTTTACTGTATTAATAAAATTTATATTTTGTGATTAAAATTGTTTTGCATTCATATAATTTATGTCTTCTTGGGAATACATGTTTTCATAAGCCACGTCTATTTTATTATAGGAAAATAGGAAATGATAGAAATTTGCTTTATTTGGTGACTTTTCAGGAAAGCATTTATTAATATGGTCATTCCACTTTAATTTCTCTATTACACAACATTGGCCCATGTTTGACTTCATTATTTACTTTTCTTGTTGCTTAATCTGTCTGTTCTGGTTTTTCAAGTCCCTTTCCTGAAGTATTTTACTTTATTGTTTTTGTGCTTATCTAGCATGATTCAGCTTTTCATATATTTCCTTCCTACTTCTACATTGTTCATCTTGGCAATGATGAGGGCAAGTTACTATTTTTTTCCAAGGTCGAGTTAAATAGGGTTTCCTTAAGATGATGGACTATTAGAGCTAGGAAAAAACCGGAGGCCCATGAGCCCAGGGATAAAGTGAACAAGCTTCGTCCTCTTGCCACTTCTCATCTGTTGGTAGTGGCTTGCTTAAGGACTGAGGTGGAGTCTGTGCTCCCTGGGGAACAGGCTGTTTGATTTGCAGTGTCCACTGTGCATGTGGATGAATCCATTGTCAGAACTGAGGCCATGATTGGGTTATTCCTTATCTACCCAAGCAAATTGAGAAGGGAGGTGACTTGCTCATAGTCACAGAGCTCTTTTTTTCTTTCTTTTTTTTTTTTTTTTTGAGATTTTATTTACTTGACAGACAGAGATCACAAGTAGGCAGAGAGGCAGGCAGAGAGAGAGAGAGAGAGAGGAGGAAGCAGGCTCCCCGCTGAGCAGAGAGCCCAATGCAGGGCTTGATCCCAGGCCTCGATCCCAGGATCCTGGAGTCATGACCTGAGCTGAAGGCAGGGGCTTAACCCACTAAGCCACCCAGGTGCCCCAGTCACAGAGCTCTTAAGCCCAGTTCAGTGCTAGGAGCTAAGTGCTAGGCATTTTCTCCCTAAGAATTCTGATATTCCTTCTGGATTTTTGGGGTCATTTTTCCTCCTTGAGTAATAATTGAATTATGGGGGCGCGTGGGTGGCTCAGTGGGTTAAAGCCTCTGCCTTCAACTTAGGTCATGATCCCAGGGTCCTGGGATCGAGCCCTTCATCGGGCTCTCTGCTCAGTGGGGAGCCTGCTTCCCCCTCCCTCTCTGCCTGCCTCTCTGCATAGTTGTGATCTCTCTGTCTGTCAGATAAATAAAATCTTAAAAAAATAATAACTGAATTCTGTCAGGTACTTAAGTTTGTCACAGTTTGTTGTATCTTCGGGAAAGACTCAGAAGTATTCGTCAGGGAGTCTAAAGATAGGATTGTCCTTATTTTGGCAGAGAATAGGGGCTGAAGTTACATAGTCTATCTAAAATTGAGAATTTTCTTTTCATCTATTTTTAAGACTGAAGGCTTTTCCATTCAATTTTTAGAACTTCATACTATTGTATCCCCATTATAATCAGCCAGACTCACCCTCCTCAAAAAGGAGGGAAAAGTAGAATTTTATTTACAAAGAATGCATTTTATTTGAAGATCAGTTGTTGGTTCAAAACAAAATCTGGTCATGAAGGATTAAAATACTAGCAGCATGAGACACAGGATAAGGAGATACTTTAAGATTTTTTTATTTTAGGTGGCTCAGTGGGGTAAAGCCTCTGCTTTCGGCTCAGGTCGTGATCTCAGGTTCCTGGGATCGAGCCCTGCATCAGGCTCCCTGCTTGGCAGGGAGTCTGCTTCCCCTCTTCTCTCTCTGCCTGCCTCTCTGCCTACTTGTGATCTTTGTCTTTGTCTGTCAAATAAATAAATAAAAATCTTTTTTAAAAAAGAATTTTTTATTTTAGATGTTTGTCTACTGTAATGCTTGCCATTTTGGTCAAGATAGTGTATTATTTTGCAATTACAAATAATACAATAAACACAAATAATACTACTCTATACTGTGTGCTCACTAGTATTTTTTAAACATTAATTTGGGAAATCTTCATATAAAAAATATTCTCTCTGCCATTTTCCACATCTTATAGGTTTGTTTTGGTGGTTTAAATTAGTTGTGGTAAGCCCTTAGAGCACTTTCTCCCATGTTTTACCAAAACCTTACCTTTTTACAGTCTATAGAATGCTGGGGCAGCTTTCATAATAAGGCATTTCCATGCCTTATTAATTGTTAATCAGCAGCCATGCCAGTATGACTAACAACCATCATGTATATCTTCATCCAGGCACATTTTGTTGATTTTTCCCAGGATAGTTTCTCATTTGGAAGTATATTTTTCTGTATAAACCCATTTTCAGTTTAATAGCGGTTTGCTTCTTAATCTTTTTTGTGGCACAGTTGTTGTTGCAGCATTGCTAGAGAATAGGGTTCTGCATACCCTTGGATGAAAAGGTAGAGTGGAGAAAGAAGAGACATCCCAGTGATGGCTTCTTTGCAGTGTGCTGCCCAGGCTACACTCTGGTGTCGAGGGGGCAGGAGGGTTTGAGAGGGAATCAGATTTACCTTTGCTGTATACCCAACTTTTCTGGTCACCACTTTTGAAAACAGAGAGAGAGGAACACTGTATCAAAATTGATACTATTAAGTATGTACCTACATTTAACATTAAGTCTATGATTATCAAAGTCTTTATGCCCTATTTGTACCGTCTTTGATTCCTATGATGTCTTAAATCCCAGTTTGAGAAGCATTTATAAAGTGGGGAGAAAAAAAACCAAGAATCCGTTCTATAAATTTTCTCAAATTCTTTTCCTCCTGTCCCACGGTCCTTTTCTCTATCCATGTCCCACCCCTCCAGTTCATTGCTCCCCCTTCCCCAGGACAGTACATTAAATATAATAATAGGTACTTCATAAATGCATACAAATATATATTGATTTGAAGATACAGTAGTTGGTGAGGTTGAAAAAGGAGAGCTTTTCAGAATGAAGAGAAGTAAAGAACCTGGTCTGAAGCCCAGGAAATTCAGAAGGGATGAAACTGAGGAAAGATGTTACCATTCACCTTTTATTCACTGCATGAAATTCAGCTTGCTCTCAGCATGATTTCTTTTAGACCTAGCCTCGTTTATTTTAAGATTGTGTGTATAGTTCAATGCTTACTAACTTGGTGGATTAAGAAAATTCTTGGTAGAGGAGGAATGAGTCATAGCGATACTTCCCTTTGGGAGAGAAAGAAAAGAAGGCCCTCACATTGTTCTCTCATTATATACTTGGAATGGATTCAGCGTTTTGATTGATGGCTGAGCACTGTTAAGCTTCCCCCAAACTACCTCATCTCATATTTGGTTTTGTCCACAGTATGACTGGTAGAAGGCTCTTTTAGGTTAACCAGCAAAGATAAAGAGCTCTGTAACCTTCTTACCCCGAGAGACTTGTTCATATGATGTAATTGCTATTTTAAGATTTTTTGAGTTTGCAACAATTTTTTAAAAAGCTTCAGCATTTCCTAACCTACCCAATCTATTAAACCAAAAAGAAGGAGGAGGAAAAGGAGAAGACTGAAAAATATTTGGTTCTAAGAAACTGGGTGTGCTAAGGGTGTGGCTGTTTTGGCATTCACCAGTGGTGTGCACAGAGTGGGTTCCTCTCTGACGTTGGCCTGTATTTCTGATGCCACAACACCACCAAGAAGTATAAAAAGAGAGGAGGTGGGCCAGGACTGGGAGCTGGCTTTGCTGCTTTGAATCAGAGAAGGAAGTGGGGTACATGGGAGCCACAAAGTCTCTCAGTTTTGTCGAGAGGTGGTTTTTGTAGTTGTATGAGTAACCTGTGAAGTATTTTCTTGTAATAGTCACAGAAATTATCTGGCTGCTTTCTACGTTCGGGATGCCCTGAGTGACCTGCTTCTAATTAAATCTCTTCTTTTTTCTCACCCTAACAAGTTTTTCTGGGTTGCCTTCAGACTTCACATTTTATTTTCTTTCTTTATGAGATATGTAGATCTCATTTTTTTGAAATTTGTGGTAGTGTCAGTAGCAATGGCAGAAGGATGGGGCTACTTAGCTAATCTCATATATGGGTTGGTTTCTTTTCATGGAATTTTTACACAGAATAATCAGCTACCATTTTCTCAAACGTCTGTCTGCAAAGCAGCTACCTCACTCAGATGTGTCCTCATCCGGGTCAATCACAGCATCCTAGGAACTTCACAAAATTATTTCATGTACTGTCTTTTAGGCCTCATTGTATAAAAGATGTAGTGAGCAGAAGGATGGATTTAGCATCCGATTTTTTCTCTTTAAAAAATGTCTTATTTGCTATAAAAGTAATACATATTATGTATAACTAAAAATAAAATGGTTTTACTTTTTAGAAGGTAAACGCCATGCATAGTACTTTGGATGCAGTGGACACGAAGTACATGTTTTGGTTATAATTAGTGTTATCTAAGACCATTAGCTCATAAAGGGGAAATGATCTTATGAGACTCTTCAACTCCCTTCTAGCTGAGGAAGCAGCTGCACACTGTCCCTGACAGATATTCATACTCAGCCTCTGCTTTGATAATGCCGGGAAGGAACAGATGACTCTCTTTTACTCCAGCCTTCTCCATCACAGGGAATGTTCCTCAAACCAGCAGAGATGAAACTCAAGCCTAGCATTTAAATAAGAGAACATTTTAGATGCTTTAAATGTTAAAATCTCCAGACAGAGTTAATTTACTTTAAAATTGTTTCTGGATTAATTCTGAAGCCAGATTCAAACAAAAAAAGGCAATGTTGATTTGAATTTTTTTTTTCTTGAAAGCAAATTGAAGCAGATACTTAGGAGTTATTGAATGGTGAGCTGTAATCCAGTTTAAATGATTAGATGGGTATTTATCTAGAGGGAATATTTTGATCCTAACTACTATTAGCTACTATGTATCAACACTGAAATACTTTTATTTGAATTAAACACAAATAATGACTAAAAGTTTACTTTAGCATGAAAGGATAATAGGACTATCAGTCAGTAGTCAGTATCTGAAACAAGAAGATAAAGCTAAATAATACTAAACTATAATAAGGGAAAGCTGTGCTGGCTAGGTATAGCCTGAACAGGGAGACCAATTTTCTTTATAGGGTTTTGGGAAGTATGGAATTCCAGAACTGGCAAATTTTTCCAAGGCCCAAATGACATCATAGAGAAGCATGGTTATTTGGGGGAGTCTGTTCATTGGTTGCCACTGAGGAGTGCTTAATAGAGTGAGTCTCCTCCTGATTGGCTGACCTTCAGAACTGAGAAGCTGCCAGTGATTGATTGGTTTGCAAAGGCAAATCCTTGGTTTTGGTTTTTGGGGTTTTTGATGACTGTTTGTTACCATGGCTACAGATAAATCAGCCTTTTCTGTTTGTGGGAACTTTAATCCTCAACATCAAGTACATGTCATTACTTGCACAAAGCAAGTATATTATTTGATTTTTTGATATATAACTTAGAGTAAAGGAAGAAAACTTTAAGAGAGCAGCTTAATAAATGTTATGCATGTGTATATACTTGTATAACTATCACTCAGTTTAAGATATAACTATTTTCATCACCTCAGAATGTTCTCTAATGTCCATACCTAATCAGTAACCCCCCAATAGCTATTCTGATTTCCATCCACATGGATTATTTTTGCCTCTTCTTGAATTTCATTTATAATAAAAACATGCAGTATGTATTTCATGTCTAGCTTTTTATATTCCTTTCAACATAATACATGTTAAGTTCACTCATGTTTTTACATGTCCAGAACTTTATTACTGTGAGTGTTCTATTTAAGACTGTACCACAATTCATTTGTGTATTCTCCTGGTAATGGGCATTTGCATCATTTCTAGTTTGGGGATATTATGAATAAAGCTGTATTAAGATTTTTGTTTATCTTATTTTATTAACAAACACTAATATCCTTGGACATAAGAAATTCCTGTGTTATTATGGTATGAGTGTGTTTAGTTCTGGTAGATACTGCCAGATTGTTCTCCAAAGTGGTTGAATCCATTTGCGTTCCACTAGCAACTTATGAGAGTTGCAGTTGTTTCATGTCTTTTTGTCAGCACTTGGCAGTTTCATCATTTTTTAGTTTAGCCTTGCCAGGGGGTGGGGTTGTGTGTGTGTGTGTGTGTGTGTGTGTGTGTGTGTATGTTTAAAAAAGGCAAATTGGTGGGGAGCATCTGGCTGGCACAGTTGGGGGAGTATGGGACTTGATCTTGGGGTCATGAGTTTGAATACCATGTTGAGTGTAGAGATTACTTAAATAAATAAATACAACTTTTAAAATAAAAGGCAAATTTTGAAGAACTTAGGCCTAGCAATTTAACATGAAAAACTTAAGAATATGGAGTGAGCCATATTAATCGAGCGTTAAGTTTTCTATTTTTGGTGTAAAAAAGAAATAAACATTTATTGATTTTTTTTAAAGTTTTTTTTAAATAAGATTTTATTTGAGAGCAAGTGAGCACAAGTGGAGGGAGGGGCAGAGTGAGAGGGAGAAGCAGACTCCCTACTGAGCAGGAAGCCTGACATAGAGCTCTATCCTGGGACTCCAGGATCATGACCTGCACCCAAGGCAGATGCTCAACTGATTGAGCCACCCAGACGCCCCTTGATTTTTTTATTTCTTAAATAGCTTCCTAATTTAGGAAGGTCTGATCCAGGAAGAACCATCCTAAAACAAAGTTACTTTCATATAAAGTTAAGAGGTTAGTGTAACTCCAGGTTAACTTTTTCTTTTCTTTTCTTTTTTTTAAGATTTTATTTATTTGAGAGCATGAGTGAGAGAGCACAAGCAGGGAGAGCAGCCCAGGGAGAGGGAGAAGCAGGTTCCCCCTGAGCAGGCAGCCTGATGTGGGGCTTAATCCCAGGAATCTGACTAAGCCACCCAGGTACCCCAACTCCAGGTTAACTTATATGACTTTTGTAAGTTCACTGTTAGCATTGAAATTAATTATATTGGCCATTTTTTATTAGCATGTTCCACAGTCTGTTCTCTATTGAGGATACAGGAGTGAACAAAACAAAGGCTTTGCTTGAATATAATTTAGATTTTAGTGACAGAATACAGACAGTGAATCAATAAATATGTAATGTCAAGTAACAATATAGAGGGAAATACGGGGTAAGAAGAGGTTGCCTCGTGCAGCACGGCGGGGTGGGCTGTGGGGTTCATCTTTTATATATAATAAACAGAGAAGACTTCGCTAATCAGTTGACACTTAAGCGGAGACCTTCTGGAAGTGAGGGAGCAGGTTATTTAGCTGTGTTAGGCAAGAGTGTGCTACGCAGAAGGAACATTAAGTGCAAAGGCCCTGAGGCAGTATTTGCCCAGTTTGAAATGGTTGAAAATTAGTTGGGGCTTGTAGGGAGATCATATAGGGCCTTCTAGACCATTTGGCTTTTATTCTCATTTTTTTATTTTATTTTATGCCATTAGAAGATTGTGAGCAATAGAATTAACGCGATTTGACTAATTATCACATAAAAATCTGTACACAAATGTTCACTGACACTTTATTTGTAATAGTCAAGAACTGGAATCATACCTGATGGCTTTCCATATATAAATGGTTAAACTGTAGTACATACATACCATGGAATACAATAAAAGGGAATGACCTGGGACGCCTGGGTGGCTCAGTCGTTTAAGCATCTGCCTTGGGCTCAGGTCATGATTCTGGGGTCCTGGGATCGAGTCCCACATCGGGCTCCTTGCTCAGCAGGGAGTCTGCTTCTCCCTCTACCTGCTGCTCCCCTGCTTGTACACATCCACTCTCTCTTTGGCAAAGTAATAAATAAAATCTTTTAAAAAAAGAATGGGGCGCCTGGGTGGCTCAGTGAGTTAAGCCTCTGCCTTTGGCTCTGGTCGTGATCTCAGGGTCCTGGGATGGAGCCCCGCATTGGGCTCTCTGCTCAGCAGGGAGCATGCTTCCCCCTCTCTCTCTGCCTGCCTCTCTGCTTACTTGTGATCTCTGTCTGTCAAATAAATGAATAAAATCTTAAAAAAAAAAAAAGTCTCTTTAAAAAACAGAAGAATGAACTATTGATACAGCTACTTGGATGACTCTCTAGAGATTTATGTTTAATGATGTCAGTTCCTAAAGTTGCATATTGTATGATTCTATGTATGTAACACTTTTGAAACCAAATTTTAGAAATAGAGGCAGATCAGTAGTTGACCAGGGCTTAGAGAACGAGGCAGGTGTGGTTATAAAAGGACCACACGAAGACTTCTTGTGTGGAAACTACTCAGTATCTTGACTGTGGTGGTGGATATACAAACCTACTAGGTGATAATATGGTATGGACTCCCCCACAGACACACACGAGTACCAGTAAAACTGGGGACATCAAAATAAGATTAGCAGACTATATAAATGTCAGTACGTAGGTGTACTACACTTTTGCAAAATGTTACCACTGGGAAACTGAAGAGAGTGTACAAGGGATCCCTCTGTTTTATTTCTTACATGTGAATCTATAATGATCTCAATAAGAACTTCAGTTAAAAAGAACAAGATAGTTCTGGCACCTTTGCAGAAGATACACTATAGACTGTATGGGTGTTAGAGTGGGAGTATGGTCCCCAGGCTATTGCAGTAGGCATGTAAGAAGTGATGATGACTTGGGCTACAATGGAAGCAGTGGAGGTAGTATAACATGATGTTTTTAAGTTAGAGACAACAGGATTTGTAGCAACTGCTACATCTACAGATGTAGAGTGTGAGAGTAGTCAAAATGAACAGCAAGATTTTTGAATCAATCACCTAAAAGGATGGAGTTGCCATTTATTAAAAGGTGAAAAATACAGTAAGAGCAGGTAAAGGGAAGAAATTTAGAAATATTTCTAAGTCTGGCATTTAGGAGAGAGGTCCAGATTAAAGATAGAAATCCAAGAACTGTCAATATGTGAATCACCTGGGAAGTGAATATAGAAAGAAGCTGTCTGGAAAACTAAGTCCTGGGGATACTCCAACACTTGAAGATAGGAAAGATGAGGAGGAACCAGTAGAGGAGAATGAGATGGGACAGCCAAAGAAGTAAAGGGCGACCAAGAGCAAATAATGTCTCCAGGGCCAACTGAGGATGGAAGGAATGATCTTTTGTCAAATGCTGATAGGCTCCTTAAGATGAGGGTTAAGAACTGACACTTGGGTTTGGCATTGTGCAGATTATTGCTAACCAGATCAGTTGGGGTGGAGTGAGTGCTGAGGACGAGAGCTAGACTGGAGAAGTTTTGAGAAAATAGGAGGGAGAGGGCTAGGGATACTAGTTTTTCTTTCAAGGAGTTGTTTGTTTTTTAAGATTTTATTTATTTGAGAGAGGGAGAGAGAGAAAGCATGAATAAGGGGAGGGGCAGAGGGAGTAGCAGATTCCCTGCTGAGCAGGGAGCCCAACTCTTGGAGCTGGATCCCAGGATACTGGGATCACTTCTGAGCTGAAGAGAGACACTTAACCTACTGAGCCCCCAGGCACCCTACCCTAAGGAGTTTTCTATAGAGAGAAACCAAGAAGTAAGGTAGTATCTGGAGGGGAATATGAAGTCAAAGGAAAGTTTGTTTTTAATTGGGGGGATATATTACAGTTAGTATGCTCATGGACATGATCCAGTAAAGAAGGGTCACAATTACTGGAGCAATCATGTATAAAGGCGAAGAGGTGGGGTGTAATTACAAGAGGTGAGATTGGCTTTAGATGAAAGTGTGGACATTTCATCTATAGAAGCAAAAAAAACAGGGGTGCCTGGGTGGCTCAGTCAGTTAGGTGTCTGCCTTCAGCTCAGGTCACTGTCCCAGGGTCCTGGGATAGACCCTGCATTGGGCTCTTTGTTCAGTGAGGAGTCTGCTTCTCCCTCTGCCTGCTGCTCTCCCTTCTTGTATGCTCCCTCTCTTTCTTTCTCTCTCTGACAAATAAATAAATAAAATCTTAAAAAGGAAGGTAGAGTATAGGGGCATTGATGTAGGTAGGCTGTTATGTGTAGCAGTGGGAGCTTAGGTGTCTGTCTTTTTATGATTGTTTCCACAGTCTCAGTGAAATATTAGGATTAGGTCTTTGTGTGAGAGTGAGTGATAAGAAATATTAAAGATTTGAGGGGGAAAAAGAGGCAAAATAGTCATATAAGAGAGTGGGAGAGTGACTGGACGAGGGACATGCCATAGGATTCCTAGGCAGTATTCTTTATAAATTTTAAATATGGCCATTCAGTATGTGTGTTTTTCTCACACTTGATCTGCCACCCTGTTCTTGGGAGGAATAGGAAGAGAGTTTTAACCAGGGGTGGGATGCTGTTAGAGGAGTTCAGAGACAGAGAGGATCAAAATTGTTGAGAGTAGTGGAGTGGTACAATTATTGGTAATGACAAGGATTAGGTTACAACCATGGGACTGTAGGACTGAGGTAGGGTGAAGGACTGTACCATCAGAAGAGAGATCAGAGACTAGGTGTTAGAAGGGTAGCTGTGCAGATCTTAAAATCACTATGATTGCTGGGTGCCAAATTCATGACCATCTCTTGTTTAGCAATTTAACTTGAAGCATGAAAATATTGAAATGACTATTTTGGGGTTTGGGGGCTTTTTTTTCTTTCTTTTTTTTTTTTTAAGATTTTATTTATTTATTTGAGAGAGAGAGTGAGAGAGTATGAGAGGGGAGAAGGTCAGAGGGAGAAGCAGACTCCCCATGAAGCTGGGAGCCCGGTGCGGGACTCGATCCTGGGACTCTGGGATCATGACCTGAGCCAAAGGCAGTTGCCCAACCAACTGAGCCACCCAGGTGCCCTGGGGGCTTTTTTAAAAGATTTTATTTGAGAGAGAGAGAGAATACAAGTAGAGGGAGGGGAGGGGCAGAGGGAGAGGGAGAAGCAAACTCCCTGCTGAGCGGTGAGCCTGATACAGGGCTTGATCCCAGGACCCCTGCCACCTATGTGATCCTAATGCAAAATATTGGAAAGAAGATAAATTAGAAAGAGTAATTGTGTAACATTTTTAAAAAATCATGACACAGTATTTGCTTGTTTCACTCTTTAGATTCAGCTCTTTGGAAAAGATGATACCAGAAATAATATTAACAAAGACATGTGCCTTAGTTTAGCATAAAAATGTATTAAAGGCCATAGCCAGCCATTGTTTTATTTAGTAATTTACAGTTGGTTTGTTTTTTTAGTTCATTGGTTATTATTCAAAAATTTGTCCAAAAATTGTTTGTTCAAAAATTTGTTCAACAGTAGTCCTAGTGAACAGTTCACAGCGTGGATCTCAAAGCCATTATGAAAATACTAACCAAGAAATTTTTTTTTAACCAGACTGAGAAATAGAGGTGTTGCAGGGCCATATTAAACTCTCGGAAAAAATAAGTATAGAACAAAAAAATAATACTAACTACTAACTGAAATTAACATAAGAGTCATCCCTTAGTGCATCTCTTGTCTTTACCCCTTACAACCAATCTGTGCACAAGTCCTTTTAGTTTGCTTCCAAAATATGTCACACATTTATTCACTTCTCCATCTCCGCAGCTACAACCCTACAACTATTGTTTCTCACCTAGATAGCAGAGTCCTAGACTGGGAGAGTGGCTAGGGACTTTTTGGTCCCGGCTCAAAAGTCACCTTTCAGAACAGCTTTCTGAACCACTTACAGTAACTTTCCTGATCCTCATCTCCCCCATAGCAAGTTGTCCAGGGGTTTTTCTGATATTATCTTGTTCCTTTGTCATTTTTTGTCTGTATGTCACCTTCAGAATAGAGCAAGGAACTTGTCTGTGTTGTATACTATGCATGTCTATTGTCTGGAACAAGTCAATTGCTGATACAGAGGATGCTCAAAAATATTTGTTGAGTGAACAGCACATGTACTGGAAAACAAATATTCATCTGGGATCTTGAGAGAAAACTTTCTGATGTGGTAGGTCACCTTGGTTCAGTACCCAGGGGTCCTAGGGGAAGCCAGTGAGGAACAGACACACAGTCTTGAGCCTAGTAAATCTGAACAGTGAGGTTTGGTGCCTCCTGAGGACAAAACTCATTTCTTTACCCAAAAGAAAATGAAATTTTCATCAGGGTTTGTATTTAATTACAGAGCTCTGATGACTGACAGTTAGATGTGTTTGTTTTAACTGGGGAAGATTAGATAGTGGAGAACTCTGGATATCAAGCCAGAATGGGCTGACACTGAGGGAAGAGAAGGTGAGTAATGCAGAGGCTGCACAGGATTGACAGAAGTATCAAAAACGAATTGTCAGTGCTTTTTGAATTATGGTAAAGAGAGTAGAGTTAGGGAGCCGGAGGGACTCTAGATATCTGGGGGAGGAAGAGGAACTATTAAAAAGGGCAAAGGGAGGTGATATATGATCCAATTCAGTCAAATTTGATTTAATTACCTGGCATCAGGTGCTGTCCCTGGTGATGGCAACCCAGAGGAATGAGACATAGGAGGGAATGTCTGCTCTTCGGGGGCTTACAGTGTCTAGCAAGGAAGACAGATGAATGATGACTTCTAACTCAGTATTATTGTAGGTTTGATAGGAGATAGATATCTTTAGGAGTTGCTGGTCAGCCAGTCCATGCTTAGGATTTCACATGGTGGTCCTCAGCTTTACTTTTATAGAGACCTGATCTCAATCCACCAGTAAGTGCCTAATCTCCTAAAAAGTGGTCCATACTAACCACACCCATAAGCCAAAATACCAGTTTAGTAATTTACAGTGAGGAAAGCTATGTGAATAGCCCAAGTTTTAATAAGAAGATTACTTGGTGAGCATGTAGAAGAATAAAGGGAAGTAATTGAGTGATGTAAATGTCAAATGGTATCAGGCTTTGGTTGCCTGATGCTGCTTCTCCATACCAGCACTGTAATTGGAATGAGAGCAAGCCAGTCACATCTGCTGGTCAGGATGTCATGCCTCCCTTGTGCTTACTGAACGTGGCCAGATCTTGCTTGATGACCCGCATTTTCTTTACACCTGCATTCTTACTGGCTTCTTTAGTTATGTTACCACCATTCAGTAGTAAATTATTCTATCTGCTTCTTTGGGAAATCATCTCTTACCATTGTATGTTGATAAATATCAGTTAAACCCTTAAGTCTTGAAGATACTTAGGTACAATCTGTGGTTAAAATGGAGATATATACAGGGATAATGGCAACATAGATAAGGAACCATTAGGACCAACAATTAGCTAACAGCTAACCTGTTAGCAAGGATGAGCAGTGTGAATCACCATGCGCTGAATCTTCCAGGAATGTGAATTGATACAACCAGTTTGAAAATAGTTTAACATTACCTAGTGAAGTTGAGTATTACTATATGCTTTCCCTAGCAATTCCCATTCCTAGGTTTCAATAACTTGGAGAAACTCTTGCACATGTATACCAGGAAATAGGTAACAAGATTGTTAATAGCAGAAAAACAGGGAAAGAGCAAGTTCAGTCAAGTGTTCAGTTATACAATGAAATACTATACAAAAATGAAAATGTAAGAAGTACAGCTCTAAGCATGGTCTCAAAAAAAGTTGAGCAAGTCGCTAAAAGATAATATGCTGTAAGAGTCCATTTGTATAAAGTTAAAAAAAAAAAAGAACAAACCTAAACCTGTTAAGGATGTATACATGTAATGTAAAGCTGTAGGGGAAAGCAAGAGAATGGTTAATTCCAAATGCAGTCCAGTAGCTGCTTCGTTGGGGGAAGGAGATGCAGCTGGAAAGGGGAACATGTGAGTCCTTCTAATGTTCTCTTTCTGAAGCTGGACACTGTGTTTGTGGGTATTTATTTTATTATTCTTTTTTTATTTTTTTTATATTTTATTATTCTTTCAGCCATACTATAAACATGCTTTGTGTGACAGAGTTTACTCTGAGATAAAGAGCAATGTGTTGGAGTAAGCTCTTCATCATTCCAAGGACTATTGTGTTCCAAACCTATAGAACCTGGGTGACACAACATTGCCTTCGCCTCTAACATTATCTTGTCCATTATAGTGCCATAGTAGTAGGATGGCTGTTGAATTTATGGCCTATACTGGAACACTTTTGAAAGTAAAGGGAGCGGATACACAAAATAATTAGTTTTTTTAAAAATATTTATTGACTAAGAGATTGGCTTTATTATATACTGTAAACCTCAAAAATAAATTCTGTTGAGCCACAGTAAAAACTTTTTTATAATGGTTGTCTAAGCATTGAAAAACAGTATATGCTAAATAATTACTCTGGTTATGTGCTCATATGCTTTTTTTTTTTAAAAGATTTTATTTATTTATTTGACAGAGATCACAAGTTGGCAGAGAGGCAGCCAGAGAGAGAGAGGAGGAAGCAGGCTCCCCGCTGAGCAGAGAGCCTGATGAGGGGCTCGATCCCAGGACCCTGGGATCATGACCTGAGCCGAAGGCAGAGGCTTCAACCTACTGAGCCACCCAGGCTCCCCTGCTCATATGCTTTTATCAATTTCATACCCTTATCTGTCTCATATACCATGTCATTGGTATTTTTATGAAGGGACTATTTTTTCCAAATGTTCCTAATTTTTCTTTTTTTTTTTTTTTTAAGATTTTATTTATTTGTCAGAGAGAGAGAGAGAGAGAACGAGAGAGCGCACACACAAGCAGGCAGAGTGGCAGGCAGAAGCAGAGAGAGGAGCAGGATCCCTGCTGAGCAAGGAGCCCGATGTGGGACTCGATCCCAGTACCCTGGGATTACGACCTGAGCCAAGGGCAGCGGCTTAACCGACTGAGCCACCCAGGCGTCCCCCTAATTTTTCTTTTTACCCCCCAAATTGCCTGCCAGTTTCTTTAAAACTGCATTTGATGGTTAATATATTTGAAAGTACTTATACCTTCTATTAAATCTTCTCTGCAGAGTGTATTTTTTTTTTTAAAGATTTTATTTATTTGCTTGACAGAGAGAGACCATGAGAGAGAGAGAGAACATAAGCAGTGGGAGTGGGAGAGGGAGAAGTAGGCTTCCCACAGAGCGGGGAGTCCGTCCCAGGACCCTGGGATCATGATCAAAGGCAGATGCTTAATGACTGAGCCACTCAGGTGCCCAGAGTGTATTATTTTTAACTAAGAAAGATATATCCTGAAGATACCTCATAAGCTTAGTATCTTAAGTTGGAAGTATCAAGTGGACATTTACCAAACTTAGTAATAACAACAATGATAATATTTTGATTAAAAAAAAAAAAAAAACCCGAAAAAATCCAGGGTAATTGCTAAACCAGATGAGATGCCAAGTAGAACAGGTGGAAGCCAGACCTGTCTGGGGCAGTTACACAAAATGCCTGCAGTTTAACGTCTGCATCAGTACAGTTCTGTTAATTTGCTTGTTATTGGACCCAGGTGGCTGCTAGTCAGGTCAGGAGCTGACCCCTGCGGTGAACCTTCCTTTCTTCTTAGGGGATGAAAACATGTAAAAGGATCCATAAACTGTTACTGGTTTGAGGAGGAAAATATATTTGTTTAAATATTAAGTTGGGAAAACTTGGGAGAAAGGAGTAGTAAAAGAAATATATCCAGACTTTGAAGTACTGGGTATTTTGTAGCCAAGAAAAATTGAGCCAAATCACAGTCTAAGGATTATTCCTTGTTCACATAGGAACATTTTATGATCCATATTTACAGCTAGAACTTACAGAAATACTTTATTTTTACTTTGCACATTTTGTGGGATTTATTCAAACTATCTTTCATAGGAACAATTCTGCTGTACCTGGAAAAAGGTTGCTTGTTGAGCTTTACCTCATTTAGGAAAGATTCACACGGTGAAGAAATGACAAAGGTCCTTTCCTATAATGAGACCCTCGTGACCACCCTTGCCAGTCAGTGGGTGACATATCCCAGCATGGTTTGGAGTTTTTTATAGAAACATTTTCAAAAAGCTGCATTTTTTCCTTTAAAAGGACCTTTCCCAAAAAAATTTTAGAACAAAACCCATGTTTTTGTTTTTTTTCTAGTGGCAACTGGCCACTCCTTACTGGGGGAGTGTGTTAATATCCCCCCTTATTAATATTGAGTCAGAAGATAGTGTTCTGTACAATTTACAGTAAAACAAATGTGTCTTAAACATAATGTGCTTAAAGTACTCTGGTAGCAATAATTTGAAAGTCACTGATGGGAAAAATTTTATTTTGGCACACATGAGTTCTTTCCTCCTAAAACTTAGTTATGAGAAATTCTAAATTTTACCAAATGGATGTTTTATAGATTTGAATTTTATATTCCCTCCTGCTCCTATTTTTCCCAGTTGATTTTGTTTTTCAGCAACAAAAAATAAAAGGTAAGCATATTGAATGATCATAGACAAGGGTAGTGTGTAATAGATGGCCAAAGAATATACAACAGCTGGAAATTACATTTCACTCAACCTAAAAATAGATCGAAGTAGGTGGAGATGACTTAATATTTGAAATGTGTATGTTCTTTCTCTCTATAGCTTTAAGGAAAAGTGGAAATCACTCCTGACTATACTGCATTGCAAAAATTTAGTGACTTCCTATACTGCAAATCATGGCACTACCATTCCGGAAGGACTTAGAAAAGTACAAGGATCTAGATGAAGATGAGCTCCTTGGGAATCTATCAGAAACAGAACTGAAACAACTGGAGACTGTTCTGGATGACCTTGACCCTGAGGTAGGTGGTAATGAGATAACTTCAGACCCTTTGAAACTAAATAACTTCCTTTGAGCAGTTAATCTTTCTCATGACTTTTCTCTGGCACTCTCCGCCCCCACCATTCTCTCTTTATCCAGATGAACTTTTTCCCTCTTCTCAGTTCCCCCCCACTTCTGCCCCCTCAGCTCCACTGACATGCCTGTTCTGAACTACTTTCACCAGCACCCTTATTCTCAAGTTTATGAAGTCGGTCCTGTAAGAAATTTTTTCTCTGGTGCCTAGGTGGTTCTGTTGGTTAAGAGTCTGCCTTCTCCTCAGGTCATGACCCCTGGGTCCTCGGATCAAGCCCCACATCAGCTCCCTGCTCAGTAGGGAATCTTCTCCTCTCTCCTCCTGCTCTTGTGCTCTCTCTTGCTCTCTCTCTTTCTCCCTCTCAAATAATGTATTAAAAAAAAAAAAAGAAAAAATTTTTTCTCTCTGGGCAGGGAGGAACATTTTTGAAGCAGATGATTAGGTCTTTGATGTCCGCCAACCCCTGTGCCTCTTCAGAGCTTCTATACTATGATGGCCCTGTGTAGAGTGTCTCTCGAAGGTTCTTTGTGACCTTAAATCTAACTGTACCTTTCTGAAACATGCTGACCAAATTGAGTAAATTTCTAGCCCTTAGTAGACTAGATCTAAGTACACAGCAATATTGCAATCTATGTGGAGCAGATAGATCTGAATATATGTATAAATGTTTTAATTTGCGTAGTGGGTGTTATTCGTCTTATAAGTTACACGGGGCTAAGGTAGAGCCCCTTGACTTCTGAACTGTTATTCCCTGGTAGGTACGTGGGGAAGGGGGTAGTCATTGAAGGCAGAGCCCAAAGGTTATGGCTGCTTAACTTGAAGGTAAGGGTTGTTTGCTAGGCTTCTTTTTACTACATGTTTCTTTATGTTGAGACATTGATTTTTAGTGCCTTTTAAGAATGAGGCAGAGGTTGTTCTATAAAATTGTTCTTGTTATTACAACACATTTCCTGCTGGCATGTGTTTGAATTTTTATTGAGAATTAACTCTTTTTCTCAGCATTACTTGAGCACTTCAATAATGTGTCTATGCAGATCAAAACCCTTAACCATAATTGTTATCACAAGGAAAAGTTTGTGGTACTCCTGAGTCTGGGGGATAACTCAGGATAACAGTACTGTTTTGATCATGTCACGGCAATATCTTCTACAGGCAGTTCACCCTGTTAGACCTGTTGGAATCAAGTGATTGTACAACTGGCAGGAGTGTTAAGTGCTCACCTAGCCCAGTGTTTCTTAACCTTGACACTATTGACATTTGGGGGCTTGAATTATTCTTTGTTATGGCGGTTATCCTGTGTCTTTAAGTTATCCTGTATCCTGATCTCTACTCATTACATGCCAATAGCACAGTCCCCTGCTTAAAAATGGGCCTGGGACTTTGTTTTAATTAGCTGGGGTAAGATTACAGACATGGAGAAATAGTTTAATTCTTAGTTTCCAAGAGCAGGAAGCACACAGGGCTGCCCAGGAAAGCACCTGGATTGGTCAGGAAGCAGAAGCAGCAAGGGGCCCAGAACCTTTCTTATGGTTTCCAAGGGAAGGAATGGGTGGGACATGGTTGGCAAGTTTGAGCAAGTTTAGTATTGGATAATTTGAGTAATTTCAGTGGGCTTTGGGCCAGAGGAGTAGTCTCCAGTTGTCTGGTTAACTGGTTCTGGATGATTCAGGGTGTGTCTGCAGGGGATACTGGCTTGGTGTGAGAGAGAGAAAGGACGTGGTTGGGGTTTGAGCTCTGGATTGGTTAGTTTTCATATGGAAAGCACACTGTCGGGTAGGGGCAGGCAGAGTTGTTTGCTATCTCTAGGAATTAGGTAGCCCAAGGAGGGGTAGTCTTTCTAACATTAGCAAGGCCCCCAGAGGCAAAGAATCATGAAATCCAAAAAATAAAAAACGTGATTAATACTTCCTCTCCTTACTTCTGACAACCAAAAATATTTCTGGACATTGGCAGTTGTCCTCTGTTGGGAGCACCTTGGTTGAGAAACACTGGGTTAGCACTTGCCCTCTGTTTTACAGATGGAAAACAAAAGTTGGGTGACTTGCCTCAATTACTGCAGTTAGAGAAAGAACTGAGACCAGATCCCTTATTGCCTCATTGCTCCTGGCAAAGTCTAGTGGTCCTTCTGTTCAGCTGCAGTGAGGCCCCTGTTAATGCGTGCTCTGTGCTATACGTGTGAAAAAGCCCATGGTTTATATTTTCTTGTTTGCAAAACTGTGGCCTGCTCTTATATGGGGAGGCTTGAGTTCTAACTTTTAGATGTATTTTTCCAGCTCCCCAATCCCAGTTGCAACTCCCCCAACCTCAGATACTATTAGTTGAAACTAGAAGAACCATGATGTTTATTGACAACATGCCACTTGGGTAAAATTTGGGGGAAGAGTACCAGTGAAAGATGAGGTAAGAAAAGAGAACAAGGGTAGTAGCAGCTACTCCAGGCAGAGAAACCCCTCTGGAACTTACAAAGTCTCAGAAGATAAGAAAGAGAAGAGTGGACAGAGGTTGTATATGGTTCCTTGTTGTGTTTTGGAGGGCCACTTTATTTTCCTTATGCTGCATTCAGTATATTTACTTGCCAATTTACTGCATTTTCTCAAAACACCCATCTCTAAAGACAGCCAGCTAGCCAGCCTAGGCAAAAGCTTTTTTTTTTTTTTTTTCTCATTTCCAAGGCTTGGAATATATAATTACAACAAAATTCTATGAGGGAGAAACCTGTACTTCTTAGTGGCAGTCATTTTAATGAGATCTTTACCTGTTTCTTGAGTAATTATGATCTATTAACTTGACTAAAGTATACTTCCAATAAAGCATGGTTGCTGGGTTTATAGCCTACAAAGCCAGTTACCTGTCATTTATTTTGTGTTCAGAGATGTATTTAAGGAGCCATGATTCCAGCTGACGTATCACTCAAAACTTCCATGTTTTGCATGGGCTTGAGCATACCTGGGAATTGTGCAACTCCCTCACTACCACAGTGAATAGTGCAACTCCCTTACTACCACAGTGAGAGAGCAGTATGCATTATTGACTGGGATGGAGAGTAACTTTGATTAATTTGCCTTAATGAGCATTTTTCCTTAAAAGTATTCTCAGGGGCGCCGGGGTGGCTCAGTCAGTTGAGCATCTGCCTTTGGCTCAGGTCATGATCTTGAGGTCCTGGGATGGAGCCCCGCATCAGACTCCTTGCTCAGTGGGTAGTCTGCTTCTCTATCTCCCCCTCCCCCTGTTTGTGCTCTCTCTTTCTTTCTAAAAAATAAAATCTTAAAAAAAAAAAAGTATTCTCAAGTCTTTATTGAGTAAATATTTGGGGAGCAACTAATAGATTCTGGTACTATGCTAGGCTTAGGAATATAAGAGTAAGCAAAACAAATGTGGTCTTTGCCCTCATGATGCAGGCTGGGAGGAATGGGAGGGATTTGGCATTAATCGAATAATCATGCCATATTAATATAAGAGCATATAATGGTAGGTCAGGAAAAGCTTCCTTTGAGGAAATGGAGCTGCAGTTTTAAAAATGAGTAGTAAGGGGCACCTAGGTGGCTCAATTAAGTGTCTGCCTTTGACTCATGTCATGATCCCCTGGTTCTGGGATCAAGCCCCAAGTCAGGCATCCTGCTCAGCAGGGAGTGTGCTTGTCTCTCTCACTCAGACTCTCCCTCTTGCTGATGTTCTTGCTCTCTCTCAAATGAATAAATAAAAAAATCTTTTTCAAAAATGAGTAGCAAAAAATGGTGGACAGAGCTTTCTAGAGAAGGCTTCTGGTAGAAGGAAGTATGTCACAAGCACAGGGGAGGAACAAGGGCTAGAGTGGCTAGAATGGGGAGAGTATGTGAGGTGAGGCTAGAGAAACATCATGGGAGTGTGAGAGTGAGGTATGAAGAGTATCAGACAACTGAGCTGGGGAGACCATTTGAGAAGCTAAGGTAATATTCCATGCCAGCTTGATCATAGCTTGGATCAAAATAATGGTGTTGGAGATAGAGGAAGGTAAACAGATGAATAAGCTTTTTAGGAAGTAAATGGGTAGAACTTGATGGTTCATTGGGAGTGGATTCTTCCAAGTGTAGCTCCATTTTTCGAAGTTGGTAGGTAGAAATCTTGTTTCTTTATTTATGTTCCCATATACAATTTTGTGTTACAAAAACGTTTTTAGTGTAGGGTTAGGAACAGACCTTCTTTGTGTTTCATATTTATAGGTGAGCTTTCTGTGTAATGCCTACCGTTAGAGGAAAACACAAAGGTGGATTTTATGAAAATTACTATGGATCTCAGCAAATAGCCATAATTGAAGTGCTATATTTTCTAGTTATAAAATGTACATTCCCTATTATTATCTATGTAAGATCTCCCTTTATAATGAAAATTATAACATCCATGAGATTCAGCATTACTGCCAACTTTGGGATATGTTACAAAAGAAGGTGGCCCTTTTGTGTGACTTCTCAGGTTGCCTTCCATTTCCAAAGCAAAGGAATATCTAGGAATAGTGAGACAAAGCCATATTACCACCTTTGCCTTTCACGGAGCATAAGGATGGAGCTCATGTTGTCTAATCACTGCTTGTTATTCCTGGACTTAGTAAAAATTCAGAAAATTTTCTTGTAAGAGACAACTTTAGTCTATCATCTCCCCCCCCCAACTCTGACTCCTTCCATGCACTCAAAAAGACTGTACCCACAGGGAAACCCGGGGATGTAGCTCCTGCTATGACTACCGAGGCGTACCTTGGTGCATGAATAGCAATGACAGTGGTTGCTGCAAATACATCCTAGTACTGACGTGTACATACATGCTTGAAGAAGTTGAACCTTTCACATTGTGTTTAGACACAAACAAATGAACATTAATGTCCTGATAGCTTACTATACAGCATACATGGTTTTATATGAAAAAGTCTTTTCTGTGAAATAGTAATCTATGAAGGAATACGATGTATATATCATTTAAAATTCTTGTGTAATAGAATTATTTTCCATATATGCATATATGCTGAGCAGTTAGTAGTCATTAAGAAAACTTTTCTTTATTACCATCTAGGACATTTAAAAAATAAAGGGTGTTTCCTTCTAGTAGAATACTTCTGAAGAAAATGTGTATGTGCTTATTTTAATAACATGATTGAATTCTACCTAATGAAGAAAAACTTTGTGTGAGACACTTTTACATTGCTACCCTAAAATCCTCTAACGAGGTGTTTAATGTCTGTATCACATTCCAGTCTGTAATTCTTTCTTAAATGGGTAATCTATGGAAGCATATAGTATTGGCATTCTTGGTGGTCATAATGGCTGATTCGTTCTCTTTGGCAGAATGCCCTTCTGCCTGCAGGGTTCCGGCAGAAGAACCAGACATCAAAGTCCGCCACAGGGCCATTTGATAGAGAACACCTCCTTTCATACCTGGAGAAGGAAGCATTGGAGCATAAGGACAGGGAAGACTATGTGCCCTACACTGGAGAAAAGAAAGGTAAACACAGAACTTTGAAGTCATTTTTTGGTAGCACTTGATTTTTCTTTTTATAGGTAGGGTAAGTCTGGAGAAATAATATTTGTAGAGATGCCTCATTAGTAGCTTTAAAGACGGGACGCTGTTGACTGTTGACTTAAAAACTTGTTAGGTAATTTGGCAGTTCATTTGCATTTTTCATCAACTTGGCCAATAAGTTCCTTTTTAATGATTTGTAAATGAGGTTTTATAATACAGTGATTTTATATAGCACTATAGTTCTCTACTGTAACAAATTTAAAAGTGTGCTGAGGTAAAATTTTAAATTCAGTAGTGTATTTCGGAATGCAAATGACGACAAAACACTTCTCTGTTCCAACTCCTCTCTCTAAGGATACGTGCCATCAAATAATTCAGGCCATTTTCTTTTTCTTTTCTTTTTTTTTTTTTTAAAGATTTTATTTATTTATTTGACAGTAGAGATCACAAGTAGGCTGAGAGGCAGGCAGAGACAGGAAGGGAAGCAGGCTCCCTGCTAAGCAGAGAGCCCGATGCAGGGCTCGATCCCAGGACCCTGAGATCAAGACCTGAGCCAAAGGCAGAGGCTTTAACTCACTGAGCCACCCAGGCGCCCCAGGCCTTATTTTCAAAGACCCTTTTTTTTCCCCAAAAAAAACTTTATTTATTTATTTGACAGACAGAGATCACAAGTAGGCAGAGAGGCAGGCACAGAGAGAGAGAGGAGGAAGCAGGCTCCCCACCGAGCAGAGAGCCCGATGCGGGACTCGATCCCAGGACCCTGAGATCATGACCTGAGCCCAAGGCAGAGGCTTAACCCACTGAGCCACTCAGGCACCCTCAAAGACCCTTTTTAAAGGATATCCTACAGCCTTCCTTAGTAATTCATAGCTATAATTGTCATCGCTTCATAACCGTTACTTTCAGGAAAGTTTTCTAGTCTAGGTCCCTCCACTGCAGAGTTAGACCTTAGGCAAACCGACTGGAGACCTAGTACAGATATATATCTTAAAGTTCTCTATATAACACAATGTGAAGTAGGTTAAGTTTCTTCACTTTCAATACAGATTGGCTTAAGAAGCCACAGTGTACTTGCACTCTCTTATTGAGGGTGTGGAACATTAGGGAATGATGGCAGCAGTTGCAAGATCTGAAGATGAGCTCTTCCAGGGATTGTTTTTACATCTGAATCCTTAGTAGTCCAGACCAGAAGAACGATAAGAGCATAGTGCTTTCTCCTGGTAAGGCTTTAGCATTTAACTTAGGAAGGAAGCCCTTCTCAAGAATTAGTCTGTTACATGGCTACCCTTTAGTGGCAAGGGAGGCTGGAAAATTCATTTTAGCATTCTGGTCTCTGTAATAGCAGAAGGCTAGCAAATGACTTTTGAGTAGGTAATTCATGAGGTCTGCATTAAGCCTTTTAAAAAATTATCTGTCATCCCCAGTTTCTCTGCTCTTTCACTAGACCCCACTTCCCCCTTATCTGTAATTCAGCACACTACTGTAGCTATTTGTATTAGAGTTCCCCAGAGAAATAGAAGCAGAACCAGAAGCCTGTGTTGAGGAGAGGATGAGATTTATTGTAAGGAATTGGCTTGTGTGATTATGGAGGCTTATTAAATCTGAAATCTATAGGATAGGCCAGCAGGGTGGAGACCTAGGGAAGAGTTGCAGTTCAAGTCCAAAGGTAGTCTGCCAGCACAATTCCTTCTTCTCAGAGGAGATCAGTCTTTGTTCTGTTAAGGTCTTCAGCTGATTGGATGAGGCCCACCACATATGACTTTACTCGAAGTCCACTGATTCAAATGTCAGTCTCATCTAAAATACACCTTCCCAGAAACACCCAGAATGATATTTGACCAATTATCTGGGCACCATGCCCAACCACATTGGCTCATAAAGTTAACCATGTTACTACTGTTCAAGATGGGAGTGTTTTGTCCCTCAGATGTCTAGGGCCAGAAAAAAGGATTAAGAACCAATTAATGCATAGTTTGAAGTATGGAGAATCACAGAGATGAGTAAAAGCATCAGTTCTTTGTTTTTTACAGAAACAACTATTGGTTATGTTTCCATCTGAACAGCCATACCTACAATAACACAGTATTTATAGCTTCAGTCCTGTTTATATAGGAAAACATAGTTTTATGAGAATAAATATTGATTACCTTTAACTATTATGTGTGTTTCAGGTAAACTCAAGGGGTATAGTTATGGAGATAGAAGCAGAGGAAAAGATGTGAGAAAAAGGGATGTCAGGAAAAAATGTGGAATTTGAGGACAAGAAGAGAAAATAAGAGATGTGAAAGAGCTGAGTTTGTCCTGGGCTGACCCAGGAAGCTTTCCAGTATGCTCTTGTTTCATAATCTCCAGTTGCCTAGGGAAAGATCTTGGAGGATTAGAGGACGTAGGAAAGAAGGTAGAGAAGAGTTGTGGAAAACAAAAAATTATCAGAGGGGAGAAATGATAGAGGTGAGGAATATGAGTGAAAAGTCAAAAAACACTATCTTCAACTGGAGTGTAATAACTTTTGTTTCCTTTTTTAACTTTTTAAAATTTTATCTTATTAGGTTTTGGATGGGTATGAAATAAACAGAAATAGTTGGGTTAAAAAGCAGGTAATTTTGCATTCATAATCCGTGGGGGGTTTGGGGGGTTTTTTGTTTGTTTGTTTTTTAAGATTTTTGAGAGAGAGAGAGAGAGAAAGTGCATGTGTCCTCATGCATGCACGTACTCATACATGTGAGGGGAGAGGGAGAATCTCAAGCAGACTCCCTGCTGGCTCAGAATCTGAAGCAGAGCTCAATCTCATGACCCCGATATCATGCCCTGAGCCAAACTTAAGAGACACCTAACCAACTGAGCCACCCAGGTGCCCCTTAGTGTTTTCTTTTTATAATACATTGAGTATTTGGGGGGCATCTGGGGGCTTATTCTTTTTTTTTTTTTTTTTTTAAGATTTTTTTTTTTTTTTAAATTTATTTGACAGAGAGAAATCACAAGTAGGCAGAGAGGCAGGCAGAGAGAGAGGAGGAAGCAGGCTCCCTGCTGAGCAGAAAGCCCGATGCGGGGCTCGAACCCAGGACCTGGGATCATGACCTGAGCCGAAGGCAGCGGCTTAACCCACTGAGCCACCCAGGCGCCCCTGGGGGGCTTATTCTTTTAGGGTCTGACTTCAGCTCGTGTCATGACCTCAGGGTCCTGGGATCAAGTCCTGTGTTGGGCTCTGTGTGCAGCAAGGAGTCTGCTTGTCCCTCTCTCCCTACCCCGACTCACACTTGCTCACTCATTCTCTGTCTCAAATAAATACATAAAATCTTTTTAAAAAAAAAATACATTCAGGGGCGCCTGGGTGGCTCAGTGGGTTAAGCCGCTGCCTTCGGCTCAGGTCATGATCTCAGGGTCCTGGGATCGAGTCCCACATCGGGCTCTCTGCTCAGCAAGAAGCCTGCTTCCCTCTCTCTCTCTCTCTCTCTCTCTGCCTTCCTCTCCATCTACTTGTCATCTCTCTCTGTCAAATAAATAAAAATAAATAAATAAAATAAAAAAATACATTCAGTATTTTTACTGTTTCTTCTAGCTGTGTATGTTTGTTAAATACTGTTATGGGCAGCTATGATCAGTGGCTAAGACTGGCATTTTTAAAAATAATGAACTTTATTTTGAAGCATAACACTCTTAAAAGCAAATGCACAAATCAGAAGGATATAGCTCAGTGGATTATATAGTGAGCACCTACATAGCCGTGTAGTCACTACCTGGCTTCTTCCTACTCACTTTTCCCTTCTGAGAGGTAATCATCATCTGAGCTTCTAATACAGTAAATTAGTTCTGCCTATTTTGAAAATTTCTGTAAAAGGAACCATACAGTCTGAGTATCTGCTTTGCCTACTATCAGCAGTCCCACTGATGGAAGCAAATGCCACCACCCTAGATGGGGTGGGTCAAGCCATAAAAGCCTTACAGTGCCTTAGACCCCAAGAGGCACAAACTTGTCTTCAGCAGTTGGGAAACTTTGGTTGTAGAGCTCTACTTTGAACTAGAGCTCAAAGCCAGCTCTCATGTTCTCAAATCCAGCCTCGACTCCAGCCTTCAGTCAGTTAGCTTTGCTTATCCTTTGTCACTAATATGTCTTCCTTTCTTTGGGTCTCATCCTCAAGCTCTTGATCACATTCTGGAAGATTCTGACAATAATTCACCCACAGCTTATTAGTATACCTCCCAGTTGAGCTAAATGTGAATCCCCTCCTTAGCTCTGAAAATCCCAAAGCTTGTTTTTTTGTTTTGTTTTTTTTCAGTGCCTCTCCTATGATTTTTTACCCTGAACACCTTCCTTGAGCCCCAAATTTCTTAACTTACTACATAGGAGATAGACTTTCAGATTGAGGATGCATTCTAGGCAGTAGAGGTTCTCCTAGTTCTTTGTAAAAAAGTTGGCAAACCTGTTAAGAAACAAAAGCATGCACTTTTTTGGTGTACTTGGACTCGTTAGAACTTATAAGATGTGCCATTAGTCTCTCAATTTTTTTTTTGTCACACTAGGATGACATGTTGCAGAGTTGAGTACCAGTAACAGGTGCTAGGGCGTTTTAGCAAAGTCATTCAGCTCCAGGTTGTATGCCAAAATCACTTAGTGATCTCACATTGTAAATTATTGTCACATGGTTAACACTGTCAAAAAAATTATTACTCAGTTTTTTGTATTTTATTTAAGTAGGCTCCACACCCAGCATGGAGTTCAGTGTGGGGCTTGAACTCATGACTCTGAGATCAAAACCCGAGCTGAGATCAAGGTCTGATGCTTAACTGCCTGAGCCACCCAAGAGTCCCACCAGGTTTTTTTTTTTTTAAGCCAAGAATTGGGAACCACTAAAGTCATTAAAGTTGACTACTTTTTCATACTCTGAGATTAATTAAATGATTAATTATACTTGTTGTTCACCTAAAAGACACACCTTCTTTGTGGAGCTAAAATTACACAGGATTGGTGTGACAGAAGGGAATCCATAAAACTGAAAATTGGACATTTTGGGATTTTTTTTCTTTTGGCCATGAACAAAAACTATACTCACGCCAAATTTTGTCTTTCTAGACCACCTCAAGATGTTTTAAAAAGATATGACAGACTAAGAAGGACGCTTGAGAGTTGGATTTATAGATAAACAAGTAATTGCATTTTGTGATTTGTGAAACGATTATGATTGTCTATTTTACAGAATTTAAAGTGTATGTCAACATCCGTGAAGGGGGAATTAATCCTAATGAAGTGAACTTCAAGGCATTTTGTCTTAGGTGCATTTGGGGAACATTTTGTCCAACACTAGTAAATGTTCTGCTTTTAATACTGTAGGTTATTTGCAAAAAGAAGGTAAGGCATAGCTGACAAAAGATGTATTAAAGATTGTTTTTAAGTGCATCATGTATAGTAGAATTCACAGGATGCATCTGTTAAGTTCATCGAAGTCGAATAAGCTCTTGCTAGGTCTGATATGGTATCCAGAGTCTGGGCAAGTATTAAAGAAAAAGATCTTTCTTAGGAGTCTACTATTTTCAAAATGTTGAGAAACTAAGTATGTAAGAAAGTCAAAACAACGTAATTCCAACATACATCCCTTATATTTGAAAATAAAATATTAAGATATTTGGGAGATTTTTACCTCTTTTTCCTTGAAATTTTACAGAATATGTAACTGCAGTAGAGACCAAGACAAGGGTGAAGGAGAGCATTCACCAGTTCTTTCTCCCTCTTGAGAATGGTGAAAATGCACAGTGCTGACTGTTTAGCTGGTGATTGTTTCCCATCGTATTTTTATATATCTTGAATATTCTGTCTCCAAGAGAGAGAAGGCTTAGATCCTTGCCATGAATTTGACACTTGGAGAAATAATTTGCCCTAGTCTTTAATATTTTTTACTGCCTCTCATTTTGCTTTTCGTTGCCAGGAGTCTTCCTCTGCATTTCTGATATCACACTTCACCCTTAACCTAGCCTAAGTTTTTCCCCCCGAGCGTCCCTTATTTCACTGAAAGACCGGAGCCAGGCTGCATGCACCGTGTCCACTATACTCAGGTGCACCAGAGAGTTCCTTTTGAGCCACTGGCTCACCCACATGGGGCTCCTCCCTTCCTTGCCAAGCCTCCTGTTTTCCCTGTTGGCCCTCAGAGTAGAGTCATTTATGCCTTTTCCCACGCCCCCCTTCCCCTCCCTGGGAAGAGAATGCCCTTGGGTTTCTTTCCCACAAATCCTATAGGCCCTACCTTACCTCGCTTATTACTGAAGGCAAATTTAACCAGATCATTTTAAACTAAACACTTCGCATACACTTTCCAAGTTAATTATTCACAATTACATTGGCTTTCCAGAAAACTTAACTGTATTCACTCTTACACTAAAGGAAGCTTCCCTCACCTTGCTGAATACATGATTTCTTTGAGAAAAGGCAGGCCTCATCCCTTATTAAACCAGAAAGATCGTGATTATAACCTGCCTAAATCAGCAGTATTATGTAACTGCCAGTGGGCAGTTGGTTTTCACTAAATTCAAGATGTAGATGGGATCTTATTTTTCTGTTCATGTCTTACGAGTCTAAATGTACCTTATATAGTCCTCCAAAGAGTGGTTTTCTCTGGCATTGAAGCTGGTGTTTGAAAGGAGCTCTTTAAGTTAGCAGTGCAGATGCTGGGTCTCCTTTTCAGACCTCTCACTGTGTCTTTTTAACAATTCACTCACTATCTCTTTGGGGTAAGGAGTTAACCAGATGGATCATTCATCACTCATGTTAAGACCTCGTTTTATGGGAAACTTTCCCTAGATAACCATATCCAGGGCCTGGATATTCCTTTCTAACATTTTTGTATATGATTTACATACTATTCAATACTAGTATTAATTATTCTGGAATCATACACTGTGAGGCTCTCCTACTAGTTTCTATTCGTTTAGGATTGGCAGATACTCTTGATGAATTGACTATTTGTCATTATAAAGTGATCTTCTTTGCCCCTGGTAAAATATTCTTTACTCTGAAATCACACTAATATTAATACAGCCAATCTTTTCATTAGTGCTAGGATGTTATATCTTTTTTGTTGTCCCATCAGTTCTTCTCTTTTTCCTCCTTTTTATTTCGTATCTTCCATGTCCCTATTTAACTTTAGAACCCATGAAATAGAATAACTTTTAATATCCTTACCTGCTAATTTTACATCTGCCATTGCTCAGTTATGATGGACTATTTTTCCTTCCTTATGGATCGAATTTTCCTGCTACTTACCATAGTGGTCATTTTTTTTATTTTATTGGATTCAGACATGAATTTTAACTTGTTGGGTACTAGATATTTTGGTATCCCTGTAAATATCCTTGAGTTTCATTCTGGAACATGATTACATGACTTAGAAACAGTTTGATTTTTAGTGTCTTATTTTTACGACTTGTTGGGTGGGACTGGAGCAGTGCTCGTTCTAGGGCTAATTTTTGTTCCACTAGGCAAGACCCTTCTGAGTTCCCTCCCCAGGGCCCTGTGATTTATGAGGTTTCTCAGTCTGGCTGCTGGGAACAAGTCTTACTCCCAGCTCTGCATGAGCACAGGCACTATTACCTGGCATCTTCTCAGGTGTGTTTTCCTTGGCCCCAGGTAGTTTCCTCACACATAAGCCAAGTAGTACTCTGCTGAGGATGAAAAGGTAGCCCTCTGCAGAGCTCCAGAACTTCAGAGCTTCATCTCTGTAACTCTCTCCTCTCTGGTATGCTGTTCTGCAGATGCCAGCTGCTTTGGTCTTTCTCTCAGCTCTGGCTCCTAGTTCAGAACATTTCCCAGGCCCTGCCTGGGTTCCCATTCCCTTGTGCTGTGGCTGGACACTTTTCTCTAGGCAGGAAGCTGAGCGGTCAGAGGGCTCGCTTTGTTTCTCATCTTTCAGGGATCACTGTCCTAAGTTGCCTGATGATTATTAGTGTCTTGAAAACTTTCGTATAGTCTGTCCATTTTTGGGCTTCAGGCATATGGGTAAATCCTGTCTTTATTATTTCACTTTGGTCAGAAGTAGAAGTCTCCAGAATCGTCTCTCCGTAAAGTAAAGATCTCTTACTTTCCTTATTGTGTCTTCTAGCTCATTATCTAGTATGCAGAAACTCACTAAACATTTGTTGAATAAATGAGCATTTATTGGTGATCATATTACAGTGTTAAGCAGCTATCATGTGTCATTGGATGAAAGCAAAAATGCCTTTCCAGGATTAGTCAGTCTTTCATTCTTTAGTTTGGTTGATTGGAGGTTGGTTTGCATCTGGTCAAAAGGCATATCCCCAAACCCCTTGGACATTAAAGTGGCCTAATTACCTCATTTCTGTTTTGGAACAGGTAGCTTACAAACAAACAAACAGTAAAATTAGCTAGGGCCTTCCACCTCTGTAGAAATGAAATAAATAAGAGCCATCTCTGTTTCTTGTTACTATACCTTTTATATGCTCAGCAAGGCTGAAGCTATGACTAAGATAATTCTTAGCATTTGTGGTACCTGTAATTTGGTATCATAGCAAAAGAGATGAGGACTAGTGAAGAAAGGTCTGGCAATAAAATTGTTAACATGGTTAGCAATATCTCTTACTGATTTTGTGACAATAACAAGAGTCTTGGCAAGGTTTTCCTTCCCTGCTGCCCCCCCCCCCCCCCCCCCCCCCCCCCCCCGGCACAAACAGGAGTTTGGCTCAGTGCCATGCATTTAAATTGCTATTATATGAATTCTTATCTTGGTTTCTTTTATTTCCTTAGCTGTCATTGGTAGTTGCATAAACATTACTGAACTATTTTAATATTCTTAGCAACCAGGAGTCATAACCCTGTTTTTGTTTGTTTTGTTCCATTTGAGGTGGGGGGGGAACATGTCATATCATACTTGTCTGACAGATTTTTTTCTGATCTAGTCATTGTTTGTTTTCTTATTTTGCTTCAATATAAAGAATTGTAGTTTCAATTTTTAAAAAAATTCCAGTTTCGGACTTTGCTATGTTAAACAAGGAAATTAATGTCATTTAGATTGAGTGCTGTCTACTGAAGGACAAAAATGAGCAGTTATTTCCTCACACATTTATATTATTTCAAATAAATGCACATATTTAAAGTTATAAGTCAGGGCTTTTTGACCATAGTTCAAGGAGATGGAAATTAAATTAGACTAGTCCAGGGTAACTCATCCTAATCTTTTCAGAACTCTAATTATACATATTAGTAGTTATTAATTTGAGTAGGTAATTATCAGAATCACCTAGGGAGCTTTTTTAAAAATAACCATGCCTAGCCTATTTCCATTCTTGAGTTTAAGAACCACTAACAAAGATACGTGGGACTATATAGTTTTCAGTCTTCTTGGTTTGTTAGTTTGTTTTGGAAAACTCCATCTCTGTCTCTGTCACACACACATATGCAAGAAATCCCAAGAGAAATATAAGAGTATTAAGAATGAGAATGTAAGAATAAAGAATTAATGTGTATCTATTATGTTTGTCATATACCAATTCCTTTATATATGTTAAGTCATTTTACCAGAATGAGATGGAGATTTCTTTAAAGAAATAATCTGTGTTTTGAAAAAACACAAAAGAATCAAGATGATCATACTAAAGTATGATACTAATAAGCTCAATAGTTTTATGTAAAAGCAATACCAAATTTGTGGTGCACTTCCTTACTGTCTGCAGAAACACCCCCGAACAAAACACCTCTGCATCTGACAGAAGCCTAACATTTCACTCATCCTGTGAGATATTGAGGGTGCAAATCAAACTAACCATTATAAAGGTCTATTATATTTGTTGATGTCTCATAGTCATTAAGATTTTTAGCTTAAATCTAACTGATAAAAGACTTAATTAGGGCACACGTTTAGAAAGGGATTTTCTGGTATATGGGATCAGTCTAGCATTTTGCTAATGATGTACTTCTCAGAAAACAGCTGGTTTTGGTTAAGAAGCCCAAACCTGCTGTCTCACTTAATATATCCTAGAACATTATCTTTTTTCTTTACATTTTAGGGGGTGAATATAAATTCACTTGGGAAGACAGAAAACCTAGATTTGATATATCAGCCCCTTCGTGGTTTTTTGAAATCTTTATTAAGATGCAGTCCACACTATAACACTACCCATTTGGAGTATACAATTTAATGGTTTTTAGTATATTGCAGAGTTGTGCAAATGTCACCACAGTCTTCAGGTTAGAACATCTTCATCACCCAAAAACAAATCATGTACCTACCCATTAGCAGTCCGTCTCACTCACTCACTAGCAGCCAATTCCTCACTCTATTTCTAGCCCTAGGAAACCACTGATCTACTTTCTATCTCTTTAAATTTGCCTGTCTGGACATTTTGTATAAATAGAATCATGCAATCTGTATTTATGATGAGCTTTTTTCATTTAGCAAAATATTTTGGGGTTTCACCCCTGTTGTGGCATGTATCAGTGTTTCGTTTCTTTTTATGGCTGAATCATATGTCATTGTATGAATAAATGTCATAAGTTGGTGGACATTTGGATCGTTTCACTTTTTAGCTATTATGGATAATGCTGCTGTGAATATTTGGGTACAAGTTGTTGTGTAGACACATGTTTTCATTTCTCTTAGGTGTATGCTTAGGAATAGAATTACTGGGTCACATGTTAACTATGTTTAACAATTTGAAGAGCTGCCAAACTGTTCCAGAGTGGCTGCACCATTTTATATTCCCATCAGCATTATATTACGGTTCCAGTTTCTCCACATCCTTGTCACTTGTCTGTCCTTTTGATTGTAGTCATACTAGTAGGTGTGAAGTGATAATGTGTTATGGTTTTGATTTGCATTTCCGCAATGACTAATGACATTAAACATTTTTTTTTCATGTCCTGTTAGACATCTGTGTATCTTCTTTGGAGAAATGTCTGTTCAAATCTTTTGCCCATTTTGAAATTAGGTTTTTAAAAATTATTTTGCTAGGTCCTTTGAGAACAGGGAAACAAAAGCAAAAATAAAGTATTGGGACCACATCAAATAAAAAGCTTCTGCACAACAAAGGAACAATATAATTAAAAGGCAACCTACTGAATGGGAGAAGATATTTGCAAATGATCTATCTGATGAAGGGTTAGTATCCAAAGTATAGAAAGAACTCACACATCTGAACACCCCAAAACCAAACACTTAATTAGAAAATGGGCAGAAGACATGAACAGACATTTCTCCAAAGAAGACATATAGATGGCCAACAGACACATGAAAACATGCTCAACATCACTCATCATCAGGGAAATGCAAATTAAAACTACAGTTTTATCACCTCATACCTGTCAGACTGGTTAAAATCAAAAACAAGAATCAAGTGTTGGCAAGGATGTGGAGAAAAAGGAACCGTCTTGCACTGTTGGTGGGAATGCAAACTGGTGTAGCATTATGAGTATGAGGGTTCCTCAAAAAGTTAAAAATAGAACTACCCTATGATCTAGCAATCACACTACTAGTTATTTACCCAAAGAATACAAAAACACGAATTCAAAGGAATATATCCACACTTAAGTTTATAGCAGCATTATGTACAATAGCCCAAGTGTCCATCAGTAGATGAATGGATAAAGCAGATCTCTCTCTCTCTCTCTCTCTCTCTCACACACACACATACACACACACACAAATATTACTCAGCCATAAAAAAGAATGATATTTTGCCATTTGCAGTGACTTGGATGGAGTTACAGAGTATAATGCTAAGTGAAATAAGTCAGTCAAAGACAAATACCGTACGATATCACTCATATGTGGAATTTAAGAAACAGAACAGTTGAAAAAGAAGAAAAAAGCAGACAAACCACAAAAAAGATTCTTAACTATAGAGAACAGACTAATTAACGGTTACCAGAAGGGAGGTGGGTAGGAGCATGGGTAAAATAGGTGATGAGGATTAAGTAACGCACTTGTTATGATGAGCACTGAGTGATTAAAATAAAACCTTAAAAAAATTCCTGATGTTTTACATCAGTCATTGACTTACTATTGATGAGCTTTCTTTATATGTTCTGGATTCAAGTTCCTTATCAGGTACATGATTTAAAAAACATTTTTTAACCTTTCTGTAGCTTTTCTCTTCACTTTCTTTTTTTTTTAACTAATTTTTTAAAAAAGATTTTATTTATTTGACAGACAGAGATCACAAGTAGGCAGAGAGGCAGGCAGAGGGCAGGGGGCTGGGAGCAGGCTCCCCGCTGAGCAGAGAGCCCGATGAAGGGCTCAATCCCAGGACCCTGAGATCATGACCCGAGCCAAAGACAGAGGCTTAACCCACTGAGCCACCCAGGTGCCCCTTCTCTTCACTTTCTTGGTGGCATCATTTGCCCCACAAAAGTTGTAAATTTTGGTATAGTTCAATTTATTATTTATTTATTTATGTCATTTGTGCTTGTGATATCCTATCCAAAAACCTTTGCCTAACACAGGGTCATGGAAATTTACTCTTACAGCTTTTCCTTAGAGTGTTATAGTTTCAGTTTTTAAATCTAGGTCTATAATCCATTTTGAATTAATATTTCTGTATGGTAAGAGGTAGGGGATTGACTTCATTCTTTTTCATATAGCTATGCAGTTCTCCTAGCACCATTTGTTGAAAAGACAATTCTTTCTCCATTGAATTGTCTTGGTACCCTTGTAGACATTCAGTTGACCATAAACATAAAGGTTTTATTTCTGGACTCTCAGTTCTATTCCATTGATCCAGATGTCTTTCTTATGCAGCATAATACTGTCTTGATTACAGTAGCTTTGTATTAAGTTTGAAATTGGAAACTGTAAGTCCAGTTTGTTCTTCTTTTTCAAGATGATTTGGCTGTCTTGAATCCCTTGGATTTCTGTGAGTTTTAGCATTACCTTGTCACTGTCTGCAAAGAAGTCAGCTGAGATTTTGAAAGGGATTGTTTAGGTCTATAAATTAATTTGGGGGATCTCCTTAGGTACTATTAGTTTTCTATAATTAGATTTTGTATATATGCATTAAAAGATCATTGTTACAAATAGCATGGAGGACAAGGGGAGATGGAGAGGAGAAGGGAGTTGAGGGAAATTGGAAGGGGAGGTGAACCATGAGAGACTATGGACTCTGAAAAACGATCTGAGAATTTTGAAGGGGTTGGGGGTGGGAGGTTGGGGGCACCAGGTGGTGGGTATTGTAGAGGGCACGGATTGCATGGAGCACTGGGTGTGGTGCAAAAATAATGAATACTGTTATGCTGAAAAAATTTAAAAAAAGAAAAAAGATCATTGTTACAGTGTTAGTGTTAAACTAACCATGAAGAAATATGAAGTAATTACTTTTCATATTGTTAAAATATTGTACAGGCTGAATACACCTACAACAAAAATGTCTATGTACAGAGAATTTATTATAAAGAGGAGTGCCGGGTGAGGTACCAAACTGTCTCAGAGCTGTATAACTTAACAGTAAAATTCTGTATCACAGGAACTTTTCTGTAAGTCCTTTGAAATTTTGTTGTTTTGCTTTATTGTTTTTTATGATGAGATACATTTTGTATTTGTAAGTATTAGCAAAAGTTTATGTATGGGAAAAATTAGATATTAATAATGCCTCTATGGAATGTAGATGAGGATAACAAAAATAAACATTTTAGATTTTTATAATGCTTTAGATTCCACTGGTCCCGAGAATAAGACATGGGCAGCTATTTGATAGGTTGTGTAGTTTTGTTTAGTAAGTGAGTACCATAACCTAGTGGTTCTCAACCTTGACTGCTATGCATTAGAATCCCTAGAGAGCTTTTAAAAATCCAGCTGTCTCATATAGTGCACCAGACCAATTAAATCAGAATCGCTGGAGTGGGACTTAGACATCAGAATTTTTTAAAGTCCCCCAGGTGAATCCAGTGTGCAGCCAGTCTCTAAAACTACTGCCATAGACTGTTGAAAATGCAGGTGAGACTGAGCTCAGGATAACGTAATTATCCTAAAATGACAATTAAAGTCATGAATTCTAAGCCACTTTAATTATACTGTCAACTGGGGCGCTTGGGTGGCTCAGTTGGTTGGGCATCTGTCTTCGGCTCAGGTCATGATCCCAGGGTCCTGGGATCAAGCCCTGCATCAGGCTCCCTGCTCAGTAGGGAGCCTGCTTCTCCTCTTCTCTCTGCTGCTCCCCCTGCTTGTGTTCTGTCAAATAAATAAAAACCTTTTTAAAAAATTATACTGTCAAACCACTGAGAAAAGTACTATGGAGTTATCAGGATGTAATGATTTGGATTTGCTTTTGCCGACCAAGAATAAAAAATTATCTAATAATCATCAGAACTCCAAAATTTGGTACGAAGTAGATCAGTTATGGATACCATCATATATATAGCTATATGAGGGGGAAAGTCTACTGCTAAAAAAAAGTTAAGTTTGAAAGCTACCAGTTTATTGGAAGAAACACTGGATTCGGAGTTTGGGAACCTGTGTTCTAGTGTTCACATTGCTGTGTAACTTAGAACCAGGGTATTTAAATTATGCTTTATAAAATGATGTAGTTGAACTGGAGGTCATCACCAAATTATTCAACAAATTGGCTTGCCTGCTGTGCACTAGGCAAGGATGTAGAGATAAACAGAGAACAAAAACCATGCCCTTGTAAATTTTACAGAAGACAAATAAGCAGAATGTGTCTGTGTAGCTATAGCAAAATGTTCAGGGAATCAAAGAAGCACAGAGCTGTCCTGCATCCAGTTTAATATTGGACACACTCTGTGGTTGGCATTTTCAGTAACAATTCACAGATCCCTTCAGCCTTACTGGCAGAACCTGTCTCTGAAATAGAATGAAAATGCCACCCCTGCAGTTGGACATATGACCAGTTCTGGCCAGAGAAACCTGAGGCGAAGTCTGCATGGTTTTCCTTATAAAGATTTCCTTATAAAAATTATGTCCCTCCTTCTTGCCCTGACCTTGTCACATGAGGTCTTGATACTTAGTGTTGCAGAAATCATCTTGAGACTAATCGCCTGAGAACAAAGGCCTTTATGCTGATTATAACCAAAGAGAAGAATGGAAAGATCCTGGGCCTTGATGTCAACACTGAGCCACTGAACCAACCCTACAACCACCTATGGGTGGACTTACTGAGATTAAAAAAAAATACTTATTGTTTGAAGTCTTGCTGCTTTCGAAGTGGTCTGTGGGTCAGTATTGGCATCATTTTGGAGATTAGTTAGATGCAGAAACTCAGATCCCATGTGAGACCTACTGATCAGAATTTGTACTTTAATAAGATCACCAGGTGAGTGAGGTGCACATTAAAGCCTAAGACGCACCAGTTTAAACCACTTTTTTTTTTTTTTTTAAGATTTTATTTATTTATTTGACAGAGACAGAGCAAAAGCAGGGGGAAGTGGCAGACAGAGGGAAAGGGAGGAGCAGGCTTCCCACTGAGCAGGGAGCCAAATGTGGGGCCTGATCCCAGGACTCTGGGATCGTGACCTGAGCTAAAGGCAGACGTCCAACCGACTGAGCCACCCAGGCACCCTTAAACCACTTTTAATTGAGTATTATATTACTTGCAGTTAAAAACATCCTTACTAATACAAATATATTGTGGACTGACCAAATGCCATTTTTAAAATAATGCTTAACCAGAAAGACTTCTAACTCAAATGTAAAAAGTTGCAAGAGACTATTGTTCTTATGTACTAACCCAGACAAGCAGTATAAGTACATCATTATCGTTTTTAAAAATCTGTCAGAGAGCTTGAGGACACAAACCTAAATGACTTTAGAAAGTGACAAGCCGGGGCGCCTGGGTGGCTCAGCAGGTTAAAGCCTCTGCCTTCGGCTCGGGTCATGATCCCAGGGTCCTGGGATCAAGCCCCACATCGGGCTCTCTGTGAAGCAGGGAGCCTGCTTCCCTTCCTCTCTCTCTGCCTGCCTCTCTGTCTACTTGTGATCTCTGTCAAATAAATAAAATAAAATCTTAAAAAAAAAAACCTATAATAGAAAGTGACAAGCCCTCCATTAGATCAGTGACATACTTCTCTCTTGGCTGACTGAAATGTAGGGAGAAGCAGAAAACCATCATAGGAGTCAGGAGAAGTCAGCCTAATTTTTAACAAACTTTTAATGATTATGTTTGGATTAGATGATAGATTAGAAATCCAGAGAAGTGCTACAGCAGTGCTATCCACTAGAACTTTCTGCCATAATGGAAATGGTCAGTGTCTGTGCTAACCAGTGTGGTGGCTACATGCTACCCAAATGTAGCTATCAAATACTTGAAATGTGCCTAGTATGACTGAGGAACTGAATTTCTAATTTTAATTAATTTAATTTAAATGTAAATAATCACATGTGGCTAGTGGCTACTATATTGGACAGTGCAGCTTTAGAGATGCTAAGATTGCACTACTCCCACTTCTTTCCCTTAGGTCTTCATTTAGTGCTAAGGATATTAGAAGAACAAAGTCAGTGAGGCAGAGCTGAGAGAAAATTCCTGAGGTATAGGTTTTCAGCTCAGAGAGGCAGGAGGGCTGGGAGAAAACCCTTCCAGGCCAACCCCAACATCACAGAGTGTAGAGTAGACTAGGTGAAGGGGCCTGAGAGATCTGCCAAAGCCCAGAAATCAGGGGGTGGGAGAGGAAAACAAGGGCAGCTCCCATTCAATCAGAAAGCTGGCAGCCTGGGCTTCATGTCAGTAGAAATTCCTCACAGTTCATAGTTCAAAAAAGGAGGGAGGGAGCACAGATCTCCAGAACCCCATGAGGGTTGTAATCTGAGGCTTTCCTGGAGAGAAAGTCCTGATCCTATATTCAGAATGTTTGAAGCCAGTGAGGAACTGACTCAAACTAAAGTGACAAAGCCCAGATTCAGCTCAATTGTAGAGCATATTGATTCAGCCCTGACCTACAGGACATGCCTCTAAGAAGAAATATCATTTCCTTCAGTCTCTGCTATACTTCTATACAAAAATGCCTAGCATGCAGCCAAAGATCTTAAGATACATATTCCCCATACTCAAGAAAATAACAGTCAATATAAGACTTAGACATGACACGGATATTGGTGTTATCAGCTAGGGACTTCAAAATAACTATAACAAAAATGCCAAAGAATCTAGTGGACAAGGTACACAGCATGCATAAACAGAGGAGGAATTTCAGCAGAGATGTGGAAACTATTTTCTTAATAAGAAACAAATGGAAATGCTCACCATAAAAAACATAATATCAGAAATTAAGGTCCTTTAGGTGGCTTAGTAGAAAATAGCTGAACAGTTTTGGCCAGATTGCTAGAAGCAGTCTGTTGTGGAAGGATTCCTTTTGGTTGCACGGGTTGAGGTATATTTTGAATAAGAAGTACACAACACTCACTATACTACTTATAAGCCCACAGACATTCTTTTGATAGAGCACTGCATAGATTCATCACGCCACATAATCTTGCATATTTCCCTGGTAGTTTTCCTAATGGAAAAGAAATCGGCACTTCTGTGAAGGTATGCATAGACCTTTCTAGATCATTTAGTGAGACTTTTCACTTGTCTTGGGAGAGAAACCAGAGGCATTCTTGGTAACCCAGTGCCCACCATGTAGGAGTATGTCTTGGTCAGCTTGTGCTGCAGTTACATCATTACCATTTTCCATTTCCTTCATGTTTTCACTCTTGCATTGAACATGTGGTAATAAAACACTGGTTTTCACCTAATAAAGATTTTAGTTTTCTAAAAACCTGTAAGTTTCTTAACAGGTAACCTTTTTAGCATCCATTAAGGCTTAGAAGAATAGTGACCTAAAGTTTCCAGATACCCCTTAGGACATACAGGAATTTCTTTGCAATTAGATCTTGAATTTCTGGGCTCATAAACTTGATTGTTCCCTTGGCCAACAGTTTGTTGCTTAAGAGTAAGAAAGTGGATTCCATTGTTTGTTTGTTTTTATCTCTAAAAGTTTTAGAGATTTCTAAATTTTATTCCTACATTCATCGTTTGATTCAGTATTTGTTGAGTAACTCGTAATTACTCCCAAAAGAGCCTATTTTTATTTTCACAAATAGAACAGTTTCTCAGTTGATTTTTTTTTTTTCCTCCTTCATTCCAGATTGTGCAGCCAGCCCTAATATTGCCCTGGAAATTTAAAATACATACTGAAAATGAAACATTTTTTTTATGAATGCATTGATGTATGTTTTATTTATTTAAAAAACAATATTTGAGGTTGTTGACATTGAAAATCATAAGTACAATGAAGCTAAAACAGGAATTTTTTACATTAATAAGGAAAATAATCCCTGTATAGCCAAGATAAAGAATGCTGTTTGAGCCAGACACTCTGCTTTTTTTTTTATGAGCATTATTTCATTTAGCTTCACAACAGTTCCTAAGTGAAGCATCATTATGCCATTTTATAGGTAAAGATTTTCCCAAAGTGTTTTCAGACTCCTAATCTTAGAGCAGGATAGTAGATGAATTTTCTAACCCCCCATTCCCGTACCAAAAAAAAAAAAAAAAACCTGAAGATCGGGGCACCTGGGTGGCTCAGTCATTAAGCGTCTGCCTTCAGCTCAGGTCATGATCCCAGGGTCCTGGGATCGATCCCCGCATCGGGCTCCCTGCTCTGTGGAAAGCCTGCTTCTTCCTCTCCCACTCCCCCATCTTGTGTTCCCTTTCTCGCTGTCTCTCTCTCTCTCTGTCAAATAAATAAATCTTTAAAAAAAAAAAATCTGAAGATGAAACATTATTGTAGATATTTATCTTGACTTTTTCCCTCAGCTTCAGTTGTACATACTTTTCATAATTTTTGTTAAAAGAGTAAAATGGTAATGAGTAGTTAATAGAAATATCGCAATTAACACACTGCTTTATTTTACAGGGAAAATATTTATCCCGAAACAGAAACCTATGCAGACTTTCACAGAAGAAAAAATATCTCTTGATCCGGAATTAGAAGAAGCTTTGACAAGTGCTTCTGATACAGAATTGTGTGACCTTGCAGGTATCTCCTAAAACAAATGGGTGAATGAGTGGGGAAGGGAGGGGAGGAGAGGGGAATGCCAGCACTTATATCATACTGATGCTTCCTTTGCCTAGTAAAGTGCTGTTGAATCAGTAGACCACATATTTGGCTTTGTCTTTTATACTATAAATCTGGCAAAGACTTACATTTTTTAAAATGCTCTCAGTGGTGAAATTTTTATGTTAATGGAATGTATTATTTGACATCTTTTCCCATGTTACATTATTTGAAAGTCTTTATAAAAAATCTTTCACCAGTTGGTGCACAGCTAGAAGCTGTCCCATCTAAGCGTTGAAAAAGTCTCTCCAGGGTCAACTACTGTCCCATTTTACCATTAAGACCCCAAGATGAGGGGCATCTGGCTGGGTCATTCAGAAGAGCATGCAACTCTTGATCTTAGGTTCGTGAGTTTGAGCCTCACCTTGGGTGTCAAGATTACTAAAAATAAACAAAATAAACCGGGGAAAAAAAGGAAGACCCCAAGTTGAGTAACTGGAAAGCAGACAAGCAGTCCTGAGCTATCCTTACCACTTTCCCTACTTTCTGAAGTGTATCTGGAACACTCCAAACCTCCCTGTTGTTTTCATCATTGCTGGTTTCTTTCCTGGACAGGTATCTCCCCAACCTGCCTCTGCATGCACCCATTTATCGAGGTAGAAAAATATGACATGTGGGGGGATATCTTAGCACTAAGGAACCCCAGAAGCTAACATGTTTTAAAGGAAGAGTGATGGTTCTTTGGGAAGGACCCAGGAAGGGGACAATCAGTGCTTAGTGCCAGAGCAGGTGTCTAATTCCTTGGGATGCTGAGGACTATTGGAGTTGTAAATGGTGCTTTCGTCAGAGGGGAATGGGCCAGGGGCATACTGTAGCTTCTGCCACATGTGTGCAAAGGGGCATTAAAACCAAAAACTAGATTTCTCCTGTCATTTTTGAGGGATGTTACTTTAATCTTAAAGATGAGAATTCAGCTATACTTTTGGTATTTTACTCTTAGCTAAAATATGAATGTAAATGAACATGAGGTTAACAAATGTAAAAATGCTGAAGTTGAAAATCTGCCTTAGATTGCATTGTTCTTAGAACCCTTGTGAGAATGGGCAGCAAAAATAGATCATATCAGTATTCTCTCTTAGCCACCAGATGGAGCTAAGTATAGATTTACATTTACGGTTAGTTAGGCTGGCTTCAGTTGCGTGTCTGAATTCATAAATGTGGGGAAATCTAAATCCAAATAAGGGGTGAAGTAATAGGGGTATTAATGAGAAAGAGGTTATAGGTGATTTTTTAATCACATTGTCTCCTTTTTTGGCTGCAAAATAATATGTTCAGAAAATGTTAAAATCAGAAATTTTTGGTTGTATAATCAATTATTTATGTTTGAAACTGATGGAAATAAAAGTAACTCTTTTTCTATACTTGTAGCTATTCTTGGGATGCACAACTTGATAACGAATGCCCAGTTATGTAATATAGTGGGAAGCAGTAATGGTGTCGACCAAGAACATTTTTCAAGTAAGTACTTAACAATCCATTGTGAATTCCAATCCTTTGTTAAATGTATTTTGTTTTCTCCATGTATTAACTTCAATATATACATACCAAATGTTTTGTGTATGTACCTAAAACCTGAGATTCCAATTAGATAGTACTGATGTAGAAAACCATTGAAAATAGAATATTAAATATTTTATTTTATTTTTAAAGATTTTATTTATTCATTTGAGATGGAGCACAGGCAGGGGGGAGGGGAAGAAGAAGACGCAGACTCCCCACTGAGCTGGGAGCCCGATGTGGGGCTCGATCCCCAGACCTGGAGATCATGAGCCGAGCCAAAGGCAGATAGATGCTTAACTATCTGAGCCACCCAGGCACCCCTAAATATTTTATTCTTAATGTGTCAACAAATGTAATTGGAACTACTCTCACCTCACCAAATAATACTAATAGTAAATACTATAAAAACTAATCAAACTTGGCTTTTGTTGACATTTTTATTTTGAGTGTTACTGATTTTCAAGAAATCTACAACAATGTTGACCAAAAAAACTACATTATAAATCATATTCAGGAGAAATCACAGAACTACTCAACCCCTAAACCTTTTAATTTGATACTAATACTAAATAGCCTAAGGCCAGGCTTTTTAAAAAAAAATTCATTTATAGGGTGCTTTAAAAGGACCAAAGTAATACGTACTTTTATAACACATTTGAACAATATCCAAGTAAATGAGGTAAGAAGTAAAAGTGTCTCTGTTCATTGCCATCGTGCCTTCTGCTCCCCCTCCCCCTTACCTGTTAACAATTTGGTGTATGTCCTTCTAGACTTATACTGTGTTCATACAAACTTATATATATGTATATACATATATATATATGCATGTTATATACATATATCTATACATACATATTACACATAGCCTTTTGTTTTTTATAAAAATGGGATCATACTGCAGCTATTTCTAATAAGTTAATTTTTCAATAATAATATTACTTTTTTTTTTTAAAGATTTTATTTATTTATTTGACAGAGATCACAAGTAGGCAGAGAGGCAGGCAGAGAGAGGAGGAAACAGGTTCTCCGCAGAGCAGAGAGCCCAATGCGGGGCTCGATCCCAGGACCCTGGAATCATGACCTGAGCTGAAGGCAGAGGCTTTAACCCACTGAGAGCCACCCAGGCACCCCAATAATATTACTTTTGACCCTTAACACAAGTTTGAAATGTGTGGATCCACTTATATATGGATTCTTTTTGATAATTACAGTATAGAACTATAAATATATTTTCCTTATGATTTTCTTTTTTATTAAGTGTAGTTGACATATAATATTAGTTTCAGGTGTACAGCATACTGGTGGAACAATTCTGTACATTACTCAGTTCTCACCACAATAAATGTAGTCATCAGGGACGCCTGGGTGGCTCAGTTGGTTAAGCAGCTGCCTTCGGCTCAGGTCATGATCCCAGCATCCTGGGATCGAGTCCCACATCGGGCTCCTTGCTTGGCGGGGAGCCTGCTTCTCCCTCTGCCTCTGCCTGCCATTCTGTCTGCCTGTGCTTGCTCGCTCTCCTCTCTCTCTGACAAATAAATAAAATCTTTTAAAAAAATAAATAAATAAAATAAATGTAGTCATCATCTGTAACCATACAATATTATCATGTTATTATAATATTGACTATATTCCCTATGCTCTACTTTTCATCTCTGTGCCTTATTTATTTTATAACTGAATATTTATGCCTCTTAATTCCCTTTATTTCGCCTGTCCCCACACTGCTTTGCCCTCTGCTAACCACGACTTTGTTTTCTATATTTAAGAGCCTAGCCATGTTTGTTTGTTATTCTGTTATTTAGATTCCACGTATAAGTGAAATAATATGGTATTTGTCTTTCTCTGATTTATTTCACTTAGCATAATGTCCTCCATGTTCATCCATGTTTGCTACAAATGGAAAGATCTTGTTCTTTTTTATGGCTGAGTAATATTCCATAATATTCCATACATAAACACACACACACCATATTTTCTTTATCCATTCTTCTGTGGATAGACACTTAGGTTGCTTCCATATCTTGGCTATTGTAAATAATGCTGCATTAACACAGGGGTGCGTGTATCCCTTTGAATTAGCGCTTTTGTATTCTTTGGGTAAATACTCAGTAGTATTTGCTAGATCATGTGGTAGTTCTATTTTTAACTTTCTGAGGAACCCCCTTACTGTTTTCCACTGTGGCTGCCCCAGTTTGCATTCCCACCAACAGTGCAAGAGGAGGGTTCCTTTTTCTCCACATCCTTGTTAACACTTGTTTCTTGTGTTTTTTCTCTTAGCCATTCTGACAGGCGTGACGTATAGTTTTGATTTGCATTTCCCTGATAATGAGTACTGATGAGCATGTTTTCATGTTATTTAACTTCCATGTATTTGTGGTCTTGCCAGATTTTTTTCTTGTGGTTGACTCCTAGTTTCATAGCATTGTGGTCAGAAAAGATGCATGGTATGACTTCGATCTTTTTGGATTTGTTGAGGTTTGTTTTGTGGCCTAATATGGGATCTGTTCTGGAGAATGTTCTGTGTGCACTTGAAAAGAATGTGTATTCTGCTGTTTTAGGATGGAATGTTCCAAATATATCTGTTAAGTCTATCTGGTCTAGTGTGTCATTCAAATTCATTGTTTCCTTGTGGATTTTCTGTTTAGATGATCTGTCCATTGATGTAAGTAGGGTGTAAAAGTCCCCTGCTATAATTGTATTGTTATTGATTAGTTCATGTTTGTTAATGACTTTTATGTATATGGGTGCAGAAATATTTACTCTTGTCATATCTTCTTGTTGGGCTGTTCTCTTTATGATTATTTAATATCCTTCTTCGTCTTCTTGTTAAGTCTTTGTTTAAAAAGTCTATTTTGGGGGCGCCTGGGTGGCTCAGTGGGTTAAGCCGCTGCCTTCGGCTCAGGTCATGATCCCAGGTCCTGGGTTTGAGCCCCACATCGGGCTTTCTGCTCAGCAGGGAGCCTGCTTCCTCCTCTCTCTCTGCCTGCCTCTCTGCCTACTTGTGATTTCTGTCAAATAAATAAATAAAATCTTAAAAAAAAAAAAAGTCTATTTTGTCCAGTATAAGTACTGCTACTCCCAGATTCTTTTTGACATCTATTTGCATAAGTGTTTCTCCATCCTCTCACTTTCAGTCTACGGGTGTCTTTAAGTCTAAAATGGGTCTCTTCCAAGCAGCATATAGATGGATCTTGTTTTTTTACCCATTCTTTAACTGTCTTTTGATTGGAGCATTCAGTCCATTTGCATTCAAAGTAATTATTGGATAGATATGCATTTATTGCCATTTTATTACTTGTTTTGTGATTCTTTCTGAAGATTTTTTCCTCTGGTCATTTCTTGTCTCTTATAGTTTGCTGGTTTTCTTTAGTGATATATTTGGATTTTTCTCTTTATTTTTTGTATATCCGTTAGGGGTTTTTGATTTGTGGTTATTATTAGGTATATAACATCTTCATATAGTCTATATTAAGTTGATGGTTGTTTAAGTTTGAACCCATTCTTTACTCCTCTCCTCCCCACCTTTTAGGTATATAGTGTCATATTTTACATCCTTTTATTTTGTGTGTTCCTTGATTGATTTTTTTTTTTTTACAGAAATAATTTTTTTAATTGCTTTTTGTGTTTCCTACTTTCATACTCTCATTTTTGGTCTTTCCTTTCCACTCAAAGAGTCCCCTTTAATAGTTCTTGCAGGGCAAGTTTAATAGTAATGAACTCCCTTTAGTTTTTGTTTGGGAAACTCTTTATCTCTCCTGTTCTGGGTGATAGTCTTTCTGGGATAGAATATTCTTGGCTCTAAGTTTTCCCCATTCAGCACTTTGAATATATTATGCCACTCTCCTCTGGCTTGAAGAGTTTTTGCTGAAAAATCCCAGTAGCCTTAGGGGGTTTCCTTTGTATTGTAACTGTCTTTTGTCTTGCTGTTTTTAATATATTTTCTTTATCACTATATTACTGTATTACTACTTAGTATATATCACTATATATTTTAATTACAATATGTCTTAGGGTGGACCTTCTTTGGTGATTTTGTTGGGGCTCTCTTTGCCTCCTGGATCTGGGTTTTTGTTTCCTTCCCTGATGAGGGGAAGTTTTCAGCTGTTATTTCTTCAGATAAATTCTCTGCCCCCTTTTCTCTCTTCTTCTGGGAACCCTATAATATGAAGGTTAGGTTTGATAGGAGTCACTGAGTTCCCTATTTTTGTTTTGCGTAATTCTTTTTTCTCTCTTTTGTTCAACTTGATTACTTTCCATTGCTCTGTCATTTAGGTCATTAATTTGTTCCTCTCCTTCTTCCATCTTGCTGTTCATTCCATCATGCATGTTTCTCATTTTATTTTTTGAGCTCCTTATCTGTGGTATGTTATTCCTCACCTCTATGACAGTGGTCTCACTGGTGTTCTCCACTCATTTCTCAAGTCCAGTGAGTATCCTTATGATCATTGCTTTAAATTTTCCATCAGGCATGTTGCTTTTATCTGTTTTGCTTGGATCTCCTGCTGCAGCCTTGTTTTGTTCTTTCATTTGGGACAGATTCCTTTGTCTTCTCATTTGGTCTACGTCTCTGTGCCTGTTTCCTCTGTGTTAGGAAAGTCAGCTGCATCTCCTGTTCTTCAGGGTAATGGCTTTATGAAGAGGTCTTGTAGTGGAGTGCCTGGGTGGCTCAGTTGTTGGGCATCTGCTTTCGGCTCTGGTAGTGATCCTGAGGTCCTGGGATCAAGCCCGGTGTAGGACTCTCTGCTTGGCGGGGAACCTGCTTCTCCCTCTCTCACTCCCCATGCTTGTATTCCTCCTCTCGCTGTCAAGTAAATAAATAAAATCATTAAAAAAAAAAAGAAGACTTGTAGTGCCCTACCGTGTAGTGTGTCCACTGTTCCCAGGGCTTGGTACTTCTAGGATTGTCTCCAGTGTGTGTCGTGTGTGACGTGGTGTTCTGTGCTGGCCACTTTATCCTTGTCTGGCCACTTTATCCTAGGCCAGTTGTCTACAGAGGTTCTCTTTGCTTGTTGTGGGCATTTGGTCCCTGCCTGAATGTGGCACATTTGAACTAGATGTGCTCTGATCTGCTTGTGAAATGAAACCTCTTACCACTACCACTGGAACTGAGGTCTTGCAAAACAACGTGTGTCAGGAGACTTGGTATTGGCAGGAATTTGGGCTGGTCTTCTGGGTGAGGGGTTCTGCTGTGCTGGGATTGAGGCAAGTGTGGCAGGGAAGGGCCGATCTGCCAGAGAGTGAAGGGGCAGGACTTGGTGTAAACAAATTAGGTAGTGAGTGTTGGTCCTGTGCTTATGCTGAGAGGCAGAGGAGGGAAATTACACCTGCCAATTCCTTTGTTCCTTGAGAGGTTTCCCGGTGAATGCTGCTTCTCTGGGTCACACTCCGAGATGAGCAGCTAACCTCCCCACTGTGTGCTCTAGGCACTCTTCAGATTGCTGTTTCCATGCTGTATGTCCACAGAGTCTTTGCTTGCTTTCCCTCCAAGAGCAGCCCCAAAGTCCTCTGAGGTCTCCCACAGCCAAGTACACTGACCTTTAAAACTCTAAGCTTTAAGGCTTCCTGGTTGCAAGAACTCCTGAAATTCAGGGCCCTTCTAACTTCCAGGCCAGTTGCTATGGGGATTCATTTTTCCCATGCACTCCCCTTTGTGCTAGTCTGTCTTTCACCCTTTGCAACTGTGGCTTCCTCCCCACTGCAGCGGCCATGATCTGTTTCTCTCCCAGACCAAATCTCTACACTTCTTACCTTCTTTGATGTGGCCTGTTCTCTGCCTTTAGCTGTGGAGTCTGTTCTGCCAGTCTTCAGGTCAATTTCTGGAGTATTTAGGATGATTTGATAGTTACCTAGTTGTTATTTGTGGGACAAAATGAACCCAGGGTCCTCCTACTCTGCTACCATCTTCCCCTTGTGGTAACCTTTTACTTACTTCTCTGTCTCCTATGTTTCTCTAAACTATTATTTTCTAGTGGCTTACTCAGATTCAGGTACAGTTTTTTGTTTTGGAGGGTTTGGGGGGGCAAGAGTGCTTCTTAGTGATTAAATCTCATTAGGAAGCCTATCAAGTCTAGTCATTCCTCTTTGGGGAATATGTCAAAATTCATCAGTGTGTTGAAATGTTAGTAATCTGATCCATCACTTAAAGTCTCCCATAAGCCTTTCTTAATGGTTTCAGCATCCCATTTACTGGATCCATTACTTCATTCAGAAGCAGTGCTCTTTAAATGCACATACTCTGTGGAATGAGGAAGAAATCTTTTGGTTTTGTAAAATTCAGAATTGAGATAGAACTCATTCAGGTTTTTTTTTTTGTAGTGAGGAAGCTCTTCTCTAGCCCCCTTGATCTACAATCTTGAAGAAGATTACCTTGCTGAATTTAGGTGAGAGGGAGCCCACTCTGTCCTTTTAGCAGAACTCTGGGAGGAAGCTTATCCTTGTATAGAACCAAATTCTGCCTCCAGGCAGTCTATACCTGTTCTAACCTAGCCTTTCAGAACAGCTTGAAATTTCTCTATTCTTCCACAGGATAAATCTGAAAAAAAATGAGCATACTTCCTTTTAATATATACGTCCAGGTCAGATATATCCAGATCTTTCCACTTTCCTCAGGAAAATAATTTTCAGGCCATCATCTAAATTGATCTCATGATGCTATGTGTGTATATGTGTAATAAATTTGAAAAGAACAAGGTACTCTTAGAGGGAATTTGTTCAATATACTTTGGCTTTTTTTTTTTTTTTTTTAAGATTTTAATTATTTGAGAGAGAACCAAGAGCAGAGGGAGGGGTAGAGGGAGAGGGAGCAGACTCCCCGAAGAGCAGGGAGCCTGATGCAGGGCTTGATTCCAGGATCCTGGGATCATGACCTGAGCTAAAGGCAGATACTTAACTGACTGAGCCACGCAGGTGCCCCCAGTATACTTCATCTTAAGATGAGTTTTGCTCCTAAAAGCTAGAGGAGGGCAGAAGGGAAGAACTAAGCCAGACAGTGACCCTTTCTGTCAATCTTTCTGTCAGTTGCTACTAACTTTTTTGGGTCATTTGCCATGAATCTGATGCTATAGGTTTTCTCCCCAGAAAACTTATCCATTAAAATGCTTGCTTGTTACATGTGTTTATAGACCTTCACATACACATCAAAGTGTACTTAGACCTCATTAGAGGATTCAAGGCTCCTGGGTCCTCTTTCAGCTTTGCTTAGTAGTATTTTCGCCATGGATATGAATATGGTTTACACGGTGAAGGATTGGGGGTCGGAGTGAAGGAGGGCAGTAATTTGGGGGATTTCTGTCTTGGGAACTCTTCTGTGGACCATTATCTGTCTCCCCCTTCCCTATTCCTACTCATCCTTCCCTTTTTCCCATGCACAGTACTCGCCATAAGAGAAAGAGGTCACATGTCCTTCATCACCTTACTCTTCTCACTGAGGCTGTGTTTCTTTAAGTCTGTGATTCGTACTGCCTTTATAGTAATTACTAGTTAAATCTCAGAGAAGATGATACGAGAGGATGGCATTTTATTTGAGTGCTTTAAATGTGTGTTAACACATGAAGGATCTTTTAGAAATTGTGGGGGAAATTTTCTGGTTAGTTGTATTGAATGTGCGTGTACATGTGTGTTGTTTGCGTTAAGTTCATAAATGCATTCGCTGTAATAATGTCAGCCAGTGAAACTCTTGTTCTTTTTGTTCCTACAGATGTGGTAAAAGGTGAAAAGATTCTTCCAGTATTTGATGAGCCACCAAATCCAACCAATGTTGAGGAGAGTTTAAAGAGAATTAAAGAAAATGATGTTCATCTTGTTGAAGTTAATTTGAATAATATAAAGGTATGTGTGCTAGGCAAACAATAAAGTTTTGACTTGCTTTAAGTAAGTTAGATTTAGGATGAGAGTTGGGCAGTTTTGATAAAGTGTGATTTTATAGTTCTGCAAGGTAAAGTTTTTGCTCCTAACAGTATGCTTAGATTCCTTTATATTTTAGAAATTAAAGTGCAGTATTTTTCTGACTTGCTTTTTTAAAGGTATCATATAAAAATGTAAACCCTACACACTGTCAGCATAAATCTTTCTGGCTTCCAAAGTACTGCCTACTTCTAAGAGCACTTACTTAGTCTTTCAGGGTTTGTTTTTTTTAAATCCGGTTTCTTGAGGTATTCCTTGTATTGAACCACATTCTGCTATCTACTGAAATTCTGCCGATTCTGTGTACAGTTCAATGAGTTTTGACCAATGCAGAAGTAGTACAGCCACCACCATAGATGTGGAATATGTCAGTCCCTTTTATTGTCATTCTCTGCCCTCAGCTGTAGCCCCTGACCACTTGTTTGTTTTCTTCCCCTTCATTTGCCTTCCCCAGAGTGTCCTATGAGTGGAATCAAAGAGTATGAACCTTTGAGTCTGGCTTCTTTTACTTAGCATAATGCATCTGGGATTCATCTGTGTGGTTGTGTATGTCAGTAGTTTGTTGAAGAGTATTCTGTTTTATGAATATGCTGCAATTTTTTTTTATCCATTCCCTACTTGATAGACATATGGATTCCCTCTGGTTTAGAATGATTGTAATAAAGCTGTTAAACACATCTGAACATGTGAACATATGTTTTCGTTTCTCTGGAGTAAACCGCAGTGGGCTTTGGATCTGGGATCTGGAGTTTTTAAAAAAATGCAGTGCTTCCTTGGAATAAAGAAGAAATGAGTTAGGAGGGCATAGGGATGAATAATTACCAAAGAGTAAATTCAGATTATCTCTTGAGTATTGTTCATTGTATAATAACTGCATTAAGAATCCCTCATTTAATTTTATTCTGTTTTTAAGAATTCCTCATTTTAAATCTTGATTTGTCTGAAGTAAGGGCTGAGAGAGCATCTGGGAATTATAAGAACCTAGGGAATAAGACCTCTGTGCTCCTTTAGCAGGTGTGCCTTCCTGTGAGCTGAAGAAAGCAAGCCTTGAGAAAAGCTAACATTCCTAGTTGATCACTAATTTTAATTTTTAAAAACTTCAGTCCTCACATAACTAAATCAACAGGTAATGATCTGAAAATAACCAGGCTACAGGGAATTGTAGTGTTGGTAATAAAGGGAGAAATTAGTGCCTTCTAGAACTATATCTTTCCACATTTCAGGTAGTGTAGGGTTAATCTCTCTTATTATAGCTTAAACTAAGTGACATCTCTTCCTTTGTAGAAAAGTGAATCTATTTTGAATACTCAGGTGTTGGCGTCTTATAATCCAAATAGTTAAGTAGAATAATGAAAGTTTCCTTAATCGAAATGCTAGAGAAGTGATGATATATACTCTCCTCTAGGTCAGCAGTTTGTGCAAATGTACCATAACAGAGAAATCAAGGAGGCTGTTTGACTTCCTTTGTAGAATAAATGTTTTGTTTATATAATTTTTTCTCCCCACCCCCTTGTATAATTTCTCAGTACATTTAATGAAAAAAAAGTAAGTACAAACACATTTGATTAATGGACCGAATTTCTTAAAAACGAAAATGTCATATTTCACATGATTTTCTTCCAAGAATATCCCAGTTCCAACTCTAAAAGATTTTGCAAAAGCTTTGGAAACCAACACACACGTGAAGCATTTCAGTCTTGCAGCCACACGGAGCAATGACCCCGTCGCTGTTGTAAGTAAGCTGCTACTGATAGTAGTGAAATAGTGACTATGGTATGGTACAGAAGTGGCTCAACCGATCTAATGATGAAGATTTACTCTCTTTTCAGTTGATGTTTAGCTCACTGTTAGGCAAGACATTATTTACTCTTTTATGTTTATTTTTTCCTGTATTTCTTCCCTATAATTTTAAAAACCGTAAGTGAAGTCATGCAATATATACTGTTTTGTAACTTATTTTTTGCTGAACAATATATGTTAGAGATCTTTCATATCACTACGTAAAGTTCAACACCATTCTTTTAACATCTGCAGGGGATTCCATTTATGATCTATGGATCTATGTGCTGGATTTTGTCAAATGCTTTTAATGTGTGTATTGAGATGATCATGTGGTTTTTGTCCTTTATTAATATGGTATATTCATTGATTAACTTTTGCCTGTTGAGCCAACCTTGCATTCCTGAGGTTAATCCCACTTGATCATGGTATGAACCTTTATCTGCACTTGGCTTTGAGGACATCACTACCTTTGATTCTCCTCTCTCCTTTGACTGGATGTCCCTTCTCTGGTTTCTCCTCATCTTCCCCACCTCTAAGCATCTGAATGGCCTGGGGCTCAGTCCAGGTCTTCTTTGTCCACTTTCTGGATGATGTCACTCTGTTTCATTGCTGTGTATTATCTCTGTATGCTTCAGACTCCCAGGATTGTTATCCCCAGTTCGTACCTCTCTCCTGAACTATGTGCTCATGTCCACCTCCTTAACCCCTTGCTTGGCTGTCTAACAGACATCCCATATGGTCCCAAACTCCTATCTTCCACTCATACCCGCTCCTCTACCATTTTTTCCTGTCTCAGTAAATGACAACTTCATTCGTTCATTTGCTCAAGACAAAAGGAAATGGAGTTACCCTTGACTTCCCTTTCTCACAACCTTAAATACATATCCAAGCTTGTCTTCCAAATATTCCAGAATCTAACCATTTCTCACCATTTTCTCAACTACCGTGCTGGTTGGTCTAACTCAGCATCTTCTCTCATCTGGATTATTGTGATCACCTCCTCACTGAGCTGCCTGTGTCCGTCTTTCCCACCTCAAAGCCAGCCTTTGTTTTTTTTTTTTAAAGATTTTATTTCTTTGACACAGAGAGAGAGATCACAAGTAGGCAGAGCAGCACAGAGAGAGCGAGGGGGAAGCAGGCTCCCTGCCGAGCAGAGAGCCCAATGCGGGGCTCGATCCCAGGACCCTGGGATCATGACCTGAGCTGAAGGCAGAGTCTTAACCTACTGAGCCACCCAGGCGCCCCTCAAAGCCAGCCTTTTTTACATAGCATCAAAAGTGATTCATTTATTTGAGACAGAGTGAGAGAGCACGATCTGGGATGGGGGCGGGAGGGTAGAGGGAGAGAAAAACACACTGCTTGCCGAGCAGGGAGCCTGATGCGGGGCTCAATCCCCCAACCCTGGGATCATGACACAAGCCGAAGACAAGTGCTTAACCGACTGAGCCATCAGGATACCCCCAAAAGTGTTCTTTTAAAAACTTGTTTAGTTACCTCATTCTTTCTTTTTTTTTTTAAGGTTTTATTTCCTTATTTGACAGAGATCACAAGTAGGCAGAGAGGTAGGCAGAGAGATGGGGAAGCAGGCTCCCCGCTGAGCAGAGATCCCAATGTGGGGCTCAATCCCAGGACCCCGGGATCATGACTTGAGCCAAAGGCAGAGGCTTAACCCACTAAGCCACCCAGGCGCCCCTACTTACTTCATTCTTATACTCAGAACCCTTCAGCAGCTCAGTCCATTTGTCTAATAATAAAAATCACTATCCTTCAGTAGTCTTATAATCCTTTACTTGCCCCATTTTTTTCCTTTTTAATATTTATTTGAGAGAGAGAGGAAAGGACAGAAGGAGAGGGAAAGAGAGAATCTCAAGCAAGACTCCCCAGCTAAGCACAGAGCCTGACGCAGGGCTTGATCTTATGACCCCAAGATCAGACCCGAGCTGAAACCAAGAGTCAAGCTCCACTACTTGCGCTTTCTTTCATTCAACTATAGACATACAGCCTCTTACTCTTCCTCAGACATGTGATGCATGCCTCTGATGCAGGGCCTTCCCCCTTGTTTCTCCTGCCTTGTTTCGCCTTTCATATTTCACATGAAATATTGATGTGAAATGATATTTCACATTGTTTTAGGTCACCACTTTGAGCCATTGCTCCAGCGTCACCTTCCTGGTGAGGCCTTTCCTGACCACGCCTGTCCCCAACACTCTCTGTCTACCCTATTTTCTTTCTCTGTAGCTCTGTTTACCATCTAACGTTATATTTTGGTTATTGTCCACTCCCTCCCCACTAAAATATAAGTTCCATCAGGCAGAAACGTGTATGTTCTATTTCTAAATCTTCAGAGCAGTACTTAATCAAATAATCAGCCACCAGTAATATTTGAAGAAATGTATATACATTTCATTTGTATGTACAATTGTATGTACAATACAAATGGATAAGGGATTTGTTCCACGTAGCTAGTTGTCACTAATGAAACGTATACACGTAGAGATACCTGTCCCAAGTTCTTTCTAGTATCTCTGTCCTCTTTTGCCTTTTCTTTTAACTTGACTCTGTGTTCTGGTAATCTGTGAGCATTTCTGACCTTCTGCCTTAGGCATCCCTTCCCATCTCAGCCTCAAAAATCAGTCCATAATTTATCTTCATTTTTGCTACACAAAAAACCAGCTGCAGTAGGACCCAAGTAAGAAAAGATGTTCCAAAGAGACCTTGATGAAGGTAGTCCTACACAAGAACTAAGAGAAAGTGTGAGAGAGACAGGAGAAAGGAGGGAGTAGGGTAGGAGTGAACATAACAGTGTGAAAAGCAGCAGAGAATATTACCAACAGAGGATTACGTGTGACAAATCTAAATACCATGACAGAGCATGTGTGAAAAATAGGTATGAGGCCTATGAGGTAGTGTGTCAGCCTAAAATAGTCTAATGAGAAACATCAGAGCAGTTCTGCTAATTACTGTATTTGTTTACGGCAGGTAGAATATATGCTGGGTACTGTCAATTTTTATCTCTAAATATTTTCTTTATAATTTCTAGGCTTTTGCAGATATGCTGAGAGTAAACAAAAATTTGAAGAGCTTAAATATAGAGTCCAACTTTATTACAGGAGTTGGGATTCTAGCCCTGATTGATGCTCTAAGAGATAATGAAACCCTGGCCGAGCTCAAGATTGACAATCAGGTCAGTGTTCTACAGCAGTAACTAAGGAAGCTGTGGAGGGTTTGGGGACTCAGGAGGCAGGTGGAAGGGGGGCATTTGGGGAAGGTGGTGGCCTGGAAGGAGATGAGGACATTTGAAGCATCCAGAATATTAACATTCTGAGTATGGGTTTGAACATATTCAGAGAGTTGTGCAGCCATCGCCACTAATTTCAGAACGTTTTCATCACCCTTCCCGCCAGCCCTGGCAACCATTAACCCTTCTGTCTCTGCACATTTGCCTGCAAACGGAATGATACAATATGCGGTCTGTGTGTCTACCTTCTTTCACTTAGCGAAATATTCCGCAGGTTCGTCCGTGTTGTGATATGTATCGGTAGTTACTCTCTTTGATGCCTGAATAATCTATTACATGTGGGTTGTTTCTACTTTTTAAATAAGTATTTAATGCTGATATGAACATTCATATACAAGTTTTTATATGAACATAGGTTTTCATTTCTCATGGGTACATACCTAGAAGTGGAATTGCAAAGTCATGTGGTTGGTAACTCTGTGTTTAACTTTCTGAGGAATGGCCGAGTTGTTTTCCACAGCAACTGCACCATTTCGCACTTGTACCAGCATGTGTGAGCTTCCCAATTTTCCCGCATTCTGGCCAACACTATAATCATCTCCTAATAATGGGTATGAAGTGGTATCTCCTTCTGGCAATCCAGTTTTTTTGGTGTCTGTAGAAACATATACTGAGCTTCAAAATGTTGTTTCTCCTGTGTAAGTATGTTGTAAGAATTGGGAAAATTTAAAGAGACCAGCAAAATCAGCATTTACTTGAATGTCTTAGTCTTGACTTACCTTGAAAAGTATTTTGATCTAACTTATTAATACTATTCTTTAATTATTCCAGAGGCAGCAGTTGGGAACAGCTGTAGAATTGGAAATGGCCAAGATGCTTGAGGAAAATACAAATATCCTTAAATTTGGATATCAGTTTACACAGCAGGGACCCCGGACCAGGGCAGCTAATGCTATAACAAAAAACAATGACTTGGGTAAGACAGACGCATTTCAAATCAAATTTCTGAATTGTATCATTAAGCTAATGTATTAGAGGGACTTTTTTTTCCAGTAAGTTTCAACACGGAATTTTGGGCCTTTGTTTTTAAAATCTGCACTGCCCTTTTTATATTGATTGAATTAGAGTTCAGTTTAAGCACAGTTGTAGTGATTACTGGGTTCATGGGTGAAATTCTCCTGAAACGAACATTTCACAGCTTTAAGCTAACAGTTTTCTACTAGAAACATAAATGCATCTTGGAACAAAAATTTTGTTTTCAGTTACAAGTCGCCTCTTGGAGCTAATAAAGATTTCAACATTTTAGGGAAGTTTTTTGCCCTTTTTTTTTTTTTAAGATTTTATTTATTTGACAGAGAGAGATCACAAGTAGAGAGAGAGAGAGGAGGAAGCAGGCTCCCTGCCTAGCAGAGAGCCTGATGTGGGACTCGATCCCGGGACCCTGAGATCATGACCTGAGCTGAAGGCAGAGGCTTTTAACCCACTGAGCCACCCAAGCAGCCCCAGTTTTTTGCCCTTTTTATCAAACAGGCCTACATAGAAATTCGTTTTTACATATAAAATATGGCTTATAGTTTCGATCCAAGTTTTATAGCATGTGGCACGTAAGTGTCTGCTGTCCTTACTGGCTTTCCGAACACAGCCGTTACTGGGCAGTTTGTCTTCTCGCTGCACACTCCTACTGAAAATACTGCTGAGGCTTATGTTTCTGTTTGAAATAAGTTTTTCCAGCCAAGGCTGAATTAAAGAATATGATGCTTATAATTTTGTTTCTACATGTTTCCAATAATTGACTCTTCTTTTAAGTTTGGTGTTTGTCATTGAAATATTTTTAAAGATGTGTTTAGACAAGAATTAAAGTAAGACTTCTTAAAGTAACACTTCAAAGTGATGCAGTTCTTTTAAACTTCAGCCATATTTGTGTTTGCATTCTTTAAAGGTTTCTTTTTTTTTTTTTTAAGATTTTATTTATTTGTCAGAGAGAGAATGAGCACAGGCAGACAGAATGGCAGGCAGAGGCTGAGGGAGAAGCAGGCTCCCCGCTGAGCAAGGAGCCCGATGTGGGACTCGATCCCAGGGCGCCGGGATCATGACCTGAGCCGAAGGCAGTTGCTTAACCAACTGAGCCACCCAGGCGTCCCTCTTTAAAGGTTTCTAAAGCAAAGAAGTTATAGCTTCCTTCTCTCAACCCAAATTACTGTGAAGAGTGTTAGTTCAAACCCTGTCTATCCCTTGATGACTTTGTTTCTCACAGAAGATTTTAGTCTCTTGCATTTTAGAAATTTGGTGTGTTTAGTGTGCTGTTGATTCTCAGTATAACTTGCAAAGTCATGCTAATTACATGGAGAATCAACAGTATACCAAAAGATGAGAGAACACATGGAAAATACTTCCTGGGCTGCTTCATGTTGACACTGTGCCGCTGAGTGGGTGTCCACGGCCATGTGTAATAGAGGAGGCGGAGGCGGAGGCCATGTTGAAGGTGTGGTCTGATGTGAAACCGAAGTGAGAGAAAGCAAACAGCTTTGTGTAGGTAGCTCTGGAGACCCCCCCCCCCCCACCTCATGCTCGCTCTTTCTGAGCCAAGCCAGAGTTTCAAACATGAGATGAGAATAGGAACTTTCCTGGAGTGGGGAAGTACATGGATCAAACCTCACATTTGGGATCAAGGTAGTTATTTATATGCTGAGGGCAGCATGCAGACTGTAAAAACGAACTCTCATTGCTGGCTGCTGCCTCCAGAGTAAACTTGCAGAAGTACTTGCTTCTGGAAGCTAACACAAGCAGATAAAAAGGCAGTGCTGGTAGTAGGCACTAAAATTAGATGGGAAGAAACTTAGTTTCTTTGGATTTTTTGGCAGGAGCATTTGAGAGCCATTATTGACCATTGGATGCTTGATTAAAATGAACTTAAAAAAAAAAACAAAAAACCCGTGGGCGCCTGGGTGGCTCAGTGGGTTAGGCCGCTGCCTTTGGCTCAGGTCATGATCTCAGGGTCCTGGGATCGAGTCCCGCATCGAGCTCTCTGCTTGGCGGGGAGCCTGCTTCCCTCTCTCTCTCTCTGCCTGCCTCTCCGTCTACTTGTGATCTCTCTCTCTCTCTCTCTCTCTCTCTCTCTCTGTCAAATAAATAAATAAATAAATCTTTAAAAAAAAAAAAAACACCCGTATTTTTTATTCTTCTAGAGATTGGATGTGAGGTTAGAATTTATTTGCAATTGATCATAAAGTATTGAGAACTTCTATTAGTGGAGTGGGTTTTAGAAAGAAATTGCCAAAGAATTATTAATAGGTAGGACACCTGGGTGGCTCAGTCGGTTGAGTATCTGCCTTTGGCTCAGGTCATGATCCCAGGGTCCTGGGATCGAGCCCGGCAGCAGGGAGCCTGCTTTTCTCTCTGCCTGCCACTCCCTCTGCTTGTGCTGACAAATAAATAAAACCTTTTAAAAAATGAATTAATAGGGCCAAATTTATGAGCCTCTCATCTAGCAGCTGAACCGAGAAATTGCTGGTAGCAAGTAGGCACTGAGTAAGGAAGAAGAGTCCGACCTGGTTCTTGGCCCCGTCTTCTTCTGTGCGTGCTCCCAGCACCTTCTGCTCATTTCCCAGACCTACATTTTGGTCTTGGCACACAGGTCAAGGCGGCAAGCATCAAGACCCTGTGCTCGTACCGGCAGTCTGGCATGTAGCTGCCAGAAAGACCTCAAAGATCAAAATTTGAAACATACACTCCCCAGGCATCTAGTTTTTCTTCATCTTGCACATGGGGCTATATCAGATCTTTAGTGTAGATTCTGATGTCTTCCCTCTCATAGTTTCCTGTTTGTTGAAATAATCGTACCTACTCCCATCTCTCCAGCTACTAAGTGTCCTAGCTGCGAGCAGCCGACAGGGTCCACAGCACACATGCAATGTTTATGTGAACTCTGAGTCTCCTATTACTGTCCTCACGCCAGCTAACCACATCATTTCCAACCTTTTGGTCTGCTCCCTTCTGTCACAGACCTCCTTTACATGTGTTACTTATGCATTTTAATATCTGAAATGCTCTGCCGACAACATGTAAACCCTGCTGCAATTCAACATTCACTTGGAAAGAATCTACCCAAAAGGGTTAATTGGGCTTGTCTTTCAAGAAAGTATTTCTGTATTTTTCAGAGATCTATATATATGAATCAGGTTTGCATTTGAGGACTTAAGTCCCTGATTTTTTCCCCCTTAATGTTTCAGTAAACATGCAAGACTTGCTTTTTGTTAACATGTACTAAAATTAGAGTAAGGGTTGTACTCAGTCAGCTAAGCAGAAGAATGCTCATGGGAGCTTGATACTTCAGTTCTCCCAGTTTTTGCTTTCTAGCTAGCACCCATCCAATGGCTGGACAAGCTTTTTTGCACATCATTTGAATGTCTGCTTGAAGACCCTATCCTACCATCACCGAGTATGGCCTACTAGTTTGGGGCCACTTCACGGCCGAGGGCTCCTGAGACATACGCACCTTTCTTTTGCTCCGTCCACTAGACTAGTTCACTGATCACTTTGGTGGCCAGAGCTTATTATGTTCGCCAGATAGGATCTCACCACATTACTAGGGGCTGAGGCGTGCATCACTTCGTATTTTGTTGTTTTGTCAGAGCCCATTTGATTTTGTAGGAGACACTAGAAGGAAAATTTGGAGAACAGTAGCAAGTCACTTACCTTTAAAATGATAAAAATATTTTTGTTCTTTCACAAACTAAGGAAATGGGTTGTCCGAAGAGCATGCAAGTCGTTATTTTTAATACGTTCTAATCCCAGCTGAGTGTGACTTCAAAATTTAACATAGTAATTTATAAGTCGTTGTCGTAACAGGTATCAGTTTTTTTTAAAATAACAAATAAGACGGGAGCAGTGACCTAAAGGTGAATGTGGAGCAGTGCTGTAGACTTCCCCGCTCCCGTGGGGGCTCAGCAGAGCGGAGGACACGTGCTTCGCATGCCCAAGCCCCTCAGTTCTCAACACATGGCAGTGATGAAGGATGTGAATTTATTTTAATGGCTTGTGAACAAGAAATGGATATTTCATTTCTGTACAGCTCTAACTGGATCGTACAGAAACTTGTTCCTTACAAGCAATTAACATTGTACAAAGTAACCGGGATTTTTAACGTATTTTCTTTTTTTCTAACAGTTCGCAAAAGACGAGTCGAAGGAGACCACCCCTAAGTCCACCAAGATCCAATCTTTGGGAGACTTGAAGAGGTTACTAGGAGCTCATGGTGGTGATGTCAGATGTAAGATTTTCCTGGGTGGAAGGGAAGAGACTGGAAATCTTTTTTTTTTTTTTTTTTTTTAAACTACATGTATCTTTTTTCTAGTTTATGTTGTTAACAATTTCAAATTGTAAAATCAATAGTAGGTGGTATTTTGTATTTTATAACATTTCTTCTTTCTGCTAAAATCAATTTTAATTTAGCTTAATTAAATGGATTGTGAGGAGTCATGAGTTAAAGTACAATTGTGAAAGAAGTTTAGGAAATCATTTATGTAGAATACTATGAACGGTTTAAGGACCAATCTTTTTTAAATCATAAAGGGACCTAATAGAAGAATTGCCTTTGCACCTGTTAGGTACAAGACCCTCATCAGAGCTTTCTTTCCTTATCCCATCGCATGGAGCCCTTTCCCTGTTTTAGAATACATGAACTTGACAAGAGTGTGCTTTCTGTTTCTATCAAGAAAGCAAAATGCCAGAATTTTAAACCGAGGACTCAAAACCTGGCCCTCTGTTCAGGAGTACAAGCCCATCTCTGGGAGAGAGAAAGGGGCCTCCTGCCTCCTGCAGGTCACTGCGCCTGCCTGATGGGTGTGAGCCAGCAGCCTCTAGACTTATTTAAACACAGTCACCAGCTTGGCCGGGTTACGTACTTTAAAAGTAGAGTTGTGTCTAAATTCATTATAGTTTTTTATTTTAATTGGGCATAATTAAATTTTTGTGTAACTTAAAATTTTGTGAAAGCTCATAGTCAAAAGCATCTAAATAGGCAAGCTGTTTTCTGCTCTGTAAAAGACATAGAGCCAGCTCTTGGTTATTTGTTATTAAACACGTGAAATCAAAGATGATAAACGTGATGGAATTTGCGTCTGAGGCACATGCAAAAAGGTCACTGAAACTGATGATTATTTTAAAGTAAGGGAGCATCTGGCCTGAGCAGGCATTAGCTGTAGCACTGCATTGTGAGAATTCGTGCGTGCTCCGCAGGATCGCAGAGACGGTCGTGACTCACCTCGTGACGCTTGCTATGAACTGTCCAGCCAGTAAGGGAAACTGTCCTTCATAAAGCTAATGTTTATTATGTTTCCTTTCATCGTATACTGTTTTGTCCACATTGTGTAAAAGTAATCTCTCATGAGAAGAGTTTCTTCCTACTGCCCATGCTCACAGCATTCAAATGATCACGTGAACAGTGTACTCGTGCAGGCCACCTCCTGCACAGGCGGAGAGACGGGATTCGGACCTGGATTCCGGCGCTATTTCAGGGCAGCCCCTGGAGCAGAAGATGGCAGAGCCATCCCAGCTGCAAGAGACAGGCAGGAAGAAATCGGGAGTATCCTGACACCAGAATTCAGGCCTGGCTGGATCACTTACAGGGAATAAAGGGAAGAATCCCATTTAAGAGTGGGGGATAGGTAGGTTGATTGTTTAAAGAAGAGTTTTTGAAATTGAATTACAAAGTGTCACCCCTTTGGCTTGGGCTGGACGGTGTACTTTAATGAGCCAGGCGGCATCTTGTGTCTCTGCTGCTAAGCCTTCTCCGCGGGTGAATGCTCCCCTCATAAGAATTGGTTGTCTTTATTTTTTTCTGAGTCAGTATCCAGTGTTTCACAGGGGCCAAAGATTGACTTTGCACTATTCCCTTTCAGTTAGAAACCACTGATACTCTTTTTTGAAGTTAGCAAGTATTTCTGTCTCTTCATACACAGCTTTGGAGATGTACTTGATTCTAGAGACTGCTCACCTGCCACAGGGTGGGGAGCGAGCACGCAGCAAGGGTCGTCATTACGCTAACAGCAAGGCCTCCTTGCTTGCTCTGTGCTGGAAGTCGGTGAATTGAGAAGAAATTACCCCTTCTACCACATGTTGTTGTTTAAATATAGGTTGGGGGTGCCCTACCTAGTATGCATATCGTACTTATGGGTAATATCTTTTTCATTTATGACTTACCGAAGTATGAAGCAGTGTTTTGCTTGTACCATAACAGTTCGTTATAAAGTTAAAACATTTTTGCATAATTATCTTTAAAGATGACCATTCATCCAATTGAATACAGAAAATCAAGAATTATAAGGGAGAAAACTGATGTTTACTTTGATCTTTAAGATTCTGGCACCTCTTAACCATTTAGTAACTTACAGTATTTCTACATAGCTTTAAAATGCTATAATATGGGGCACCTGGGTGGCTCAGTGGGTTAAAGCCTCTGCCTTCGGTTCAGGTCATGATCCCAGGGTCCTGGGATCAAGCCCCACATCGGGCTTGCTGCTCAGCAGGGAGCCTGCTTCCCGAACCTCTCTCTGCCTGCCTCTCTGCCTACTTGTGATTTTAAATAAATAAATAAATAAATAAATAAATGTGTATTAGGGTTCTGAAATAGTCTTAATTTTTAAACCAAAGATTTTGTAAGGCCTTAAAACATTCTGTAGGCTAACCAATTTAAACATATCTGGTTATCAAATCAAAGAATACTCTTTGCACTTTTAAATTGCTCTTTTTAAAAATCTTTTAATTTCCCATTTTGTACAATTTTACATTCATATTTGTCTGAAATTGATTTTGCAAGTATGTCTACATGAAATTGTATGTATTGAAAAAAGCAATATTAATACTGATATTAAAATGCATTTTGGTGCTATAAACTTGTAGCTTAAATCTAGTAGAAGTCTTAAGTATACATAAAATACATTTCGTAAGGGTGCCTGTCATTTAGAAGACCAAATAAACATTCTGTGTTTAAAAAAAAAAAACAGCAGATTGTTAGAGAGTTCCAGGAGAATTATCTCATTAAATTGCCAATTCCTGTTATTTGAATGAAGTAACCCACACACTCATTTTGTGCAGTAGGTGCACTCTGGAAAAGTTAATGTAAATAGAACTTTGTAAATTGTTTTTTCTTTGACAGTATCTGATGTATTTTCACTGAAAAAGGGGATTCCATGGTATAATAAAAATTAGAAAAATGCTTTGATAAAATGTTAGTCCTGTTCTGTTGTGCATTTTATTTAATCCTTGCTGCCATTAAAATGAGATTGATGAGGTGTCATAAAATCTGCTATTTTGGGTTCTGTACTCACAGGGCACATCTCCCTTGCCCTTACCTTTTGGGGTCAGGACGCACAGGCACCTCCCCACAGACCGGAGGGTGATATGCTCTCCCGGATCCCCAGCAGCTGCCATCCTCTGCGAGTTCAGTTTTGTCCCTTTGCCCCTTCATCACAGTGCCCCTTCACTCTTTTAAAACAACGTTTTTCTAATATTACTGATATAATTAACATATAACTGTATTAGCTGAAGGTAGGTAACATGATGTGACATACGTATATATCGTGAAATATCTACCCCAAGTTTAGTTAACATCCATCCCCTCACGCAGTTAAAAACAATGATTCTTCCTGCGGTGAGAACTTTTAGGATCTACTCTCTCAGCAACTTTCCAGATCTGTAATACGGCATTGTTAACTGGGGTCACCATGCTGTCCTCAGGGTTTAGGGTTTGTTCATCAAGCTTCTAGCTCTGACCACCTCCACGGTGTCTTCCATGCCCCACCCCTGCCTCGGGCAACCACCAGGCTATTCTAGGCCTGAGGTCAGTGTTTTTAGATAGTCAAATAAATGAGATCATACAGTATTTGTCTTTCTCTGGCTTAGTTCACTTAGTGTAATGCCTTGACGGCCACTTCACTTGTGCATAGTATTAGCTGAACACAAGGCTCCCACGGGAACCAAATACACAATATACCAGAACCACTCCTGTTGCCCTTGGACAAGGGTTTGAGTTCTTGGATCTAACCATCTATCAAATGGTCTTCACTGTCAGCTCTGACAAGTCATCTTTCTAGATCATTCTCACTGTAAGACTTGCTTACCAAAGAAATGCTTCACTATTTTTAAATTCAGAAAATGTATTTATAAGCAGAGTTTATAGTTTTACATCATTGTAATTTGGTCCTTCTATTCTGCATTAGAATTTAGCTCCATAAGTCTTGTTACTCAAATATTACTGATATTAAATATACTGATAATTAAATAAAGCTTGATTCATAACAGTGAAGTTTCTTTTGAAGACTATGTACTATAGGCATTTAGAACTTACATCATACTGAAATAATTTCAATAAAGTTTATCAAAAATTCTATAGACTTGAACTTCTTGAAATTTCCCATTAGTTCTTATGTTCTAAACTTTCTAACATAACCCTTCAGAGACAAGCTTATTTCCTGTAGTTATTCTGTCCCAGTCTGTTACATTAAGCCATATAAAATTGTCAATACTTGACCATCTTTACACTTAAAAATAATAATTTCCTATTGTTGAAATACCTTCGGTACTTGGTCTGGTCTGGCCATAAAAGTGAATTGACAAAAGCGAAGAAACAGAATCTTATGGACCTGAATCTGAGCCAATCCTACCAATAAACTAAAGATGATTTTTACAGCAAAGCACTCTCTTACCAGTCACCCAAATCCACCAAGCAAAAGAGAAAATCTGTGAAATGTGTCCTAATGGGTTTGAGCAATCTTTTAGGGGTAAGTGTCAGATAATTTAAAAATTTCAGAATTCTGAAACGGGAATGAAGACCTTCCTGTTGCATCTTTAATGTTGGCTGGCCTCCCAGGGATGGCTGTTGGGCTCACTCTCTCCTTCAGGTCTGGACGCCTGTCCTCTTTGGAAATCAGGAGGCTCAGGCCCTTGTACCGTCTGGCATCTCCAGCTCCTATGAGTCTGAGTGGCCCTGGGGAGACAGTGTCCTCATGTCCAGCAGAGTTGCCCCTGCTCTTTTAGGGACCAAATGAGGGTGGCCAACCATATGTGTGGGTCCAATATCCCCAAACAACTTTTGTCCTTCAAATGTGAAGCTTTCCAGGGCACCTGGGGGGCTCAGTCAGTTAAGCCTCCGCCTTTGGCTCAGGTCATGATTCCAGGATCCTAGGATTGAGCCCCAAATCAGGCTCTCTGCTCAGCAGGGACCCTGCTTCTCCCTCTCACTCTGACAAATAAATGAATAAAAACTTCTTTAAAAGTGCTTTTTTTTTTTACTTGGGAGGAAAAAGCTTTGGATAGAGGTATTTATTTTAATAAAGATTTTATTTACTTGAGAGAGCATGCAAGCAGGAAGGAGGGGCAGAGGGAGAGTCACAAGCAGGCTCCACACTGAGTGCAGAGCCCAACACGGGGCTCGAACCCACTACCCTGAGATCATGACCTGAGCTGAAGGCAGAGACTTAACCAACTGAGCCACCAACGTGTCCCTGGATAGTCTTAAAGTTCTTTAAACCTCAGCTTCCAAGTCTGTAAAGTGGGACTAACAATATCTGCCTCCTGGTTATTCTGAGGATTAGAACTGGTAGGACCAGCATGGTGCTTGGCAAAGCACTCGGTGTCCAGTGGTGTGCCTGCGCTGACAAGACCACAGGGCCATGTGGTCAACAGAAAGTTTGTGCCATACCTATGGAAATAAACGACAATCCACAGATGGGCCGCAGACCCAGCTAAGCAGGACAGGAGGACATCCTGAAGAGGCGATGCCTGACTTGAACTTTCAAAGCCCACCTCGGGACCCAGCCAGGAGGATGAGGTGGGGCAGAGCAGCCAAAATGCACAAAAACCCAGGGAAAAATGGATTTTCTGAAGTCACAGACTTGCTTCTGAACATTTTTTATTCACAACTAGGATTATGCAAAAGCGATTCAATTCATCATTTCAACCAAAACAAGTCATGTCATGATTGCTTTAAAGCAAACTGTTGGAAACAATATACAGCTGTCTGTTGAATAATGGATTTAGGAGTGCCAACTCTCTGCACAGTCGAAAAGCCGAGAATAACTTTTACCTCCCCAGAAACTTAACTGCTCATCGTTTACTGATGACCAGAAGGCTTACTGATAACACAGCTGATACATATTTTGCTTGTTAAATGTATTATATATTCTTATAATAAAACAAGCTAGAGAAAATTTGTGAAAACCAAAAGGAAGAGAAAATACATTACAGCACCGTACCATATTTATAAAAAAAAAAAAAAAAAAAAAAAAAAAGCTGTAAGTGGACCCACGCAGTTCAAACCTGTATTCCTCAAAGGTCAGTACAATGTATACTTGAGGGCACATTTTATACTTTAGTCACTTTCTTCCTCTTCACCCCCCACTTTCCTCTTTCCGGAGGCCTCATCTTCTGAACAGATACGAAAGGGAAGATGTAAAAATTCAATATTGAATGTTTCTAGAAATTTTGTCTACCATTGTTTGAGCTATCCTCAATAAAATACTAGCAAACTGGGGCATCTGGGTGGCTCAGTGGATTAAGCCACTGCCTTCGGCTCAGGTCATGATCTCAGGGTCCTGGGATCGAGCCCCACATCGGGCTCTTTGCTCAGCAGGGAGCCTGCTTCTCTCTCTCTCTCTCTCTCTCTCTGACTCTCTGCCTACTTGTGATCTGTCTCTCTGTCAAATAAATAAAATCTTAAAAAAAAAAACTAGCAAACTGAATCTAAAAATGTATTTTAAAAAAATTATTCACCAACTGACCAAGTGGAGGTTCAATATTTGCAAGTCAGTCGGGGCTTCTGGGTGGCTCACTCATTAAGCGTCTGCCTTCGGCTCAGGTCATGATCCCAGGATTCTGGGATCAAGCCCCTCATTGGACTCCCTGCTCAGCCGGGAGCCTGCTTCTCCCTCTGCCTATCTCTCATGAATAAATCTTTTTTAAAAAATTAAAATTAAAAAATAAAGTGGTTCTGAGCTGATGGGGGAGCCAGCCCTTCACATTAGAAGACCACCCCAAAGCAGCAACCCATGTCCCCAGACACTAGCCGGTTGGGCCCCACAAATCAGGGCTTCTCCTGGGCAATGATCAGGGCAGGAGGGACACTTCCTCCTCACTCTACACTGGCTGACATTCCAGTCATATTACTTGAAATATGTTTCCCTGCTTCCTCAGTATTTCACTTCTTTTAAAGCCTGTAGTTTTCTGTAGTTTTCTTCTTTTTGTTTTGTTGTTGTTGTGTTTTACAATTTTATTTATTTGAGAGATAGAAGAGCATGAGTGGGGAGAGGGAGAAGCTGGCCGCCCACCCAGCAGGAAGCCCAACAAGGGCCTCAATCCAAGGACTCCGGGATCATAACCTGAGCTGAAGGCAGACACTAAATGGAATGAGCCACCCAGGTGCCCCCAACATTCTTAAATTTTTGATGAGAAGGTATATATAACTTTCAGACATGCTTAAATGACTTCAATTTGAGAGGTCTTGTTCTGAGAGAGAGTCATCACTTTTAAACACCCAACAGGTTTTATGCACATATTAAAAACTACAAAGTTTAGGGGCGCCTGGGTGGCTCAGTAGGTTAAGCCTCTACCTTGGGCTCAGGTCATGATCTCAGGATCCTGGGATTGAGCCCCATATCCAGCTCTCTGCTCAGCGGGGAGCCTGCTTCCCCCCCTCTCTGCCTGCCTCTCTGCCTACTTGTGATCTCTGTCAAATAAATAAAATCTTTAAACAAAACAAAAAACTACACTATTTAAATACCACATCAATTACACAAGAAGGCAAACCGCTCATTACATGTTTTCCTCCACAAGGACAAAAATTATTTAATTGTTTTGTTTATTTTGGGGGTGCCTTATTTTCCTAGCTAAGCTTTTCTGTGGGAAAATGGCCCTAAGAAAAACAGTAAAAATACAAGTCCTCTGTACTGTTATCCTCACTAAATCCCAGCGGGACAGGGAATAAAAGCCCACCAACCTCTGTAGCCCTCAGAAGACATGTTACCTCCATGCCCAGCTAACCTTGGAGCTCCCCTTGGTAATGGTTTTTAATGGCTTCAGCGCCTTCCTCCTCCTCCTCACAGGCACTGCTGGGGTCCTGGCAGGGGACACTCGGCCTCTGCTGGTTCTGCTTCTCCCACAGATGGATTGTCTCATGAGTAGAAGCCCTCAATCGTTCTTCTTTCTGTAAAGAAGCAAACCTTTTTAACTGAAAAAATGAACTACCTTTCTGCCCACTTGAACTTAGATTTACTACATTTCTTGTCTTCAGAAAACAGTTCTCCCCATGCCACACCCGTTACCTCACCCAGCGATCACTCAGTGCAGTTGAGTTCCAGGTATGCAGGCATCACAGGGTGAAGGGGCAGAAAGCTCCCTCGTGCTAACCATTCGATTACACTGGGCACACACGTGGCCTCGGGAGCTGCAGCGTCCCCCGTGCTGCCAGGCAGAGCCCAGAGAGCAGCGAGCAGCCTGAGGAACCTCAGCCCAGTGGACACCTGAGGGAGGCTGTGTCTGCTGACCCGAGACAGACACCCGGCGTGCTCGCGCTCCACCGAACTACAGTGGTGCACAGATGGGCCTGTCTGGGCCCCAGAGCTTCCCCACAGCTCCTGATGGCAGGACGGGGAGGCGCTGGTAGGGGAGGATCCCTGAGCCCCAAAGCAGAACAGTCACACGCGTCCTCTGCCTGGCCGTCCACACACTGGTGTTCACAAGGCAGAGCTGGTGTCGAGAGAGTCAGGAACGTCTTTTTGACCTTCCTAGCTATCTGGCTAACAAAGTTTTATGATAGCTGTCAAAGGTTACATTTTCTAAATTACCAGATTTCCCCTGAAATCTCATAAACTGAACAGAGAACACGAGTGTCTGGTTTGCGGTATCTTACCAGTGGCCACTGACATGCCACGCTTGGGTTGAAGCTGGCTCCCTGATAGGAGCAAGATAAAATGGTTGTGGCCACACAAAATTGTGAATTAATATTCTGGAAAGTACAGCTCTTAATACCCAAAAAATCCCAGGATAAAGCTTAACCGACGTACTTTAATCATCTCTGTGCGCTGGCATTCAGGGTCACGGCCAGCCATTGGTAAGATTCTAATCCTCTGGGTCTTCGAGCATCTCTTCTCAAGCGGCAGGGTCATCTTCCTGTGTGTGGCACAGTCTGTAGAGTGAGGTCTGCTGGGAGACAAGAATGCCTCACTGTAGACTAAGAACAGTCAGAGGTGATAATATCAATGCACAGACAGCCATGGACAGTGACCACTACCCTTTCAGCGGAGGGGGAGGCCAGGCCACGGGTCCTGGCACTCTGAGCCTCCTCACTCTCTGCTTCTTCCCTCTGTCCCATCTCCAGGGAATGCTGATGGGGCGAAGTACAAGTGGAGGAAGGAGGAGAGAGGACCTAAGGTCAAAGGCTTTTCCAAAGAAACAACCCCACCCCAACCCCCACACCCCTCCCCCGCAACCTGCCCCGGAGGACATTCAGAGAGAAAAGAAGGGACAGGAAATCTCAGTTCTGTAAAGGTGGTCCAGAGGCCAGAAGTCCTGATTCAAGAATGAAACGGGCATCCCTCCATCTGAATATGATTAGAAGGAAGATCAAAGCAAGAAGGCCTCAGGACAGCGCTGGACTGGGAGTCCCTGGTGCAGTACATCATATCAGAAAGAAGAAAGGGAGATCCTTAGGAGAGCGTCCCTGAGACTGGAGGGAGATGGGACGTATGGAATGTGAAACACCGAGCACAATGGAAAAAAGCAACCCATAGAATCCTTTGTCTCTTACACTTCCATTCGAGAAAGCCCAGGAAGAGGCTGGATTCGAACAGTATTTATTACACCAGGTCTCTGCACCGCATGACATCGTACGTATTACTTGACTTAACTGACACTCATCCCTGTGAAGTCAGTATTATCTCCATATTATAGATAAGGAAACTAAAAACTAGAGTGAGGGGTGCTTGGTTGCCTCAGTCAGTTAAGCTTCTACCGTAGGCTCAACTCATCGATTCCAGCATCTTGGGGTCGAGCCCCACATTGGGCTCCATGCTCAGTGGGGAGCCTGCTTCTCCCTATTCCTCTGCCTGCCACTCCCCCTGCTTGTACTCTCTCAAATAAATAAATTTCTAAAAAAAAAAATTATAAAGTTGTGTGACCATTATTACAATCTGATTTATTTACTTATAAAGGTTTTATTTATTTATTTGAGAGCAAGAAGGAGAACACAAGTTGGGGTGGGAAGAACAGAAGGAGAGGGAGAAGAAGGCTCCCTGATGAGCAGGGAGTCCCACAAGGGACTTGATCCCAGAACCTGGCCATCATGACCTGAGCCAAAGGCAGACACTTAACCAACTGAGCCACCCAGGCACCCCTACAATCTGATTTTAGAACATTTCCATGACCTCAAAAAGAAACCTTGTGCACACCGTTAGTTGGCTAAATGCCCCACTTGGAGGAGAACTGCATGAAGGACAACAGCACGGGGTCCTTAGGGGAAGGCATGTGCAGGAACGGAGCCAGTAGCATCCAGTGAAAAGGCTGGATATGGAGTACCCATCGGCTTGGGGTCGAGCCGCAGCCCCTGTGGTCATCTCGCCCTTTTCTCTACCGTGTGCACACATCAACAGCAGGCTCATGCTTGGCCAGCCTCCCAGCTAAATTCCATGGAAGGCAAAGGACATGGGCCAGCTGAGCACCGAAGACCAGTCTCCTAGGCCTCCAATCAGGTGCACTGAGCAACGTGAATTCATTCACTGATCTTTTGGTTTATACGGGGGTCTTGGGTTGGTTTTGACAGCGTGGACTGGCTCCCTGAGAAACAGCGATCTGTGGTAGAGGTGAACCAAACAACGCGCCTGGTGAGCTGCACCTTGAAATCATGTCTGTCAGAGCTGAGTCAGGCTTTCTGCACAACTCTCCACCTTGCTGCTCGTTAACTACCAGTAACAACTGGTCAGCATGAACAGTTACCTAAAGGTGAGCTTGGATTTAAACACAGCTTGTCCCCGTAGACCAGTGTCTTCTCGAACGAACAGGTGGTTGTGGTTGCCCTGCACTGGGGCTTTGTAGACATCAAACACTTCACTGCCTAGATGCAGGGAGAGGCTGCAAACGAGAAACTGTTCAGACTGGGGTGGACATTCGACAAAGCCCACAGTTTCCATTCTCCCCTATAGGCTTTACTTAAAATGCTGTGGAACTGTGTCCTGAATTCATGAGAAAAACAGAGGTGCTGTAAATAATGTATTCCCTTTTAAAGCCAAAGGTGGTAAAATTCATCCTTCAACTTGAAATATAATTGTTTTGTCATTTTCCCAATCTCTACCACTTCATAAGACAGAAACACTTTGTTCCCAAAATACCAGTGTGTACTGCCCAATAGTAGCTCCTGTAAGCGAGCTAGCATTAGGCTTTCCCCCCAGAAGGCTGCTACCATGAATCTGATCACACCCTGGGCCCACTTCTAAGGTGTCATCTCTGAGGCCTAGATTTGTTTAATTCTTTCATGGAAGATGGCCCCAAAGTAAGGTCCTGCACAGAGAACCCCGTTCTTCCCAGGCATCCCTCTGGGTCTTCCAGGGCCCTCCGGGCATCATGGGCTCACCTCCCATCTGACCACTTGACCACCCGAGCGTTGCTTTCCTTAATTTCATTTCCTTCCTCGTCCCGGCGTTTCCTCCATCTTATCGTATTTTCTACCTGGTTCAAAACACAAAGGCATTAGAAAACCAAGGTAACAACTGCGTGTTCTTTTTCCCTCCAGTGACTTACAATCATGTGCCAAGAGTTGGTATGTAGTGCTAAGGAAGCTCACAAGAGAACTAGTGCATTAGGCAATGCTGAAACGCTCCCGCTACAAATACCGAGAGATACTGGTTAAACTATTTTGTTTAAATCTTTTGCAAGCTCATGGCAGTGGAAGCAGAATCCAAGTATAACACAGGATGGAGGGATTACCACACACACCAGGAGCTCCAAAGATGCGAGGGTGAGGCTTTGGGTCCACATGGGATAGATAGTTAAAATGGAGACCTGTGCCTACCGCAATACACCTGAAGGGCTGTGAACCCAACAAAAGAGGGACTAGTAAGCCTGACCTAGTAAGACAGGGAAGTCCTGGGCATTAAATGAAAAATTAAAAGATAGAAGAATATAAAGTTAAGAAATCAACAATTTCAACTTGAGACTTCCACTTTGCCCTGTTTTTTAGTTCAAATGTGTCCTACCCATATAGGAGGCAACTCCAAATCACAAAGGTAGCATAAAAATTGGTTCTGCCCCCACAGAAGCTCATCTCCACCCGAAGCAAGAAGACAAGAGCCCTGTGAGAACACCACAGTGTCCTGCCATCCCAGGTCTTGAGAGGAACCGCCTGCAGACAAGGCCTCTTTTTGTGCGTAGTCGGAGTCCCATAGAGAGCCCGAGAATGCTACTGAGGAAGCTGCAAGGACCTACCCACTATAAAATGCAGAGGCAGTTCATATACCTAAAAATACTTATCCTAAAGGAAGTAGCTAACAATTTTCAAGAATTTTTATCATTACTTCCATTGAAAAATTATAACTGGGAGAAAAAGTTTAGAAAAGTGAGAATTACAGGGATTTTAAAAAAAGGGTATGTAACTTCTCCCCTAAAAATATTCTCAAAAGACATTTCAGTCCTTGTTCTAAAGAATAAACATAAAAGATCATTTCATAATCTCGTCTCAAATAATTACCTCTGTTTTACTTAACAAAAAACTTGAAAAGAAAAAGAAAAAGGAATCAAGTATAGAATAGTACCTTTAATCTTAACCTGGTTCTATCTTCCTCGTCAAGCACTTTCTCACCTTCAAATTCATCTTCGTAATACTGAGGATCGAAAGGTCTAAAAACCGTTTTTTAATCTCATGTTAGCTATTTTTGTAATGAATATTATTAATGCTTATAAAATAATCATCTTTACAACATGCACGAATATGTTAAAAGTCACAGAGACAACTTCACGTAATATTTCAAGAAAGTATGCAAATTAGTGTACTTTCTTGAAATCTGATTTTAAAATATCAGAAATAAAATCCAAGTGTGACTAACAATTCCAAGCCTTGTTTGAGGAAATAGGTCTTCTAAAATATAAATAAGACATGGTCTTCTCTTTCTACTTTTTTTTTTTTAAAGAAAAGTATCCTGCTAATTACTCAAGAGCTTATACACATGAACCTTCACAAAAAATACCCATCAATACTATTTCGTTGTCCAAAATCATTGTCTCTTCTAGTCATAGTGGCTTTTGCACTGAACATTTATGATTTCTCTAGCAAACTTTCTCCATCTCATTTTCTGATTTTTCAGCTTTACACTAGTGAAAAACACGTCAGCTGTCATGTTGGTTTATTTGTAAGTGCCAAATGCTAGAAGAATCATTCACATTAGAATTCTCACATGAGGGACACCTGGGTGTCTGAGTCAGTTGGTCAGGCATCTGCTTTCAGCTCAGGTACTAATCCCGAGGTCCCAGGATTAAATACCGAATCAGGCTCCCCACTCATCAGGGAGTCTGCTTCTCCCCCTGACCCTCCCCTCTCTGGTGCACTCTCTAATAAATAAATAAAATCCTTAGGGACACCTGGGTGGGGGTCAGTCGGTTAAGCATCTGCCTTCAGCTCAGGTCATGTTCCCAGAGTCCTGGGATGGAGACCTGCATCAGGGTCCCTGCTCAGCAGGGAGCCTGCTTCTCCTTTTGCCTGCTGCTCCCCCTGCTTGTGCTCACTCACTCTCTGACAAATAAATAAATAAAATCTTAATAAAATAAAAGCTTTAAAAATAAAATCTCACAGCAGTAACTCATCATTTTTTACCACAGCACATCCTAAATTTACTTTTCCAGAGGTATATGAGGAATCTCCCATCTTTATAACTACCAACTTCTGATAAGAAAAAACATTTACATCACACATATTTTAAATTAATATCTTGGAAAAAAAACTTTAATCAGTCCTCTTACTTGGGTTCTATGCTGAGAAATTTAGGTAGTTTAACAAAGTACAATTCATTTCCTAAATCAGAGTTGATACTGGGGATTTCTACTTCTATTCTGGTTTCAGAAATCCGCTCTTCCTTCTGTTGGTCCTGAGGCACTCCACGTTCATCCTAAGAGAGGAATCAGGATGTGAAAGCTTGAAGTGAAACTGAAAATGCTCTCAGCTCCTCTAGAGTACTAAGAGATACAGATGTGACTGAAAATAAATTCAGATACCACTTCAGAAACAAAAGAGTTAGCAACCCCTCCAGGCCTCTCCCTAAGATTTCATCCTCTCCCCCAAAAATATCACCATGGAAAACAATATCTGTTAGCCTGCATTACTAGAAAAAATATCAATTTTGTCGACATATCTGGTTTGCATAAGACATTAAATGACAGAACTGTGAAGATGTACAATCCCCCAGTTCGAAGTAACTTTAAAATCAGAGAGGAAAGTTAAATAGCACATGACTTCTGGCACAGGTTTGTGTTAGGAAAAACTTAAATCAGAGATGCCTGGGTGGCTCATTTCATTAAGCGTCTTCCTTAGGCTCAGGTCATGATCCCAGGATCCTTGCTCAGCAGGCAGCCTGCTTCTTCTGCATGCCCCTCCCCCTGCTTGTTCTCTCTCTCTCTCCCTCTAGGTCTCCGATAAATAAATAAAATCTTTAAAATCTTAAAAAAAAAAAAGAAAAAGAAAGAAAGAAAGGAAGGAAGGAAGGAAGGAAGAAAGGAAGGAAGGAAGGAAGGAAGAAAAGAAAAGGAAAACTTAAATCAAGGGGCACCCTGGGTGGCTCAGTCGTTAAGTGTCTGCCTTCGGCTCAGGTTGTGATCCCAAGGTCCTGGGATTGAGCCCGCATCAGGCTCCTGCTCAGCAGGGAGTCTGCTTCTTCCTCTCCTCCCTGCTCATGCTCTCTCTCACTATCTCCATCTATCTCTCTCAAATAAATAAATAAAATCTTTAAAAAGAAAGAAAGAAAGAAAGAAAAGAAAAGAAAAGAAAAGAAAAGAAAAGAAAAGAAAAGAAAAGAAAAACTTAAAGGTTTTCAAATTATGAGTCTTCACAGTTTAGCCCCAAAGTTTGGCATCAACCTCATTCTGAGCAATTCTTTCTGTACCTGCAAATATCCACAATTCCCAACATAACTGAGAAAGTCACCCATTCCTCAGGTGTTTCAGACCACTACTCAATTATCAATATCCTTTCTCCATAGAAACCAGACACTTCAGCTTTTGAAGCTTTCTTTTTACTTCGAGCAATGGGACCTGTTGAGGTTAGTGATTATACTCACAGCAGGCTGCCCTGGAATAGATTGTTCACTGTCCCCATCGTTCTCTGAAGAAATGTCATCTATGTCTCCAAACAGATCCATGGCCCTACTGTGACCTTCAATGCCGGGAGAAAAACACACAGTATTAATTTCTCTGAGGTTCTTCATAGGGTTTTTAGCCCATCAATTCAACACTGTCCAAAGATTCAGAAACCAAATCTCCACAAAGCCAACCTTGAGTTTGCTCTCTGAGCCTTGCCCCCAGAAGCCTGACAAGTATCTATGGAGACAAGGAAGGTGGCCAGTTTGGTTGGCGGAAGGCAAAGCTGCTGTGATAGGCAGCTTTCAACACAGTTCCCAGTGGTTCCTGCCTCTGACAGTCCTGCCCTTGCAGTCTCCTCCAACATGTGTCACAGTTGATCTATGTGATCAATAGAATACTACCTCACTTTTAAGGTGAGGCCATGACATTGTGGCTTTTCTACCTCCTTCTTTCTCTCCTTAGCTCACTGCTCTGGAGAAGCCAGCTGCCATGACGTGAAGACACTCAAACTGCTAAGGAGAGGCTCATGGGGCAACCAACTGAGGCCGCCTGCCAAGAACATGAGTGAGCCATCTTAGAAACAGATCATTCTGTCCCAGGCAAGCCTGTAGATAAAGGATTCTCAGCCAACATCTTGACTGGAGCTTCATCAAAGACCATGAGCCACAGCTACCCTGCTAAACCAGTCATGACCCTCAGAAATTATGGAATATTAGATGTTGTTTTCATCTGGCCTTCCCAGGGTAGAAGCTGAGTAGCTAGAGGTGAGGGGTGGTATGCAGGTCACACAAGATATGTTTAATCCAACAGTCTTATCTCCCTAAGCCTTTGGATTCCCTCCACATAATGCCAGGGAAGCTTCATTACAAGTAGGCCACCAGTAGGTTGTAGCTAACAGCTCTGGAGCCATGTCCTGCTGTATGTGTTAACACATCAGACCTGAATATGTAAGTGCCCCAAACCAGTCCATTTGGCCAAAGCTATTGTTATAGTCTGTCCTTCATCTCACATTCCTAGAACATAGTTCCACAGTATTCCCTAGGCTTTTCCCTTTATCAGCAAAACCTTGTAGTTCTTCTGGCATATAAACATTTCTTCTTCAGCTAGGAGTTCTTGCTTTGTCAGAGTAGGATGAGATCCTAGTGATGGGTTGACTGGTAGCAAGTGGGGCAAACAGCATGCAGTTGGCTGAGTCTTGAGGAGAATGGAAACTGCCACAGCTAACATTATTACCGTTTTCAAGCAAGGAAAGACCAGGTTCCTCAGACACAGGGAAGCAAACTGCTTCTCACAGGCACAGAGTGACTAGCAAATTGAGTTTTCCTGTTTCATCTGAGTCCAAAGAGACATCCCACCCTTAGCTTCTTTCTCTAGCAATGTCGTTTCACATGAGAGACTTCGAGAGGTTATGAATTCAACTAATGTTGCAATTCTGCAACTGCCCAAGTGAATGTTTAATATTCAGCTACCTCAGCCCTCCGCCTCGGAGACAGGAGATTCGTTTAAAGCTGTGAGGAAAGCTCACTGGTTCTCTGGCCCTGACCTGAACTGAATGTTTAAAGACCTAAGCTTGTAATATTCTTCCATAAGTGCTGCAGGGCACTCCGAAGTATCCACCCCTCACCACAGTCCGCAGTATCATCACTACACCCAACAAGTCTAACAGCCACTTGAGCCCTCAACCAGAGGGGTGATCGGATGCACCATGCCACCAACCGTGCGTTACCAGCATCCTGTTTCATTGGCGAGGAGCTCAGACCTGCATTCAAACACAAACTCATCTACAAATCACATCTTTGAGGATTTCTCTCCTGGACTACCCAGTCAGGTCCAAGTTGGGGAACAGAAAACACACCAGCAGTCTACACAGATAGAACTAAAATTTTGAAAATATTTTTTTTTTACTTAGGTTTCTACCTCTAGAAATGAGGGAACAAAGGAAGAGGTGGAATTATTAAACGTAAAAACTTAACAGTATGGAGCTGAAACTCATACCTGAGGAAGAGAAGTGTCCAGCTGGCACTGATGCCTTGGGCGGGGCAGGGCGGGGAGATACAATGAAGCTGCTCTCCAAGTGCTGGTAAAGCTGCAAACTGGATGAGCTGCTGTGGGAAGGTACTACCTCTGCTGAGGTGAAGGTGTTTGTGGGCCCCCTTAGAAAAACTGCAAGTTGACAGGAAGCTTCCAGAAAGTTCCATAAACAAACAGGAAGGAGCAATCTCTTCTCTGTTATTCAGTCTTCCAGTCTCCCTCCAGCGCCCCCTAACAGGGGGCAGCTGGCAAAGATGAGATGTGCTTGCAGAATCTTGGCCCCAGCACCACCAAACTTGGTAAAAAAGGGTGGGTTTGGAGATGAAAAGACAAGAGCTTAATAACAAATACACGTTCTACTAATTAAAAAAACAAAAAGTATATGGCCTTAAAAAGGACAGGCAGAATGAAGACTCTTAAAAGCCAGGCATAGGGGCGCCTGGGTGGCTCAGTGGGTTAAGCCTCTGCCTTCGGCTCAGGTCATGATCTCAGGGTCCTGGGATCGAGTCCCGCATTGGGCTCTCTGCTCAGCAGGGAGCCTCCTTCCCTCTCTCTGCCTGCCTGTCTACTTGTGATCTCTGTCAAATAAATAAATAAAATATTTAAAAAAAAAAAAAAGCCAGGCATAGTTTTAAGAATTTGTTAAACCAAGAAACAGCAAGAGACTAAAGGTTTTGGTGTTAGGGAAGTGGCACATGAGGAAAAAGAAAAAAGCAAAGTGGCACCTTGGTGATTTAGGACCTTCTTTTTCGATGTCACTTTTCCTTCTCTGTAGTCAGGTTTCAGGTAAGCCTCCCACAACCAGCACTCCCAGACTGTACCAACAGCACTAGAAAGGAGGTTGGGTAGAATCCATTCATAAGGGGAAGATTAATTAGTCTATGTAGAAGAAAATCACAGAAAAGACAAATATGTGTGTGGTAAATTTAAAACATACCTACACAGGCGCATGGGTGGCTCAGTCAGTTCCGGGTCTGTTCCGGCTCAAGTCGTGATCTCAGGGTCATGAGATCAAGACCTGAATCAGGCTCCACATTGAGCAGAAAGGCTGCTTGAGTCTCTCTCCCTCGGCTCCTCCCCTAACTTGTGAGCACATGACCCCACCCCCCAAAATAAATAAACCCTTTAAAAAGATTAAAAAAGTAATACATACCTGCAAATTCTTTGCCATTCCAACCATCAAGAGGAGTCAAATTTCCTTCCCTTTGAATATAGGTACACATGAGTGACTCACTTTAATCAACAGAAGATGTTGGATTTGGATGTGAAAGGTAATACAGCTTTTACCTGGCTCCCTCTCTTAGGATGCTCAGTGTTGGATCACAGCCATTATGCTGTGAGAAAGTAGGGCCAGGACTGAGATGCGAAAGTGAGACACTTACCTTGAGTGAAAAATACAAGGGGTGCCAAAATCTCAGTGACCTAGAGGACCACACTGCAATACAATGTTTTTTATTTATTTATTTTAAAAATACATTTACTTATTTTAGAGAGCGTGAGTGTGCACACAAGCAGGGGAGGGGCAGAAGAAGAGAGAGAGAATTCCAAGCAGGCTCTGGCTCCCTGCTGAGCACACAGCCTGACACAGGGCTCGATCTCACCACCCTGTGATCATGAGCTGAGCTGAAATCCAGAGTCGGCTCCTTAACTGACTGAGCTACCAAGGAGCCCCAATACAATGCTTTTTAAAGCTTCTTGTGAAAGACCCATGAATACATTATCAAATTTTTAAGAAAAGCACGGATCCATCCAGCTCTGTACTTGCACAATTCTCACTTGTTTTACCCTAATTTCAGCCATCAGGTCCTGTTTACATAAAATTCTGACATTTTAATCATTATGGATTTTCGCATTAGTTCCATTTTTTTTTAACATCATATATCATGGTATCATTTATCTTGATTACTATAATGGGCTGAACAGGGACCCTCCCACACAAGGTTCATATCTACCCAGAACTTCAGAATGTGACTTTACTTAGCGGTAGGGTCTTTCCAGATATAATTAAGTCTACTGAATAGGACTGGTCCTAAACACACTGCTTGGTGTCCTAATATAAGGAGAGGAAGACCTGCAGAGACACAGAGGAGAGGAGACACATAAGGAGAGGAAGACATACAGAGACACAGAGCAAACAAAGGGAAATAACCCACGTAAAGACCAAGGAAAGAACAGAGTTCTGCTGCCAAAAGCCAAGGACTGCCAGGAGACCCCAAAAGCCAGAACACACAGCAAGGCAGATTCTTCCCTAGAGCTTTCAGAGGGAGAGTGGCCATGCCAGTACTTTGATTTAGGATTTCTAGACTTCAGAACTGTAAGAGAATACATTTCTGTGGTTTTAAGCTCCCAGTTTGTGGTACTGTGTTATAGCAGCCCTAACAAACTGAAACAAGCACAAGAAGCTCTTTTTGGGCCCTTAAACTCTGCACTCCAGAGGAATGCCTCACTTGCCTCACCTGACCCTGACTAGGAGGCTTCTTTGTGGGGGGTAGGGGAGGGGGAGAGCAGCAGGAATTCACTAAAACTTAAGACTTCCTGTGAAGTTTAAACAAAATCAACTTGCTTTAGATAAAGTAGATTTCCTGAACAGAGACTTGCTTTAAAAAAATTTTTATTACAATTAAAATTACACAAAAGCAAATCAATTCATTTCAATCAAAATAACTCATGTTTACATCATATTTAATAAACTGTACAAAAATACATAAAATGTTTTCACATTGTGCTTCAATCATCATCTTCTTCCTCTTCATCACTGATCACATACTTTTTATGCTTTTTACTCGCTTTATCATCATCTTCTGCTTTTCTCTTTCCAGAAGGTTCCCCTTCCTAAACAAATAAAAATTTTAAAAAATCTGAAAATCAATAGAAAATATTTCTAGGAAGATTTATCAAAAGTAGCTCTGACCTGAATGATCCTCTGAAAACACAAAATAAAATAATTTTTAAAATAAGAACATTTACCAAATGAATAAAACCAGTGGTGAAGGTCATGGCCAGTTCCCAGTACTAGAAGCATTAAAAAATGACAACTATCCAGAGCTAATTACAAACTAACCACAAAACAACCCAACTTCAGGACCGTAAGGAAGACCTAAGAAATTATAAGCAATCTCTTGGAAGGGAGGCCTTGTACATGGAGAAGGGCATACAGGGAAACTGGAAACTAGGTCTGCCCTGGGAATAGTTAGGGCTCTCCAAAGAAGTCTGCCTGTTAGAACCACTGATCCTGTTGAATATTTTTACTGTGATTGGGTGATTAAACTTTTCCTCTGCTTCCTCAGGATTTCACCTCTTTGTTATCTAAAATTCATTATTTTAGGGGCACCCTGATGGCTCAGTAGGTTAAGAGTCTGCCTTCAGCTCAGGTCATGATCCTGAGGTCTCCTGGGATAGAGCCCCACATGGGGCTCCCTGCTCAGCAGAGTCTCCTTCTCCCTCTCCCTCTGCCCTCCTCCCACCTGCTCATGCACTTTAATAAATAAAATCTTCAAACAAATAAAATTCAGTATTTTTTTTTTTAAGATTTTATTTAGTTATTTGACAGAGATCAGAAGTAGGCAGAGAGGCAGGCAGAGAGAGAGAGGAAGGGAAGCAGGCACCCTGCTGCGCAGAGAGCCCGACGTGGGGCTCGATCCCAGGACCCTGAGACCATGACCTGAGCCAAAGGCAGAGGCTTAACCCACTGAGCCACCCAGGCGCCCCAAAATTCAGTATTTTAAAGATCATTAATTTTTTAAAATAAAGATTTCCTATTTTGGATATACTAAAAACCCACATCATAAAAGTTTATAAAAATATTTAAAGAAGTTAAAGGTCTATTACACAAGTTCGCATTACTTAAAATTATGTATCATGTTCTAATAGAAACAATTCAGGAAGTTATATAAAAAAATTTTTTTTACAGAAAGATTTCAAATATATCAACATCTAAATAATATCAAATAGTGACTAAAATGAATTGGTACAGAATATGATACTCCAGAACTGCCTTAACCGTCTTCCTCATCAAAATTAAACAGGGTGAATAGTCAAAGGCTGAAGTTGGGGAAAGCCAGGCATCTCTGCTATGACCAGAGAAAGTTTCTGGATGCACAAGCTGGTGCATCTACTTCTTCTGATGGTCCCCATGGCTGGACTTCTGAGGAGCAAGATACCATCCCACACTTGCTTCCTGCTTTATTATCCCAAACGCATCCCCACAGACCTGAAGTGCCAAGGAGAATTCAAAGGGGAACGTTATGAACTCAAAAAAGAGTCAGAAGTCCTCCTGCACTTCCTTTCCAGCTGGCAACAGTCAAGTTATCTAAACAGCAGTGCTGGAAGATGGATCCCACCCCAGGATGTGACTAGTGCTCCTTCCTACCTCCTAGCCTGGAGCAAACCCAGACACTTCCCTTCTCTCCCAGCCCAACATCAGCACAGGCAAAGAGGACATTCAATCCCACCATTTGTCTTTTCACTAATTTTCAGCCAGAAGTCTAAAACACTTTACATGCAAGCCCCCTGAGGCACTGTTCCCTACATAAACCTCAGTTTATCCTTCAGCTCTAAAATTCTCTACGGAGTTTAGTTTGAGTGAACTAAAGAACTGGCATGGTACTTCTCACAGGTGGTAGAGCCTGAAACTGAGACACAGACTCTTAATTGCAGACAACAAACTGACGGTGACCAGAGGGGAGAGGGGCAGGGGGCTGGGTGACACAGTGATGGGGATGAAGGAGGACACCTGCTATGATGAGAACCAGGCACTGTATGGAACTGCTGCATCATTAAATTACCTGAAACTAATATTACAATGTATGTTAACAAACTGGACTTTAAAGAAAAAGTTTAAATAAAAAAGTATAAGGTGGGGGGCACCTGGGTGGCTCAGTGGGTTAAAGCCTCTGCCTTCGGCTCAGGCCATGATCCCAGGGTCCTGGGATCAAGCCCCGAATCGGGCTCTCTGCTCAGCAGGGAGTCTGCTTCCCCCTCTCTCTGCCTGCTTCTCTGCCTACTTGTGATTTCTGTCAAATAAATAAAATCTTTAAAAAAAAGTATAAGGTGGTAGAGCCTGTTCTAAAGGATGTGGGACAGGGCCCAGCGGCTAGAGATGGTCAGGGCCCTCCGAACATGTCCAACTGGCACCAATCCTAATCCACTGTCGGGGCTAAGAGGCTCCAGAATTCTGCTTGGGAAATCCTGCCAGGACTGATTTCCCCAGCAGCTACAGGCAAGCACGGTAAAGCACAGCAAAGGCAGGAAAGACTTAGTGAATGCCACCCTTCAGGGGACCTCATATTGTGCAAGTAAAAACGTGGGATTCTACTCTACTGAACTGCAGTGGAATAAATACCGGCGCCATGTATAAGTGCAACAAATGACAGAAATATTCCTGTTAGACTGAAGTATACTAACATAGCCAGGAATGCGAGTCCATATAGACACAGGAATAGCAGCCCAGTTTTGAAGGAATTGTCTTCCAACAATTTAAAACTAATTGTAACTAACTGTAATTATTTTTAAAACTCATTGACTAATTTTTTCATACTAATAAGCCAGTCCCCAGAGTTTATTTAACACAAAACATACCTAAGAATATATATAAATGCGAGTGTCTTCAAGTATGAGAGGCCAACACCAAGAATGTCAAAGGGTTCCAGGGAAATATATTCAGAATCTCAATCATGGGAAATCCTATCCTGGAGGGCAACCTGGGGCTATGCTGGATCCAAGTCACCCATGGTCCCATAAACAGAGAGCAAGGACCTCAAACAAGTAAAGGCAGGGTTGCCAAGGTGGGGAATGCAGGATCGGTGAGGGAGAACTGGGAGTGGAACCAGACCACTGGGCACCACCTTCTAAGTAATCCTCAGCAGGTCACCTCCTCCACCTAAGAAAGCTGAGGACTGGCCACGATCCCTTCCTTTCCATTGTCTTCATGTTTCTTTCTACTTGGGTCTTTCCTTTTTCCAGTTTTTCCTCTTCCCATTTTTCTACCTTTCAAGTTATTTAGGTTTTCTAAAGTTGTTTATTGCTTACAAAAGTAAGAGAGGATAAAAAAGCTACTTTTTCCCTTTCTTGTAACTTAGACCCTGTTGGGGAAGGGAAACAAGCATTTCCTGCTCAGATACTACATGTCACTGTGCTACCCACTTTTGTACCTGTTATTTATTATCATCCAACAACTTTGCAGGCAGCAAGCATAAATGCCACTGAAGAGATGAGGGAACAGACGTAGAAATGTGAGATGACTTGATCAAGGCTATACAAGTGACCAAGAGTCAATAATCCAGTTGATTATAATCCAGACTCATGCCCTCCCACCCACCCCCCCATTACAGAAAGCTCTATTGATAATGGTAGATCTCTGGGAACTTAGACTCTGCAAGTTCCCCAGCATCTCACCCAGGCTCCTGCTGTCTGGATGCGGCTTAGCATATAGACGGGGAGAGGGACCTAGAGCAGGTCTGACCCCTACCTTCTCTCTCCCACTGACACCCACAGCCAGGACTTGAGTAGTGAGGAGAAGGTGGCCAAGGCATGAGAGGTCCAGGCAGAAGAAAAATCTTTGTTGTCATGAAAGGGGAAGGGAAGAGTACAGGAAGCCCTACCATTATATCTGGGTGAGGAAGGTAGAGGGTAGTTTGGGTAATAAACAGCTAGGAGGCATCCACAAGAGGCATTTGTAAGTCAGGAGGTTATAGGTTTTCTCAGCCTAGAAGGTGGCTACATGATGGATCACATTTAAAAATCTCATTTCCAGGGTGCCTGGGTGGCTCAGTTAAGCCTCTGCCTTCGGCTCAGGTCATGGTCCCAGGGTCCTGGGATGGAAGCCCGAATCAGGCTCTGCTTACCAGGGAGCCTGCTTCCCCCTCCCCCTCTGCCTGCCTCTCGCCTACTTGTGACCTCTCTCTCTCTCTGTGAAATAAATAAAATCTTTTAAAAAATAAATAAATAAAAATCTCATTTCTGAGAATACTAGAGAGAAACAGAAGTTCCATGGCAAATCTCAATTTTCATTCACAGTTTCTGCTTGCCAAGAAATAAAATAGCATCTGCTTAGATGAGGCTTCCCGTTTGCCAACAGTGCCACACACTATAAACCCATCATTAAGATGCTTCCTATATAATTTAAAACAAATATGTTGCAGAATAATTTGACAATTTCTGTCTAGTTATCTTCCATAGCATGCCACTTCAAACAAAGACTGGGAAATGTTAAATATTATGACTAACAAACAATAATGCAACATAGTACTCTGCTTCACATAAGAGCCTCACAGAAGTTTATAGTTCACAGAAAACCAAAACGATCAAAATACCTTAAAACCACGTGTAACAGAAATGCAACATCTATGCCCTTCAATATGACAAAACAATCCCTCCCTCCCATTGAAAATAATTAACAATAATGGGGAAAATATAAACAAATCAATGTGATGGCAAGAAAATAAGGCATAATTACAGGCCAAAAATCAAGTGAAACCAAGAGATAAGTAGAGCACTAATGCAGGCTTTCTCTCTGAAGACCTTTACCAAACTGTGACGATCAGCTTTGGTTTTTATGCTCCATGGGTGCTGAGTACAGGAGACAAACACCAGTTGGAGCAGTTTAATAGTAGACCCCAAAGGACTACACCTTTGGTATAAAGGCAAACCAGAAATAAGCCCAGGCCCACTTTGAGGCAATGATCTGTAGATTTTTTTGGTAAAGGGCCAGATAATAAATGTCTTGGGCTTTGGTAAGACACACGGTTTCTGTTTTAACTATTCAACTCTGCCCCTGTAGCAAAAAACATTCATAGATAATACATAAATGAATAAGCATGCCTGGTTTCTAACAAAACTTTATTTTAAAAAATGGTTGGCAGGGAGCGCCTGGGTGGCTCAGTGGGTTAAAGCCTCTGCCTTCGGCTCAGGTCATCATCCCAGGGTCCTGGGATGGAGCCCCACATCGGGCTCTCTGCTCAGCAGGGAGCAGAAGCCTGCTTCTCTGCCTACTTTCTGATTTCTGTCAAATAAATAAAATAAAATCTTTAAAAAAAAAAAAAATGGTTGGCAGGCTAGTGAGCTGTCATTGGCCACGAACAAGTTTGTATGAGCCAAGCGTAACGTAGAGAGCCGCTGAATCAGTACATTTCATACTTGAAACTAAAGGAACATGGTGTGTCAGCTGTATACTTCAATTTAAAACAAAAAGTTGGCGTGCTCAATTTTCTCACATACACAAGTTTGTGTGTAATTGAATTATTTGAAGAATGAACAGGATTTTGGAGAAAAAAAAATAACCTAGAACCAAGTAATATGAGAAAGCTGCTTCCACAGAATGAGAGTTAAAGTCACTGGCTGGATCACAGGATATCTGTCATCATTACGAAACAGAAAAAATTAATCAATTCTAGGAAAATTCATAACCTCAAGTCAGAATTCTCACTTCCAGGTAATCTAAAAAGACCTCATTTAAAGTATACTTTAAAGTGATCCCAGGTAGCTGGGGTGCCTGGGTGGCTCATTTGGTTAAGTGTCTGACTCTTGATTTGGGCTCAGGTCATGATCTCTGGGTTGTGGGATCAAGACCTGCTTTGGGCTCTGTGCTGGTGTGTGGAGCCTGCCTTAGATTCTCTCACTTCCTCTGCACTCCCCACTCCTGCTCTTAAATACATACATACACGGGGGCGCCTGGGTGGCTCAGCGGGTTAGGCTGCTGCCTTCGGCTCAGGTCATGATCTCAGAGTCCTGAGATCGAGTCCCGCATCGGGCTCTCTGCTCAGCGGGGAGCCTGCTTCTCCTGTCTCTCTGCCTGCCTCTCTGCCTGCTTGTGATCTCTCTCTGTCAAAATAAATAAATAAAATCTTTAAAAAAAAAAAAAATACATACATACATAACATGAAGTGATCCTAGGTGGATGATATTCAATGCACCCAGCAGAGGCGAATCTAAATCTTTATAGGAATGCATCAATCTAGATACCTCAAAAATTCCCATTGATCTGAGCTAAGTAAATCAATCACTTAATCCCAGGACACACAGAGAAATAAGAAATAAGTCATCAGGAAATAGAGCCAGTAAATGGGCAATAAAATCACACATGTAAAGATTTCAGACACTGGAATTATCAGACATAAAAGACTATATATACATAGGTTTAAAACATTTAAAGACCTAAAAAGGAGAAACTGGAAATATGAGTTAGGGGAAAGAGTTTTTAAAATGACCAATTTGAAAAAGAAACTACAACTAAGCATTTTGTAAATGGCCAATTTGAGAAAGAAACTAAACCTCTACAGATGAAAACTAAAACAAAATAAAAATTCAATGAAAGAGATTAACAACATGAGACACAGGTGAAGACAGGGGCAGTGAACCAAAAGAGGGCTCTAAAGAAATATCACAGAATGCAGAGAAAAAAACACAAGGGAAATAGGAAAGACAGTTTGAGAGTTGTAGAGAACAGAGAAGGAACAGGCATTTAATCAGTTTCATAAAGGAAGGACAGAAAGAATGGTACAGAATATCTGAAAAATTGACAACCGAGAAATTTTCGGAACTAATGATGAATTCACATTCAGAAACAAATCCCAATCAGAAAAATAAAAGGAAATACCAAAGAGATGTCACAATACAATCAGGAACACCAAAGGTAAAAAGAGATCTAAAAAGACTCAACTAAAAGAAGTCCTGGGGACGTAAGGTATAGCATGGTGACTATAGTTAAAAAATCATTATTGAATATTTGAAAGTTGCTAATAGCATAGGCCTTAAAAAGGACCTTAAAAGTTCCTACCACAAGAAAAAAAGTTTGTAACTATGTGTGATGAATGTTAACTAGATTTACTGTGGTGATCATTATGCAATATATACAATTATTGACTCAATCATTATATTGGACATCTAAAACTAATGTTACATGTCAATTACACTTCAAAAAAGGACTTAAAATTTCTCAGCACCTGTATTCTTATCATTTGGAAAGGATACTATTAAAAACATTAAGTTAAAATATTTTAAAATTACTTTGAAATAATTTATTATTTTGATAAAAATTTAATTTAATAATTTAATTAATACTACTCAAATACTATTTTATCTAAGGAAAAAAAAGATTTTTCTACCATAAGAATTGTTTCTATAATTAAAAACTAAATATTGAAAATAAAAACAAAAGAAAGAGAAGACATAAAGACCCTGATCTACCCACACTGAATAATTTCTAGTGTCTAATCAAGCCTTGGTAGCTCAGGACCCCGATGCTTCCTCAGAGGCCTTTCCATCCCCCTAGGATACCCACCGGGCCAGTGCACCCTGCAAGCTAACACCTTCTTCCATACCCAGTGAGAGGTCTCCTCTGAGCAGCCTTGCAACCTCCGCCTGAGCACAGGGGTCAGACCCTCCTCTGGCCGCTCCTGCTCCTGCCACTTCCTTTATCTGACTTTCAGCAAAGCAGACAGACATCTGTCTGTGCCTCTGGGCGGGAGTGGACTCGAGGACACAGGGTAAACCCCTAGCATTGGATACGTTTGTTTTTACCTCATCACTGGTCAGTTTCTTGGCTTTGAGTAATCTTTGAGCCTTATCTTCTTCTGATCCCTCATCACTGTCTGACGAATAGATTCTGGCTCGTTCCTCTGAAAGCAAAGGAATTATTTGTGAGTAACTTTCTAAGATGGTGATCTGTTCATTTCTGGATTTTTCTTCTGATGATTATCTTTAGTTCCTTCTGTACATTTTTCCAGAAGAAACAAATCCCTAAAAATTTTTTGATTTAAAAATAAATGTAAGATTAGTATGCTGAAGTGAAGCACTTACCCTCTCAAAATACAAGAATGGTTCGTCTGACGAGTTTTAAGTATGAAAAAGGCTGTGTGCAAGGTCACTAGCGACACAAACACCAGTAACTCTTCCGGAACAAGCTACTGACACCCAAGTCATTCTTTCATGGGGGATAACTGTTAATTCCAAAATAAGCTTTGAAGGTAAAAAACAAGTAGTGGCTTCCCAGTCCTGTAAAGACCATTCGTTGCCATATGGACATTTAAAAGGAGATGGACATGAGTAACAGTCTGCATGGATGTCCCAGTCCTGGTCAAACTCAGGATGGAATCAAGCACAGCTGACTTTATACCAACCTGTTGGCAAGCGAACCCGGAATCCTCCCTGGGACTTAATGAACGCTAATGAACCGGTCAGGTTTTTAATCTCTGGAGAACTGAGTATTGTATCTCTCTCTACCTAAAAGCATCCTCAATTTTTTTGTTTTTATTCAGTTTTTATGTGGTTTATTTCCACAATTAATCTTTACTGTGGGAAATTAGCACTAACAAAAAAATCATCTCTGTACTGTAGGGCCAAAATAAGTTAACAGGCAGGCAAGAAGGGTGTGATAGCTCCTGAGAACAAATGCAGTCACTGCAAGAAAAGGAGAAAGGAGTTTTATAGGATGGCACAGGGGAAATTCGAGTATTCTTAAAATCTGTCACTCAGTAAGGACTAAACTAGGATGCATGGTCCCCCGCGGTATACCTTACACTGTACAGTGGTTCCCAGAGCTCTATCAGGTTCCTCTAGGGAGGACCGGAGTTTCATTTTACGGATGGGGAACAAGTTCTGCAGAGATATGAAGACACTTGCCTGAAGCTGAGGACTGGTAAGAAGAGTCACAGTGGTTTTAGGTCACATTTATGTAGTACTCGAATGCACCAGGCACCGGGCAAAGTACTTTAAATGTATTATGTCACTTAATTCTCAAAACCACCTCACTTTTGTAAGTACTGCCATTATTAATAGGTTGGGTTTTTTTTCCCTGATGGAGTAACAGGAGGTAGGTATTGTAACTTCCCATAAGTCATCCAACTGAAGAGCGGCAGAACTGAGAGCTGGCAGAGTCAGGCCTTCTATTCCAGCTTCTGTCTGCGGGCTGCGGGGAAGTCTCTGGATGCAGTGCTGTGGTTGAGACCAATGCCTCAGGAGTCCAATGACCCTGGTTCAAGGACTGTCCACTTACCATCTCAACACTTACCATCTTACCAATTGACCCTCTCAAAGTCTCCGTCCCCCCAGTAAGAACAAGACCGCAGTTCTTCCAGGCTCACCTCGAAGAATTCTGCAATGTCTAGTTCAGCAGCCCTTGAAATGTATCACTCATTAATACCAGTTTCTCAAAAATAAAAAGTCCAGGGGCACCTGGGTGGCTCAGTTGGTGAAGTGTCCAACTACTGATTTCGGCTCAAGTTGTGATCTCAGGGTTGTGAAATCAACCCCCATGTGAGGCTCTGTGCTGGGTGTGGAGCCTGCTTAGGATTCTTTCTCTCCCCCTGCCCCTCCCACTACCAGCTCTCTCTAAAAAAACAAATCAATAAAATACCCAGTGATGGCATTCAGAGTAGGCCAAATGCAAAGATAAATTCCTGAACCCCAAATTTATGAAATTAGACTTCTGCACACTCACCTCGAATGCCCCCTTTATATCGGTTTTTAATGGCAGCCAAGCTGATGGACTCCTCGCCTTCCTCCTCCTCATCATAGCGATCAGGTTCTAGGTAACTAGCACTCAGCCCCCGCTGGTGCTGTTTCTCTCTCATTCGGCGCTGCTGAGATTCCCGACGAATAGAAGCCCTCAAACGTTCTTCTTCTTTCTGCAAAGAAGCAAATAATACACTGAACTTTAAAAAATGAGCTAGTTTATTGCCCACTTAAACTACTTTTACTTTTAAGAACCTGTAAATGCCCAGCCCAGGATAACACCTAGTTCTGCAGTCCTCCCCATGCCACATCCGTTACCTCACACCGTGATCACTCAGTGCAGTTGAGTTCCAAGGCATGAAGGGAACACAGGGTGAAGGGGCAGAAGGCCCCCTCATGCTAACACCCAATCAGATCCAGCACAGACGTGGCCTCGGGAGCTGCAGTGTCCCCCGTGCTGCCAGGCAGAGCCCAGAGAGCAGCGAGCAGCCTGAGGAACCTCAGCCCAGTGGACACCTGAGGGAGGCTGTGTCTGCTGACCCGAGACAGACACCTGGCGTGCTCGCGCTCCACCGAACTACAGTGGTGCACAGATGGTCCTGTCTGGGCCCCTCCCCGCCAGAGAGCTTCCTCATAGCTCCTGATGACAGGACGGGGAGGCGCTGGTAGGGGAGGATCCCTGAGCCCCAAAGCAGAACAGTCACACACGTCCTCCGCCTGGCCATTCACAGTGTTTACAAGGTAGAGACAGAATATGAGAGGTCAGGGTTATTACGGCATTTCTTTGAATTCCTCATTTAATTGCTATTACTACACACAACTCTATGATGCTAGACATTCTATGCAGGGAACTTTTCAGTAAAGTTGTACAGAGTACAGAAGAAAAATCACTGTTGGTACAACCGGGATTAACAACTAGCTAATTCCTTATGCATTTCCATGGAAACTGGGGAAGTGGGGAAGGACCTGGGGTATCTTTCAAGGTGGTCCAGAGGGTTCTTCCAATAATGCTGAGACCAGAGTCTGAAGGTTCCTGTAGCTACCTCGGCTTGAGGAGAAAAGGCTAGGAAATGAGGCAAGAAGTAAGGCTCCAAAGCCAATGTGCCCCCACACTACTGGGTTAGACACCGCTATGAACCTGGTTTAGTTAACCTGCCTCCATGAACAAAATATGAGAAGGAAGAGAAAGCAGGGGCCCAGGGCCAGGCCATCTGCAGAGTCTGACTGCCAGAGTGTCTTTGCCTCACTGTGCTCTGGTGCACTCGGGAATGGAATCCCATGAAGCAGGCAGGGCAATGCGTGAGATCTAGCAGGTATCAGAGAATGAAACTATTCGACTGCATCCAGCTTCTTTTTTTTTTTTTTTTTTAAAGATTTTATTTATTTTATTTGACAGACAGAGATCACAAGGAGGCAGAGAGGCAGGCAGAGAGAGAGGGAGGAGGAAGCAGGCTCCCTGCCAAGCAGAGAGCCCGATGCGAGGCTCGATCCCAGGACCCTGGGATCATGACCTGAGCCGAAGGCAGAGGCTTTAACCCACTGAGCATCCAGCTTCTTAAAGCAAGTGCTGCACGAAAAGCCAACGGTGTCAATATACACATCCACCCTCATCACTGGGACAGTGCCCCTGCATGGGTGCATGCCTCACCAGCAGTTGTGGCGACTCAAAAAGGCACAACATTATAAACAGACCTTCGCCCGATTCTCCTTAGGCATGTTCCCACTTAAACTTCTTGTCTGTTTTTATTCTATTTTAGACTACATTGCTAGCATTTCTACTACTTTATGACACAGATATAGCTCAGTGAATCACCTCTGAAATTCTACACCAATGTTCAGATCTTCACACCCCAGTTTGTTCCTGAACCGTCAGGACCTGGTGAGTGAAACCCAAGCCCTCACGTCTATTTTGTGACCATCACCACATCACTCTTGCTTGGCAAATGCTTCGGGAATTGATCCGGCTCCCTGCCCATGCCGTCACGAGGGGAAAAAAGGTGGGTAAGGGATGAGAAACAAAGACTTGGGAAATGCTATTCTTAACATACAGCTATACCTCATTTTATTGCACTTTGCAGATACCATGTTTTGTTTTGTTTTTTTTTTACAAATTGAAGGTTTGTGGCAACCCAGCACCAAGCAGGTCCATATGCATAATTTTTCCAGCAGCACCTGCTGTGTTTCTGTATATTTTGGTAATTCTTGCAATATTTCAAATTTTTTCATTATTCTATTTGTTATGGCGATCTGTGATGAGTGGTTATGACTTGAAAAGCTCAGATGATAGTTAGCAAAAAAGCTTTAAACTAAGATATGTACATTTTTTAAGACATAATGGTATTGCACGCCATGGCGTAAACATGTTTTATATGTACTGAGAAACAAAAAAATTCATTTGATTCTACTTTACTGCAATATTCACTTTACTGCAGAGGTCTGGAACAAAACCTGCAGTTTCTCTGAGGCATGACTGTACCAAAAATCCCAGGATAACGTGTAGCAAATGAACCTTAATCATCTCTGTGCGCTGACATTCAGGATCACGACCAGCCATCGGTAAGATTCTAATCTTCTGTGTCTTGGAGCATCTATCCGCAAGTGACAGGGTCATCTTTCTGTGTGTGGCACTGTCTGTAGAGTGAGGTCTGCAGGAAATGAACAAAAATGTCAGTTTACCAGATTTATCTGTGAGTCAGTCACATCATCAACATCACCAAAACGAGAGACCAGACACCATTTCCTATTCTCCAGCAAAAAATAGGCAAGGATGGGGCGCCTGGGTGGCTCAGTGGGTTAAAGCCTCTGCCTTCAGCTCAGATCATGATCCCAGGGTCCTGGGATTGAGCCCCGCATCGGGCTCTCTGCTTGGCAGGGAGCCTGCTTCCTCCTCTCTCTCTGCCTACTTGTGATCTCCGTCTGTCAAATAAATAAATAAATAAATAAAAATAGGCAAGGATGCTCAACTGCATATACTAGGTGAGGGACTGCAAACCTTCTTCATCCTGTGGCTCACTGGAACATTCTTATCTTACAAGTGAAAAACAAAAGCTGGAGTAAAAGTCTTGACAAGACATGATCACCCTCCAGAATCAGTAAATACATGGGTTGAAGGAGCATTTACTTAAAACTAAGTGCCAAGCAATGTGCTTCACATTTTATAAGTGAAATGACTTCACTGTCACAGCCACTCTATAATTATTCCTTTTTATGTATCAGGTAAATGAGGCAGAGAGGATGAGAAAGTTGCACAGGGTCACACAAGGGGAAGTGAGACAGAAATACGGGTCTGATTCTGAAAGCCTCTACTTCTGACCACTACAATCCTCAAAAAGCTAAGTCATAACCAAGATCATTAAAGATAAACATTACCCAAGGAGGATGATCGGCTTCGAATCAAGAAAAAGAAAATAAAAACATCTCAGTGTAGTGCTTACCCATCTAAAGAAGGGAAATGCTCTCACCAGCTGACCTGAGTGTCCTGGGCTGCTCAGGGGACACATCCCTGCAGAGCTACTGGCGCTGCAGCCTCAAGAACGGGATGGCCCCAGCCTCCACACCCAACTCACTGCCTTTCCTCTGACTGCATGCACACTACCAACCTCCAGCTACCAGTTAGTCTTCCAGATCAATTTTATTTAATAAAAAAAGAAAGAAAGAAAGAAAAAAAAGACACGTTGACCAGCAAGTATTCTAGGCCTCCTGGCAGTTATAGTCATCACTGGAATTAATAAATTAACACTGTGGTTTACAAAACAGTCTCTTCTAAGTTTTTTCATCATGACCTGGTTCCCTATGAAATAGCAACTTCTAGTGCACTTGACAGAACAGCCTCTGAGCCTTCAGAGCTGAGAACCAGACACTAGTCCTTGGTGAACTATATGGACGGTTATGTCAAATCAGGAGTCAAGTATTTTGGACAGTATCTATATTCACTGCTTTTACTGTAAAAACAGTAGTTTCTAATAGTTACCTGAATGTGAGTTTGGTTTTAAAAACGGCTTGTCCCTGTAGACCAGTACCTTGTCTTATAAAAAGATGATTGTGATCTCCCTGTAGTGGAGCTTTGTAAACATCAAACACTTCATTGCCTAAATGCAGAGACATGCTGAAAAGAAGGAACACTTCGGACGTTAAAGTCATAAAGCTTTATTCTACCATTTCACTTTACTTAAATTGTGACTCAACTGCTACTTTCTCTCCTTTCACAGAGTTCAGAAGGAGAGGAAAAAAGTAGACATGATACATATTAGAAACCACCTACACAGAGTAACATATGTTGTATGTTTCTGGTTTACAAACAAAGCCTGCCGAGAAGGAAAGCATGCTCTAATGGGTACTCAGTCTCTACTACTTTCCCAGTGAAAGGTAGTTTTTCTAACTTGTTACCTTACAGTGAGCAGCTGGCGATGGGCAGGGGAGCTGGTCTAACATTTCCAAACTATTATGCTGTGGCCAGAGAGGATGACCACATTTTTGGCCTATTTCTAATGTCTTTCACCAGCCGGTCCAACATTCAACTACCTATTTACTTTTCTCAGGTCTTCTGTGCAATGCCAGAGACCAAGCAATGGAAACCCTTTAATAAGATGTATCCCCCAAATAAGGTTTTCTTCTGAAGTTTCACCTTTCCCAGCCACATTCCAGGTATTTCAATGTTTTTCAAGGCATTTTGAGCTTACCTCCCATCTGACCACTTGACGATCCGAGCATTGCTTTCTTTGATTTCATTTCCTTCCTCATCCCGACGTATCCTCCATCTTATCGTATTTTCTACCTGGTTCAAAACACAAGTACCTTAGAATGCTGTAGTTTAATGTTTCTTTTTCCTCAAGAGACACATAATCATAGCATTTCTGTCACACACTTAGTGACAGAAAAACAGACAATACTGAAACCCTCTTGTTATAATCAACTAGAGAAGTTGAATAAATTAACAATAGGAAAAACAATTAGCCTAACTTCTGAGTTCCTAGTGCTGGAATCAAAAAGGAAGCTGAGGGCCAGAGCATTCGAGCTAATGCTAAATCCATAGCAGCCCTAGGATATGTAAAGAAAGAGCTCATAGTAAAAGCTATGAGGACAGGAAGTAAGACTTGAGGCCACAGGAATTAGCAATTTAGACTTGAGGCTCCCTCTATAAAGAAGGTCTTCGGGGCGCCTGGGTGGCTCAGTGGGTTAAGCAGCAGCCTTAGGCTTAGGTCATGATGCCTGGGTCCTAGGTTCGAGTCCCACATCGGGCTCCCCCTACTCTGCAGGGATCCTGCTTCTTCTTCTCCCTCTGCCTGCCACTCCCTCTGCTTGTACTCTCTGTCAAATAAATAAATAAATAAAATCTTTAAAAAAAAAAAAAAAGAAAGAAAGAAAGAAAGAAAGGTTCCCCCGTAAAGCTAAAAACGAAATAAATGTAGGACCAAAAACCTTTGCCCAGGGAAATAGGGAAGTTCCCCAAATATGAGTAAGGAAAAAAACAGCACCCAAGAAGATTAAAAACCCAGGGTTTTTTTTTAAAAGGTTTAGAATCTAACTTTGTCTTGATTGCATGTGGTAGAAACACCAGGTGGTTCTGGAAAACATTCAAGAGCTTCTAAAATGAAAACCTACTGAAATTAAAAACTCAATGGGAATGGGGCACCTGGGTGGCTCAGTTATTTAAGAATCTGACTCCTGATTTCAGCATAGGTCATGATCTCAGGGTCCTGAGATCAAGCCCTGTGTTGGGCTCCATACAGAGCAGTGTGTCTGACTGAGATTCTCTCTCCTTCTCTCCCTGCCCTTCCCCACACCCCCTCAAATCACTCTCTCTCTAAAATAAATAAATAAATCTTTAAATGGTAAACTCATCACCGACAAAGCAGGAAAGACTATCCAAGAGAAGAAGTCTCTTTAACAAATGGTGTCAGGAAAACTGGACAGCAACATGCAGAAGAATCAAACTGGACCACTTTCTTACACCATACACAAAAATAAATTCAAAATAGATAAAAGACCTAAATGTGAGACAAGAACCCATCAAAATCCTAGAAGAGAACACAAGCAGAAACCTCTCTGATCTAGGCCACAGCACTTCTTATTAGACACGTCACCAAAGGCAAGGGAAACAAAAGCAAAAAATGAACTGATGGGACCTCATCAAGACAAAAAGCTTCTGCACAGCAAAGGAAACAATGAACAAAACTGAGAAGGAGCCTATGGAATAGGAGAAGCTAACTGCAAATGACGTATCTGATACAGGGTCAGTATCCAAAATCTATTAAGGACTTACCAAAACTCAACACCCAAAACACAAATAATCCAGTTAAGAAATGGACAGAAGGGGGCACCTGGGTGGCTCAGTGGGTTAAAGCCTCTGCCTTTGGCTCAGGTCATGATCTCAGGGTCCTGGGATCGAGCCCCGCATCGGGTTCTCTGCTCTGCGGGGAGCCTGCTTCCCTCTCTCTCTGCCTGCCTCTCTGCCTACTTGTGATCTCTCTCTCTCAAATAAATAAATAAAATCTTAAAAAAAAAAAAAAATGGACAGAGGACATGAATAGACACTTTTCTAAAAAAAAGACACCCAGATGGCTAACATACCCATGAAAAGATGCTTAACATCACTCATCATCAGGGAAATGCAAATCAAAACCACAATGGGTATCACCTCGCACCTGTCAGAATGGCTAAAATAACATAGCAAACAACAGGTGTTAACAAGGATATGGAGAAAGGGGAACCCTCTCACACTGTTGGTGGGAATGCTAACCTGCAGCCACTCTGGAATACTTTTTAACTTTAAAAAGTTAAAAAATAGAACTACCCTATGATCTAGTTATTGCACTAAGTAAGATACAAGGGGTACTGAAAGGGTACACACACCCTGATAATTATAGTAGCATTATCAACAACAGCCAAACTATGGAGAGAGCCCAAATGTCCATTGACTGGTGAACTGATTAAGAAGATGCAGTATATGGGGCACCTGGGTGGCTCAGTGGGTTAAAGCCTCTGCCTTCAGCTCAGGTCATGATCCCAGGGTCCTGGGATGGAGCCCCGCATCGGGCTCTCTGCTCAGCAGGGAGCCTGCTTCCTCCTCTCTCTCTGCCTGCCTCTCTGCCTACTTGTGATCTCTGTCTGTCAAATACATAAATAAAATCTTAAAAAAAAAAAAAAAGATGCGGTATAGAGTCTGGGCAAGATGGCAGAGGAGTAGCGGACTGAAATGACATCAGGTGGCAGTTCAGCTAGATAGTTCTCAAACCATTCTGAACACCTACAAACTCAACAGAAGATCAAAGAGAAGAGCAGCCAATTTTAGGAACAGAAAATCAACCACTTTCTGAAAGGTAGGACATGCAGAGAAGTAAATCCAAGGCGATGGAAAGATAGACCGTCGAGGAGGGGCCGGCTCCCAGCAAGCGGTGGCACAGTGGAGCACAAAGTCAGAACTTTTAAAAGTCTGCTCCACTGAGAGACACTGCTCCAGAGGCTAAGTGGGGGTGGAGCCCTCACAGGGACAGTGGGGTCTCAGGTCCCACAGGGTCACAGAAGGATCAGGGGAGTCTGAGTGTGGCAGAGCTGCCAGGTATCGGAGTGGGGAAGTGGACTACAGAGGCAGAGCTGAGGAGTGAGTTCTCGGCTTGGGATTACCTTGAATTGTGATCCTAGGCACAGTTGGACCACTGCTCTTTGAGCAGGGACCCCACAAGTGGCAGACACAGGAAGACTCACCTTCCTCCTCTGGAAGCAGTAATCTGCTGGGTTTGGAGACTCCAAACAGGCCCATGCATCAGAGACAGAAATGCTCGGTCACAGGCAGGGTGAGCCCAGAGCGTGGCCTGAGACCAGGGAGACGGAGGGATTGATGGCTTTTCTCCGAGGGCGAACTGAGGAGTGGGGCCCTGAGCTCTTGGCTACGAAGGCCGGAGATTGGGAGGCCACCATTTTCATTCCCATCTTCCAGAGCTCTACAGAAACCGTACGAAAGCTCCTGAGAGCGAACCAGAGCAGATTACTTAGCCTGGCTCCTGACAAAGGCGGTGCAATTCTGCCTCAGGCACAGACATTTGAGAATCCCCTTGGGCAAAGACATTTGAGAATCCTGGCAAGAGGACCCTCTCCCAGAAGATCAGCAAGAACATCCAGCAAGACCAAGCTCACCAATCAAGGAGAAGAGCAGAATTCCAGAGGAGGGGAAAGCAAAGCATGGAATTCATGGCTTTCTCCCCATGATTCTTTAGTCTTGCAAAATTAATTAAATTAAAAAAAATTTTTTTTCTTATTCTAATTTTTTTAACTTTTCCTCTTTTGTCTTTTAACATTTTTTAACTAGCTTACCTTAACAGTATCTTTCTAAAAAAAAAAAAATCTTTTTAAACCCTACATTATTATAGTCATATTTTACCCTTCATTGTATTTAACCTTATTTTTTGTATACATATAGGGGTTTTTTTCCTAAAAAATTTTGGGATACAATTTCTTCTAATAGATCAAAATATACCATAAATCTAGCACAGGGCTTTGTTCTTGTCTCCAGCCTGAGCACATTCTCTCCCCCCACCCTTTTTTTTCTTCTTTTTCCAGCCAACTTATCTTATCAATTCCTTTTTTAGAATATTTAAAAAATTTTCATCTTTACAATCATATTCCATCCCTTCCTCATGTTTACCCTTATTTTTGTATGTGTGTATATATACACACACACATACACACACACACACACACATTTATATATATATATATATATATATATATACATATATATATATGTTTTTCTTTAATATTTTGGGAGGTAGTTTCTTCTAAGAGACCAAAATACACCCAAAATCAAGTGGGTAGAGTTGTTCTATTCACCAGTCTAATTTATTTATTTATGTGTATGTGTGTGCTTGTAATTTAAATATGTATATATTTAAATTTATGTGTGTATATATGTGTATATATGTAAATATATGTGTATATTTAATATACATATATATAAATATATGTGTATATTTAATATACATATATATAAATATATACATATATTTAATATATGCATATATTAAATATATGTATATATTTAAGTTATAAACACACACACACATATATATATATGTGTGTGTATATATATATATATATATATATTTTTTTTTTTTTTTTTTAATTTCTTTTTAACCTCCTTTCTTCTCCCCCCAGCTTGGGGTCTCCTCTGATTTGGTTAGCGTACATTTTTCTGAGGTCTTTGCCACCCTTTTAGTATTTTATTCTCTCATTCATATATTCTTATCTGGATAAGATGACAAGGCTGAAAAACTCACCACAAAAAAAAAAAAAAAACAAGAAGCAGTACTGACAGCTAGGGACCTAATCAATACAGACATTGATAATATGTCAGATCTAGAGTTCAGAATGACAATTCTCAAGGTGCTGGCTGGGCTTGAAAAAGGCATGGAGGATATTAGAGAAACCCTATCTGGATGAATAAAATCCCTTTCTGGAGAAATAAAAGAACTAAAATCTAACAAAGCTGAAATCAAAAAAGGAATTAATGAGGTGAAATCAAGAATGGAGGCTGTTACTGCTAGGATAATTGAGGCAGAAGAGATAATTTAGTGATATAGAAGACCAAATGATGAGGAATAAAGAAGCTGAGCAAAAAAGAGACAACAACTGGACGACAAGGGTAGAATTCGAGAAGTGATACCATGATACGAAACAATATTAGAATAATTGGGATTCCAGAAGAAGAAGAAAGAGAGAGGGGACAGAACGTATATTGGAGCAAATTATAATAGAGAATTTCCCTAATATGGCAAAGGGAACAAGCATCAAAACCCAGAAGACACAGAGAACCCACTCTCAAAATCAATAGAAATAGGTCCACACCCCATTATCTAATAGTAAAACTTACTAGTCTTAGTGACAAAGAGAAAATCCTGAAAGCAATTCAGGACGAAAAGTCTGTAACATACAATGGTAGAAATATTAGATTGGCAGACTTATCCACAGAGACCTTGCAGGCCAGAAAGAACTGGCATGATATATTCAGAGCACTTAACGAGAAGAATATGCAGCCAAGAATTCTATATCCAGCTAGGCTATCATTGAAAATAGAAGGATAGATAAAAAGCTTCCAGGACAAACAAAAATTAAAAGAATTTGCAAACACCAAACCAGCCTTACAGGAAATATTGAAAGAGGTCCTCTAAGCAAAGAGAGACCCTAAAAGTAGTAGACCAGAAAGGAAGAGAGACACTATATAGTAACAGTCACCTTACAGGCAATACAATGGCACTAAATTCATATCTCTCAATAGCTACCCTGAATGTAAATGGGCTAAATGTCCCAATCAAAAGACAGAGGGTATCAGAATGGATAAAAAAACAAAACGCATTAATATGCTGTCTGCAAGAAACTCATTTTAGACACGAAGACACCTCCAGGTTTAAAGTGAGGGGGTGGAAAACAATTTACCATGCTAATGGACACCAAAAGAAAGCTGGGGTGGCAATCCTTATATCAGATCAATTAGATTTTAAGCCAAAGACTCTAATAAGAGATGAGGAAGAACACTATATCATGCTCAAAGGGTCTGTCCAACAAGAAGATCTAACAATTTTAAATATCTATGCCCCTAACATGGGAGCAACCAACTATATAAACCAATTAATAACAAAATAAAGAAACACATCAACAATAATACAATAACAGTAGGGGACTTTAACACCCCCCCTCACTGAAATGGATAGATCATCCAAGCAAAAGATCAACAAAGAAATAAAGGCCTTAAATGACACACTGGACCAGATGGACATCAGATATACTCAGAACATTCCATCCCAAAGCAACAGAATACACATTCTTCTCTAGTGCACATGGAACATTCTCCAGAATAGATCACACCCTGGCTCACAAATCAGGTCTCAACCGATACCAAAAGATTAGGATCATTCCCTGCATATTTTCAGACCACAATTCTCTGAAGCTAGAACTCAATCACAAGAGGAAATTTGGAAAGAACTCAAATACATGGAGGTTAAAGAGCATCCTACTCAAGAATGAATGGGTCAACCAGGAAATTAAAGAAGAACTGAAAAAATTCATGGAAACAAATGATAATGAAAACACAACAGTTCAAAATCTGTGGGACACAGCAAAGGCAGTCCTGAGAGGAAAGTATATAGCCATAAAAGCCTTTCTCAAGAAACAAGGTCTCAAGGACACAACCTAACCCTACACCTATAGGAGCTGGAGAAATAACAGCAAAGAAAGCCTAAAACCAGCAGAAAAGAAATAATAAAGATCAGAGCAGAAATCAATGAAATAGAAACCAAAAGAACAGCAGAACAAGTCAACAAAACTAGGAGCTAGTTCTTTGAAAGAATTCATAAGATTGGAAAACCCCTGGCCAGACTTATCAAAAAGAAAAGAGAAAGGACCCAAAGAAATAAAATCATAAATGAGAGAGGAGAGATCACAACCAACACCAAAGAAATATGAACAATTATAAGAACATACTATGAGCAACTATACACCAGCAAATTTGACAATCTGGAAGAAATGGATGCATTCCTAGAGACATATATACTACCAAAATTGAACTAGAAGAAATAGGAAACCTGAACAGACCCATAACCAGTAAGAAGATTGAAGCAGTCATCAAAAATCTCCCAACAAACAAGAGCCCAGGGCCAGACGGCTTCCCAGGGGAAGTCTACCAAACATTTAAAGAAGAATTAATACCTATTCTCCTGAAACTGTTCCAAAAACTAGAAATGGAAGAAAAACTTCCAAACTCACTTTATGAGGCCAGCATTATCTTGATCTCAAAACCAAACAAAGACCCCATCAAAAAGAAGAATTACATACCAATATCCTTGATGGACACAGATGCGAAAATTCTCACCAAAATACTAGCCAATAGGATCCAACAGTACATTAAAAGGAGTATTCACCATGACCAAGTGGGATTTATTCCTGGGCTGCAAGGTTGGTTCAACATCCGCAAATCAATCAATGTGATATAATACATTAACAAAAGAAAGAACATGAACCATATGATACTCTAAGTAGATGCTGAAAAAGCATTTGACAAAATATGGCATCCTTTCTTGATCAAAACTCTTCGAAGTGTAGGGAGAGAAGGTACAAACCTCAATATCATCAAAGCCATCTATGAAAAACCCACAGTGAATATCATTCTCAATGGGGAAAAACTGAGAGCTTTTCCCCTAAGGTCAGGAACACAGCAGGGATGTCCACTATCACCACTGCTATTCAACACAGTACTAGAAGTCCTAGCCCCACCAATCAGACAACAAAAAGAAATTAAAGGCATCCAAACTGACAAAGAAGTCAAACTCTCACTCTTTGCAGATGATATGATACTCTATGTGGAAAACCCAAAAGAGTCCACTCCAAAACTGCTAGAACTTGTACAGGAATTCAATGAAGTACCAGGATATAAAATCAATGTACAGAAATCAGTTGCATTTCTATACACTAATAACAAGACAGAAGAAAGAGAAATTAAGGAGTCGATCCCATTTACAATTGCACCCAAAACCATAAGATACCTAGGAATAAACCTAACCAAAGAAGCAAAGAATCTGTACTCAGAAAACTATTAAGTACTCAAGAAAGAAATTAAGGAAGACACAAAGAAATGGAAAAACATTCCATGCTCATGGATTGGAAGAACAAATATTGTGAAAATGTCTATGCTACCTAATGCAATCTATACATTTAATGCAATCCCTATCAAAACACCATCAATTTCTTTCAAAGAAATGGAACAAATAATCCTAAACTTTATATGGAACCAGAAAAGACCCCGAATAGCCAGAAGAATGTTGAAAAAGAAAGCCAACATTGGTGGCACCACAATTCCAGACTTCAAGCTCTATTACAGAGCTCAAATCATCAAGACAGTATGGTACTGGCACAAAAACAGACACATAGATCAATGGAACAGAATAGAGAGCCCAGAAATAGACCCTGAACTCTATGGCCAAATAATCTTCGACAAAGCAGGAAAGAATGTCCAATGGAAAAAAGAGAGTCTCTTCAACAAATGGTATTGGGAAAATTGGACAGCCACATGCAGAAAAATGAAACTGGACCATTTCCTGACACCACACACAAATTAGACTCAAAATGGATGAAAGACCTCAATGTGAGATAAGAATCCATCAAAATCCTTGAGGAGAACATAGGCAGCAACCTCTTCGACCTCAGCTGCAGCAACATCTTCCTAGAAACATCACCAAAGGCAAGGGAAGCAAGGGCAAAAATGAACTATTGGGACTTCATCAAGATCAAGATCATCCTTTGCACAGCAAAGGAAACAGTTAACAAAACCAAAAGACAACTGACAACAGAATGGGAGAAGACATTCACAAATGACATATCAGATAAAGGGCTAGTATCCAAAATATATAAAGAACTTACCAAATTCAACACCCAAAGAACAAAATAATCCAAACAAGAAATGGGCAGGACGGGGCACCTGGGTGGCTCACTTGTTAAGCATCTGCCTTCAGCTCAGGTCATGATCCCAGGGTCCTGGGATCGAGCCCCGCATCGGGCTCTCTGCTCAGTGGGAAGCCTGCTTCTTCCTCTCCCACTCCCCCTGCTTGTGTTCCCTCTCTCGCTCACTGTATCTCTCTCTGTCAAATAATAAATAAAAAAGAAATGGGCAGGGAACATGAACAGACATTTCTGCAAAGAAGACATCCAGATGGACAACAGACACATGAAAAAAATGCTCAACATCACTCAGCATCAGGGAAATACAAATCAAAACCACAAGGAGATACCACCTCACACCAGTCAGAATGGCTAAAATTAGTAAGTTGGGAAATGACAGATGTTGGAAAGGATGCGGAGAAAGGGGAACCCTCCTACACTGTTGGTGGGAATGCAAGCTGGTGCAGCCACCCTGGAAAACAGCATGGAGAGTCCTCAAAAAGTTGAAAATAGAGCTACCCTATGACCCAGTAATTGCACTACTGGGTATTTACCCTAAAGATACAAATGTAGTGATCCAAAGGGGCACAGGCACCGGAATGTTTATAGCAGCAATGTCCACACAGCCAAACTATGGAAAGAACCTAGATGTCCATCAACAGATGAACAGATAAAGAAGATGTTGTGTGTGTGTGTTTATGGACACACACACACACACACACACACAACATCTTTATCCATTCATATACAATGGAATACTATGCAGCCATCAAAAAAATGAAATCTTGGGGAGCCTGGGTGGCTCAGTGGGTTAAGCTGCTGCCTTTGGCTCAGGTCATGATCTCAGGGTCCTGGGATCGAGTCCCGCATCGGGCTCTCTGCTCAGCAGGGAGCCTGCTTCCCTCTCTCTCTCTCTCTCTGCCTGCCTTTCTGTCTACTTGTGATCTCTCTCTGTCAAATAAATAAATAAAATCTTTAAAAAAAAAAAAAAGAAAAGAAATCTTGCCATTTGCGACGACATGGATGGAACTAGAGGGTATTATGCTGAGCGAGATAAGTCAATCAGAGAAAGACAATTATCATATGATCTCTCTGATATGAGGAATGTGAGAGGCAGAGTTGGGGGGTGGGAGGTAGGAAAGGAAAAAATGAAACAAGATGGGATCAGGAGGGAAACAAACTATAAGAAACTCTTAATCTCACAAAACAGACTGAGGGTTGCTGGGGGGAGAGGGGCATGGAGAGGATGGTTGAGTTATGGACATTGGGGAGGATATGTGCTATGGTGAGTGCTGTGAAGTGTGTAACCCTGATGATTCGCAGACCTGTACCCCTGGGGCAAATACTACATTATATGTTAATAAAAATAATTTTAAAAAGAAGATACAGTATAATACACACACACACACACACACACACACACACACACACACTGGAGTATTATTCAGTAATCAAAAAGAATGCAATCTTGTCATTTGCAATGACATGGATGGAGCTATAACGCTAAGTGAAGTCAGTCAGATAAACACAAATACCATATTATCTTACTCATACGTAGAATTTAAGATAGAAAACAGATGGCATATGGGAAGGGAGTAAAGAAAAAAAAGAAAGAGGGAAACAAGCCATAAGTGACTCTTAACTACAGGGAACTGAGGGTTGATGGAAGGAGGTAGGTAAGAGATGGGTTAGATGGGTGATAGGTATTAGAGAAATGGCACTTGTAATGAGCACTGGGTGTTGTATGTAAGGGATGAATCACTGAAGTCTAGTCCAGAAACCAATACTGCAATAGGATCTTACTAGTTCCCTTCCAGTTTTTTCCTTTCCTCTTTATTGCTCACTAAATAAACAACTCTGGGGGCACCTGGCTGGCTCAGTTAGAAGAGCATTTGACTCCAGGTCTCAAGGTTGTGAATTCCAGCCCCACACTGGGTGTAGAGATTACCAAAGAAAATAAATTAAGAAAAAAGAAAAAGAAAAAGAAGTAACCATGAAGCCAGCTGATAAAAGAAATCAATATTCATTAATTAACTATGATACCATATCTGAGATTATTTCAAAAGTCTGGGTAAGGTATGGTAGGGAATATAAAGAACACAAGATTGTCCAACCTGATAACCACTGAAGAGTGTGATGGGTACATGAGAGTTCATTATATGGTTCTCATTATATTCGTAATGTGTTAAAATTTCCCCTAATAGGGCGCCTGGGTGGCTCAGTGGGTTAAGCCACTGCCTTCGGCTCAGGTCATGATCTCAGGGTCCTGGGATCGAGGCCCACATCGGGCTCTCTGCTCATCAGGGAGCCTGCTTCCCTCTCTCTCTCTCTGCCTGCCTCTCCGTCTACTTGTGATCTCTCTCTGTCAAATAAATAAATAAAATCTTTAAAAAAAAAAAAAAAATTTCCCCTAATAAAAGGATAAAAACAATCTATACTATTCCTACCCTCCCTTTCACACCAAAAAATATACACATAGAGGCCATTAGTAACTGAGAAGCCAGTTTGAAAAATGCTATTATATAAAGTGATTCAAATTATAATGATGCTATGACAGGATACACTGCTAGGTCTTAACCCTATTGGGATGAAAGACACAGTAAAGTAGCTTTAAAGGTGGAAGACGTCATAGAAATATATAAACAATACCTGGTTCCTTATTGTTTACTTATTTAAGTTTATTTGTTTGTTTATTAGAACTCTCTACACCCAGTGTGGGGCTCAAACCCACGAACTTGAGATCAAGCATCACACACAATTCCAACTGAGACAGCCAGGCACCCTGGTTCCTTATTCTTCAAAGAATTAATTACACCACCAACTGACTATCTAAGAACAGCTACCGTAGGGGCACCTGTGTGGCAGTTAGTTCGGCATCTGACTCTTGGTTTCTGCTCAGGATATGATCTCCTGGTTGTGAGATTGAGCCCCACACCAGGCTCTGCACTCGGTACCGACTCCGCCTCAGATTCATTTATCCCTCCCACCCCTGACCGCTCCAAGCTTGTGTTCTCTCAAAAATGAATAAATAAAATCTTTAAAAAAAAAAAAAAAAAGGAATGATCATCCTAGTCTTGGGAACATCGCTCAAAAAACAAAGGGTCCAAGGTTATTTTCCATCACATACCAAAGCTTCTGTTACACATCGACCTTTTGTACTCTAAGCACCAAGGTTTTATTTTTTTAAGATTTATTTATTTATTTAAGGGGGATAGCAAGCACATGAGCAGGGGGAGCGGCAGAAGGAGAAGGAGACAAGCAGACTCCCTGCTGAATAGGGAACCCAATGCAGAGCTCAATCTCAGGAACCTGAGATCATGACCTGAGCTGAAATCAAGAGTAGGATGTTTAGGGGCGCCTGGGTGGCTCAGTGGGTTAAGCCTCTGCCTTCAGCTCAGGTCATGATCTCAGGATCCTGGGACTGAGCCCCACACCGCACCGGGCTCTCTGCTCGGCAGGGAACCTGCTTCCTCCTCTCTCTCTGCCTGCCTCTCTGCCTACTTGAGATTTCTCTCTGTCAAATAAATAAATGAAATCATAAAAAAAAAAAGTAGGTGTTTAGCTGACTGAGCCACCCAGGTGCCCCTAAGCACCAAGGCTTTGGTGACAGAAACGAGAAATGAGAAACTCATTCCTCATCTTTGATGCCTATACTAGTCTGATATTATATGGCCTAAAATAGATATATTGATATTGGTGCACCCTAGCAGAAGGTAAGGCAAAAATGCAGAAAATCAATAAAGAGTAAATAAATACAGAACTACATTAGTTTATATAAATGATAAGAAATAATAAAAAGCAGTAGAATACTATCAGAGGCACTAAAACAGGCATGAAAAATTCACAGTGCTAACCCTCTATCAATAGATACACATGCCTGAAGGAAAAATATTAACAGATGAGCAAATGTGGGAAGAAAAGAGGCAAGGTAAAGGACAGCAAAAAAAAATAAGCAATAGTCTAATAACTATGCCTATTATTTCTGTGTCCTGGAACAATTTATTGGGGTCTATTTCCATTTTCTCATTTGATTTATATTTCCATTAAGAGGAAGGAGTAGTGAAATTTCATTGAAAACTTTTGAAGCACACATATTTTGTATAGAAACCATCTTGTATAAGGTTCTTTAGATACCTGTAGATCTATCACACTTGAAAAGATGGAATTATTCTAAAAATTCGGCCCCTGAATTCTAAGAATGCCAGACTGCCACTTATTAACATTCAAATACCATTCATAATATCCACTGAAAACTGAAATAATTACAGGAAATTTTTTGGATTTAAGAATTCAAAAAGCGGGGCGCCTGGGTGGCTCAGTGGGTTAAGCCGCTGCCTTCGGCTCAGGTCATGATCCTAGGTCCTGGGTTCAAGCCCCACATCGGGCTTTCTGCTCAGCGGGGAGCCTGCTTCCTCCTCTCTCTCTGCCTGCCTCTCTGCCTGCTTGTGATTTCTCTCTGTCAAATAAATAAATAAAATCTTTAAAAAAAAAAAAAAAAAAGAATTCAAAAAGCATAGCTGCAAATATCATACCATGAGTTCAACTGCTTCTCATTCTCTGGTACAACTCAGTTTTAAAGTATCTGCTTAACCTTCATCCTCCTTGATTAAAGGAAGATTAGAGGCCCTTTGTGGACAGCCAGCCAGTATAAGGTATCAAAGAGAAACATTAATAGGAACGTAGTATAATAAAAAAAATCTCTAACAGCCAACAAGAGCAACTGGAAGGCACTAGTAATAGATTCTCCTTTTGTATATGATTTTTTTAATCTATAGATCAAAGAACCTGAAGGATTTCCTCTTGCAGGAAGTCGCTAGAACATAACCCACAGTACAGATGGAGGCAGTCATTATAAACACCAAACCACAATGCTACTTACTCTGAAGGAAGAAGCTAATAATTTTTTTTAAAGCATCAGAACAGTGTAACAGTGAAAAAGATGATGGAAAAGTGCTATATATTTTACAGAGACCTATACAGAGAAAAAGCTATATATTTTCTTCCTAAAAACATTCTGAAAACACAATTCATTTGTTTATAAAACAAAAAACATTAAAAATCGTTTTTAAAAGTTCAAGTCTCAAGTGACTATCCCCAAGTTTTACTTTATAAAAGAAAAAACTAGGGGCGCCTGGGTGGCTCAGTGGGTTAAGCCGCTGCCTTCGGCTCAGGTCATGATCTCAGGGTCCTGGGATCGAGTCCCACATAGGGCTCTCTGCTCAGCAGGAAGCCTGCTTCCCTCTCTCTCTCTGCCTGCCTCTCTGCCTACTTGTGATCTCTCTCTGTCAAATAAATAAATAAAATCTTTTAAAAAAAAAAAGAAAAAACTAAATGAGTACAGCCTGGAAGAGTACCTTTAATTTTAACCTGGTTCGACCTTCTTCATCCAGCATTTCCTCATCTTCAAATTCATCTTCATAATATTGAGGGTCAAAAGGTCTACAAAATGTTTTTAAAATAAACTTACTAATCATATTTTTAAGGAATATTACAGCTATGTAACAGCTCTATTAACAGACACCATTACACTAAAAATCATAATGTAATTAAAAGTCATAATCGTACAAGATGGAATCGGGAGGGAGACAAGCCATAAGAGGCTCTTAACCTCACAAAACAGAGTTGCTGGGGGGTAGAGGGACAGGGAGAGGGTGGTTGGGTTATGGACACTGGGGAGGGTATGTGCTATGGTGAGTGCTATGAAATATGTAAGCCTGATGAGTCACAGACCTGTAGCCCTGGGGCAAATAATACATTATATGTTAATAAAAATAATTTTTAATTATTTTAATTAATTAATCATCAAATATTTTCATGTTCAACTTTAAGGAAGTATTCAGATCACTACACCTTCTTGAAAATTGGTGTTAACACACTGCTTAAAAGCCAAGGCTAAATATTTGAAATATTCTTCACTCTTATGTAAGTCTTCCAAAGAACAGGCTACCCATGCTCTAGCTTTCCAATCATTTTGCTTGGAGGAAAAAAGAAATTTAAATCTCACAACAGCTTGCATGTGACTTAGTGAATAACATCCATCAACACTAACTGCCCCAAACCATTAGGTTTTCTAGATCCAAGATGGCAGCTACAGTGAGCAGCTGCAGTTTCTCTAGCAAAGTCTGCCACTCTGGATTTCAGCTTTTTCAGGGCTGCACTGGTCAAAAAAAACCAAAGGTTTGTGATGTCTGCTAATTCATAAGGAAGTATCAAACTGCCAAGAACAATTACAAGCATTAAAAGTCTCCTTTACCAGCAGTCCATACATTTTCCATCACTGGATACACTTGATTTTTTTCCAGGGACACATGATGAGTTTTCCATTTTGTGATTAGCCACCTCGTGTAAAATCAGAAAAGTAGCAACAATCCACATATTTCTATCCAACATCTAGAAACACTTTTAACTGACCCTCTTACCTGGGCTCTACACTGAGAAAGTTGGGCAGCTTAACAAAATATAAGTCGTTTCCTAAATCAGTGTTTACTTTGGGTATTTCTACTTCTATTCTGGTCTCGGGAATTGGCTCCTCCTCCTGTTGATCCTGGGGCAATCCATTTTCATCCTAGTAAAAGAATCAATTTTAGAGCTCGAAAGAACCTTAGAAATGGTCTAGTCTAGCTCAACCTTTAATAACTTAGGTAGACAGGAAACATATTGAGGCTTTGGAACTAAAGCAGCTGTTGGAGGCCACGGCATGGTTGGGAGTCGAGGATCAAACCAGTCCCTGACTTGTGTCTCCTTCAAAGTCCGGACACCCTGACAAGGTTAAGGACGGGAAAGGTGAGTAACACTGAGAAAAGGGTCTGTGCTATGTGTCGTGCGCTGGCCTACGTGACTTCCCACACACTCCCCCTACAGAAGGGAACAATGTGGTCAGGGTCATGAATTCTTAGTTGGTCCTTGTTGTTCTGTACCTCCCATAACCCACTCCCTGGTTGATTGTCTTGCTAATGGCTTTAGCCAAGACTACCTGGCATCACCAGGTTTGCTTGTAGTTAATGTAAACTTGTTATAGAAACTGCGGTCATCTGACTAGGTACTGATATATTACTCCTTCTATTGTGATCTGCCTTATAAATGCTTGTAAGATATGGAATAAAATCGGCACTGTTGGACATCCTCCTCAGTGCTACTCCTGCCCCCATCTCTTTGCCTCTTAATTTCTTTTCACCATCCTCTTTAACCTCACGTTTTCCTGATCGATTTGTCGCGCTGGCCGCGGCAAGCAGCCCTCAATCTCTACCCTACCCACACAAGCCCCCACTAAAAACCACAAGGGAAACAAGATCGCTTTGGAAAGCATCAATATAAGATCTTTTTTGTGATAAATCTGTGTTCCACATATTCACCAAAGTCACTCTATCAATTAAAATCAGAGAAGATTTTCAACACAGCACACTTCCTGGCAAGAACAAGAAAAACACTTAAATCAATGATTCTCAAATCACAAATCCTTGCAGTCTTGTCTCTTAAAGTGTGGCACCAACCTCACACTGGGCTGTTATTTTTCTTTTCTTTCTTTCTTTTTATATCCAGTTTCTCCCAGTGATAACATTTTGTAGACTATATAGTACAATATCACCACCAGGAGACTGACTCTGATACAATCAGATACAAAACATTCCCATCACCACTAAGATTCATATCACCTTTTTCTAGAGCTACGTCCACTTTGTTCTTGCGCTCATTCCTTCTTAAGGTAACCATTTATCTCTTCTCCATTGCTGTAATTCTGCCATTTCAAGAATACTGTGTCAGTGGAATCACACAGCATGTAACCTTTTCAGGTTGGCTTTTTGTCACTCTGCATACCCTGGAATTTCATCCAAGCTCTCGCGTATACAAATACTTCAATCCTTTCCACTGCTGAACAGTACTCCACATTATAGAAGTACCAGGGCAGTTCTCCTATTTCTCCTCATAAACAACAGTTCCTTACCTAAGAAAGTCATCTGTTCCTTGTATTTTCATACTGCAAATCAGTGAGCAACTTCCTCTCCTTGGCATAAGAGCGACCTGAAATCTCTGAAACGTTTACTTAGGCTTTAGTAAGGGCCCAGTTCACACTGGTAATTTTACTTACAACAGGCTGCCCTGGAGTAGGTGGTTTATCTTCTCCATCACTCCCTGATGATATATCATCTGCACCTCCAAACAGATCCATGGCTCCACTGCTATCTTTAATATTGAGGAAAAAGTTACAGTATTAGTATCTATAACCAAGGTTCTTCAAAGCTGTAACTTCCACACATTCCCAAGGTTTCTGGACCAGGCACCAGGAAAGCACTTCAGCACAACTCTGAACCTGGCTCTCAAAGATAGGACCAGAGTGCCTGTGGAAAGGGAAGGGGGTCCATTCAGTGAAAGGCAAAACTGCACAGGAGATGTCTTTTCCCCTTCATTTAGTGCAACCTTGTTCTTTATTTTCCTTTATTCCCCAGGAGCCCAAATGTCTCCCTACAGTCTACATACTCACATTTGGGGCACTCAATACACGCCTATTCTCTATATACTCCCTAAGTTTTAAAACTGCAGACCCCGGTCTACCATCTGAGGCAGAACTTCACCTAGGTTTGACAAAGCAACAATAATCTGTAATAAACCAATATACCAAGATAGGTAGAAGAGGCGGTAAAAATAAAGACAGGAGGGTGGTCAGAAAGTAGACTGCTTGCAACTGGGATTATATTAAAGTTACAATTATTAGCAATGACACAGTCTAGGATAAAACAGGAGAGTGAGCTATTAAGACAAGGGGGCGGATAGAACACTAAAAGGCAAGAGGCAACCTATTAGACCTATTAGAATGGCCCAAATCCAGAATACTGACAACACCAAATGCTAACAAAAATGTGGAGCAACAGGAACTCTCAGTCACTGCTCAAAGGATGTTATGGTCACTTGAGAAGACAGCGTGGCAGTTTCTTACAAAACTAAACAAACCCTTCCCATATGCTCCAACAATCATGATCTTTGGTATTTACCCAAAAGAGCTGCAAACTTAGTCCACACTAAAACCTACACACAGATGTTTATAGCAGCTTTATCCATATTTGCCAAAACTTGGAAGCAACCAAGATGTCCTATAGGAGATGAATGGATATACTGGTACATCCAGACAATGGAGTATTATTCAGTGCTCTGAAGAAGTAAGTGGTCAAGCCAGGAAAATACATGGAGGATATATATATTACTAAGTAAAAGAAGCCTATCTGAAAAGGCTACATTCTGTATGATTCCAACTATATGACATTCTGGAAAAGGCAAACTATAGAAACAGCAAAAAAAAATCAGTAGTTGTCAGAAGTTAGGGGAAGGGATAGATGAACAGGGAGAACACAGAGGGTTTATAGGGCAGTGAAACTACTCCGTATGATACCAGATGTGATACCATAATGATGGATACATGTGATTACACATATATTCAAACACACAGAATGTACAACACCAGAGTGAATCAGAGGGAACAGTAGTATAAACGATGGGCTTTGGAGGATAATGATGTATCAATGCAGGTTCACTATTTTTTTTTAAGATTTATTTATTTGACAGAGCATGCCACAAGTGGGGTAAAGGGCAAAGGTAAAAGAGGCTCTCCACCAAGCGGGGAGCCAGATGCGGGGCTGGATCTCGGGACTCAAAGATCATGACCTGAGCCAAAGGTAGACGCTTAACCAACTGAGCCACCTAGGCACCCCTGGGTTCGCTAATTGTAACAAAGGTAATACTCTGGTGGAGAATGCTGTTAATGAGGGAGACTACGCATGTATAGAGGTGGGAGGTATATGGGAATCTCTTTATCTTCCCCCAATTTCACAGTGAACCTTAAACTGCTCTAAAAACAAAAAAGCCAAAACAATTTAAAAAAATAAGTAAGGCGGCAAGGAAGGCCAGGGTACTCAAAGTTCATCTATATGGAAAAATCAAAATGAAAACCTCACCAACAGACACTCTCATGTCCCCCCCCCCGGTTGTTTTGTTAAAGATTTTTATTTACTTATTTGTGTGTGAGAAAGACAGGAGCACATGTGCACAAGCAGGAGGAGAGGCAGATAGAGGGAGAAGCAGTCTCCCCGCTGAGCAGGGAGCCAGATGCGGGGCTCAATTCCAGGACCCTGGAATCATGACCTGAGCCAAAGGCAGATGCTTAACTGACTGAGCCACCCAGATGTCCCTTTTCTTTTTCTTTTCTTTTTTTTTTTTTTAAGACTTATTTGAGAGCGGGCGTGCATGTGCATGGCAGGACAGGGGGAAACAGGGAGAATCTCAAGAGACTTCCCACTGAGTGTGGAGTGCCAGCAAGGGCTCAATCTCAGGACCCCAAGATCATGACCTTAGTCAAAATCAAGAGTCGGATGCTTAACCAGCTGAGCACTCAGGTGCCCCTCATGTCCCTTCTTGATTCATTTTTTTCTCAGTTCTTATCACCATCTGACATACTATATATTTAATTTACTTGTGTTCTCAGTCTCCCTAATCTACCGTAACCCCACCAGAATGTGATTCTTCAAGGGAAAAGGTCTTTGTTTTGATCATTGCTACATTCCCAGTGCCCAGAAGATTACCACTACACAGCAGAGTCTCAATAAATAACTGAATAAAATGAAAGAATGAATGTATCTAATTCTCATGACAACCCTCTATCATTTCCCTTTTATACATCAGAAAATTGACTCTCTGAGAAATAAAATCTTAAAAAAAAAAAAAAAAGAAAAGAAAGAAAAAGAAAGGAAGAAAGAAAAGAAAAAGAAAGGATGCCTAGGTGGCTTAGTCAGTTAAGCTCCTGCCTTGGGCTCAGGTCATGATCCCAGAGTTATGGGATAAGTCCCGCATCAGGCTCCTGTGTGGGAGCCTGCTTCTCCCTCTGACTGATGCTCTGCCTGCTTGTGTTCTCTCTCTGACAAGTAAAATCTTAAAAAAAAAAAAAAAATTGAAGCATAGTAATTAACTTGACCAAATTCATACAGCTAGGAAGTGGAGCCACAAAAATTCTAACTTAGATCATCTGATTCCAAAGTGCAGGCACATAATTACTAGTTGTCTTTAAGTAAATCCCAGAGCCTGCTATTCTGCCAGCTCTCTCCTTTTATTTCTAGTTGACCCTTTAATTACTTGCTTTAATTGTCATGTTACTTATAATAATTCATATAAACCACTCAACATTAATATCTAATTAACATTCAGTACAATGATGGTTGTGCATAATCAAACTACCAAACTGTATTTGTAGAAACTTTTATACTAACATCTTTATTGTAGAGCAATGTGCCATTTGAAACAGTCATATATAGAGATGAATAGGTCGATCTTTTATCCTTAAAACAAACCTACCTTACCTAACCATGCGTTTTGATGAATTCTTCATCTAACCTACAGCTTAAAGAATCAAATTCTTCATGTGTTATTAACCTGTTAAGCATTTAAGAACAAGTTGTCCTGAAACCATCAGTATTCAAACTAAAGAATGGAGGTTACCACCTCAACCAGAGCCACAGCCTCCCAGCAATACATTCAACTAACTGTAAACGAAGCAGGGGAAAAAAAAAAAAAGAGGGGCTCCTGGCTGGCTCTGTTCATAGAGCAGGAAACTCTTTATCTTAGGGTCATGAGTTCAAGCCCCATGTTGGGCAAGGAGCTTATATTAAAAAAAAGAAAAAGGTGGCTCTTCTTCAACTGATTAAACATAAACAGTTTCTAATATCCATACAACTTCCCCGTGTACACTACCTATATCTACTCTTCTCTGTGGGTCATGCAGTCTGGGGTAAATGCCCAGAGTTGGCAGTGCACTACAGTTAAATGAAGAAAAACAGAAATAGATACATATGTACGTAAAAGAATTATCTGGAATACCTTTTGGTACCTCAGTGTCACTATCTGCTTCTGAATCAGAGGCAATTGCATTCTTGCGTTTCATTCGTAAAACTTCATCTTCACTATCACTGCCTCTTGCAGATTCTGTAAGAGCAGAATTAGAGGTTCTTCATAATCACAGTCATTTCTTAACTTTGAATTCTGTGTTTTAGAAGCACACTGGGGATAAACAAACTGTTGTATTGCCATGCAATGGAAAATTACTCAGTAACAAATAAGAAGGAACTACTGATACATGTAACAATTTGGATGAATCTCAAATGCATAATGCTAAGTGAAACAAGTCTAAATGAAAGAAAAAGGCTACATACTAGATGATTTCATTTTTCTGATGACATTCTCAAGAAAACAAAACTGCAGTGATAAAACAGATCAGTAGTTGTCAGGGGACAGGGATGGAAAAAGAATGTGACTACAAAAGGGACAGGATGAGGGTTTTTTTTTTTTAGGGTGATCCTTTTTTTAGAACTGATCTGTGGTGGTGGTGGTTACACAAAACTACATATGCATAACATTACTAGAACTGCACATACACATACAGACTGCAGTTAATTAAAAATATAACTCATTAAAGGAAAATTGTTTTCTATAAGCAGAAAAATCTGGCAGAATGAGAAGAGTAGTATTGAAACTTATGACCAAATTTATAGGACTCATTACAAGAGGTAAAAATATTGCAATGGAGGAGACAAATATAGTTTACTCTTGAACATGGGGGGCAGGAGCACAGAACCCCCCAAACAAAGTCAAAAATACACGTTTGGCTCCCCAAAAACTACTTATACCCTACTACTGACTGGAAGTCTCCTTGATAATGTAAACAATAGATATTTTGTATATGTATTACACACTGTATTCTTACAATAAAGTAAGCCAGAAAAAAAGAAAATATTAAGAAAATCATGAAAGAAAGTACATTTACAATAATGCACTGTTTTTAATGAAAAAATTCACATAGGGGGACGCACATTGTTCAGACCCATGTTGTTCAAGGGTCAACTGTATAACATTATCTCTGGATGGTACAACTGTTTATCTAATTGTAAACTTCAGGAAAATCACTGTCAATCCAGGTAAGAGTTAAGCAGAATGACCAGCTATAAGATTCTCTACCATAACCCTAGTCCAGTGTTACTCTGCTAGTATTGGGGAAGTAATGCATGACCCTTACTGATTCTGCTACCAGAAAAATTAACTCTACCCAGAACTAGTTATTGAATACTTACTGCAGCCCAGTAGTCTAGATAGATCTATATCCATCTCTCAAAATTTTCTGGCCTCCTCTCCTAAATAATGCCAAAATGTGGTCCTGAATGTTATCTTGTGAGGTATGTTTACAGGATTAAAGACCTCCTCCCCCATATATAAGCTAAGATAGGATCAATATGTAATTATAATCAAACACCTATGGAAATGAAGCAATCCAAGAATTCCTTGAGGAAGAAGTCTATCCTGATCAAGATGACTTTTACAATACAAATAAGATCTCTAAATCCCTTTAATATTTTATATGAAGAACATGTTAACATGAGAAAACAATGTAAATGGACATTATAAAAGGGGGTCAAGAGGCCAAAGTTTGGCTACATGTTTCCTGTAGTCTCTAAGGAATGAATATTCTGACCCAAACACATCTTTCTAGGAGGATGCATGTATTAAGCAACCATAGCACTGAGGTCAGCCAGCCATGTTTTCATTCTCCAAATGTTATACTGCCTAGGCAACCTCCTGATATTATCATTTGGTGTCCAATGTCAATTTTCTCCAAGGGCAAGGATACAACAAGAGAAATAACTGATGCTCCTGAAACAAATAATTTTGCAATTTGATCTTTATAAATTAGTTTGTTATGCATTTGATTAGTCTGAGTGAACTCCTTGGAGCCTAATTACCTCTGGATGATCAAATTTTGGATCTCGAAAAACTGAGCTGGAACATGGCATTTACACCTTAGTACAACTACCCTATGGAGATGTTTCAATGGCACTGTTTTTTTCCCCCCAGCGAAAGATACTCTCACCTGAGGCAAGCTTCTCAGCTACCCACCAGAATGGAACCAACTCTATTCATTATCTAGTTACTTAAGCACCATACATCTTTCTCCAAGGCTGTCCTCCTTAAATATTTTTCTTCCTGATCTAGTATCAGATAACAAATGAAGGGGGATAAAAATAACAAATGCATTCCAAAAAAATTTTTAGAGCAAAATGTATACTTAGGAAAGAATGAAATGGAGGGACAGAAGAGAAAAACAGGGCACTAAAGGTGGGAATGTAGACAGAATAAATGGGCCACTGCTGCATCTGGGTACTTCTACTAAACCATTCGGTTCTCCTAAATGCATTACCTGATTTACGATCCTGTTCCTCGTCATCATCTGAATGCCTGTGCTCTTCATCTGAGGCCTGTGGCCTTTCATCATCAGAATTTTGCAGTTTCTCCTCATCAGACATCTGTGGCTGTTCTTCATCATCAGAATTCTGTTTCTCATCCTCATTATCAGAAACTGCTGGCCGTTCGTCCTCAGAATTAGCTTTCTCCTCCTCGGACAGTTGTCTCTCATCATCTGAAAGCTGAGGCCTATCCTCATCATCTGTATTCTGCATTTTCTCGTCATCATCAGAATTCTGTAGTTTATCGTCATCAGATCCTTGTGCCCTCTCCTCATCATCAGAATTTTGCATCTTTTCATCATCTGACTGGTCGCTTTTATCTTCTCTGTCCCATTTTTCATCATCTGAGTGTGCTTTTTCAGAACCTTCTGCTTCTGAGTGATGGCTCCCTCCATCTGACCTCTGACCTTCATCTTCATCATCATTATGGGCTTCTGATCCACTGTGCTGATCTACATCTGAGGGCTCATTGTCTTCGTGGTCAGAACGCTCAGAAGCTTCCGACCTATTGTCTGATCTTTCAGAGTGATTATCACTCCCACTGTGATGTGAAGCTCCCTCATCCTCACTGTCATCTCCAAACAGTTCCTTATTACTTGGCTTTCCTGATTCACCCCCTTCATCTTGATCGCTTTCACTTCCAGAGGCATTACTGCCAGAAGCAACATTCTCTTGATCAGAATCCGAGTCTGATCCAGAATCAGAATCTATGAAAGCATATAAACACATGGTGCTGTCAGTGAAAAGGCAGAGTAAAGAACACCAAAAGTCAACCTCAACATGAAAGCAATGAAAATACATGTTAAAAACGGACAGAATAAATTTCCTCCCCACTCAGGAAACTGACTGAAAGTTGCAGCAACTAGAGGAATGCTTAACAAGAAAAAACAGCTGAATCTCAATAAAACTTCACGGTGTTTAAACTTACCCCGTTCCTCCATCCCAATCCCCAGCTCCCTAGCTCAATAATGCCTTAAAGACAGCCCAAATTTCTAGTACAAGAACTACTACTAGAGGAAACAGAGGCACCTCATTCACAAAGAATCATGGTTGTTAGTTTTGATCTGCCTGGTGGATCACTGAAGGACTGGCTCAAAGGGCTGACTTTAGATCACTTAGAACTTTCTCAGATGAGGCAATTACCTGGGAACGTTTGTCTAAAACATTTACAGGTGAATGTATTAGTTGCCTCTGCCTAGGACAATGGATAGCAGTTGGGATAAGTAATAAGCTTAAAAAGCTTAGGAGGAAAGGCTGGAAAAAAAATAATATGGGAAGTAAGGGCTTTTAAAAGCTCCCACATATCATTAGATATCTGGGAAGTCTACACACTCGCCCAGGACTGTGCATATGCTCAGGAAAGAACTGAGAGGGCAGTAAGATCTCATGTGTGGCTGACCTTCAGGCTCTGCACAAGCAAGAAATGAGGGTATAAACAGGTTTTAAACTGCCTGGTTGAGTCTCTGCAAAGAACGGGAGGTTTTGTTTTGTCTTGGATTTGTTTGTTGGTTGGTTTTGGTTCTAGGCATTTCAGGAAATTTCTGTCCAATCACAAGTTAATGGGACAGATTTCAGTGGCCACACAGAGCAAAGATCGTGGACCTTACTGAATTAGTTCAAAAGAATCACTACAACAAACATCAACAACAAATCCTGAGGAGGGGAGAGAATGTGGCTTCCTGAGTTGCCACATTATAATACTCAAAATAGCCAGTTACTAAGAAAAAAGTAAAAGGAAATGTAAAGAAACAAGGAAGTACAGCCCATATGTATGAAAAAAGGCTAGAAACTGTCCCTGAAGAAGCCCAGAAAATGAAAATGATGTTTTACCAAATAGAGAATATCAATAAAAAGACAGATATTAAAAAAAAAAAAAAAAAAAAAAAAAAAAAGACAGATATTTTAAAAGATCCAAACAGAAATCCTGGAGTTGAAAAATACAATAAATGAAGTGAAAATTTCACTAACAGAGCTAAACAGCAGATATAATTAGGGAGAAGAATCAGCAAACTTTAAAATAGGTCAAGTAAGATCAAATGAGGAACAGAAGAGAAAAAATTAAGAAAAATGAACAAAATCTAAAAGATTTGTGGGATACCATCAAATGTACCAACATATACATAAAGGGAGTCCCAGAAGAAGAGAAAGGGCAGAAAGATTATTTGAAGAAATAATGGCCAAGCACATCCCAAATGTGATGAAAGACATTCAAAAAAACCTCAGTTAATGCCAAAGAGGATAAAGTTAAAGAGATCCACACATGTATATACCTCATTATCAAACTGTTAAAGACAAAGACCAAAAATAAATAAATAAATAAAATTTAAAAAGAATGCTGAAAGCATCAAGAAAAGCAACTTGTCCCACACAAGGAATCCTCGATAACAATGACTTCTCATCAAAATCATGACATACTCAAAGTGCCAAAAGAAAGACTGTAAACCAAGAATTCTATTCCCAGCAAAACTATACGTCAGAATGAAAGTGATATGACTGACATAAGAAATAGATAAATTGGACTTTTTTCAAAGTGAAAACCTTCTATGCAACAAAGGACATCAAGAAAGTGAAAAAAAAATTTTTTAAATGGGGGAAATATTTGCAAACCGCATATCTGCTAAGTGTGTAGTATCCAGAATATTTAAAGAATGTTACAACTCAACAAAAGGCAACCCAATTAAAAAAAAAAAGACAAAAGAGGGTGCCCGGGTAGCTCAGTTGGTTAAGTGACTGCTTTCAGCTCCAATCATGATCCTGGAGTCCCAGGACTGAGTCCCACATCAGTTTCCCTGCTCAGCAGGAAGTCTGCTTCTCCCTCTGACCCTCCCCCCTCTTGTGCTCACTCTCTCTCTCTCCCTCACCCAAATAAATAAATAAAATTAATGTTCAAAAAAAATAGTCAAAGGACTTGAAATGACATTTCTCCAAAGCTATATATACAAATAGCCAATGAGCACTTGAAAAGTTCCTCCACAACCTTAGCTATTAGGAAATGCAAATCAAAACCACAATGAGATACCACTTAACACCAACAGGGATCGCTACATTAAAAAAATGGGGCGCCTGGGTGGCTCAGTGGGTTAAGCCACTGCCTTCGGCTCAGGTCATGATCTCAGGGTCCTGGGATCGAGCCCCGTATCGGGCTCTCTGCTCAGCAGGGAGCCTGCTTCCTCCTCTCTCTCTCTGCCTGCCTCTCTGCCTGCTTGTGATCTGTCAAATAAATAAATAAAATCTTTAAAAAAAAAAAAAAAAAAAGAAAAAGTATGCATGTGCCTGGGTGACCCAGTGGGTTAAGAGTCCAACTCTTGATCTCAGCTCAGGTCTTTATCTCAGAGTGAGGAGTTCAAGCCCTGTGTTGGGCTCCATGCTGGGCATAGAGCCTACTTAAAAAAAAAGAAAAAAAAGAAGAAAGAAAGCAAGCAAGCTAAGTGTTGGCAAAGATGTTAAAAAAAAAAAAAAAAAAGAAACCCTCGAACATTGCTGGTAGTAACGTAAAATGGTCCAGCTGCTATGGAAAATGGTTTGCTTACTTGCTCCTAAAAAAGTAAAAGAATTACCATAAGTCTCAGCAATTCCAACCCTGTGTATATATTCAGGAAAACTGCAAACAGGCACTCAAATACTTGTACACAAAGGTTCACAGCAGCACTATTCAAACAATCAAAAGATAGAATCTGTAAATGTACTAAATATCACGGAATTGCTCACTTTAAAACAGTTACTTTTGGGGCGCCTGGGTGGCTCAGTGGATTAAGCAGCTACCTTCAGCTCAGGTCATGATCTCAGTGTCCTGGGATTGAGCCCCGAATCGGGCTCTCTGCTCAGCAGGGAGCCTGCTTCACCTTCTCTCTCTGCCTGACTCTCTGCCTACTTGTGATCTTTCTCTCTGTCAAATAAAGCTGCCTTCGGCTCGGGTCATGATCCCAGTGTCCTGGGATCGAGTCCCATGTAGGGCTCCTTGCTCGTCGGGAAGCCTACTTCTCCCTCTGCCTCTGCCTGCCATTCTGTCTGCCTGTGCTCGCTCTCTCTCCCTCTCTCTGACAAATAAATAAATTCTTTAAAAAAAAAAAAAAAAACAGTTACTTTTGGGGCGCCTGGGTGGCTCAGTGGGTTAAAGCCTCTGCCTTCGGCTCAGGTCATGATCCCAGGGTGCTGGCATGGAGCCCCACATCGGGCTCTCTGCTCAGCAGGGAGCCTGCTTCCTCCTCTCTCTGACTGCCCCTCTGCCTACTTGTAATCTCTGTCAAATAAATAAATAAAATCTTTTTTAAAAAAAAGTTATGTTATAGGAGTTTCACCTCACTAAAAACAAACTTGCAAAATTAACACATTCCCAGATAAGCAAAAACAGTTGGTTGCTAGCAGGCCTGCTTCCTAAAGGAAGCCTTTCTAGCTGAAATGAAAGGACAACAGTAATTTGAATCCACATGCGGAAATAAAGAACAATAGTAAAGGTAATTAAATAGGTAATCATAAGTCAGCATCTATGTATTTCTGGTAACTCCTTTTATGATTCGGTTTAAAATATAGTAACATAAAACAATAATTATAAAACCACATCACTGAGAAGACAATGTATAAAGATGTAATTTGTGACAATAACAACATAAGGACAAGAGAAAGTAAACTATGTAGAGTGACAATAACAACATAAGGACAAGAGAAAGTAAACTATGTAGAGAAAAAAATGTTTCTGTATACTACTAAAATAAAGTTGGCATTAATCCAAAATAGATTATTATAAATTAAAATGTTAACTGTTATCACCAAAGTAACTGCTAAGAAAAGTAAAAACTATACAAAAAAAAAAAAAAAAAGAAAGAAAGAAACAGGAAGGAAATCAACAGTACCCTAAAAGAGAATCAGTCTTAAAAGACAACAATAATATAGGAACTGAGGAACAAAAAAGTTATGACATATAGAAAATAGTAAAATGGGGGCACCTGGGTGGCTCAGTCAGTTAAGTGTCTGCCTTTGGCTCAGGTCATGATCCCGGGGTACTGGGATTCAGCCCTGTGTGGGGCTCCCTGCTCAGCAGATTCTGTTTCTCCCTCTCCCTCTGCCCGCTAGTGTTCTCTCAAATAAGTAAATAAAATCTTAAGGAAAAAAAAAAAAGAAAACAAAACAGCATTAGTCCTTATCAGTAGTCATTTTAAATGAAAATGGATTAGCTTCTCCAATGAAAAGGCAGAAACTGGAGAATTTTAAAAGTGATCCATATATATGCTCTCTACAAGGGTCTCACTTAAGAACCACATACCCAAATAGGCTGAAAGTGAAAAGATGGAACCAAAAAACAACCAAAAGAGAGCTACAGTGATCATACTAATATTAGATGAAATAAATCTTTAAGGTTTTTTATTTGGGGCGCCTGGGTGGTTCAGTCGTTAAGCATCTGCTTTTAGCTCAGGTCTTGATCCCAGAGTCCTAGGATTGAGCCCCACACTGGGCTCCCTGCTAGGTGGAAAGCCTGCTTCTCCGTCTCCCTCTCCCTGTTGTGTTCCCTCTCTTGCTGTGTCTCTGTCAAATACACAAATAGAATCTTTAGTTGGAAACTTCAATACCCTACTTACAGTAAGAGCCAGAACTAGACAGAAGATCAATGAGGAAATGGAGGAACCAAACAGACATACAGACATCAACAGAACACTCCACCACCACCAGAGTATACATTCTTCCCCACAAGTGCACATTGAACATTCTCTAGGATAGACCCTAAGTTAGGACCCAAAACAAATCTTAATAAATTGAAGAAGGCTGTATCTTTTCTGACCACAATGGGATGAAATGGAATTCAGTACCAAAGGCAAATCTGGAAAATGAACAAATATACAGAAATTATACAATGCACTCAAAGAACTAAGGGCTCCAAGAAGAAATCACAATGGAAATTAAAAATATTTTCAGATAATGAAAATACAGGATACCAAAAGGTAAGGGATATAGAAAAAACAGTGCTAAAAGGAAAATCTGTAGTTGTAAACACCTACATTAAAAAAGAAAAGGGGAGCCTGGCCAGCTTAGTCAATAGAGCATGCAACTCTTGATCTCAGAGTTGTGAGTTTAAGCCCCATGTTGGGCGTAGAGTTGAAAGAAAGAAAGATTTTCAGACTGATAACCCAACCTTTCACTTCAAGGAACTAGATAAAACTAAACCCAAAGCAAGCAGAAGGAAAAAAAAAAAAAGATTAGAGTAGAAATAAATGAAATGGAGAAGAGAAAAATAAAAGGATCAATGAAACAAAAAGTTTCTGCTTTGAAATAATAACAAAACTGACAAACCTTTAGCCAGACAGACCAAGAAGAAAAGATGACTCAAATTACTGATAGCGGTGACATTAGTACCAACCTTATAGAAATAAGGATTAAAAGAAAATACTATAAACAATCCTATGCCAGCATATTAGATGATTTAGATGAAATGGATTAATTCCTAGAAAAAAGACTACCAAAACTACCAAAACTGATTCAAGACAAAATACAAAATCTGAAATGACCTATAACAAGTAGGGGTTTGAATCAGTAATCAAAAAATTTCCAACAAACATGGGGCAGCTGGCTGGCTCAATTGGTAGAGCATGTGACTCTTGATTTCAAGGTCCTGAGTTCAGGCCCCATGTTGGGTGTGGAGCCCACTTAAAAAAAAAGAAAGAAAGGGGCGCCTGGGTGGCTCAGTGGGTTAAAGCCTCTGCCTTCGGCTCAGGTCATGATCCCAGGGTCCTGGGATCGAGCCCCGCATTGGGCTCTCTGCTCAGTGGGGAGCCTGCTTCCTCCTCTCTCTCTGCCTGCTTCTCTGTGATCTCCATCTGTCAAATAAATAAATAAAATCTTTAGGAAAAGAAAAAAAAAAGAAAGAAAAAAATCCAACAAAGAAATGCCCAGGACCAGGTGGTTTCACTGGTGAATCCTACCAAATGTTTAAAGAATTAATGTCTATCCTCAAAGTCTCCCAAAAACTTGAAGCAAAGGGAACACTTCCTAACTCATTCTAAAGATGTCACACAAAAAGAAAACTACAGACCAATACCTCTTACGAATATAAATGTAAAAATACTAAACAAAATACTAAGAAACTGAACCCAACAGCATATTAAAAGGATATACACCATGACCAAGTGGGAGTTATCCTAGGAATACAATGGTGGTCCAACATTAACATGACCATACTAACAGAATAAAGGAAAGTGAGCATCTTAATTGATGCAGAAAAGGCCCTTTACAAAATCCAACACCCTTTCATGATAAAACTACTCAACAGACTAGGAACCGAAGGGAATTTCCTCAGCCTGATAAAGGGCATCTACAAAACCCCACAGCTAACACAGGTAATTGTGATAGCATGGATGCTTTCTCCTTAAGATCAGGAACAAAACTAGGATGTCCATCCTCACAACTTCTATTCAACACTGTACAAAAAGTCATAGCCGGGGCAATTAGGCAAGAAAAAGAAAACCATCCAAATTAGAAAAAAAAAAGTTAAAACACTCTCTATTTATAGAAGCCAAGATCTCATACGTAGAAAATCCTAAAGAATGCGCACACACACGCACACACACACACAAAACAATTACAGCTAATACTCAGCAAGGTTGCAAGATACAAGAAAATCTGTTGTATTTCTATACACTAACAATGAAAAATCCAAAAATGAAATTAAGGTAACAACTTCCCCTGCAATAGTATCCAAAAGGATAAAATACTTAGGAATAAATTTAACTCAGGAGGTGCAAGATTTATACAATTAAAGCTACAAAACATTGTTGAAAGAAATTAAAGACACCGGGCACAATTATACATAAAAGAAACACCTTGGGCCTAGAGATTCTACCCATTGCTATGGCAAAAAGTTTGTCAGGTGTAGTTATTTTCCACAGCTGTCTTAGTGCAAGCACATAATGAAATAGGTTAGGCCTAACAGGAATTACCCTGTCACATCCATACTACCTTCAAGATCAAAGAGCAACCTTCAAGGACAGATTTAGAAGTAAATCCTATAGCATCCTATTATCTAATGATAACATGGAAAAAAGCAGCAACACTCACAAGAAAGTAAAATATAAAGCCCAGAGAAGCAACCATCTCCATATGTCACTTCCCCATACACTGAGTTTGCAATAGGAGAAAGTGCAGGGTATACTTACTATTGCTTCTACCCATCCAAGTACTTATCAAATAGTATTAAACATCCAGATAAGCCGGTGGAGCAACGGCAGACAATCTTTTCATCATTCTATCCCGCAAACCTAGCAAAGTGCTGGAACAGGATAGGGGACTCAATGCATATTTATCGAATGAATGAACTTTATAACAGTGAGTCACTGGAGAGCTCACATAAAACTGTGCCTTGAAAGGCAAATGGGATACAGACAAGTAAAAATAAGGGAGGAAATGAAAACATTAGCAAAGATAATAGAACAAGAGTTAGCACACAGGACTCTATACTTACGGACTCATCCTGATTAGAACCTCCCAGACGCGCGTCTCCATAAAGCCCTTACTTTACATTTCCACCTAGTACTCCCTTCACTACACTCTTAAAAATAAATAAATAAATAAATAGGAGTTAGAGAAAAAAGAGCAACTACAATAACGCATTTTGCTAAGCGAAAAAGTAGATACGTTACTCTGAGCCTGGAAGGTTGCAAGAATTCTGAACTTGGATCTTGGGGCCATTCTTACTTCAAATAACTCCCATTCGTATTTCAAACTCAAACTATCTACGGTCTTTATGCCAGAAATATTTCCATGCACCAATAATCATTTCACCAACAAATCCTTTCTCTCTCTAAATCAAACGCTGATCTCCCATACGCTCTCCAACCTAAAAACACAGATTCAGGAAATTCCAGTTTCTGCACAGGCTCTCAGAAGACATGCTGTCTCCGGTGCGTAAAGCCTATGTACAGCCCGATCGCGGCATCCCGCCAGTCTTCCTCACCCCAGACATTTCAAACTCCGCACCACGCCACACCCTGGTTTCAATCAGGTGGCTTTCCCGAACCCCTCTGTAAATCCATCCATCTCGTCCGGGTGTTCCCGAGCACCCAATGCCCATTTATTCACGAACAGCCCTTACTTGCGCTAGCCTGTGCAAGACAGGACCGAGCAGGACCCCAAGATTCCTAGGCGGGCTGCGCAGCTTCGTCCGCGCCGCCACCCCTGCCCCGCGCCCCCCTCCGCCCCACACGCTCCCAGGCACCGCATGCTCCACGCACACCAAGAACTCCGAGGCTCACGCTGTTTGTCCCTCCATTCCTGCCAGCCCTGGGAGGCTGGTACCGCCGGGAGTGCAGGGGGCGCTGAGGAAGGAGTGGAGGAAGCGGCACCACTGGCCCGCAGAGCCCGAGGGTTCGCAGACCCGGAACTGGACCGCCGTCGGGCTCCCGCCGCAGAAGCCGCTACACGCACCCCTCCCCTGAAGCCCAGCCGATCCCACCTTTACGCTCAGCATCGCTGTCGGCGTCGCTCCCAAAGAGGTCCTCCATATCCGCCATTGCCCCGCACGTCTGCCGCTGCCTCGGCTGGGGGCGGCTCCGCGACTGTTTTTACGGCACGGAACCAACGAAACGCGACAATGTCGCAAAGATTCGCTAAAAGGCTGCTTTAGACCTGTGACCTGGTTTCGCCTGCAGTTGGAACCTACCCTTGTTCGCTGTTATACGTCCATACAGGGGACAAGTCCCGCCTTTTAGTTGGTATATGTTTCTGTTTGCAAGGACTCTCGCCGAGGTTGGGGCGTCTCCCGTCTGGGTGTCCGCGGAGTGGGTGGTGCTCGAGGCGCTCTGCTGAAGGGCCCTCAGACCGAGTTAAACCTGCTACGATTCGGGCCTGAAGTCCTTTGTTTCATGTTGACCATATTGACCTCAAAATATTGAGAGCGCCAAAGCGCTTTTCGTGTAGGTTCTACCAATTGCTATTTACCGTATTAGTAATTAAAGCAATTAAAGTATATTCAAATATTAAGTTTAAATTCAAAGTGTTTAAATAACAAACATTAACATAAATAGCATTTTAAAATACTCTTTCCGAAACCAAAAAATTAGCAGAGTGGAGTCGTTTTACAGTTTTTAAAATATCTTTAATGTCTGACTTCAAAGAAAACAGCTCAATTCTCATGGCTGCTTCTACATTCAGTCGGCTGAGAAATGTTTTGGTTGAAGCATTTGGATGAAGAAAATCTGGCCTCAAAGAGATATGTACGTAATTAAGGAGAGGAAGGATCTCTCAGGCTTCTTGAAAGGGTCTTCCTCAGACCACTTTCTGAAAATTGCAGCTATAAGAGCAGTGTATCTCAAAAATTTTTCCATCTTAACCCAGTACACAATTGATAAAATGAAATAACTATTTCACAAAACAATACGTCCCTTACCGCTAAAATACAGTCTGAAATTTACTATTCTCTTTTATTCTATTTCAGCTTTTGTTTTGTTTCGGTTCTAATGCCCGCAAGCGGTACACCCACTACATTGCTTTCATGATTTACTAATGGATTGCAACCTGCAGCTAGAAAAACACTGTTCAGAGGGTTCCATTGTGTTTATTTTACTGGCAAAAAGTTTTATTTTGGGGCGCCTGGGTGGCTCAGTGGGTTAAGCCGCTGCCTTCGGCTCAGGTCATGATCTCAGGGTCCTGGGATCGAGTCCCACATCGGGCTCTCTGCTCAGCAGGAAGCCTGCTTCCCTCTCTCTCTCTCTCTCTCTCTGCCTGCCTCTCCGTCTACTTGTGATCTCTCTCTGTCAAATAAATAAAATCTTTAAAAAAAAAAAGTTTTATTTTGGTAGGAAATGTGGCTATAATTGTACGTTATAAAAATCAGACTGTAAGAGAATTTTCATAATAGGTTAGTGCTAGGTAAACCCTCTTCATAGAAGCTTAAAGAAATGAAGTGACTTGCACATGTTAAAGATTAGGTCTTTTTAAGAAAGCTTATATTTTGGTTTTTAAAAATGTACATCTTGTGTTAAATTATTATCTGATTAGTCTCATGTAAGAGTTTTCATGTTGGACAGGCAACAATGGATTTTTAATTTGGAGATTATGAGGTATGTTTTTGTTCAAATAATGACCAGGGTCATTGGGCAAGGGTTCAAATGGGCAAGAGGTGGCACCTGGTATGTTATCAATCCTACAGCTGTTGTGTATAAAGTGGAAAATGTAAGACTGGGTAGATGGGATCACTTTAAAACTTTCTGACTACTGGAAAGATAAGTGTTTGATTGTGATTCGATTTCATTTTCATTCAGAGTACTATCTTTGAAAAATGCACTTATTAAATCTCAACAAATTGAATTATAGTGAGGCTGACTGAATCACCATGCCTATATTCATGACTAACAGAATTTGTGTTTATTTCATATGACTACTGCAAAACAAATAACTTCTAGTACTTTAATTTTTTGTTGTTTTGTTATACTTTATGCTGATCATTGTTCTTCTATTCATTGTCTGTCTTAGTACAGAATACAATATATTCAGTTAGATTTTAGCCAAATCAATCACTATCATTGATGTACTACTTGCCTGAGGCTACACTCAGGTCACTTTCACTGATGTTTAGAGTATTAAAATAATCTTTCCACTTACTGCCAAAGACAGAGAAGTTCATCCTATTGGGCTTGTGTTTGATTCATTTAAATTTGGGTGTTAAGATTATCTCTTGATTTGCTTCCAGAGATAGAGAACTTCATCTATTTGATGTGTGATTAAATAAAAGAACTGCAGAGCAGCCTTACCTTGTTTCCAAATTTTTAAGAGGTTGTCTCTTTTTCCCTGTTTTCTGCCTTTGTGTGGTGAAGATAGATCCTCAAAATTGTGACCTTTGAGACAATACAATACCCCCAAAGAACAGAGATTCAACCAGGTTGATTACATAACACAACACAATTATTGTATCATTACAAACATTTTTACAAGGTAGCAATACCTTCAAGATTTATAAAATATATACTAACATCAAGTTGCAAAACAGTACAACATCTTAAAGACTTAGAGGGAAAACAACAGCTTGATTAAACAATGCATTAATTGAAATTTCACTCCGTTTATGGTAAACTGCCGCACCACAGGAGGATCATGTGACTTATTTCTGAGTACTGTGGAAGGAGCTAGCCTTTAAAAAGGACAGGTTGATCTGAACTAGAGAGGAAGAGAGAAGTGCTAAGTTTCTGTTTATAGCAGTAAGTCAACAATGGGGCAGCTTCTTTCTTCCTCTCTCTCTCTCTCTCTTTCTTTCTTTCTAAGATTTTATGTATTTATTTGACACAAAAGGTAGGCAGAGAGAGAGGGAGGAAGCAGGCTCCAATCCCGGGAACCTGCGGTCATGACCTGAGCTGAAGGCAGATGCTTAAGGAGTGAGCTGCTGAGGTGTCCCTGGGGCAGCTCATTTCTTGAAATATGTGGAGTATTCACTCATAGACTGCTTTTATTCGATTCTTTACTGAATGGGGGCCCTGCAGTCAGTGCTATAGGGATGTAAAAAATAAGAGCAAACATGGTTTCTTTATATATCAATATATATATATTTTTTAATTTATAAAAATAAATGAGTGTGAGGGAAATGAAACATATAGGCTAAACATCTGGGGAATTTAAGTTTTAGAAGTTAATTATAAAACATGTATAGTTGGGGCACCTGGGTAGTGCAGCCCATTGAGTACCAGACTCTTGGTTTCTGCTCAAGTTGTGATCTCAGAGTCCTGAGATCCAGCCTTGTGTCTGTCTCCACAGTGTGTACACAGTCTGCTTGAGATTCTCTCTCCCTCTCCCTCTAGCCTCTCCCTCCCCCCTTTCCACTCTCTGCCTCTCTCCCTCTCAAATAAATAAATCTTAAAAAGAAAAACAAAACTTTACATACGGGCGCTGAAGAATGGAAAGTCAGAAAATTACCAACATGAATGGTGGTTAGGAAAGGTCTCTTGGTCTGAATGTCTGTGTCTCCTTAAAATTCATGTTGAAATCCTAATGACAAAGTGATGATATTAAGAGGATGCCAGGGAAGTTTGGGAGGTGGTTAGGTCATGAGGGTGGAGCCCTCATGAGTAGGATTAGTATTCTTATAAAAGAGGCCTCACAGAACTCCCTAGCTATTTCCAACATGTGAGGACACAGCAAGGAGGTCCTGGCCATGAATCAGGAAGAAAAGAAGCCTCTCACCAGAACACAGTCATGCTGGCACCTTGATCTTGGACCTCCCAACCTCCAGAACTATGAGAAAAAAAATTCTGTTAGTATGAGCTCCCCAGTCTGTGGTATTTTGTTAAAGCAGTCATGATGGACTCAGGTGGATTCAACCTAGATTACTGAAGTAATGGGAAGGAACCCAGTTTTCAGGATATAAAATTGAGCAGAATGTAAAATTCAACCAAGCAAAACTTCTGTTAGTTTAATCAAATCTATTCCCTGATATAAATGAAGTTCCTGAACACTGTAGATAAAGAGAATATTTATCAGCTGACATAGAAAGGATCTGGGATTAAAATGACATTGGACTTCTCAACAATGCTTCTGAAAGTTAGGAAACAAAGTCCTGAAGGGAAACGATCCATTCTCAAATTCTATACCCACCAACATATCATTAAGTACAAGGCAAGAATAATGAAATTCTGTGTAAGCCAACCTCTATGTAAGCAGTCTAACTGCCCTGAGGCTGCCATGCTATGAAGAAGCCCAAACTAGACACACACAGAGACCAAAAGGTGAGTCTCTCTCCTTTTTTTAAAAAAAGATTTTATTTATTTATTTATTTGACTGACAGAGATCACAAGTTGGCAGAAAGGCAGGCAGAGAGAGAGGGGGAAGCAGGCTCCCTGCTGAGCAGAGAGACAGATTTGGGGCTGGATCCCAGGATCCTGAGATCATGACCTGAGCTGAAGGCAGAGGCTTTAACCCACTGAGCCACCCAGGCACCCCAGGATAGTCTCTTAATAACAAAGAAATACCTTAAAGAGAGAGAGACCTAACCAGCCCTTAGCTGCTGTAGAATTCCTGTTGTTCCAGCTCCATCCGAATACAACCTCAGTGAGAGACCCCAGGCCACCAATGCCCAGCTGAGCCTTTCTGAATTCCTATCTCACACAATCTAGAATACAATTAGTGGGCGCTGTGGCAGAGTACCACTATGTTTGAAGTGGTTTGTTACATAGCAATAGCAACTGGAAGAGTTACTAAAACATTTTACAATCTATGAATTGTGACCCTCCAAAATGAAGAACAAAACAAGGAAGAGAAAGTTTTAGGGGAAAAGGAAACTCAGTATTGGAAAGGGGCAAAAGTTAGGGCGCTTGGGTGGCTCAGTCAGTGGATCGACCAATTCTTGATTTCAGGTCTTGATCTCAGGGTCATGAGTTCAAGCCCCTGTTGGGTGTAGAGCCTACTTTAGGAAGAAAGAAAGAAAGAGGAAAGAGGAAAGAAAGAAGCAAAAAGAATCCCTATTATCCTAGAAGGCTGCTGGTCCTGAATAGAGCAAGAGGACAGAAGTCTACAAGAGAGAACAGCCTGAGAAGAAAATGAAACTAATAGAATACCTGCTAGATTCACCCATCAGTAGGGATTTAAGTGCCTTCCCTATGCCAGAAACTATTGTAGGCACTTGAGATACAACAGAGAACAAAATAGACAAGCATCTGTTCTCAGAAAGTTGCATTTTGGTGGAGGATGGGACACAATATAGGAGTATACTAATAAATTTATGAATAAATACACTTTCAGTTTTATATATTTATATCTGATGTGTTTGAATATTTTTAATGGGTATTTTTCTGTAATTCATATACAAAAAATTTATACCTGATACATTAAAACTAAGCAAACAGAAAACCAAGACAATCATTACCTCCAAGAAAAAGAAAATGAATGTACATACAGAGAGCTATGTAGCTCAACTGGTAATAATTAAAACAGATAACACATAATACCTAAGACTTGTGCTAGGTATGGTTTTGAGTACTTTTTATATAGGTCCACAGTCTTTTATCTGAAACTTTTAAAGCCATATATGTTTCAAAATTCAGATACTTTCCCAGATTTTAGAAAGGGAATAGAGCACATATATAATCTTTATTACTCAACACATCCAATTATGTCTAAGGAATATCCTAACTCAAAATTAAGTTTCTATGGTAAAGTGTACAAAAATCCAAACTGAGAGGGATAAATAGAACTTTAAGCCTTTAAGTCAGTTCCAGGAAGCATTAGCCATCAAATGTTACATACTTTCCATTTCTGAGCTTTTTGGTTTTCAGGATTGCGAATAAGGGTTTCTGGGCCAGAACTAAACATTCAATCCTATTATATTCTTATTTTATACATAAGGAACCTGAAGGAAACACAGAGAACCTAAGTAGCTTTGCCCTTGGTTACATAGCTAATAAGACTAGCTTGGTCATAATTATGTAAATACTGAGTTTAGTAGTACTATTGGACTTTTAAAATGTCACACACACACTCTTAATTTTAGTGGAGACTATTTTTATGTTTTAATATGGAAAGATTCAAGACACATGAGTTCAAAGGAAAAAACATTCTGAATAGCGTGTATATAAAGGTACCATCAAATTTTAAATGTGTGTGTGCAACATGTATATGGATACACTGTCGCTAGAAGACTGCAACAGAAGCCAAAACATAGGTGAGAAGCTAGGGGACTGGTGGAGAGAAGAGAAACCTCACTTTTTACTGTGTACTTTTCTTTTTTCTTTCTTTCTTTCTTTCTTTTTTTTTTTTCCTAAGATTTTTTTTATTTGACAGAGAGACAGCGAAAGAAAGAACACAAGCAGGGGGAGTGGGAGAGAAGCAGTCTTCCCGCCTGCTGAGCAGGTCATGATCTCTGCCCTGTAAGGTCAAGTCTCAAGTTGGGCTCCCTGCTGGCTATAGAGCCTGCTTAAGATTCTCCCTTTCCTTCCCTCTCCATCCACGCTCCCCCCACCCCCAGTCTCTCCCTCTCTTAAAAAAAAAAAAAAAAAGTTATTGGAATGTAAAACTAATTACCTCGTGGAAGAATTTTCAGGCTACCAAGAAAAAGACAGAAATATACATCTCATAATAAAATAAGCCGTTTTCAAAAATGGTAGCAGCCCCTTTCCCAAATCTCTTTCCTCTCAGCATCATTAATCTAACTCACTTTTGTAAGATTCAATCGCCAACTCCAAAGCACTAGTCACTAACTGTTCCCTATGCAAATGAGAGTTTGGACAGCAAATACGAGCTTGTAACTTGTCCCAGTTTACTTCCTATGAAAATCTGCCTTATGTTGAGGGTGTTGAGGGGAAAAAAAGAAGAAAAATAATGAGTCAGGTAATGATTCATTTCTTAGGACTGAAGCAAAGGTTGCCCTTTCGAAACCTTTGCTCTTGAATCTCAGTTGATTTAGAGAGTGGCTTCCTTGAATAGGTAGGATTTAAGTTTCTCCCTGAAGCTTCAGGGTTACCAGGGAGCTCTGTCCTTAAAAGACCTATGCAGCGAACACACGAGGTTGATGCACTCGACACTAGAAGAGCCAGAACACCGACTACCTACTGGGGGAAGGAATTAGAAGGAACAAAGAAAGGAGGACAGGGAAAGAGGAGGCGGGGCCCTGTGCTTGTGGGTGTTAGTAGAGGAAACCGAGTAAGTAAAGCTATATGCGGCAAGGATACCAAAGAAGCAAAATGAGAAGCACAAGGAAGGAGAAAAAAGAAGGAGAAATAGATTATAGAGACAAAGGGAAAGGAGGAGCCATCCACAAGAGAAGAGAAGGGGGGGGGGCATTCTTTTTAAAGAACAGAATAAAACGGTACAAAGGTAGGGAGAATATTGAAACAAAAATGGGCAAGCACTCCCAACATTATAACCGAGAGGCAGACAAAAAAAGGTAGGAGAGGTACCAACGACCCTGCCAACCAGTATGTTTACAAATCAAAAGGAAACCAGTAAAACAGATTCGGCGCAAACCTAAAACAAAACGGAAAACGTGACTTTACAATAAAGCTAATCAATCTCTTCACTGGATTTCCTTATTCAATTGGTTCTTTTAGAATCAGGTGAGAACACAGTACAAATGCGAAGATACCATCTCACTGTAGAATGGGAGATCCTGGCATGCAGGCTGCATCTGGGTCTCAACATACTTCCTGTAATCTGCAGACAGATTACCAAAAGGAGATACACTGTATTTCCCACTTGCAATTGCAATTATTTGATTCCCGTATTAAAACCCTTAGCAGTAATATGGCAAAAGGCCACAAGATGGTGATGGTATCCCCTGGAGAGATCTCATTCATCAGCAAAATGAGGCGCGTTTGCGCCCGCGCGCGCGCAAGCGCGCACACACCCACACCCACACACCCTTATCAGCTTTTCTTTAATAAAAAATTGGTTAGTGGAGGGAGAGTGGCACGAAGAAGAGATCTAGGGGCTCCTGGGTGGCTCAGTGGGTTAAAGCCTCTGCCTTAGGCTCAGGTCATGATCTCGGGGTCCTGGGATGATTCCTTTTGATGTGTGTGACGCTTTAATTTTCCAACTTGCAAACACACATATGCCTACTTTTTATCTGCCATTTAACACAGAAACAAAATTTGGAAGGGGGAATAAGGTAGAATCCTGGGTCTAAAATGCTAAAGAAGAAACTAACGGGAAAATAGTGTAAAAGTATTTGAGAGCCATGAGACTTTATTTCCAAAAACAGTAGTAGTCATAGTCATTAGAAGTATTTTTTTTTCTTTTCAGCAGGAAGTAGATTCTTAAAAACCTTAAATTCCAAATACTGACCTGAATCTGATAATATGTATCAAAATACCATAAACATATTCTTACCTTTGACTCTGTAATTCCATATCAAGATTTTATCTTGGGAAAATAAGAAATTTGCATGACAATGTTCAAGGGTATGTATTATAGCATTATTAGAATTTTTTTAAAGATTTTATTTTTTTATTTGACAGACAGAGATCACAAGTAGGCAGAGAGGCAGGCGGGGAGAGAGGGGAGGCAGGCTCCCCACTGAGCAGAGAGCCTGATGTGGGACTTGATTCCAGGACCGTGGGATCATGACCTGAGCCGAAGACAGAGGCTTTAACCCACTGGGCCATGCAGGTGCCCCTGTATTATAGCATTATTTATAGAAATGAGAAATACTGGAAACACCATAGTAGGGAATGGATCAAGTAAATTATCAGACATCCATAAACTGAAATCCTATGCAATCATTTAAATTATGTTTTTCAGGGCAGTGTCAGATACTGGTGAAGGTGGTATAAAAATAAGACAACCTTTTGAAAGGGCAATTTGGTATCATCTATTTTTTTTTTAAAGATTTTATTTATTTATTTGACAGAGAGATCACAAGCAGGCAGAGAGGCAGGCAGAGAGAGAGGAGGAAGCAGGCTCCCTGCTGAGCAGAGAGCCCGATGCGGGGCTCGATCCCAGGACTCATGCGGGGCTCGATCCCAGGACTCCGAGATCATGACCTGAGCCGAAGGCAGCGGCTTAACCCACTGAGCCACCCAGACGCCCCGGTATCATCTATTTAAATTGTAAATGGGTGTATACACTTTGAGTCAACATTTCCATGTTTAGATATTTATCCGGAGAATATGACAGATATGCAAATATATATGAACAAAATGTTTACTGGAAGTTTGTTTGTAATTGCCAAAAATGGTAACCTGTCAAAACACCCATCTGTGGAGGATTATTTAAATGAATTATTATGCAGTCACACAGTGAACTACTAAGTGGCAAGGATTAAATAGGTGAATGTGTATTGAAGAGGGAAGCATTATATATTGTTGGGTTGCCAAAACCAGTTAGAAAATGGGATTTTTTATTTATTTATTTATTTATTTATTTTTTACTGTATGGGGGTTCCTCAAAAAATTTAAAATAGAACTAGTATATGATTCAGCATTTCCACTTCTGGGTATATATCCAAAGGAAATGAAATTGCTATCTCAAAGACGTTTACACCCCCATATTCATGGCAGCAGTATTTACAGTAGCCAAGACATGGGGGAAAAACCTGTGTCCGTCAGCAGATGAATGGATAAAGAAAGTGTGGTAAATATACAATGGACTATTATTCAGCCATGAAAAAGAAGGGAATCCCATCATGGCCAACATGGATGAAACATAAGGACATTATGCAAAGTTGAAATAAATTAGACAGAGCAAAACAAATACTAAATGATCTCCCTTATATATTAAGGAAAGAGGAGGAGGAGGAGGACGAGGAGGGGGAGGAGAAAGGGGAGGAAAGGAGGAGGAGGGGGAGGAAAAAGGGGAGAAGAAGGAAAGGGAGGAGGGAGAGGAGGAGGAGGAGAAGGTGGAGAAGAAGAAGAAGAACTCATAGAAACAGAGGAGACTGATGGCTGCCAGAGTCTGGGGAGGTGGGTAAGGGCAGGAGGAGAGGTCAAAAGGTACAAATTTCCATTTATAAGATGAATAAGCCCTTGGGATATAATGTAAAGGATGGTGACTATAGTTAAAAATATTGAGTTGTGGGATACCTGGGTGGCTCAATTGGTTAAATATCTCCCAGGGTGCTGGGATCAAGTCCCACATGAAGCTCCTTGCTTAGCAGGGAACCTATTTCTCCCTCTGCCTGCAGCTCCCTTGCTTGTGCTCTTTTTCTCTGACAAATAAATAAAATCTTTAACAAAAATATTGAACGTAAGGGTATCTGATTGGCTCAGCTGGTAGAGTATGCAACTCTTGATCTTAGGGTTGTGAGTTCAAACCTCACATTGGGTGTAGAGATTACTTAAAAGTAAAATAGTTTTTTAAAAGTCTTTATTTATTTATTTTTATTTTTTATTTTTATTTATTTATTTGACAGAGAGATCACAAGCAGCAGGCAGAGAGAGAGGGGGAAGCAGACTCCCCGCTGAACAGAAAGCCTGATGCGGGGCTCGACCCCAGGACCCTGAGATCATGACCTAAGCCAAAGGCAGAGGCTTAACCCACTGAGCCACCCAGGCGCCCCAAGTCTTTATTTATTTGAGAGAGAGAGAGGGAGAGAGAGAGGGCATGGGAGGAAGGACAGAGAGACAAGTAGACTCCCCACTGAGAGCACAATGCAGGGCTCAATTCCAAGACCCCAAGATCATGACCTGAGCTGAAGACAGATGCTTAACCAACGAGCCACCCAGGTGCCCTAAAAATAAAATCTTTTTTTTTTAAAGATTTATTTATTTACTTATTTGAGACACAGAGAGAGAGCACACACACAGAGGGAGAGGGAAAACCACTGACCAAGGAGCCCAATGCAGAGTTTGATGGCAGGACTCTGGGATCATGACCTGAACCTAAGACAGGCACTTAATCAACTGAGCCACCCAGGTGTTCCTAAAAATCTTTTAAAAATACATTGAATTGTATGTTTGAAATTTTCTGAGAGAATAAATATTAAATACTCACCACACACACACACACACACACACAAATTGTAACATTTGAGGTGATGTATGGATTAACTAACCTTATTATGGTAATCATTTTGCAATATATACACATATCAATCATTTCATTGTATACTTTAAACTTATACAACGTTACATGTCAATTATAGCTCAATAAAAGCTGGGAAAAGAGAAAATTGAATATTTTCTCTTTTTTTTTTTGCAAACAAATATTCAAATATGCACAAAATCTCTAGGAAGATATACAGTGATGTAATGGTAAAATTTCAACGTCCAGCTCTCCAGAACATAAAGCCTTGATAAGTGATATTTGCTAATTTCCATGGTGTAAATGCTCCTGCCATGGCTGACTTCAAGCTATAGTTATAGAACACAGATCTGGGAAGAAATGCACACGATTAGCTCAATGAGTCTGTGTGAGCATGTTCCAGCATATCTCTATACCTCTGGGTGGTGACATTAAGAGAAGGTGTTCAATATTCTACCTTGTATATGTCTGTGTTCATTTTCATTTTTTATAATGAAATCATACTGTTGTAATCAGCAGCAACAACAAAATGCCAATTTGGAAAAACAAAGATTTTCTTTTAAGATTTTATTTATTTATTTGACAGAGAGCACAAGCAGGGGGAATGGCAGGCAGAGGGAGAAGGAGAAGCAGACTCCCAGCTCGAGGAAGGAGCCTCATGTGGGGCTCCATCCCAGAACCCTGAGATCATGATCTGAGCCAAAGGCAGACACGTAACTGACTGAGCCACCCAGACAAGGCACTCCAAAACAAAGATTTTTAAAAGGATACTTAGGGGCAACTGGGTAGCTCAACTGGTGAAGCTCAAGTCTTGGTCTCAAGGTTGTGAGTTCAAGCCCTGTGCTGGGCTCCATGCTGGGCATGGAGCCTACCTTAAAAAAAAAAAGAAATACTTTTTTTTTTAAACTTTTCAGTATTTCCCATGTTTTCTACAAATGCTTTTATAAATATGTAATGCTTTCGCAATCAAAACACACATCACTGCATATAAAAATACTTAGCCCTGCTATGACTGCTTAGAAAGCAGTTTCTTCCCTTTAGGATTGCTATTACTACGATCAGAGCATATGACTAACTTCAAATGTGAGTAAGTGGAATCTTTCATGTTTTTCCTCTCTCTCAAAGGAAAAAGGAGGAATTAGTTTTTACCTATGTGGCCCAAGATCTTGAAATATATATACATATTTCCTGACTTGTACTAGAGAAATTTCTGAATCCCTTTCTTTATCAGTTATTGCCACAGACCCTACCTTTACTTTTGCCCAGATTATTGTAACAACCTTTAGCTAACTCTTTCTCTCTTTGTTTCCATTTCTCTGCTCAGTACAGTCCATACTGTAATTAGGACAGATTACGGAGATCTACGTGCGTGTTGCCAAAAGACTAATCATCTTAAAATATGGTTTTCCTTTTTATTTTGCTGAAAAGTCTTTAATGGCATGTTGCAAAAGAATATTTACAACATGATCCCATTTGGGTAATGATTATATAAACATATTACTATATATACAGAAAATAATCTGGAAGAATATATACCAAGTTGTTAGCAAAGCTTTTCTCTGGGAGTAGTGCAATTATAGGGGAATTTTACATTCTAACTTTTATGCCTCTGAGATGTTTTGAGAGAAACCTAGATTACTTTTCTACCTTAAAAAGAAATAAAATGAGGAGGGAATTTGTTTCTGAATTCTCACTGCCCAGAGGATGAAATCTAAACTCGTCTCCTTTTGTCCAAGTGTCTAACATCAAAATCTACCTATTTTACCTAATCGGTAAACCCCACCAATTCTACTCCAGCTCCTCAATAAAGATTACGCACCTTTCTGAATTTCTACAGTTCTTACTGACTTTGACATTTATCTTTGCATTTTATCACCCATCGGGTCATATATTTTACAAATTGTTTCTGATTTAATTTATAGGTGCTTAAGGATGGAGTTTATGTTTATTCTTTATTGCCTTCTTCCACACAAAGTCTATATACTAGCTTTCTGTGGCTGCTGTAACAAATTATCACTTGGCTTAAAACGACAGTAATTTCTTCTTTCTTATTTCTGGAGGCCAGAAATTCATCAGTTCCACTGGGTTGAATAAAGATGTCAGCAGGGTTGTTCTCCCTCCAGAGACTATAGGGACAGTCTGTTTCTTACCTCTTTCAGTTTCTAGTGGCTACCAACACTCCTTGGCTTGTGGGCTTGTCACTCAGTCTTTGTCTCTATGGTCACATTATCTTCTCTTCTTTTGTGTGTCAAATCTCCCTGTCTTCCTATTCCAAGGATACATGTATTTGCACATAGTGTCCACCCAGATAATCCAGAATAATCTCTTCATCTCAAAATCTTCAAGCACACCTACAAAGTCCTTTTTCCCCCCGTACAAAGTAACATTCACAGAGTCCAGGGATTAGGGCAAAACGGTCTTCCATGGTACCATGACTCAGCCTACCACAGGTATCTGTCAGAAGGAGTTCTCTTAGTATACAGGAAAGCTCTTTGTGGACCCCAACCCTTTTTTCTTCACGGAATTCTTACCACTTTGTGGCATGATATAGAAAGAGGAGCTCAAAATTCTTCAAACTGCCAACTCTAAAACCTTGGTGCAATGTCTATCAGACCACTGGGGATGAAGAGAGGTCTAAAATCAGTAGGATCAAGCATGAGGAGAAAAACACCAAAAGTCCTTATTTTTGGCTACTGAATACACCAAGATCAGTAGTGATAGCCTAGGGAAGCAAAGCACTCTAAGAGAATTTGGTGAAATTATTCATTGCATATCCATATAATGTATTATTATTATACACAAAATAATACAAAAGAGTTAGAAGACACCCTGAGTCAAAGCGGATAATTGCCCTGGCAATCAACAGTTAAATGGAGGAAAAAAATATGACAAACTAGCCTAGATTTTTGATAATGCTCTACTTTGGGACAGATTATGAGAATCCGGGCTAAGATCAACACAAAAGAAGCAGGTTGGTCTCCTCCTGTAGTTACATAATTCCTATGGGGCGTGAAGAATTGGGGCCATTTCTCTGCAGGTGAAAATATGATTTTATTCACTATGCAAAGTAAGTGCATACATTCTAGAGAAAATGTCAATATCTAATAACTTCAAAACTGGAGACTCATTCTCCTCCTTTTCCTTTCCGAATCTCCTGAGCACTCCATCTACATCTGCTCACTCCATATCTTCAATAAACTCTGCTTTCACCTCCAAAAAAAACAAAAACAAAAACAAAACAAAACAAAAGAAACTTCAAAACTTAGAATGCCATTTGGGCAGGATAAAAATTCAGGTGTCCATAGACCTATATGAATTTGCCTTGAGAGTAGATTTTATCTCTTGATACACTAATACAACCTAATACATCATGTTGGAAAAATGAACATTTTCACTCTCTTGTCGTTTAGATGATAAAAGTAAACATCTTTCTCTTCTATAAAGTAGAAAATTTAGTTCTCATCCCAGAAAGGACTACTAGGAACTTTAACTCTTTTGAAGACTGCACTATGCAAAGAAAAGATAATATAAAATATATAAACCTTTATTATGCTTCAATTAAACATATATAGAGCCTCTCCTAAATGCAAGTCCTCCATGGTCACCTAGTCTATAAGTCACACAAAGATATGGAGTGTAGATATGGAGTAAAGATATGAAAATTAAAGATATGAAAAATTAATGGTACTTGTACCTAAGGAATTAATTTCTGGAGCTTTTTTTAATTTTTTTTTATTTTTTTAAAGATTTTATTTATTTATTTGTTAGAAAGAGAGAGAGAGAGAGGGAGCGAGCATGAGCACAGGCAGACAGAGTGGTAGGCAGAGGCAGAGGGAGAAGCAGGCTCCCCGCTGAGCAAGGAGCCCGATGTGGGACTCAATCCCAGGATGCTGGGATCATGACCTGAGCCGAAGATAGTTGGTTAACCAATTGAGCCACCCAGGTGCCCTAATTTCTGGCTTCTAAGAAGGGTATTTAGAATATGTCCGGAATGGCTATATATCACAGATGCACACAAAGTTCTGTGGGGGTCCTTAATTGGGGATATCGGCAAAGGCTTTGAAGGGAGGTAGCATGTGAAATGTACCTTGCAGGAGGTAGGGCTTTGACCTTTGGAGAGGCAGTGAGAGGATGGACCAGATAAAGGCACATAGATAGAACAGCTTGGAACATTTGAAGAGCGATGAATAATCCATTCTTACTGGGATCTGGGGACATTCGAAGTACCTCCTATGAGAAAAATTCTAGCAGAAAGTTAAAGCAACTGAGGTTCCATTTAAACAAACCTCGAAAGATTAGCAGAGTGCTATTAGGAAGAGGAGAAAAGGAAACAGGGGAGAGAAGTTGCAAGTATTGAAGCAAGATGCCCTTCCCCCAGGTATGCTAGATATATCCGTGTATTATGCTGAAAACCCCACTGAAAAGAATGATGAGAGAGAGGGATTTTCAGTTATGTATCGGCCTGTGTGAACCATGTTTCAGGTAGAGGAGATGGTAACCATCATAGATAAGGAATGACCTGACTAGGCAGCTCTCCCAGCAAATATAAATTTAACAGACATGATGACAGAAATAGATCTATCCAAAGACTAAAATGGAAGTGAATCCCAGAAAAATTACTTTATTAAAAATTAACTAAAAGATGAACTAATGTTGGGCTGCTTCTTCCTCCTTTTTTCCACTCTCTTCCTTCTTCCTGCACAAATCAGTCCAAAAGTCATTATAGAGTCCCAAAGTCAGTATAGAGGTAGGGGTATGGAGCCATAGTGGTCAAGAGGTCATCAAGGAGGGCATCTGGGTAAGACAGTGACCTAACTGGGATGAGGAGGGTGTCCCCATAAGGGGGGGATACTAGTGTAATATCATGAGCAGAATGAGAATGGAGTCCCTGTAGTGAGGCAGCCTGGTGCCAGGTGTTGGAGCCCAAGATATCAAGTAGATATCTATCTACTTGAGACAGAGAAGGGAAGTAGGAGAGTGGAGGCCTAGTGTGGGAGCAGAGTCCCAGGTGGGTTAGGGGGGGCACCCACGCATGAAGGCCACCTGACACAGGTGTCAGAGTCGGATTAGGGAGATGAAGGTGACCATGTAGGCTTCCTCATCCTGGTGGTCCATCCTGGGGCACTAGAGCCCAAGCAAGATGTACAAGGTATCTGAGCGGAGCAGGAGCCCAGTGCAGGGTGAGAAGCATGTCCGCACCAGGGGAAAGGAACAATCACAGGAGGTTGTTTATGTGCAGAAGGATTGATTAAATAAGTAGAAATAGTCAGGATAACGAGAGTCAGTTTTCTCACTGGTAAAGATGGTAGTTAAATATATGAAAAGTGAAAAAACTAGAATGAATTGGTCGGTATTGGATTGGAATTAGAGGTATCAGTGTGAATTCGTGATTTTGAATATGTATACATACAGAAATATAGATGCAAATGTGTGTTTATGCAAACATACATAAACATAGATATAGATATACATACATATGTATTTATGTTACACATACATGTATTTCATGTAGTCCTTAGCTCTGTCCACTGAAAGGGCCTAAGAACAGTGAGACCTCAATAGCAATGAGCACACCTAATGCTGAAATCTTGGTTTCTAAATGCCATTCTCCACCAAAGGGAGCCAGAGCTCTTTGGAGAAATGGCTGATTCTAGGGCTGGGGCAGGGAAAATATGAAAAAAGCTTCGACTATCTTGTGCAGCAAGCAAGTCAGTGTAAAAAGAATGGTGGAGACATGTTAGAAAGATAAAGGACCAAACTTGAAGGGGCTCCCACTGGCCAAATGTGGGATAGTTTGAGCACCAAAATAATGACAGTATAGGAATTCCATAGCCAATAGGGATATAAATAAAAGAATAAATAGGAAATTTGATGAAGAATGGGATGTTTACATAGCCTCAAAGTACTTCTCCACAAAATACATAATTATAAAGAGGGAAAAGAATGGCTTTACAGTGGAAAAACCTGGCAGACACCATTTTATTTATTTTTGTTTGTTTTTTAAAATATTTAATTTATTTATTTGACAGACAGAGATCACAAGTAGGCAGAGAGGCAGGCAGAGAGAGAGGAGGAAGCAGGCTCCCTGATGTGGGACTGGATCCCAGCACCCTGAGATCATGACCTGAGCCAAAAGCAGAGGCTTAACCCACTGAGCCACCCAGGTGCCCCTGGCAGACACCATTTTAATCACACCATCAGTCATGTGCCACCTCTAGGGGGAAATGACAAGAACAAGGCACAACTTCTCTAAGAGCTCTGTTGTGAAGAAGCTAATCTTGAAAAAAACTATAAATAAAACAAAACAAAAAAACCCAGACAAACCCAAATTGAGGGACATTCTCCAAAAGAAGTGGCCTGTAATCTTAAAAAGTGTCAAGATCATGAAAATAAAGGAAAGACTAGGGAACTCTTCAAGACTGAAGAGACAACTAAATACAATGTGCAATTTCTGGACAAGATCCTTTTCCTCTAAGAAGGACATAATTGGGGGGGACCTGGGGGATGCAGTCAGTTAATTGCCTGACTTTTGGTTTCAGCTCTGGTGATGATTTCAGGGTTGTGAGATTGAGCCCCGCATCAGGCTTCGTGCTGAGCATGGAGTCTGCTTAAGGTTCTCTGTCAACCTCTCCCTCTACCCTCCCCAAACCCCTTGCTCGAGTACATACTCTCTCGGGGGAGGTGGGGGAGGACATTATTGGGACCACTAAAAAAATTTGTATGAGGGCTGAGGATTAGTTAGTAACATATATCAATATTAAATTCCTGATTTTGATCATTCTACAGAGGTTATCTAGATGAAAGTGCTCATTAGTAAGAAACACGCCCTGAAGTATTTGAGATGACAGGGCATTTTCACAGTTTAGACTCTGCAGGAAGAAGACTCTGAGTCAGAGTTTAGTGTCCAGGATGTTTATTAGGGAATGCCTTTGGTATTGACACCTGTGGAAGGGAAGAGGTGGAAACAGGCTTGGACAGAAAGAATACCAAGCTGCGTGTAAGGAAGGCCCAACAGCCTCAATTAACCCCATGAGGGGCTCTGGCACTGAAATGGCCCTTCATTATGATCCCAAACCAGGCTGCCAGGGCTGGGCTTTAAATTCAGGTCTTGATCAGCCATTGGACATGGGCCATTTCCCAAAGGGTGTGAGCTTTGATGAGGCAGCTCTCTGCAGCTGTAGGAGCTGGAAAGTGAGGCTGTCTGCTGATGGTCCTCCTAGTAGCCCAGACAAGAACTCTTGCAAAGGGAAATCTCAGGGGCTCATCGCCATGTTCCTACCCTGTGTTGCTCTCAGATCCACTTCTTCATTTTTGTTGAGAAGTAGCCTCTCCAGGTTTTGGATGAGTGTCTCCTCCTGGGAAAACTTAGAAGAGGAAGGTTTGTAGGACAATCTACAGCCCTCTGCTGCAGCTGTTTTTGGGGTGTTACAGGATTTCTTTTCTTTAGTGCTCGTGGTTCTTGGTCACACTGCTTTGAAGATTGAAGAGATAGTAGACCAAAGAGTGGTGGGTGGCAGAGCAAAGATTATTGAGCCCTGGTACAAAGCTCCCCAAGAAGGAAGGGCCCTGAGAGGGTTGCTGATTTGCCATTTAGATTTAGGGGTTTTTATGGGCTTGTTGGTGGGCTGTTTTAATTTGATTAATCCTCCATGCACCTGTCATCCAATCAGGTTTTCGTCATCTATCTTTCCTGTGGGAAAGGGTGGAGGGTTCCTTCCAGGATGGTGTAAAATCCTCTTGAGGGTGGTTTCCTCTTAGGGTGGGGGCCCCTTGTCCCTGCCTGCCTTTCTTCCACCTATCCTTCATCAATATTCTTCCCTACCCTTATTGTATAACAGCAAACCGAACTCCTCCTAATGATCAGGGTAAATACCATGCCAAGATTGGTTCTCTACTTATAGCGCACTCGTTCCTGAATCCTAGGAGCCCAAAGTGCCCAGGCAGCAGTTTTCGTCAGTAAATCAAAGCAACTCTTGCTGTACCATCTGGTAGAAATATTCACCTTTTAGGAACCAGGCCCTCACCCTGTGGAGTCCAGGATAGCAGGAATAGGAAGCACAAATTCCCTGAGGGTCCACTGGGAGTGATGATAAGCAGGACCACTCCTACTTCCTTATTTTGCCTCACAGACCCATCTATTCTTCCTGTTGGATACATAGCATCATATGAAGATCGTATGAAGATCTTTTATTCAGTAGATTTAACATATCCTGAAAGATGGTACTCGGAGAATTTCACCTGAGCTAATACTTCAGCCATGCCTTCAGCAAGGCATTCCAATGCTCTATCAGGCCAGAAGCTTCAGAGTGCTACCATAAGTGATATGACCAGTAGATAACAGTGTCATAAGTTTACTCTCACACCTTTTTTTTCTGTAAGTTGAGTTCCTTGGTCTGATGCAATGTTATGGGAGGTCCCCTGACGGTGGCTCAAACATTGTGTAAGGCTAGGGCGATGCCTGAAGACCAGACATCTAACCCCTTACTGGTAGTATATGTTCATCCCATCAAGATGAATTACTAGCTTTTTCAAGGTAGAAAGATCCCGAAGCAATCAACTTGCCACCAACTGCCTAGCCGGTCTCCTTGAAGAATGGTGCTCTATCAGGAGCTCAGCATCAATCTTTTGCTGTCAAGTTGGATATTTGGCAGTGGTAACGGCTAGATGAGTCCTGATAAGTAATAACTCATGCTATTGACCCAGAATAATCTCAATCTCTGTCACCATGGCCACTTCATTCATGTATCCATTGTGGCAGCAATAGTGTGGTCAGTGACAGAAGCAGAATCAACTGGCTGAGTCATTTTATACTCAGGATTTATATCTGCCCATCCACCATTTTGATTTCTTCCCTATATGCCATGTCTTTTTTAGTTCCTATATCATTGCCTTCTTTTGTGCTAAAAAGATATTTTCCAATTCCCTTGTCATTTCTCTCTTTTTCTCTCTATTTATTTAGTACATATGTATCTATCTTTTGAGTTATTTTCTTAGTGGTTGCTTGGGGCATTATAATTAACATCTTAATTTATAATGACTTCATTCAGATTAATCCCAATTTAATTTCAATAGTATACAAGAACTTCGCTCCCACATATTCCATTCCTTATACGCTCTTTGTTTTCCTTTGCTTGTACAGACTGAGCAGTATCCTTATTTGCTGCCCATCCATTTTTCAGCAAGTGACACCATGCTTTATTAACTATTTGCATAACTCTCTGTAGGTCGGGTACTCAGGGCCGCCACTTTGATCTTGCCACTCATTATCATAATTGCATCCACATGATTTCTGACAGTTGCATGATGCCATCTGGCTCAATTATTTCTGGGTTGTATTATGTCCATTGTTAATAAGGAGCTCAGGTTTACAGCAGCTTCCCCTACTTATAAGTTCGGCCTTCAAAAGAAAGCCACCACTAGACTTCACAGTGATCGTGGTGCCATTTACCAACACATGCTTTTTGTTTTGGTAGACACTGTACTCCAGGTTCTCCTGTGGAGCAGTCATCTGGGGAGTTTCTGATCTTACTTACTAATATATCCACACCAGCACTCCCATGTCCCTGAACCCTTTTTTCAAAAATTGAGGTAACATGAACATACACAAAATTCTCCATTTTGAAGCATAGAGCAGTGGTTTTTATTTTTTATTTTTTTAATTTTTATTTTTTAAAGATTTTATTTATTTACTTGACAGGGAGAGAGAGATAGCAAGAGAGAGCACAAGCAGGAAGAGCAGCAGGCAGAGGGAGAGGGAGAAGCAGGCTCCCCGCTGAGTGAGGAGCCTGATGCGAGGCTCAATCCCAGGACCCTGGGATCATGACCTGAGCCAAAGGCAGATGCTTAACCCACTGAGCCACCCGGGCGCCCCAACAGTGGTTTTTAGTGTGTTTACAAGTTTGTGTGGTCATTACAACAATCAATTTTATAGTATTTCATGCCACCAAAACATGATCCTGGGCCAGTTAGCAGTCACTCCTCATTCTTCCATAACGACAACCCCTGGCAACCACTCATTCACAGTATGTCACTATGGATTTGCCTCTTCTGGACATGTCTTTCAAATGGAATCATAAATGTGGCCTTTTATGTCTGCTTTCTTCCACTGTGCATAATGTTTTCCAAAGTTGATCCATGTTGCAGCATGATCAAAGTTTCATTCCTATTACAACTGAATAGTATTCCATAGTACAGATACAGCATATTTCATTTATGCATTCATCAGTGGATGGACATTTGGGGTGTATCCACTTTTTGGCTATTATAAATAATGTTGCTATGGATAATTGCATATAAGTTTTTGTGGGGATGTATGTTTCAGTTCTCTTCAGTATTACAAAGGAGTGGAATTCCTAGGCCAATAGTAACTTTATGTTTAGCTATTTCAGCAGTTGTCACTGTTTTCTCAACTTGCTGCATTGTTTTACATTTCTACCAGCAACGTATGTTGTCTCCAATTTCCCTACATCCTCACCAACGGGTTGTTATTTTCCATCTTTTTCTTATAGTCATTCTGTTGGTGCTAAGTGGCGTCTCACTATGTTTTATTTTTTAAGATTTTATTTATTTATTTATGAGAAAGAGCACACATGCATGAGAGAAAGAGAGAGAGCGCACACATGCAAGCAGGGGGAGGGGCAAGGGGAGAGGGAGAGAAAGAATATCAAGAAGACACTGCACCAAACACGGAGCCTGACATGGGGCTCAATTCCAGGACCCTAAGATCATGACCTTAGCTGAAATCAAGAATAGACACTCAACCGACTGAACCACCCAGGTGCCCCTCTCACTGTGTTTTTTTTTTTTTTTTAATTTATTTGACAGAGATCACAGGTAGGTAGAGAGGCAGCCAGAGAGAGAGGAAGGGAAGCAGGCTCCCCGCCGAGCAGAGAGCCCGATGCGGGGCTCGATCCCAGGACCCTGGGATCATGACCTGAGCTGAAGGCAAGAGGCTTTAACCCACTGAGCCACCCAGGCGCCCCTCTCACTGTGGTTTTGATTTGCACTTACATACTGACCACTGATGTTGAACATCTTTTCATGCATTTGTTGTCCATTTGTGTACCTTCTTTGGAAAGATCTCTATTGAAATTCTTTGCCTGTTTTAGAATTGGGTTATTTCTCTTCTTTTTATTGAGTAAAAATATAGAGATAGATAGGTAGATAGATACTGGATATTAGACCCCTATTAGATATATGATTTGCAAATAATTTCTCCTATTCTGTGGGTTGTCTTTTCACTTTCTTTTTCTCTTAAGATTTTATTTATTTATTTGACAGAGATCACAAGTAGGCAGAGAGGCAGGCAGAGAGACAGGGGGAGGTAGGCTCCCTGCTGAGCAGAGAGCCCAATGCGGGGCTCTATCCCAGGACCCTGGGATCATGACCTGAGCCACCCAGGTGCCCCTGTCTTTTCACTTTCTTGATGGTATTCTTTTTTTTTTTTTAAGATTTTATTTATTTATTTGTCAGAAAGAGACAAAGGAGAGAGAGCACAAGCAGGGGAACAGCAGGCAGAGGGAGAAGCAGACTTCCTGCTGGAAGCAAGGAGCCCTATGTGGAACTCGATCCCAGGACCCTGGGATCATGACCTGAGCAGAAGGGAGCCGCTTAACCAACTGAGCTACAGGTAGCCCTCCTGATGGTATCCTTCAAAGCACAAAGCCATTTAATTTTGATGAAGTCCAAATGACCTATTTTTCTTTGGTTGGCTATGTTTTTGTTTTGTTTTTAAAGATTTATTTATTTGTCAGAGAGAGAGAAAGGAGAGAGAGGAAAAGCAGGGGGAGTGGCAGGCAGAGAGAGAAGCAGGAGCCCCGCCAAGCAAGGAGCCCAATGCAGGACTCGATTCCAGGACTTTGGGAATCATAACCTGAGCCGAAAGCAGATGCCTAACTGACGGAGCCACCCAGGTGTCCCATATTTCTCTTAACATTTTAATCCTTTCCTCTACCACCTGCCAAGACATTTATGGTATTTTGACTTCACTCAGGTTGGGTCATCGCTTTTACCATGCTTCATAGAAGCCGTCTTACAGCAAGTTTGCACCATTTCCTGGGGGCTTTTTCAGGGTGTAAATTTTATACTTTGGGAAAGCACACAGAAATTGTTACCTAATCTCAAGTTCTAACCCCCCCTTAATCAAGGACCCTCAAAATCTAGTCCCACATGTATTCCTCCACCTCCTGCAGTCCGTGCTAGTTAGATCTTTTTGTGCCTTTGGGGTCTGGTTTCTTTCCTGCCTTATCATGCCTAGCATGTCCCCAGCTGGGTTATACTGCCCCTTAACCTTAATTATAGATTTAGTGGATAGGAGGGTAGGTAGGGGCAGATCCCCGAGGCTGACATGTTGTCTGGCCAAGAGGCGTTGGCATTATCTCAAGCAAAGGGAATATGCAGCTCTTAGTAGGGAAGGGTGGCTCACTTCTGCAGGCACAGAGGGTCCAGAGAAATCTGGGAATTCAAGATTTTGGGGGGCATCAACTCAGATGTCCCTATTCCACGTGTCGGGGTCTCATTCTTTCCCACCCACAGTGCTGTTTCTAGCATAGGACACCTAGTTCAGTTGGTAGTTTAACCTTTGGAGCTCGGCTACCGGATGATTTGAGCTCGACCTGGTCTGCAGCTCTCTGCCGTTCTACTGCCCGTGACGAAAGCCTCTTGCTACAAAAGAGACCTTCTGGCGCTCACACTTGGCTTTCAGCTGTCTGCTAGGCCTCTCTCAGCTTTTTTATTTCTGTGCCTGGAGTTTCAGTGGACCTAAACAATAACCATTCAACTGTCTTACAGTTACTCTTTCCCCCACATAGTGCACCAGCGAATATACTCTCTTTCACTGCTATACTCCCCAGTTCACTACTGGTGAAGGTCTTAACAGCTGGGCTACTACGTCCTAGTAGCGATCTGTACTCCACCTATCACCAGCGGCGAGGTCCTCCTACCAGCAGAGGGGTGAGTGATCCAGATCCAAAACTCCGTTTTATTGTCTGCTTTCTCAGACTTTTCCTGGCTCCCAGCAAACAGACTCTAAGGCAGACTTCAGTGTTCAGAATAATTATTAGGGAGAGTCGTGGGATCAGCATTTGTGGATGGGAGGGGAAGCAAACAGGACTGGGCAGAGGTAGAAGTTGATCTGAGCTGCAGGGGGATAGCCTCAGCTAACTCCACTGGGAGCTCTTGAGTGGAAATGGCCCATCGAGGTTGTCTAACACGGGGCCAGAATTCTAGTCCCTTCTGTCCTTCCATGACCAGCCATTGAATTTGGGTCACCTGGGAAAAGGAACATCTCCCTGGGCTCTCTACCAATGAAGCCAGCCCTGAAGGCAGTGATAGCTGACAGCTGTGTGCTGACCACTGTCCCCACAGCTGGGCAACAAGTCCTTCCTTGAAGGGCATCTAGTTCATGCATCTCAATGTCTGCCACAGATATGTCAGGTTATCTTAAATTGTTCGGGTGAAAAGAAAAAAAGTTTATTATGCTATACATTATGCTCTATGCACAACTTTTCTGTAAGTTTAGTTTTTTTAAAAAAGCAAATAAATACTTTCAAAATAAAAATATTTTAATAAATATTTTAAGATATTTTTTTAAAAATGAGCATACCTCTACAAATTAAATATGACTAAAGAAATACCTAAAAAAGAACCCCCTATTGCTGATACAAAGAAAGGGAAATGACCAATTATACCTAAAATTAAAAAAATAACAAAAATAAAAAATTGGGGCGCCTGGGTGGCTCAGTGGGTTAAGCGGCTGCCTTCGGCTCAGGTCATGATCTCAGTGTCCTGGGATCGAGCCCCACATCGGGCTCTCTGCTCAGCGGGGAGCCTGCTTCCTCCTCTCTCTCTGCCTGCCTCTCTGCCTGATTGTGATCTCTCTGTCAAATAAATAAATAAAATCTTTAAAAAAAATAAAATAAAAATAAAAAAATAAAAAATTAAAATAAAAAAGAACAAGCAAGGAGAATGATGTTGAAAGACAAACATTCATTTGAGTGAGTAAAACACAGATCACCAGAAAAGCTGGTGGGAAATAAGGCTGAAAGGCAAGTTGAGGCTTCATCCTTGCTGACATGACATACCTCAGACTAGGGCAAGAACAGAAAATGCCTGTTTCATCACAGCTATCCAGGCCTTTAATTTTACCTCACCTCTTCGGAATAGGTAAAGTCCTTTCCAGATTACCTTCAATAATTACTGTTTCCTATTTTCATCTTCCTTTTGTTCCCTCCCTGTCCAAGGCCATCATGGAACTTGGAATGTGAAGACGTGAGTCTTTGCTCAGCTTCCCCAGACTGGGATGAAAATTATTTTTAGGATGAATCTCTGAGTCACAGAGGGAGGAGGGAAAGAACCATTTTAATCTCTTCCTTTCCCCTCCTTCTTAACCTGCTGTACAGCTAAATCATTTTAAAATTGTGTCTTTTCCCCCCTCTTCCTCAACAATCATTTGCCTTTTATTTTTCCTTTGGAAACAGTATCTATCAATCTTCATCAGAAGCTTCTAAAAATGGAAGACATTTGTCTTTGCTGAATGGACCAGAGGTCAAATTAAAGGGGATTGCCTTAAACCACTTTCATGTAAGTAAATTTATTTATTGTAATACTGAGTGTTGGGATCTGAGAGGTTGTGTACAGCTACAGCTCACCCCCTCTTCACTGTCCCCTCTGCTGCACCTCTGCTGGACTTTCCCTTCTGCCTGTCCTCACCTGAGAGTGGTAGAAGGCATTCTTGCTCTCTGTGGGGAGATGAAGGAACAGATTGTGTTCTGGCCATCCACCTTCGCAGCAACAAGCATGAGCATGTCTCATGCTTCACTGTTTGACCACATTTCTTTGAGAGAGATATAACATGGCAACAGGGAACATGGCACTTTTTAAAAAGTTTCTACCAAATTACTCAATAAACAATGGGAAAAAAAATCTTAGCCATCGAAGTTGCCAAGAAAGTTCTATCTTGGATAAAGTAGGCACTTGAAGAATATCTGGGGAATGAATTGAAAGAAAGAAAGAAAGAAAGAAAGAGCTGGCTTAACTTCAGGAAACCATGTTTTAATCTGGCAAGCTTCTGGGTGAAATATTAATAGCATCCCTTATTTATGCAGTCGTTCAGCATTTTCACGCACATTGTCCCAGGTGATCCTTGGAACGACCCTGCGAAGGAGGTGAGGCTGGTATTATTGATACCATTGAAAGAACAAGATTCTGGGGCACCTGGGTGGCTCAGTGGGGTAAGCCTCTGCCTTCAGTTCAGGTCATGATCTCAGGGTCCTCGATCCCAGGACCCTGAGATCATGAGGCTCTTTGCTCAGCACAGAGCCTGTTTCCCCCTCTCTCTCTCTGCCTGTCTCTCTACCTACTTGTGATCTCTCTCTCTCTCTCTGTCAAATTAAAAAAAAAAAAAAAAAGAACAAGATTCAATGATAATAAGTGGTGACCTAGGGCCAGGACTCAGGTCAGCTAGCTGTCTACTGTTGGTGCTGGGATACCAGACAGATTCTCCTGATTTCAGAATGGAGCCCTCAAGGGTTACGGCTGGGGAACTTGTCTTATTTAAAACTTGCAGGGACTGCTTGGAAGCAGGCTTATATAAAAAAAAAGTCACAGGGCTGAGATGTCCTCAGGCTCTCTGGAGTAGTAAATACCAAGCAGATGGATCTAAACCGAGGAAATGATAAATTGCACAAACCTCTGTGAGTGGACAGAAGTATGGCAAATGAGTTTCATTCTGTACTAATTTTGGATAATGTATTTAGGATTGTTAGTCTGAAGCATACTCAAAGGAAGAGGAGTTTGGAGCTATGTTTTATTTCAAGAAAGAGAACCATGAGTGGCGCCTGGCTGGCTGGGTCAGTCGGTAGACCCTGCAGATCTTGATCTCAGGCGTGTGAGTTTGAACCCACACTGGGCATGGAGCTTACTTTAAAAAAAAAGAGAGAGAGAGAGAAAGAGAACCACAAATTATTGTTGACTGTTTCTTAAAGTCTTATAAAATGCTAGGTCTTATTGCTAAGAATGTGGAAAATAAAACTGAGGGCGCCTGGGTGGCTCAGTTGGTTAAGCGACTGCCTTCAGCTCAGGTCATGATCCTGGAGTCCTGGGATCGAGTCCCGCATCGGGCTCCCAGCTCCATGGGGAGTCTGCTTCTCCCTCTGACCTTCTCCTCACTCATGCTCTCTCTCACTGTCTCTCTCTCTCTCTCTCTCTCTCAAATAAATAAATAAATAAAACTTAAAAAAAAAAGAAAATAAAACTGAAAGCATTATTTTATCTTGCACTTGACAAAATGATAATGAAGCTATACCTGGAATCGTGCACCAAATTCTGCCCCAAAACTTAAAAAAAAGGGGGGGGCTCGTAGATACATGAGGTCATAGTAAAGGACCACTAAAATAACCAAGTATGTTCCCAAGAAGACGGTTGCTTTAAAAAAATTATTAAATAAGTGGAGGGTGCCTGGGGGGCTCAGTTGGTTAAGTGACTGCCTTTGGCTCAGGTCATGATCCCAGAGTCCCAGGATCAAGTCCTGCATCAGGCTTCTTGCTCAGTAGGGAGTCTGTTTCTCCCTCTGACCCTCCCCCCACTCTCGTGCTCTCTCTCTCAAATAAATGAATAAATAAATCAATCTTTTTTTTTTAAAGATTTTATTTATTTATTTGATAGACAGAGATCACAAGTGGACAGAGAGGCGGGCAGAGAGAGGAAGGGAAGCAGGCTCCCTGCTGAGCAGAGAGCCCGATGCGGGACTCGATCCCAGGACCCTGAGATCATGACCTGAGCCGAAAGCAGCGGCTTAACCCACTGAGCCACCCAGGCGCCCTAAATAAATAAATCTTAAATAAATAAATAAGTGGATACTTGGAGGAAATCCTTACCTTTCTGAAGTTTATGTCATAGAGAGCAATTACAATATTCAAAAAACACTTCATTTCCAACAAACATTTATTGAGCGAACATTATATTCAGGCCCTATGCTCAATACTAGAGTTTACAATGAATAAAACACAGAAGTTCACAAGCATTGTCAGAGAATACCAGATTAGTTGGATCTTTAGGCCAGATGAGCACAGCTTTTCTTGTGTCTTATGTGGACTGGCATCTGGTTTGCACACACCATCTCGGGTTTGGTAGGTGCTGCTGGTTGCCAGAGACCAAGCACCCCGTGGGGAACCTGCAGTCAAGTTGTTCGAGCCACAGATCTACAGGACTGGATTCTTCATACCACTGTGAGGATGAAGTGAAGTTATTACTTTTATTAATTAATTAACTAATTAATTTATTAATTTATAGACAGCATGCCATGCATGAGCAGGGGGAGGGGCAGAGGGAGAGAGAGAGAGAGAATCCAAAGCTGGTACTGTGCCAAGCACAGAGCCTGACATGGGGCTCGATCCTAGGACCCTGAGATCCTGATCTGAGCTGAAATCAAGAGTCAGTCGCTTAAACTGACTAACCCACTCAGGTGCCCTATGAATTTATTACTTTTAATAACCTTCTCATTAATGTTTAGTTGTTTACATAGGTCTTACAGACACTATCCTTCTCTGTGGGTAGCATTTCTGAGCTAGGAAGGTACAGATGGGCCCTGTAAGATCAAGATATGTTCCAAAAGCTGACTTCTAACTTGGTTGTTTGCAAATGCATTTTCCCCAGAGAAACAAGGTGACAAACCGGGGTTAGATTCTCAGGCCCATTCTTAGGAGCCCATTAGCACATGTGCAACTCTAGGAGAGGATGAGAACTGTGACCACAACTTTGTTTCTATGAGGAAAATGTGGTACAGCAGCGGAAGAAGGTCTTCCTTCCTCCTCCACTTCCTACCTCCATGAGTAATGAAGCCAGTGTGTTTACTACAGGAAGTCCAGCTCCCAGTGTGGGTGGCTGGGCTCTGTGGCAGCCTGGAATGCCTTATCCACTGGGCAGAGAGAGTCTCTCATCTCTCCTGCCCTAAGCCTGTCAGTGAGGGGAGTGGGAGAAGGTGCGTAGTCATTCCCTAACTCACCTTTTCCAGAATAGTGTTCTTGGGATTCTTTTGAGGGGTTCAAAGTCATAATTTCTGGGGATCCTTGTTCAAAAAGAAAAAAATGCAGCTAAAGGTACTGAAACAGAAAGATTTTTCCTTTCTTCTGGTCGCTCTCTCGATTTGTCCTGGTTTTTTAATTTCGATAGACAGCTTATTACAACTATTTAATATCACTCCAAGTAAGGAAATATTTTGTTATTAGCAAGAATTTTATATTGTACAATGCCAGTTTGAAATACAAGAGCATTTGACTCCTATGTGAAATCAACAAAAATGACACAATTTTTGTTTTGTAGTTCATACATGGATATGTATTTTCTTCTTACTAGAGCAGTGGGAACATTGCAGAAAACTAACTTAACCATTATTATTTCACTTCTTGATACACACACATTCCACCACTTTGCCTTATTGAGGGGTAAGAAAGGACTGAAAGGAAATGAGAACGTTTTCAGCATAGGTGGTTCGTAATACAGAGAAGAAACACAAGAAAGAAAGGGTATAACAGGGCTCCTTGGTCTTTTGTTTCTTAGAATACCATTGCCTTCTTTCTGCGTTCAAAGCAAGTTCTGGTTTCAGTGGAAAGCACGGCCTTTCAGAGCTATCAGCACCCCTATTTACTCAGCTGTAGGCATAACACACCTTGCATTTATTTGCTTTGTTTTGTTGAATCCAGCACGTTGTGGGTCTACCAGAATTCTGAGCTCACCGGGCCCCAAGAACGCTATGTGTGAATGGGGCAGCAAGGAACGGTGCACGTGCACATTCTGTCTTCTCTTGCTCACGTGTGTACCCCATTGTCTCATCAACTGCACTATGGAACCTGAGTTCAAAGATAAATTTGTTAGGAATTTCAAGGTGGCAGCAATAGGGTATTGAACCAATCATGGGGTCTTTCTGAATGTGGGGTTCTGTATAATGCCCTAGGTATGAGAAGGTGGGGGAGGGGAAGAGGTCTGTGGCAGCCTAGGTGGGGGCATTCACAAAGATAGAGCTACCCAGGGTGGGCAGATGGATCTTAGGCCTCTTGAGGGCCTGGGCATTTTCCTTTCAGGACACCACACCTAGGGTATTGTTAGACACTGTGATGACTTCAGTCAAGCCCCCAGAGGTGGGTACTGACCTCTAGGGATGATGACATTTTTAGGGAAGTGTACTCTAGTAGTAACAACGACCGAGTGGCAAAATATTTGTCAAATAGGAGGTGAGGATTGTGGAAGGCAGACCTACTAAAGCATACTATAAACTAGTTGATAACTTGAGTACTCAGAATGATCAATGTAAACAAACCTTCCACACAAGTTTACTTAGAGTTATAGATAGTGATTCCCTTCGTCCCCAAGTGACAGATAGCTTGTCTATTTCGGAGTGTAAAAGGGAAGGGAATGACCTTGTATAGTGAAAGCTGCTTTGTCCCCATGGTTCAAAATATTTATCACTCCCCATGGATAGGCTGAAGGACATCATGTCTCTTCTTTCCTTTTATTTACAGTGGTCATGTGGCAGAAGTCTGGGTTGTTCTCAAAATTACTCCAATAGGTATTTCCCAGTACATTTAAGTGTTTAGTTACATCACCATTATTCAAGAAGTGCACAGATTTTTGTTTCATAAAGCAATCTTATTACACAGAAAGCCTGGCTCTATCTAAAAAATTTAAGTAGCATACTGCAGCTTTTCTACAAAATCCCATTTATCATAGCCTAAGAGAATGATATCATGTTTATAAAGTGTTTACCTGAAACAGGCTACTTGGGAGAACTTGATAAATGACACTATTACCATTCTCCTGAAGGGAAAGCTCTTTGTTGTTCTATCAGGTGAAATGCGGGATCTCTGATTTTCATTTATAGGTGTCTCCCACTGCAAAAAAGCATTCCACTGATCTGCCTCTTAATGAAATTTATATACAGCTTCAATTGATTTTGACTGGAAACATCCTCTTCATATTTTTTTAAAATTTAAATTTATTTATTTAAGAGAAAGAGTGTGCACGCCCACACAGGTGGGAGGGGCAGAGGGAGAGAATCTTCAAGCATACCACCTGCTGAGCACAAAGCCAGATAGGGGGCTTGATCTCATGACCCATGAGGTCATGACCTGAGCTGAAACCAAGAGTTGGATGCTTAACCCACTGAGTAACCCAGGTATCTCCCCTTCATAATTTTTTTTAAAGATTTATTTATTTTGGAAAAGAGAGAGAAAGAACGTGTGTGCTCACGTGTGCACAGGGGAAGAGGCAGAAGGAGAGAATCTCAAGCAGACTCTCTACTGAGTGTGAAGTCCAATGCAGGGCCTGATCCCATGACCCATGACACCATGACCTGAGCTGAGACTAAGAGTTGGCCTCTAACCGAGCCACCCAGCTGTCCCAACTTTCAAAAATTTTAACTAGAGTCAATGCTCATTATTCACAGATTCTGTATGCAAATTTGACTACTTATTTTAATTTATATGTCCCAAAGTGTATGAACTATAAACCAGATGTCAATCCATTAAGAACACAAGAAAGGCAAAATCAGTAGTCAGCATTTTTTTGCTGTCATTTGCCAACATGCACAGAGTGGTGAAAAATTTGTTACCCTCTGTGTCTGTTCCCAATGAGGTTGAATGAGGCAGTACTCTGCCTTCTTGTTTCAACTCTCATGCTATAAACAAGTGTCTTTTCCATGGTCTATTTAGTGTCATGTTTTTTGCCTTTTCTTCTTCTTTGTTGGTGATATAGCTGTTTAAAATGGCCTCTAAGCATAATATTGATGTCATGGGTAGTGTCCCTAAGTGTAAGAAAGGTGTGATATGCCTTCCAGAGAAAATATATTAGATAATCTTCACTTAGCATGAGTTATAGTACTTTAGGACACTTAGCAAATCAACAATATATATTAAATTGGGTGTCTTTAAAGAGAAGCACACATAAAATTATATATTGACTGGTTGACAAAAACATTGTGACCAGAGGCTTGTGGGAACCTAACCCTGTATTTCCCCTAGGAGCAAGGGCTCTGCAGCCACTGATTCAACGTTCTTGGTGACTTTATAGAACAAAGCTACCATGAACAAAGAGTCAACTGTACCTGGCAAACAATTTCTTCAGTGGAAAGTTATTTAACTTACAAATCAAATTACAATGTGTTCTTTTAGAAACCATGTCTAAGAGAGCAATCATTTTAAATTAAGAGTATAAACATAGACACATAGAAGCTTTAAGTTAGCAAAGACCTTGGATGTTATCACCTCTCTGCAGGCCCCTCCTCCTCCCATTAATTCCTTTTACAGCATCCCTGACAGGTGGCCATTGTTTTCTGATTGAATGCTTCCAGTGATGTGGAGCTCACTTCACCAGGAAGTCCTGTCCACTGTGGCTCAGTTCCAATATTCAAAACTGTCCTTTCTTATGCTAAGCCAAGATCTTCCTCTTGGAAATTGCCTTCCTGATGGTTTAGATCTGAACTCTAGAGCAGCATGGAATAAATCTACTCTCTCCTCTGCAGGCTAAGTAGACCCAATTCCCTCATCTTTTCTTCAGAGGGCAAGATTTCCATACTTTTCCTGGATGTCTCTTCCAAATGAATCCTAATTCTTTTTACATATGGTAGCTCTTTTTATGTGATATTTACATTTGAACACATAAGTCCAGAAATCCTGAGCTCAACAACACAGTCAACACTGTGACCTGAATGCTGTTTTGCTTTAACACAGTTTACATTATGTTAGTTTTTTGGTAGTTGCTCACACTGCATGAGTATCTGTAACTTACTCTCACAGTATCAGGTCAAGCTGAATCTCCCAAATCCTGGCCCTTTCTGAATGATTTTTTTTTTTGAAGATTTTTATTTATTTATTTGAGAGAGATAGTGAGACAGAGCATGATTGGGGGGAGAAGGTAGAGAGAGAGGGAGAAGCAGACTCCCCACTCAGCAGGGAGCCCAATGCCGGGGCTCAATCCCAGGACCCTGAGATCATGACCTGTGCTGAAAGCAGATGCTTAACTGACTAAGCCACCCAGGTGTCCCTCAAATGATTTATCTGAACAAAGATACTAAACTTTATATTTACTATAATTAACATTAATGTCATCTTTAAGAAAACGTGATTTTGAATAATTATTCTGTCATCTATCATTTCTGATCTCTTTGAGTTCTTAAATTTGGTATCTTAACTCAGAACATTGACAAAAATATTACTCAGTGCTGTGAAGTGTGTAAACCTGGCGATTCACAGACCTGTACCCCTGGGGATAAAAATATATCATATGTTTATAAAAAGTAAAAAATTTTTTTTTTTAAGATTTTATTTATTTATTTGACAGAGAGAGATCACAAGTAGATGGAGAGGCAGGCAGAGAGAGAGAGAGAGGGAAGCAGGCTCCCCGCTGAGCAGAGAGCCCGATGCGGGCCTCGATCCCAGGACCCTGAGATCATGACCTGAGCCGAAGGCAGCGGCCCAACCCACTGAGCCACCCAGGCGCCCAAAAGTAAAAATTTTTTAAAAAAGAAAAAAATATTACTCAGGACTAGCCAAAAGGGGGGGAAAAAGTCCGTTTTTTTTTTTTTTTTTTGAGAAGTCAAAACCTCAAGATTTGTGTCACTCCATTAGTCAGCACTGTTTGAATCAACCTCTCTCTGCGGTAATATAAACTCATATCTCTTCATCTCATCCAAAAGGTGTCTTGACTTTTTGAAATGCCCAACACTTGTTCAGTGACATAATAAACCTATCAAGAAAGGAAGTGGTATTTCTCTTTTCTTTTTTTTTTTTTTAAGATTTTATTTATTTGAAAGAGGCAGAGAGAGCATAAGCAAGGGGAGGAGCAGAGGGAGTGGGAGGAGAAGCAGACTCCCTGCCCAACAGGGAGCCTGACTCGGGGCTCCATCCCGGGCCCTGAGATCATGACCCAAGCCAAAGTCAGACATGGAACCGACTGAGCTATGTACACGCCCCAGGAAGTGGTATTTCTTTGTAATGATTTACTTGAAAACAATCAATGACTCCCATTAACTGTTACATTTTCCCTAACACAATGTGTTCAATGATTTATATTGTAAAATTTCCAGGGACTGGCATCAAGCTTAGTGGTCTGTATTTTTTTTTTTAAGATTTTATTTATTTATTTGACAGAGATCACAAGTAGGAAGAGGCAGGCAGAGAGAAAGGAAGGGAAGCAGGCTCCCTGCTGAGCAGAGGGCCCGATGTGGGGCTAGATCCCAGGACGCTGGGATGATGACCTGAGCTGAAGGCAGAGGCTTTAACCCACTGAGCCACCCAGGCGCCCCAGTGGTCTGTATTTTTAAAATCTGTTTTCCCTCCATCTTGCAAATAATGACATTGACAGTTTATCTTAATAGGAAGATAGTAATCAAATTGGGAAAAATTAAACAAGTAACCTAATGTGGGAATTTAAGCTCAAACAGGTGAAGTGGGAGCTCCTGGGTGACTCCAGACTCACCCCTCACTCATCTCAGCATTCACCAAGACTAGCTAATTTTATCCCAAGAATATCACTTGTATTGTTATCACTTTTTTGTGCCCAGTAGAGAAACATTCTCTCCCTTTCTTTTTCTCTCATGCTTAAACCAGATTTTGGATTGGGTTTTCCATTACTGTGACAGAATTCTGACTTACTCAGGATTACGAAGGGCCGCTCTTAGAGGACATCAGAGTATTGTTACCAGATTAAGGATGCAGGGCAGAAAAAACAATGGATTCTCCTACCCTCTCGCTGTCTCCAATTTCTTGTTTATCTAACCTACCCTTCCCATCTATGCCAGAATCATTGGTCTAAAATACTAGTTGTATCCTCTCAATGTGTCTCCTACTTCCTTTAGCATAAATCCAAAAGTTTTGGCATAAAATCAAGGCCTTTCAGTCTGGTGCTAACTTGTCTTCATTCCCTTGGGCCTGTCAGATTTCTTTCATTCCCAATGTGTGCCCTGCACATTCATGCCTTTGTACTTTTTTTTTCTTTTAAATAGGCTCCACGCCTAGTGTGGTGCCCAGTGGGGGTCTTGGTCTCAGTGTCTTGAGTTTGGGGTTTGAACTCATGACCCTGAGATCAAGACCTGAGCTGAGATCAAGATCAGATGCTTAACTGACTGAGCCACCCAAGTTCCTGCCTTTGTATGTTCTGCTCTCTCATTCAGAAATCTTCTTCCCTGATCCTTCCTGATGGAATCAAGCCCAGCTCAGATATTTTCTCTTCCAGCTGAACCTTTCCTGATGTTCTCATTAATTGTTCCTTCCAATAAGAGCAGGTAATTTGCATTTCTGCTCTGGAAGCCCTCGTGTCATGCTGATTTATGGTGTATTTACTCTCCAGCATTACTCCACTACAATAGTGGCTTTCAGACTCTTTTAACAGTAGCATAGTTTGTAGCAATAATGGGTGATAAGTAGAAATACATTTTACATTGTTTATCCAATTGGCATATTTATATATATCTTATTTCATCAAGTTTAAGAAATACTTCTATGTTAATATTTCTGAAATCACGATATAGCAGAGTATCATATTTTGATAAGAGATTTTATTTCCTTTTTTGTTGTTTTTCCTTTCAAGCAATAGTACATAAAGTAATGGTGTGTCATAATTTATGACATTTCAGATTTGTTGAAATATAGTACATAATGGAAACAAAAGTTTCACAAAATCACATTTACCCTGTGGGCAATGCTTTCAGTTTTTTGCTCTCTTTCCTTAAGAAGAAAAATGCTGGTCATAATCCACCAAAATCATTTCACTACTTACTACTTGATCATAACCTGCAGTGTGAAAAATTAAGACTATTTACTGAGACACAGAGAGGAGTAAGAACTCAGACTGCAGTAACATGACTTTACATCTCCACTGTTTGCATAAACACGACATGAATTCCAAGAAATTCTTGCCCAAGAAGATGAAGTTGCAAATAACTTAATTGCAGTTTCAGGAACTTCCTGTCTATTTATCTGAACAAGAGACTACTGACATAGCCTTCATCTGGATAAAGAGCCTGCTCCTCAACACAATTACTGTTGGGTTTATCAAACAACTGTTTGCTCTTCTAGCCTTGCTTCAAAACTCTGTAATCATCTTAAATGATTATATCACAAATTTAGCCCAATCTCAATCGTGCTTTCATTGCAAGACTTGTCTTAAACCAGATGCCCTGAATCTTCTAACTATTCTACACTTTCCTCTTTGAGAAGCTACTAAGACTTATCAACATAGTGATATCACTTGCTGTTGTAAGCAATAAACTTAGCTTTGTTTGATCAACAGTTTCTTTTGCTGGTCATTGCGGGAAGTCAGGAGCTGACACTATATGACAGGTTCTCAAGGAAAAACGCAGTATTTATTTATTTTCCTCCTACCTCCTCCCAGTGATGAAACACTGATGGATGAGGAAGGAAAGGTGTCTCAAGAGTCCGAGAGTATAGGGGCAGTAGGGACCTATAGTGGTCACAGGTAAGGAGCTCTTGCTGCAGAGAAGCTGCAACCACAAACTAGAAATCCTGCATTTGGACCAGGCCTTCCCTTTCTCTTGGTTTTATCTATTTGCCATCTCTTCTTCACACCTGGTACTCAGATGGTATTGCTTTAAATATAGAAAATAGAAATTCAAGTTCCATCCCAACCACTTAACTTCAAGGTACTACGTGATCTTTAAAGTGGTTATTTGCCTCAAGCTTGAAGCTTGAAGATGTATCTAATAATGGATAAGGGACTGACAAACGTTTGGTTCTCGTCAGAAATGATTAAGTCATTGAAAAAATATGCTGACCCGCGTCTCTAATTTCATAAATACCTACATAAATTTCCCATAAACACTGGAAAGGCTCCTTGGACCCAATAAGCAGTGGTAAATAAAACAAGTTTGTTCTTATCCAAGTGGTCCCAAGAAGGCACCAATCTACATTTCCCAAATTCTATGATTCAGGCCTAGCCCCAGCTCAGCAACAAGCCAGGTGCTCTCCTCCTTCCTGTTTTTTGCTTTCACAGTACCACCCCCCCTTCCTCCGGTTATATTGGGCTCCTTCTGATCCAGCTGAAAGGTCACCTGTGGCGACCTCACTTAGAAGCATTCCTCCTTCTTCCGTATCCTCAGGCAGAATTAATGACCTTCTGAGCACTGGGCCTCCAACAGCGTTTGCCTGGTACTTCGGCTGTTGCCTTCTAGCCAATCCATCTTCAGGCCCAACCTATAGTGTTCCGGGCCCATCCCTAGGCACATGGACGGAGGCTAACTCCTCTCGGATCGCCCAGTGGCTTGCCAGTAGGAGGTGCGCGGTAAACCACCGCCCCCACACCCCTCCAAGGAGTTTGGTCACTTTGAGCTGTAGTGCTGGGCTAAGTGCAGAGCTAGGAGGGCCTATCTGCCCACCTGCCAGCCAGCCCCGGGCCCAGTCCCCGCGGAGGCGGCTGACTAGACCGCGTGCCTCTCCCACCGCCCCCGGAGCGCGCGGAGCCCAGTCACCAGCGTTGGAAATTCCGGCGCGTGCAAGCTCTCGGGGCCGGGCGGGGGCGGGGGAACCCGTGGAGTGAGCCTGTGACGCGAGGGGGCGTGGCTCGCGAAAACCCCGCCCCCTCTCCCTCGCCCTCTCTCGCGGGTCGGGGTTACATGGCGGCGACTGCGGCAAAGCGAGAGCCTCGGAGACGCCGCTGCCGCCAGCACAGCCGGAGACCTGAGCCGACATTGGGGGCTGTTCGCGGGCCCCGCACTCCCTCGATGAGCCGGAGAAGTCCCGTGAGTGTGTGTGTGTGTGTGTACGTGTGCGGGGCGCGCTGGCGGGGCGGCGCGGAAGGGCGCCGCGGCGGGCCCGGCGGCGGCGGCGGAGCCGGCTCCCTCCTCCATTGTGTGTGACCCTCCGGCGGCCGCCGCTCAACAAAGGCGCTTTTGTTCCGTCTCCGGCCCGCCCGTCCGCCCGCCGGCCCTCCCGCTCGGGCCTGGCCGGCGCGTCCCCGCGCGGGCTGGCGGGCTGGCGGGCTGGCCGGCGGAGGGCCGGGGTCCCCGCGTGGGGCCGGCGGAGCGGCCGGCGCGCCCCTCCCACCCGGCACGCCCCTCGCCGGCCTCCCGGCCGGGCCGCGCCCGCCAGCCCTGGGGCCCCGCCGCTCGGCTGCGGCGCCGCCGCCCGCGCGCGGTTCCGCGGGTTCGAAGCCCGCCCCGGCGGGCGAGGGGCGGCGGCTGGGAGGGGTGGCCCGGGGAGCGTGAGGTGGCGCGGAGTCTCGCCTTCCTGGCGCGCTGCCCTCGAAATGCTCCCGCGTCTCCTCCCCCATCCCACTCGGGTGACTCGGCCTCAGCTGACTCCGGCCGGGCAAAGTCCCCGGCGGACTCGGTGAACTGCGTAGTGCGCTCCGCTCACCCGGCTGGTTTCGGAGCCCCGGAGTCCTCTGCCCAAGTTCTGAGTTCTGGTCGTAAACGAGGTACAGAAAACTTGTCCGGCTCTGAATTGCTCATTTCTCTGCTCCCCCGCTCCCCCTCCCTGCTGCAGCCTTTCCCTGGCTGTTCGGGACGCGGAGCGCTGGTCTGTGAAAGTGCTTCAATGGAAACTTGTTTTGTCCGTCACCGAAAAGGGCCTCTTGGCTTGGCCGTGCGTTTCTGCCTGCCTTGGCGAGGTGCGTGGAGAAGTAGAGGTCTCTTGGCTGCCTTTTGTTCCTCGGCTTCATAGGACTCCACTGGTTCAGGTGTTACGTGGGAGCTCTGTGAAGCAGGATCTTTTTGATTCCTTTCCTGTTTTATTTTCTCTTTTGCTTGCTCATTGGCAAAGGTCCAGTGAAGTGGTGGGATTAGAAGCCTTACTGCATTTGCAGCAAAATTCCTGTTGTTTTCCTCAATGCTAAAAATGCTCTTAAAAATCAGTATTAACTTTTTTTTTTTTAACGATATAAGATTTGTCAAGGGGGAAAAAAATTAACGGGGGACAAAATGGAGTGCAGACCTCTCCAGAGTAATTTTCTGATTGCTGCTGCTTCTAGCCTTGTTAGTTTTTAAGGTTCTGCTTGGACATTGTCTCTCTCTTCAACCTTGGGAAACTGAGGTGGAAACAGTAATTTGACTAGAAGAATGTAGGGTCCAGTCCAAACAGGGCCTGGCCCTGAAAAGGAACTACCTCTAGAGTTTATTATTAGAGATGTCAGATTTTAACGTTTGAAAAATAATCTTGAATTGGGTGGAAGAATCTCTAAGATCTCTAACGGGTAGTTGTTCAAACACGTTTATGAAGGGTTTGCTTGCTATGTGCCAGGGAGTGTAAAGTCCTTTCACATATATATGTTACATCACTTAATAAGAATTGCCTGGTGAAACTTGTAAAATTGCTTATTGGTGTTCTAAATTCAGTAATTGCAGTCATCTAGGAAATATGCCAGATTTGAGCAGGACATGTTATTTAGATTTTACTGTTCAGGAAAAAAAACAACTGGCAAACAGAATTGTTTATAAAAACCTTTATATATATTTTGGAGTTTGGTTACTTGCAAAGAAGGATTCAATGTAGTGTTTGGCTATTTGTAATTGAGAAAGAATCTAAAGAAGATTGATTTGAAGATGGGTTAATTTTGTAAAAGAAACAGTACATGTTCTAATGACAAGTGTTAGTACTAAATGTGTTGCAGTGTTTTGCATAAGTTCATTTAAACATCGTGAGAATTCATAACTGACAAAATAGTGAGGTTTGCTGACTCAGGGTACATTGGTGTAGGGGATGGGGTCTGGTAGGAGGAAGCTCAGAAGTGCTGCAAGTTTTGAGTTGGGTGATGACTCATACTGCCCACGGACTGCTACGTGGCCCCCTTTTTTTTTTATACACTGTATTTTTTTAAATGATAGGGCTAAAATGTTTCTATCCACATTATAATTCTCTCTCAAAAAGAACCACAGTTTCTCTAAGAGTAATAGCTTCTTAAATTGCATTTTAAAAGGAGATCAGATATCCTACAGGTGGAATTTTATAACATTTGTTGACAGGAAAAGGTGAAATTAATTGCTGGTCAGTTGTTAAAAGTTTGATACTAGCAGTTTTCTCTTACTGAGAAAGATTTGTTACAGATTATTAAAGAATTTTATGGTGTGAGTAGAAATTAGGCTTATGTTCTCATTGGTAACATAAAAGTTACCTTTATAATATCTAGAAACTAGTTTAAGTGTTGTAAAAGTGCAGAAGTATTAATCAGATATAGCTCTGAACATGAACATTTCATTCAGACAGAATTATACAATAGTGCTTTCTCCCAATCTGTATGGATTTTCTTTGTGTTTTTATGATACATATGAATTTTCTGTTTTAATAAAGACAACTTGAAGTAGGTATTGTTACAGGCACTTTTCCATCCTTTTTTTTTTTTTTTTTTAAGATTTAAAAAAATTTTTTTAAGTAGTCTCTACACACATCATGGGGCTCGAACCCACAACCCTGAGATCAAGAGTCATATGTTCCACCAACTGAGTCAGCCAGGCGACCCTCATCAGTTTTTTTTAAAGATAAGCAGAACATACAGTTCCAAATTTAGGACCCACACTGAAATTTGGTAATAAGATATTTTGACTGATTTTTAAAAGCCACCTTTTAGCAGGTTGTCCTAAATTAAGATTGGGAGGGGAAAAAAGAGTGAGAATAGCAGTTTGTTTTAAAAGTGAGAAGAAAAAACTCCTCATCTCTTAGTTTTTTTTTATATACTGTTTTATCTTCTCAAAATGATTTATTTGAAGAGTTTCCTAAGTAGTAAAGTGTATTATTAAAGTGAATTAAATCTTTGGAAAGATTTTGGAAGTGCCTGACATGATTTATATAGAAGAACTTTAATGAAGTTTAATTTAAACTTTAAAATATATTTCTTATTAAAGGAAATATAAAAATATAAATATAAAAAAATGTAGATTTTCAAAACATCCTATCACCTAGAAGTTGAACATGTATTTCCAGGGTTGTTGTTGTTGTTTTTCAAGTTTTTATTTATTTATTTGAGAGCATGGAGGCAGGGGAAGCATTGAGGGAGAGTGAGAGTGAGAGGGAGAAGCAGATTCCCCACTGGGCAGAGAGCCTGCCATGGGAATCAATCCCAGGATCCTGGAATCATGCATGACCTGAGGCAAAGGCAGATGCTTAACCAACCACCTAGAGCCACTCAGGAGCCCTCCAGTTTTTTCTTTGTTTGTTTTTTAAGAATATAAGTAATTACCTGTCATGCATAATTCAGAATTTATGAACAGACTGGATGTTTTAGGCTGTCTCCTTTTTATGAGATATTGCTTTATGAAATGGTGAGCCACACTGTTCATTTCATTGTTTGCATTGCCTGTTTGAACCATGTATGACTGTAGGGCCCCTGTTGAAATAGGAGGCTGTCCCAAGGGTAGTTCTTTGTGGCATTGTTGGCTGTCCCATGTCAGCTCTTTCAGCCTGTTCTGTGGACTGTTAACATTACTTTGTTGCCTGTTAGAGGCATGGGGATTTGGGTCACTTTTTTATTGCTCAGAGCCTTGACTGAAACTTCACAAAAACAAAACAACAGTAATGTTATTGTAGTTAATGGCTTTTTCCAGGGAGTTGCTTTTCATGTAGAACTGATGCTTTTAAGGTAACAGTAGTACAGGCTGAGTCCTGCATTGTTTTTTTTTTTCTTCCATGAGCTATGTATTTAGAAAATATAGTGTGCCCCTCTGGTGATTCTTAGTGGTTTGTCTTTCATACACGTCAGCCTTTTAAATCCATTTCTGAAAAATTGTACAGAGATTGAATATTTATATGGCAAATCACATTTTCCCATTGCTTTTCATTTAAATTTAGAATGTCTTTTCATGGGAAAAAAAAATGGTAGCACAAATATTGTTTGTTAGAATCCTGGCATTTACTTCAGGGAAGAAACTTCCTCTGCAAAAAGCGAAATCTCTGCATTTCATTCTGTACAAACTGCATGTTAGTGTTTACAGGGGGTTCATGACCATTGTCTTTTCCCAGTTACTTGACAGCTGAGGAAACTGAGGCCCAGAGAGAACTAAGATCTTAGTACACAAAGTGTGATTGCTGGACCAGCAGTATTAACATCACCTATGAATATGTTAGTGCAGAATTCTTGACCCCATCCCAAGACCTACTGAATTAGAATCTACATTTTCACAGGATTCTTAGGTGATTCAAATGCACATTCATTCCAGAAGCACTGTTAAATGATACACATACATCGTTGCTCAGCTGGCTAGTGCTGATTTGGAAAACTCAGATCTTTTGAGTTATTCCTTTTATTGGCTCTCCTGAAAAAAGTCAGAAGAAAAATTGAAGATCTAATTAATCACTGTTCAGTAGCACTTTCTATGATGATGGAAGTCTCTATTCTTTGTTGTCTATTGAAGTAGCCAACTAGCCACATCTGAGTGTTGAGCACTTAACAATGGTGGCTAGTGCACCTGAGGAACTGAATTTTTAATTTAATTTTAATTACTTTTAAATAGCTGCAAGTAGCTAGTGGCTACCATATTGGACAGCTCATATCTGGGTGATTTATGTTGACACTAAATTTAAAGTAATCTAAGCTGTAATTTAATAACTGATTAGGCTCAGTTTAATAATTTCCTCCTTCATTTATAAATTGGAGAGATGGTCAGTTTCTAACTGCCTACTTTTTCAGTATGCCCAGATAGGATTTTTTTTTGCCCAGATACGATTTTGTAGTTATTATAAAGCACTGCCAGTTTTCTGATTGATACTTTTGTAAAATAAGTTGCAAGAATGTGTTTTCCTGTTTGTCTTAATAAAGGCATTTTCACTTAGATGAAAAAAAATTAAAAATAGTTGTTAAATAAATGTTCCTTAATTAGCTTATAGATAGCATGGAGGGGACCGTTTTTACCTCGGGCCTACTACTTCCAGGCTCATTGGTACTTGTTAGCTGCCAGATTTATCTGCCGTTTTTTAATGTTATTTCCAGGTGTGGAAACATTGGTTCTTAACCTGTCACCTTAGGTAGTGGTAAGATTCTAACCCTAAAGTGAATCAGACTGGCCTGTGACTAAATCTTGACATTTACTATATATGTGATTTCAGTGAAGTTGCTTTACTTCTCAGAGCATCCGTACTCTTGTTTGTAAAATAAGACTGACAAGGTACTTTATGGTTTTGAGTAGCAAAATAATTTGTCACAGAAAATGCCTGGCACTGAATGCATACTCAGTAGATACAAATTACCTTCCCAAGCTCTCCTGCTTAGCTTTTCTAGCCTTCTGTAATTTATTCTTATGCTTGAGATTTCAACCAGGCTTAAATTATACTCTGATGTTAAATTTTATCAGTTCCCACTGGTTGCTCTAACTTCAGGCTTTGCTTCACTCATGTTTATCCCTTGTAGATTCTTCGGCTTTTGCTTTGGATTCCTTCCCTTCACTTCTTAAGGACTCATCTCTTGCTTGCATCATGCATTTTTCCCTTTCTGTTGGGTTGTCTTTATTAGTATACAAATGTGCTGTAAACTATACTGTCCAGTCTGGTAGCTACTGGCTACATGTGGCTATTTATTTATTTATTTTGTAAGATTTTAAAATTTTATTTATTTGAGAGAGAGAGAGAGGTCACAAATAGGCAGAGAGGCAGGCAGAGAGAGAGGGGAAGGCAGGCTTCCCACTAAGCAGAGAGCCCGATGCAGGGCTCCATCCCAGGACCCTGAGATCATGACCTGAGCTGAAGGCAAAGGCTTAACCCACTGAGCCACCCAGGCGACCCTATTTATTTATTTTTTTAAAAAAGATTTTATTTATTTGAGAGTGAGTGAAAGAGAGCATGGGGGTGGAGGAGGGAAGGGTCAGAGGGAGAAGCAGACTCCCTGCTAAGCAGGGAGCCCCATGTGGGTTTGATCCTGGAACTCTGGGATCGAGACCTGAGCCTAAGGCAGATGGATGCTTAACTTACTGAGCCACCCAGGCACCCCATGTGTGGCTATTTAAATAAAAATTTATGGGGCATCTGGTTGGCTCAGTCGTTAAGCATCTGCCTTCGGCTCAGGGCATGGTCCTCAGGTCCTGGGATAGAGCCCAGTGTGGGACTCCCTGCTCAGTGGGAAGCCTGCTTCTCCCTTTCCCACTCCCCCAGCTTGTGTTCCCTCTCTCATTGTGTCTCTCTCTGTCAAATAAATAAAAATTTATTTAGAAAAAAATTAGTTTCTCAGCCCTGCTCACCACATTTCATTTATTCAGTAATTGGCTACCGTATTGAACAGTATGGATATAGAAATCTGTTACAAACCCTCTCAGATTCCATTTTCTCTTTTAGCTATTGTCTAGTTTCTCATTTCTCTGATCATCTTTCAAGCAAATTTTCAAGAGTTGTCTTTGTGTGTTCTCTTCACTTTGCTCCTCAGCCTATTCCGGATTGACTTCTGTTAAGCCATCTCACCACTTGAAATTGCTCTAATCAAGACATCAACGACTTTAATTTGCCAAATCCATCTTACAGGATCTTGTGACAGCTTTCAATATAGTTGACCATTGTTTTCTGCATATTCACCTGCTTTTCTTAGCTTATGAAACTTATTCTTGTTTTTCTCCTACTTCACACCTTGGCATAAGTTTTTACAGGCTTCTCTCATCTACTTGCCTTCATGTATTGGCATATCCCAGAGTTTAGTTCCTGCCCTCCTCCACCTTTCTAAATTCTTTCCGCAAATGGTCTCATTCAATTTATTAAGTACTATCTACATGTGAGTAATTCTCAGATTTACATTTAGACTTCTTGCCTGAACTCCAGACACATTATCCAATTGCGTGCTTGATGTTACCACTCACTTATTTAAATAGACACTACATGAATAGGCTTAACGTATCCAAAATAGAACTCTCTTTCCCGTATCATTCTCCCAGTTTTCCCCCTCTCAGTAATTGGCATGTAGGAGTTATTCTTAAATCCTCTTCCCCTTATCCCCCATATCTAATCTATCACCAAGTTCTCTTGGTGTACTGGTCAATAAAAAAAAAAAATCATCATTATTTGAAAGAAGATCTTGGGCTTTGGTTTATAATCTGAGATTCAGATCATAGTTCTTTCATTGATGTGTAATGTTGAATGTATTATTTAAATTCTCTGAAGTAAAGTGCATAAAACCCATACAGTCTAGTTACGATTTATTATAAGAGTATATGTCCAGTACACTGCTTTACGCATAATACATTCTTAATCAAGCTTGATATTTTTGTTTTTTATATTCTTTGAAAACTCAGATATTAAAAATGCTGTTCTCATGTTCAGTGCCTTTATTATATAAACAAATCCTTTTTTTCCCATTAATTGCTTTTATAATAGTTGATAATGTGGGATAGATATGTGCCAAACATACTTATATCCTCCAATTTGAACTTTGGGTCCATAGTCCATAATACAATTTTTTACTGTCTTGAAAGTGTATACTTTTAAAGCAGGAAGTACAGCCCCTCAAAGTTATTTCATTTAAAATATGTATGTTTACCTTGATTAACATGGTTAATTTCCATTTCCTTTGGAACTATCCATGAATCTGTGATGGTACTTTAATGTTAACTTACTGGTTTATATTATGATTGATGTAAAAGTACACAAAAACTACTTGCAGTTGGTGATTTATTTAGTTTTCTTTTTAACCTTCCTTTTACTCTCCATTGATGGGCATGTTATTAAGTAAACATAATGACCAAAAAGGAAGGTGTTTAAAGACGACGCATGAGCCTTTCAGTAGTTATCATAATTTTTTTAAAATAATCTAAACTATTTCACCAATACTGTAAACCTTATGATAACACGATTCGGTTCACCCCCTCCAACACTGAGCGCTTGTTTTCTTTTATTTCTACATGTGCTATAAACCTCGTAATACATTATTATTTTGCTTTAAATAATCAGTAGTCTCTTAAAGACATTTCAGCCTGTAGACAAGGGGTGCCTGGGTGGCTCAGTTGGTTAAGCATCTGCCTTTGGCTTAGGTCATGATCCCAGGGTCCTGAGATTGAGTCCTGTGACGGGCTCCCTGCTCAGCTGGGGGAGTCTGCTCCTTCTCCCTCTGCCTCTCCCCCCTGCTCGTGTGCATGTGCGCTCTCTCAAATAAATAAAATCTTCAAAAAAAAAAAAAAATATGGGGGCGCCTGGGTGGCTCAGTGGGTTAAGCCTCTGCCTTTGGCTCAGGTCATAATCTCAGGGTCCTGGTATGGAGCCCCACATTGGGCTCTCTGCTCAGCAGGGAGCCTGCTCCCCCCCCCCCACCCCCGCCTGCCTCTCTGCCTACTTGTGATCTCTGTCTGTCAAATAAATAAATCTTAAAAAAAAACAAACATGTAGATAAGTTTTCTGTTTTTTTTTTTTTTTAAAGACCTTTTATATTTTCTAATTATTTATACTTTCTGGAGATTTTGTTCCTTTGTGCAGGTTCCATTTGTTGTCATTTTCCTTCAGCATAAGAACTTCTAACATTTCTTTAGCAAAACTCTGAAGTGCTATAGGAAAGATGTTAGGGTTCAAAGCTGATGGCCAAGAAAGAATTCTTGAGACATCTTTGGTGCAAACAGGTGATTTTATTAAGGCACGGGGACAGGACCCATGGGCAGAAAGAGCTGCACCGGGGTCATGAAGAGTGGCCTGTTATATAATTTCAAGTTGGGAGGGGGTTAGGGATAGCGTATGTCTCAAAGGAATTTGGAAGCAAGGTGTCCAGGACCTTGAAGGGGCTACCTATTGTTAGGAAAAGATCGCTTATTACTGTCTAATAAAACCTTAGTCATGAGACCCTTCAGATGTATATTGGTAGGCCATATCCTTGGCTCGCAGGGTGGGGGGAGAGGTGATTGCTACCATGTATCTTGGGGGTTTTAGAGATAAAGGAAGTTTCCAAAAGAATTTTTATATGTTAAAGTAGGCTTACTGGATCTGGTAGGGTGGGGGTGTCGAACTAGGATTGCCTTTTGCCCTTGGCAAAGTGTCAACGTGGAGGCAGTTGAGTCCCTAGAGGATTGTCAAGGACTTGTCAGTGGGCTGTAGGTAGTAAGGAAATTTAATAATTCTTCTGCCTTTGTTTCCCACATCGTGAGGGAGACCAATTCTTTTCACTTTTGTCTCTTTGAAAATGTCTTTATTTCGTTTTCATTTTTGAATGAAGATCTTCATTTCATCTTCATTTCCCTAGGTACAGAATTCTGGGTTGATATTTCTCTTTTTGGCACTTGAAAAATGATGTTCTCTTGTCTTCTGGCTTTCATCGTTTCTAGTGATAAATCAGGTATCCCTCCTATTGTACTTCCCTAGTATATAGTTAACTCTCTTTCACCTGGTTCCTTTTAACAGTTGCTCTCCCCGCCCCCTCACCTCGCCATTTTCAACAGTTTGGCTATGATAGACCTAGGTATGGGTTTCTTTTACTTATTCTGCCTGTAGTTCATTTGAGTACTTGGGTCTGTGAGTTGGTGTCTTTTGTCAGTTTTGGAAAATTGTTTAGTTTTGTTTTGTTATTTATTTTTTAAAAAGATTTTGTCAGAGAGAGTGCACACATGCCCAAGCGGGGGGAGCAGCAGGCAGAGGAAGAAGCAGGTTCCCTGCTAGGCAAGGAGCCTGATGTAGGACTCGATCCCAGGACCCTGTGATCAAGACTTGAGCCAGAGGTAGATGCTTAACTGATGGAGCCACCCACGTCACCTTGTTTTGTTTTTTAAAGATTTATCTATTTTAGAGAGAGAGAGAGAGCAGGAGGGGCAGAGGGAGAGAGGATCTCAAGCAGACTCTGGAATGAGCAGAGACCCTAACATGGGGCTCAGTCTCACAGCCCTGAGATCATGACCTGAGCTGAAACCAAGAGTCGGACATGTAACCAACTGTGCCACCCAGACACCTTGGTTTTAGAAAATTTTTTCTATGATCTCTTCTTATACTTCTATCCTGTCAGCTTTCTGAACCTGTTCAGCTTAGCTGCCAGCAGCTCTTTGGACTGCTTGGACATTTTCTTTGCTCTCCAATACCACCTCAGGTTTTCTTTTCTTTTCTTTCCTTTCTCTTTCTTTCTTTCTCTAGACACAGAGAGCAAGAGATCACAAGTAGGCAGAGCTGCAGGCAGAGAGTGAGAGGGAAGCAGGCTCCCCGCTGAGCAGACAGCCTGATGCAGGGCTCGATCCCAGGACCCTGAGATCATGACCTGAGACGAAGGCAGAGGCTTAACCCACTGAGCCACTCAGGCACCCCTCTCCTCAGTTTTTCTCTACTTCATGTTTGTGCCCTGTTTATTTGCCTTAGGGATACTATCTGCCTTGTACTCAGAATACATTGGAGGGGTTTATCTCATGCTTTTTGACTTGTCCTCCACCTTCAGAGCAGCTGCCTTGGATGTGATGGAGGCCTGTATATTTTATGAGATACTCTCTTAGCTTTCCTGCCTTGCCCTCAGACTTTAGCTCTCTGTGATGACCTGTGGGAAGGAATTGGCAGGTGGGACTTATAGCTGGGCCTCCTCTGAATTCTAATCTGTTAATTGCAACCACATTCAGCTAATAAAAGTTGGTTATAAATTTGGCTGGTTTCTTCTCAATTCTGTTAGTGGAAATTTCCTTGCTTTGCCACTTTGCCAGGAATGAGAATAGCCATGGTCTCTTTTATGAAAGGCTTAATATTTTCTAGAATTTAGTTTATTTAGATTTCTTTGCATCTTTAGCTTTCCTGATGGGTTTTTCAAAAACTACAGTATTGTAGGTTATCTATCTTATCATGTTATATGGTGTGAGTAATGGTGTTTTGTAATTTTTCTGCATTCTAATCAGAAGTGGAAATCCTGAACTTTTCATTAAAATGATAAAACTTGGGGCGCCTGGGTGGCTCAGTGGGTTAAGCCGCTGCCTTCGGCTCAGGTCATGATCCCAGGTCCTGGGTTCGAGCCCCGCATAGGGCTTTCCGCTCGGCGGGGAGCCTGCTTCCTCCTCTCTCTCTGCTTGCCTCTCTGCCTACTTGTGATTTCTCTCTGTCAAATAAATAAATAAAATCTTTAAAAAAAAAAATGATAAAACTTTAGAGCTGGAAGAGGCCGTAGAAGTCATGTAGTTTAGCTACATCATTTTCCTGATGAGGAACTGAGGCCTAGAAATGCTTTGATTATAAGCTAATTTAGCCATGGACCCTGGACTAGATGTCACATCTCCTTAACTCATTTTTTTCCCCTTTTAATATGGTTTTAGTGAAACCAGAGAGGAATTTTTCAGTAGTATGAAACTTCAGTGTGAATCTGATAGGAAACTTACACTTTTTTTTTTTTTTAAATCTTGTAAGCTTTGTTCAGCCTTAAAGAAAATGAGAAACAAAGGAAGAAGGATATTCCAGGAAAGTTATATGCTGTTCTGATTCATTTTTTTAAAAAATTGGGTACTCACCAATAAAGCTTGTGGTTCTCCCTTTGATGAGAGTCCAGAAATATTTTGTATGGATGGCCTTGCATGTTGTGGCCTTCATACCCTCACTAGGGTTAGCTGAAAAATGACAGCAGTTATATTTGGTGTGCAGTCTGGAAAGCAGTGGTGTTAAATGCCATAGAGCCTGCTAGATGGACTGAAGAATAATCAGAATAATGTCAAGGTCTCACATATCTTCACGATACCTACTTGGTATCACATGGGCTAATGGGACTTTTTATAGAATCCTGCTTGTCTGCTAATCTAAGACACTATTTCAGTGGCATAATCCCTTCTTACTACCTCAACAGAATAAAACAGGAGCTATAACAAAGTTGAAGTTTTCTTTTTTTTCTTCAGTCTGAGTTAGTTGAAATCCTTGCTTTCTTCACATATTGACAAACCTATGTGTTTACCATACAGTGAAGCTCCTGGGGGGAATTCCTGGAAAGGAAAAGTACCATATCTAGGAGTCATCACTGATGTTCCCCCAGTAGGTCAGAGTGTGAGCAGATTCTGAGGAAGTTGAGGCTAGAGCTTGTTTTCTCCAGAATGTTTTACTATCAAATAAAATATGCTGTTTACATTAATTCAGTTAGTACAGTTTATAAAGTGCCTACTAAGCACCCAGGTACTATGCTCAGAAAGTATTACTAAAGCAACTGAGTTTCAAATCTTTTATTTATTTTTTAAAAAAATTTTATTTACTTATCAGAGAGAGAGAGAGAGTAGAGGGAGGGCTGGAGGGAGAGAAACTCAAGCAGACTCCATGCTGAGTGTGGAGTCCAACGTGGGGCTTGATCCCATGACACCAAGATCACAGCCTGAGCTAAAATCAAGAGTCAGACACTAAACTGACTGAGCCACCCAGGCGCCCCTCAAACGTTTTATTTTATTTTATTTTTTAAAAGATTTTATTTGACAGAGGATAAGCGGGGAGAGTGACAGGCAGAGGGAGAGGGAGAAGTAGGCTGCCTGCTGAGCAGGGAGCCTGATGCAGAACTCAGTCCCAAAACCCTGAGATCATGACCTGAGCCGAAGGCAGCCGCTTAGCTGACTGAGCGACCCAGGCATCCCTCAAACCTTTTATTTTAAAATAGAGTTACATACAACAAAGCGGAGGGAGGGGAAAGTGGTAAGGTGATGCCCTGGGAAATGGTACCCTAGAAGAGCAGAGGCACCTGAAGAATAGAGATTAGACTAGACGAGGGAAGAATGGCCTAAGACAGGGAAGGAGAATAGTATTAGAAAAGAGAGGAGGAAGAAGTTAGTGGGACAGAGAGGAAGCAACTACAATGACCTAGGAGTTTGTGCTCCATGAGGTCAGGATGATTTTTTTGTTGTTGTTGTTTTAACCTATTTTGACCCCTGCTATACCTTTATGCCAAAAACAACATCTGGCATATGATAAACACTCAGCAAGGTTTTGTAGAGTAAAAATGGATGGATGGTAGAATTGAAGCTGTTTTAGTCAAAGCTTTTCAGAACATCTTGGTTTTCTGCTACTGAAACCATGTTGGGATTGCATTTTCCTACTCCCTTGAAGCAGGTGTGACCATGTGATCTGCCTTGGTCAGTAAAAGGTGAGCAGAAGTGAAGTGTGTTTTGGATGGAAGCTTTAGAGCAGCGAAATATGCCCACTTCTTTGCAGCGGGCAGAGCTAGTAGTTACTTTGACAACTTGCATGACCGCTGTGTTGGACTTGTTGCATTAGCAAGACTTAAAACTTCTCTTGTAAGTCAGTAGATGTTGGGGGGGTTATTTGTTAACTCTACAATTTTCTAACCTATCCTGACTGCTGCAGAAGTTTATGTTTTCATCTGGTTGGAATCCTCATATGGCCAAAGATACTTGAAGAAGGAGGCTGCCCACATGTCTCCTGTTTATATATATGCACCAGTGTTTCCTTAACATGAGTTAGGAGAGGAGTCTTAGAAATGAGGGCTTGGGCAGGAGAAAGATAAGAGAGGGGATGAAGGGTTATTATAATTATTTAAAAATTTCTAGCCATAAATATATAGAGAGGATTGTGTTTGTTTAATGTTTAATATACAGCAGTTTGAATCCCATATCCCCCAATCTGGGCATACCACCGTAATAAGTGCTTGGAAACAAATGACCAGTGAAGTAAAAGACTTGTACGGGGCTTTCATAGATGATAGACTGAGAATTGGAAGGGTCCTTAAAGATTTTTTGACCAATTTATCTCATCTGTGGAGTTCTTTATATTCTAATACAGATACCCTAGAAGAAATAGCAACTAGAGATGAGCATCAAAATGAACATAATGGCTTTTTAAGATTTTATTTATTTGTCAGAAAGAGAGAGAGCACAAGCAGGCAGAGTAGCAGGCAGAGGGAGAAGTGGGCTCCCTGCTGAGCAAGGAGCCCGATGCTCATCCTGGGATCACTACCTGAGTTGAAGGCAGCCACTTAGCTGACTGAGCCACCCAGGCATCCCACATACTGGCTTTTTAAACAGTCAAAGGCAAATGCAAGTCCCTAATGTTAACGTGTATTTAGGCAAAGGTTCAGACAATTTAAGAACAGAAGTTGGGAGTGGAAGAGTTTTTTGGGGAGTAGAAGAGTTTTTGGATACTTTGTTAGAAGCCAAGCAATCCTTTCTTTGACTTCCTAAGTTTGTTCTATTGCACACACTGGTTACTAGTAGCAGGCAAGGCCTTGTTAGACTTTGGTGTTTGAGTTTCAAGGTCCCTCCTCTCACTCCAGATGACTAAGATCATTCATTGACATTGTTTACACCATGAGCCTCCTTGAGGTCCATATCCTGAGAAGGATCTCTGATAACTATAAGGGCTACCTTATATCAGGAACAAGGGCATTGTCAAGAATGCATCTGAACACGCAGTTAAACTGTAGCCTTTGGCCTTCTCTGCCCTAGAAATTTAGTAACTTCGGTGAGAGCTTGAGATACGATCTTAGGGAAGGATGAATTTGCTATAACAACACCTCTCTGTGCCAGGGTTAAGAGATAGTGCTATGTGAATTTAAGTAGAGCTCAACCTTGCCCTTCTCTCCAAAAGCAACTGGATTTTGGCTGAGTAGATGTGAGGCTGGCTGGATTCCATTTGACTCAAGTTACTCACTTGACCTGGGAGAAGAGCAAAATAGGCAAGAGCCATTGAGGAGGGGGGAGGTGGAGAGCTGTCGGTGCATGTGATCAGGCCCTATGACCCATGTCAACATTTAACCTGATAAGCGGCCGGGTGGAAGATGAAAGAGAAAACCAGGTAAGTAAGGTTTATGTTTAAGGCTCTCACCTCAAACTTGATTTGCACATCCAGACTCCTTTTCTGATATGCGGCCAAGTAGTTCTTAGATAAGAAGGGAAGGAAAACCCAGTTTCTTCAGAATGGAGAAACGGCGCGAAGTTACTGTCTTCTTTCTTTTGCATTTTATAACTTTACTGAATATACTTAGACTTGACTCAGAGTACCTGCATTTCTCTTGGCTTGAAGGTAGGCTCAGTGACAGAAAGCAGGTGGTGATTAAGGAAAGAAAGTAGTGCTTGAGGAGACCAGTGTGGCTAATGCAGTTTCAGGGAACTGCCTTATAAACGTAGGAAGCCCAGACTGTGCTACATAGAAAACTTTTACTTCCATTTTAGAGTGGAAAGAAAGCCAAAGGGGAAAACATAAAGCCAACTTTATTAGTTTTTAAAGATTTATTTATTGAGGACTTTAAGATTTATTTGTTGAGGTGGCTCATTTAGTTAAGCAACTGCCTTCCGCTCAGGTCATGATCCCAGAGTTCCAGGATAAAGTCCTGTGTTGGGCTCCCCGCTTGATGGGGGTCTGCTTCTCCCTCTGACCTTCTCCCCTCTCATGCTCTCTCTCACTGTCTCTCAAATAAATAAATAAAATCTTTAAAAAAAAAAAAAAGAGATTTCTTTATTGAGAGAAGATGCACTAGAGAAAGAGAGAGAGACGAGGGAGGGAGGGGCAGAGGGAGAGGGAAAGAGAATCCCAAGTAGACTCCCCACTGTGCAGAGTGTGTCTCAGGGCTGAATCCCAGGACCCTGAGATCATAACCTCTGCCGATATCAAGAGTTGGGCACTTAACCGACTGAGCCCCCCAGGCACCCAAGCCAACTTTATTTTTATAAATCATTCCCTATAATTCATTTTTTCCACCCCATTGTTAAAAGCAAAACATTGGCCCAGCTAATTAAAATTTAAGTAAGGATCCCTCTGCAAGCAACACAGTATCAGCACTGAGGTTTGGAGGCAGAGAAACTGGATGCTGGGAAGGGTTATTTTAAGTTACTGTCTCATCTTAGTTACTGTTTTCCTCCCTTGAAGTGTGTGGAAGTGCAAAAGGAATATGGAGCCCCAGATCTTTCTTTGAACTTGTTTTAATGAAGTTAAATGTCAAAGATAATAGAGAAAGTGGTGGAAATGGGACATTTCTAGGTTGCTGATTCAAATGGAGTGTGCTTGACCAGTAATCTGCTGGTCCAGTTGAGTTGTATCTGCATACTTGAGTCTGGCCCAAGAATTCCATGATGGATGTGGGAAGTGGAAGGTAGTTGGACACCTCACAATCCAGTATCAGGGTGATAAGGAGGATCTTCATGGTCACTAAGCCTTTTTATGGCTTCCAGAGGCATATATTCTGATCTCCCTAATTAGGTCAAATCCCCCAGTGTGCAGGCTCTCAGCATCCTGTACCATTCTTTAGTACCACTTGTCCCTTTTGCCTCCCCCCCTTTTCTTCTTATTAGTTTATTATTGTTTATCCCCAGCCATATTGTAAACCCCATGAGGCAGGGCACAAGTCTGTTTTTACTTACCATTTTATTCCCAGTACCTAGTGTATTAACAGATATATAACATTGTTAGCAACTACTTGCTGAATGGAGCATGACTGAATTGGAAACATTCACTGGATCCACTTCATCATACACCAGTGTAACATTGCCTTCAACTTACTGCTTAAGGTGGGCTTATTTTCCAAGCTCCTGGATGAAAACATGCTCCAGTAGCTTTTGGTCTAATGGTTATTGAAGGATTTTGAAGAATGGTGCAGAGCAGTGAGGCATACCATTGGGCAAGCACTGCTATTGGTCTGCTCCACCCCCCACCCCCAACTTTTTATTGGCATAATTCTGACCTAGAGTTAAAGTTGGGTGATTAATATTCCTTTATTTCTTAGAATGGTCTTGTATTTCTGAAAAGTCTGTTCAAGTCTTTCAATATAGTCATCACCTGAATCTTTAATGAGGACTCTGCAGTTCTCAGCCTAGGCACAAGTTCCTGCCTTCCCCAAGGTGGATTTTTACCTACCCTACCCCTGTTGAGTGCTGACCAGTCACAGAGATTTCTGAAAAAGTATTGTCATCCTTGTAGTTTTTGGTCTGTGATTCTTCTTGGTTTCACTGTAATTTAAAGAGAGCAGATGTGGGTGGAAGTCTTGAGTAGAGCTCTCATTCTCTTACCTCTCTCCAGTAATCTGGCTGCAGTTCCGTAATAGTGCTAATAGTCATATAATAGTGGTGTCCTTTTTAGCAAAGCTAAATTATTTGTGCTTGACTATGATTGCTCCACTAGTGAACTAGAAGCTTAAGAGAGTACTTAGAGATTTTAATGTTCTTATGTCAAGTCTGTAGAACTGATTTTAAAATGTACATTTATCAAAAACCTAAAAGTTGAGGTTTAAGGGATTGGCCACGGAAGGGCAAGAACAGAAAAGAGAGAAAGTATGCATGCACGTGCATGTTTGTATGAACAAACATCTGTTTCAGGTGGAGACTAGAAATGTAAGATCCCAGAAATACTGGAGACTTTAAAAAATACTGTTTTTAAAGGGACATTTGGTAGGCAACTAGAAACATCAAGGTGTATACAAATAGAAGAATTGGGAAGGGGAGGCAGTATTCATTAAAGTCCTTTAAAAGTCTGAAATATTTTTTTTAAAAGATTTTATTTATTTATTTGACAGACAGAGATCACAGGTAGGCAGAGAGGCAGGCAGAGAGGGGGGGAAGCAGTCTCCCTGCTGAACAGAGACCCCGATGCGGGGCTCGATCTCAGGAAGCTTAACCCACTGAGCCACCTAGGTGCCCCTGAAATATTTTTTAATTCAAAAGTTTATTTGCAAAATTTAACTTTTAAATGTTTTATACAGACTGACAAAGTAGAGAATTCTTAGGAGTCCTCTTGTTTTTTTTTTTCCTTGAGAAGCAGACAAAAACTCGCAAACAGAAGAAACTGTCTGTTAGAGTAAAACAAAGAAAGCTGTTATGCTGTTAATGTCCTTTACAATGTTAAGCAGATACAAGAAGTGCTCATATTTATTAAAAGAACTCAACAATAGTAAATATCAATTTTTATTAAATAAAGCTGTAGCCAGGCCGAGTGGGTGGCTCATTTGGTTAAGTGTCTGACTTTTGATTTCAGCTCTCGTCATGATCTCAGGGTCCTGAGATTTAGCTCCACGCCTGACGTTAGGGGAGTCTGCTTGGGGTTCTCTCCTTCTGCCCCTCCCCACTTTCTCTCTTGTGGCGCCTGCATGTGCACTTTCTCTCTCTCATAAATCTTTTTAAAAAGCTGTTGCCTTAAGGATTTTGTATCTACTTAGTCTCTGAGTTACCAGTATCATCTGTTTCTCTGTCACATAGTTGTAATGGATGTGGATTTCTTGAAGTTGGAGATTTGCTCAGATTGTAGCAAGTAGCTGTTACCTTGTATTTTTCAGATTCTTGTATTTCCACATGTGAGTTATGTGGGAATATGTAGCAGGAAGGAAGTAAAGGCAGATTCCTTGTTGTATAAAAGCTTCACCCTTGTGAAAACAGCTGATGAGTTTGAGAGTCCTAGCAGTTCTCTTAAGCCAAACCTGAAGGTGATTGAAAGTTGTCACATAATTCAAGTTCAGAGTGGGCTGCTTTATTTCATGTCTTGGTACAGTTTCTCATTGCCTTTAAATGATTAACCCTTTGAATAAATGAATATTGCACCTGTCCCACTTCCAATTTCTTCAGACCCAATCAGAATATAACACTATCTATATACCTATACCAGTTTTTAGATTAAAAAACCAGCAACAAGAAGCCTTTCCATTTAAGGTTTAGGCTGTATTATTTGCTTATGGGCATGTACACTTAAATGAGTACTATGTTGACTACCTAGTTATTTCTTAGACATGAGGCACATACTCACCCTCTGGCTTTCATGTGCTAGCCCATCTGTCCATAGCAGTTACTCCCACATCGCACCCCTGAGACTTTAGAGCTTTGCTCCCAGTACCACTTTACTAGAGGCATTCCCTAACCACTCTCCTGAGCTCTTTCTCTTTTATTTTTTTACATCACTTATTGCCATCTGATACCTGTTTTGCTTATTTGTCAGCCTGTCTTCTCACACTATGATTTGATCTCTTCATATACATAACTCTGAGCCCTATGAGATTCTAATAATTTGTCATACTTCCACAATTTTTTCTTTAAATAACACATTAGGGGCGCCTGGGTGGCTCAGTGGGTTAAGCCTCTGCTTTCGGCTCAGGTTATGGTCTTGGGATCCTGGGATCCAGCCTGTGCTGGGCTCCCTGCTCGGTGGGGAACCTGCTTCCCCCCCTCCTCTCTCTGCCTGCATTTCTGCCTACTTGTGATAGCTCTGTCAAATAAATAAATAAAATCTTTAAAAAAAAAATACACACATTAAAGGGGCGCCCGGGTGGCTCAGTTGGTTAGGCAACTGCCTTTGGCTCAGGTCATGATCCCAGAGTCTCAGGATTGAGTCCTGCATTGGGCTCTCAGCTCCACGGGGAGTCTGCTTCTCCCTCTGACCTTCTCCCCTCTCATGCTCTCTCTCACTCACACTCCCTCAAATGGATAAATAAAATCTTAAAAAAAAAAAAAAAAAGAAAGAACACATTAAAGATGTAGTTGGAGCATACTGTGTAATCCCACCCTTATGGTAATTGCTTCCCTCATTCCTCAAAGCAATGATTATCATGAATTTGGTACTTAACAGCCAAATATGTTTTTAATACTTTTGCCACATTTATATATGTACTCATAAAATAATATCATACATGCTTATAAACCTGAAGTAAGTGGTTTCAGCATGTGCATTTTTTTCCTTTTTTTTTTTTTTTAAGATTTTGTTTATTTGACAGGGAAAGACAGCGAGAGAGTGAACGAACACAAGCTGGGGGAGTGGGAGAGAGAGAAGCAGGCTTCCCAGAGGAGCGGGGAATAGGGAGACCAATGTGGGGCTTGATCCCAGGACCCTGGGGTCATGACCTGAGCCAAAAGCAGCTGCTTAATGACTGAGCCGCCCAGGTGCCCCAGCATATACATTTCTATCTGCAGTTTGCCTTTTAAATTTATTGTATGGTGATTTCAACCATCTCTGTTCATTTTTACTATTATGTAATAGTGCACTCTAGAAATAAAATTCATTTATCCTCAAATTGTTGAAAGCTTAGGCTTTTTTTTTTTTAATATTTTGCCATTACAAAAAAAGTGGGCATTTGTATGTTCATTTACAAGTATTTCTCTAGACAGTGTTTTTTGGAGGAAAAATAGCCAAGTCATAGGTATGCTACTTATTTATGCATTTATTTATTCCAAATTGCTCTTTGCCATTCTTTTACTAATTTAAACTCACCAGTATTGTATGAAAGTTCTTGTTTTTCCACATTCCTCCTCAGACTTGATAGTAACAGACTCTTAAAAATGTTTTTTCTAATCTGAAATGTATCTTCTTGAGGTGATCTGATTTTTCTGATTATCGATGAAGCCAGACACCTTTTCATTGGTTTATTCACTGTTTGAGTTCACTCTATTGTAAATTGAAGAGCATACGCTGTAAGTTTCTTATTTGTACTGATTTTTGTTCACTGTTTACTGGTGTAGTTAATAAGTAAACATGTTCTTTAAGGAAGTAACACATTGCAGTCTTATTATATGTGTGTGTATATATATATATATATATTTTTTTTTTTTAAGAGAAATGGTAGTAATGTAGTACTGCTCAAATTCTAAAGAGTTCTGTAAAAATACTGTGAACCTTCCTTGCTTTGCTCTTTGGCCTTTAAGAAATGATACAACCCACTGACCATAAATACAAAGAATCTAATGTGGTGGGATCTAGAGTTTGAGCCTGGTTGGTACATGTGAATTTCTTACAGCATGGATAGCTATTTTTGATTGAGGGTCATCTTTCCATTTAGTAACTATAAATAAATAAGTTCTGTACCAGTAGTCATTTATAGCTAACTGCCCAATTTGTGTCATTTTACAAAGTTGAAGAATATTTAGTATTTCCTGGTGGTGACTCTTTTCCTTTTTTTCTCATCCTCCAGGTTTTATCAGAGTAAGATGGACGGTAGCTTTGATTGTGATTGTGGTGAGCTGGAGCCACCTGATCACTAACAAAAGACATCTTCTGTTAACCAACAGCCGCCAGGGCTTCCTGTTGAAATAAACAGCAACAAAGGAAGAAAAGAGGCAAAACGGAAATAGTGCTTACCAGCACCTTAGAATGATGCTGCTCAGGACCAGTCCAACACTGAATGTATCTGCACTGTGAGGAGAATGTTCATAGAAGCCTGTTGTGTGCATATTTATTCACATTTTTGTTAAATGTTAAATCGTTTAGCACAGTAAATCTGAGTGCATAGTATGTCATTTCATTCCGTTTGAGTTTCTTGAGTGTTTTCTTTAAATGTCTGCAGAGTTGCTGCCCCTTTCTTGAACTATGAGTACTGCAATCTTTTTAATTCTCAGTATGAATAGAGCTTTTTGAGCTTTAAATCTAAGGGGAACTCAACGGGCCTGGTTGGCATATGCAATGAACATCAAGAAATCATCTTGTTGTGGAAGCAAAATTATTTTTCTTTTCCTTTTTTGAAAGATCTTTCCTTTTGATGTCAGTTTTCTTCCTTGTTTACACAAGTTCAACAATTCGAAAGGAAAAGGCAATAGTAAAGGTTTCAAAATGGCAGAGAAATTTGAAAGTCTCATGAACATTCATGGTTTTGATCTGGGCTCTAGGTATATGGACTTAAAACCATTGGGTTGTGGAGGCAATGGCTTGGTTTTTTCTGCTGTAGACAATGACTGTGACAAAAGAGTAGCCATCAAGAAAATTGTCCTTACTGATCCCCAGAGTGTCAAACATGCTCTACGTGAAATCAAAATTATTAGAAGACTTGACCATGATAACATTGTGAAAGTGTTTGAAATTCTTGGTCCTAGTGGAAGCCAGTTAACAGACGATGTAGGCTCTCTTACCGAACTGAACAGTGTCTACATTGTTCAGGAGTACATGGAGACAGACTTGGCTAATGTGCTGGAGCAGGGCCCTTTACTGGAAGAGCATGCCAGGCTTTTCATGTATCAGCTGCTACGTGGGCTCAAATATATTCACTCTGCAAACGTACTGCACAGAGATCTCAAACCAGCTAATCTTTTCATTAATACTGAAGACTTGGTGCTGAAGATAGGTGACTTTGGTCTTGCACGGATCATGGATCCCCATTATTCCCATAAGGTACGTGGAAAGCTAGGTGAGACAGACCTTTAAACTAATGGACATCATCAGGAAGGACTAGGTACTTGTATCTTCATAGTATATTGTGACAGGTTTTTATCGTTAATTGTATTGAACTTTATGTAGTATCGTTTTTTTCTGATACAGATCTACTTTCATTCAGAATGTCCATATGTTTATAAAAGGAAGTTGGAGTGTGATCCTAATTACTTACAAATACCTAAAACTGTATGGTTATTTATTATAATTAAAACTGTCCCTTATTTAAAAGTGGAATATATTCTTATGTGTTTAGGGCAGAATTGTGGTCCTGTCTGAAGGTAAGAGAAGTTTCTGTTTCAACTTCTAGGTCTTTTGTCCCTTTGAGTCTCTACTATTCTTTTAGGCCTTGTTTAGGCAAATTTAATTTTGTTTAGTATCGAAATTTGCATAAAGATAAAATGGAAGTAAGAATAGCTAAAAAGGGGGCGGCGCCTGGGTGGCTTAGTGGGTTAAAGCCTCTGCCTTCAGCTCCGGTCATGATCTCAGGGTCCTGGGATCAAGCTGCAGCTGCATTGGGCTCCCTGCTCGGTGGGGAGCCTGCTTCCTCCTCTCTATCTCTCTGTCTGCCTCTCTGCCTACTTGTGATCTCTGTCAGATATATAAATAAAATCTTAAAAAAAAAAAAGAATAGCTAAAAGGATTCATAGTAACTGTACTTTAGGTAACAATTTGCCTTCTTAGAAGAAGTTAATATTTTCTGAGCTGAACCTCAGTCTCTTAGTTTTCAAATGAAATTGTCTGTGGGACCCTGATGTTTATAATATTAAAGTGGAGCTCCTTTGGTTATAAAGAACCTCTGGGAACTCCCTGCTAGCTTGGCTTCCCATAGCATACATCTAAACAAGCAGACCTTCTCATTCACATGTATCATCTCGTATTAAGCATAATTTATTTTTTAAGAACTTGAATGTAGAAATTTAGTATTTAAAATGAAATGGATGACCACATTTTTTTTTTAAGATTTTATTTATATGACAGAGATCACAAGTAGGCAGAGAGGCAGGCAGAGAGAGAGGGAGAGGGGAAAGCAGGCTCCCTGCTGAGCAGGGAGTCCTATGAGGGGCTTGATCCCAGGACCCTGAGAACAAGGCAGAGGCTTTAACCCACTGAACCACCCAGGTGCCCCTCACCACATCTTTTTATGAAGAATGGTGGATAGAACACTGAACTGAGAGTTAAACTATCTAAAATTGAGTTCCATTTCTACATCCAAATAAGGTATATGACCTTAGGCAGATTCCTTCATCTATCTACTTCTAGATATCTACATCTAATCTACCCCTCTAGATTAGAGTTGATATCTACCTTCATAATTTTTCAGGGTTGTTTTAAGGATGAAGTAAGGTCATATATGTATAACTACTTTTGTTAAATGCTTTATAAATGTGAAGTAATAAAACTGATTAGGAATGGGATACATGGTAGAGCCAGGTCCACTAGGTTGTCAGGAGATTGGCAGTGTTTTATACTTTACCTGTCTTTACCTGTCCTTCATTGATTTAAAGCATCCCAGCTCCTTAAGTAACTTAAGACTTGAGTGAAAAATAGCTCCTCTTCTGAAACATGTTTGGAATTTGTGACATAGAATCAGCACTAAATTCTTATGGTATATTTTGGTCAGCAGACTTCATGTGAATACCTTCTTATAGATGATCAGTCCCAGGGGTAGTTTAACCTCCATACAGCCTGAAAAGTACAAGAGCCTTGAAAATAGACATAGAAATCGACAGTATTGTTTTAGGATTTCACAGTACTTTTTTTTTTTTTTTTTTTTAAAGATCAGGGATTCTTTAATGAATCAAGTTTTATGAACTGTTCTTCAGCTAAAGTAAAAAATTAAAGTATGTTCTTTTTTCCTTTCCAGGGTCATCTTTCTGAAGGATTGGTTACTAAATGGTACAGGTCTCCACGTCTTTTACTTTCTCCTAATAATTATACTAAAGCCATTGATATGTGGGCTGCAGGCTGCATCTTTGCTGAAATGCTGACTGGTAAAACCCTCTTTGCAGGTTAGAAATTTTAAAATATATGGAAAAAAATTACCTCAAAGGAATAATTTTGCATATATCTGTGAAGCAAGATATATATGATTTAACACAATTTACTATAGTCTGTGATACTGAAATGAAAAGATAAATGGTGTTTTTAATATTTAAAAAATTTTAAAAACTTACTAATATATTCAGTGATTGTTCACTCAAATTTAGTCAGTTCTAGTGCTCTTTTATAATTCTTATTTCTTAAACATAATTTTATATTTTGTGGATTCACAATGCTCATTGGTAATCTGTTAAATGATACCTGAGTTGCATAATCCTGTCAGTATTTGTCACCCTAGTGAAAATTTTTAGCTGTCATTGAAAATGTAATGATTCTTCATCCCCTGTCATCTATGTTGCCTGAACTGCCATATCCTGTTGTCTCACTGCTGTGATCTTACAGAAACAACCAAACAATTTTTTGCTGAGTTTGGTGCTATGAGGGAGTCCACAGAAGTGTAAGAGAGAGGATTTAGTCAAAATGGGAAGGGATGAATAACCCATGAATGAAAAAATATCAGGTGTTATAAAACATAGTATGAGTTTGTATAAAATTATTTAGTATAGATTATAGGAGCTATAAACTTAAGAGTGTTCATCATTGATGTCTAGAACAAAAGGCATAAAGAAGTCAAAAGATTTTCCGCTACTTAGGAATAGTGAAGAATTTTGGTGGGAGGAAGAGAGAAAAAAAAATGGTATTATATAAATGAGGGTATGAGCCTGAATCAGTGAGAAAAGTTTGATTAAAAAAATCATGTATGTGCATAAATTAGTGAGAAAAGTTGGATGAAAGGAAGGTGTCAAATAATGAACACATTTATGACTAGTTTAAAATAGGGCCAGAATACTTAGAAAGTAGACAGAGGAATTTCCATTTGGAAAACTAGGAAATAGTAAGGTACTGAAAATTTTTTTAGTTAGAGAAGAGACGATGGTAATTTAGGTCTTTTTCTCTCTTTTGACATTACTGTTTTTTAGAGTGGCCCTCCCACCACTTACATCAAAACACAGTGGCTTAAACAACAAACATTGATTATCTGGAAGTTCGAATGAGTCAGGAATTGGGAGGTGGGTGGGTCTAGTCAAGATGTTGGTTGGCTTTACTAGGGCAGAAAGAACCACTTCTAGATAGATTTTTTTTTCTTTTTAAAGATTTTATTTATTTCTTTGAGAAAGTGAGCAAGCACAAGCAGGGGCAGAGGGAGAAGCAGGCTCCCCATCAAGCCAGGAGCCATGTGCGGGGGTGGATCCCAGGACTCTGAGATCATGACCTGAGCCGAAGGCAGATGCTTAATGACTGAACCACCCAGGTGCCTACCCCCACCCCTTTTTTTTCATTTCTAGATAGTTTACTCACGGGACTTTTAGCAGGCGACCTCAGTTTATCACCATGCAGGCTTCTCTGTAAGATTGCTTGAGTGCCTTCATGATAATTTAATGAATAATGAATATGGGCTTCCCCCATAGCACTCTCCAAAAGAGAGCAAGGAGAAAGCTTTTGTATCTTTAAAAAAAAAAATCCTATCAGTATGTAATTCACAGGCCAGACAGTTCACCCATTTAAAGTATACAGTTGAGTCTTTTTTAGTATTTTCACAGGATTGTAGAACCATCTAATTTTAGGACAAATTTTTGTCGTCTCTCTCCCTTGCCCCGAGAAGGTACCCTGTAACCATTAGTAGTCACTTCCCATTTCCCCCTTCTAGCTCCTGGCAACCACTAATTGCTTTATGTTGCTATAGATTTGTTCTGGACATTTCATATAAATAAATCATATAACTTGTGGCTTTATGACTGGCATCTTTCACTTAGCATAGTACTTCAGAGGTTCATCCATATTATAACATGTATCAATTAGTTGTCTTTTTATGGCCAGATAATTCTACTCTGTGCGTATGTCATACTTTGTTTACCTATTCATCAGTTTATGGAAATTTGGATTTTTGTTCTTTTTAATGATGCTACTGTGTACATTAGTGTACAGTTTTTGTGTGGATGTATGTTTTCCATTCTCTTGGGTGTATATACACTTAAGAGTGGAATTACTGTGTCATAGATAACTCTGTTTAACTTTTTGAAGAAATGCCAGACCATTTTCCAAAGTAGTCATAACACTTTACATTCCCACCATCACTGTATGAGCGTTCCAATTTCTCCACATTCTCACCAACAATTATTTAAAGTGTAGTCTGTCTTATAGTTGTCTTTTTGAATATGAAGTAGTATCTCATGGTGGTTTGGTTTTGCATTTTTCTAATGACTGATAATACTGAGCATTGGCAATTTTTCTTTTTTGAAGAAATACTTAATCAGATCTGTTGCCTATTTTTATTTTTTTTCCATTGCCTATTTTTAAATTGAGTTGTTTATATTTTTTAATTGAGGTAAGAGTTCTTTACATATTATGGATACAAATCACCTACAGATATATGATTTGAATGTATTTTTTCCCATTCTGTGGGTTATCTTTTCACTTTCTTGTTGGTGTCTTTTGAAGCACAAAAGATTTTAATTCTCATGAAATCCAATGACCCCTAAGAACTTTATCGTTTTAGCTTTTAAATTAGGTCTGTGATCCATTTTGAGGTAGTTTTTGTGTGTGAGGTAGGGCTCCAATGTTATTCTTTCACATGTGGATATCCAGTTATGCCGGCACCATTTGTTGAAAAGATTATTCTTTCTCCATTGAATTGTTTTGACCTTAAATGCAAAATACCTTTTTGTGACCTAGACTGAAAAGTGACACTGTCATTTCAGCTTTATTTTATACAGAAGTGAGTCACCTAAGTATACCTCACATTCAGGGGGAAGGGAATTGAATTCCACTTTTTTTTTTTTTTTTAAGATTTTATTTATTTATTTGACAGAAATCACAAGTAGGCAGAGAGACGGGCAGAGAGAGAGGAGGTAGCAGGTTCTGTGCTGAGCAGAGAGCCCGATGCGGGGCTAGATACCAGGACCTTGAGATTATGACCTGAGCCGAAGGCAGAGGCTTTAACCAACTGAGCCACCGAGGCACCCCTGAATTCCACTTTTTGAAGGGAATAGGGCCAAAGAATTTGTGGACTTTTTTTTAAAGTAGGGTCCACACCCCGCTTGGGACTTGAACTCACGACCCTGAGATCGAGTCACATGCTCTACCAATTGAGTCAGTCAGGCACCACACATTTATTTTATTTTTATTTGTTTAAGGAGGTTCCTTGCCCAGTGCCTGACGTGAGGCTTAAACTCATGATCCTGAGACATTTAATTTAAAAAAAGGGGGAGGTTATTTATTTATTTATTTGAAAGAAAGCGAGAATACAAGCAGAGGGAAGAGGCGGAGGCAGAAGTAGGCTCCCCGTGGAGCAAGGAGCCCCATGCGGGACTCGATCCCAGGACCCTGGGTTCTTGACTTGAGCCAAAGACAGACGCTTAACTGATTGAGCCACCCAGGCATCCCTGGGTGGACATAATTTTAATGCTACCACAATAATGAATATTTTATCAGGAAAACTAATTTGTTTAAAATTGTTAGATCATGCTCTAAGTTATTTGAAATGGGGTCAAAACTTAGTGCTGTTCTAATTATATAATAGGTACTTAATGTATTTTTAAATGTTCATTCAGCATATTTAGAATTGTTCAAGTATAGCACTAAAAATAATTGGATTAAGAAACATCTAAATAACATAATTTTGATCTTAAACCCATGTAAACTTCTAACAGTTAATGGGAATTGTTTCGGAAATGATTTGAAAGATCCAGTTTTAGTTTACTGCTTTCTTGTAAAGGGAGATTTGTGAACCATTCAGTAAAAGCAGCATGATGGTGATCTGTTTATTAGGTGCAGGTTCCAAATGCACAAACAGCGCAATAAAAGGCACGGACTGAGATGTCTAATAGTGTCTCAAATTTAACCTATCCAAAATTGAACTCCTGATATTTCTCCCTCGTATTTTCTTTTTCTGCTGTCTTCTTCATCTTAGTAAACCAGATCCCCTTTTTAGTTGCTGAGTCAGAAATCTTGGTTTCATCCTACACTTCTGTCAGTACAGATTCTATGGGCTCTTCCTTTGAAATATGAATAGAATCTAACTGCTTGTTATTATCTCTCTCACTACCCGCCTCCCCACAGTTCAGTCAACCATTATGTTTCTCCTGGTCCATTGCAGGATTTAACTGCTTTTTCTGCTTTAATATTTGCTGTCTGTAGCCTAGTTACCACATGGCAGCCATAGGAGTTCTCTGAAAACATAAATCAGAACATGCCATTTTTCTGCTTGAAACTCTGTAGTGTCTCCCTATCAAAATCAGGATAAAGCAAACCCTTTATGTTCTGGTACCACTTCATTTCTTATACACACCCCTCCCCCTCCACCACTCTGTTTCAGCTACACTTAACTGCTGTTTCTTAAACACACCAAGCCCACTCTCCTCTGAGCCTTTTCATCTTTTCCCATCTTCCTGGAACTCCCTCCTTGTGAATGCATGGTGTGTTCCCCAACTTCCTCTATTTTTAGCTTCTCACTGAGGCCTTACTTGGTCATCCTGTATTAATTAGCAATCCTACTCATAAAGTGCCCTTTATCCTCCCTGCTTACTCAATTTTTCTTCATAGTGTTTGTCACCATTTGACATAAATGTTGACAGAGTTATTATCTGTCTTCTTCCACTGGATTATAAGCTCCACAAAGGCAGGGACTTGGTCTCTTTTGCCTCACAGTTGTACTTTAAAGTGCCTTGCTCACCGTAGATACTGAAGAAAAATTTAGAGGTGCAATGAATTCTAGAAATCTGTGGAAAAGCAAACTGAATTTTTAGTCACTATTTAGCTTAATGTTCCCCCTGTTATTTCTTTAATAGTGGTTCTGAAATGCTACCTGAGCCTGACCCGTAACTATAAAACTTCCTATAGTGCTAATCTAGTCCAGCCCTCCATTTTACTGATGATGAAATGAAGTCATTACCATGCTAAGTATTCCCAGAGGTATAGCCAGTTAATTAGTGGTATAGCCAAGACTAGAATCCATGTCTCTTGAATCTCACTTCATTGCTTTTTTCACTACTTTATGATACCTTAATATGAGGCTAAACTTAAAGGGTCAATTTCTTAGGGAAACAAAGCAGCCAAAAGTAAGTATGTCCGTGAGCAGACACAGATGCACTTTTTGAGTAGATTGATATTCAGAGCAAAGAAATCTGCTGGTTAAGGATTCATTTAGTCATTTTCCTCCCAGTGGTCATTACAGTATTTAAGTTAGTTTCCTACAGCTTTAGAATGTCTGTTGCCAAATAAGTAAACCTTGAGGAATGTGTTTGTTTATATTTGTTGTTTATTTAATCTCAGGTGCACATGAACTTGAACAGATGCAGCTGATTTTAGAATCTATTCCTGTTGTACATGAGGAAGATCGTCAGGAGCTTCTCAGCGTAATTCCAGTTTACATTAGAAATGACATGACTGAGCCACACAAACCTTTAACTCAGCTGCTTCCAGGAATTAGTCGAGAAGGTATTGTTACTCAAGAGTAACCATCATGTGATGGGGGTGGGTGTGTGTGTGCACGGGCACATGGACACAAGCAGGATCTGTGTATACCAAATCATCTTTAGACACTATACCTTATCTAAAACTTCAGCTCTTTCCCCTTTTTGTCTGGCTCTTAGTCAGGGCTTTGTGGGTTTGTTACTCTGATTTTTCAGGTTACATAAAGTGTATCCCTCTCCTGGTTCTAACTCCATCACCTTTACAGCTTACACCTCTGATAACTATCTACCGTAGGCAAACATCTAGAGTCACTGTCCCTCACTAAGCTAAAATGGAGTTTTGTGAGGGTTATATGATAAGTGTGGCTATGAACATGAATGTGATTTAGGTATGAAAAAGTAAATTGAGTTGGGGAAAGCAAAGACTTCAGGGCAAGGAAGAGATAGAGGAAAGAGCAAAAACTCTGAGCAAACACATTACATAAGAGTTTGTAGATCGTGTTGGGAACATTAGGTGTTAAATGTGAGAGTTTGTGCAAGCTTGGAAGGGATAGAAACTTGAAGAAAATCAAACCTTTGACCACTAAAGCAAATAATTTTGTGTGTCAGAGTGATATGTCTTTAGGATTTGTTGCTATAAATAATACACAAAAGTCTTTAACTGTTGTAGTAGTTACCTGCCATAAGATAAAATTTTTTTTTTAAGATTTTATTTATTTATTTGACAGAGAGCCAGAACACAAGCAGAGGGAGCAGCAAGCAGAGGGAGAGGGAGAAGCAGGCTCCCCCTGAGCAGGGAGCCCAATGTGGGATTAGGACCCGAGCTGAAGGCAGCTAGCTACTTAACCAACTGAGCCACCCAAGCATTCCAATTGTTCTTTTTTAAGATTTTACTTTTTTTTTTTTTTTTAAAGATTTTATTTGTTTATTTGACAGAGAGATCACAAGCAGGCAGAGAGGCAGGCAGAGAGAGAGGAGGAAGCAGGCTCCCTGCCGAGCAGAGAGCCCGATGCGGGGCTCGATCCCAGGACTCCGAGATCATGACCTGAGCCGAAGGCAGCAGCCCAACCCACTGAGCCACCCAGGCGCCCCTAAGATTTTACTTTTAAGTAATCTCTATACCCAGTGCAGGACTTGAATTCACAACCCTGAGATCAGGTTTTGCGTGCTCTACCAGCTGAGCCCGCCAGGCACCCAGGATAACATATTTTTAAGGAAGAGGGTTAGACATGAGAAACGTCTTTCTTAAAAGTTGATTGTGTCTTATAGCTTTAAGAATTGTATTAAGATGCATCAGTGTCAGGATTGTATAGTTCTTTATGAATCAACAAGTTGGGAAGGTACAGTTTTCTAAGTATCTTAAGGTTTGTCTGAATTATATACTCCTTATTCATAACACCCACCTGATCATTATACGTGGTTCAGGATATTGTGTATCAAAGTGTTTTAAAATTTCAAGTGTTTGGGAGCATCTGGGTGCCTTAGTGGGTTGTGTCCAACCAACTCTTGATCTCAGTTCAGGTCTTAATCTCAGGGTTGGTTGTGTGTGGGCTCCCCACCCCCCCCCCCCCCGGCCCTGTTAGGCTCTGTGCTGGGCGTGGAGCCTACTTAAAAATTTAACTGAATAGGGGCGCCTGGGTGGCTCAGTGTGTTAAGCCTCTGCCTTTGGCTCAGGTCATGATCCCAGGGTCCTGGGATTGAGCCTCTTGGCGGGGAGCCTGCTTCCCCCCTTCTCTGCCTGCCTCTCTGCATACTTGTGATCTCTGTCTGTCAAATTAAAAAAAAAAACCTTATAAAATAAAGGAGCAAGTGTTTTGAGAAATAGGCACTGGATGGCAAAATCGTGACTTTTTTTGTTTTCTCAAATGAGCTTTAAACTCCTATAATAAATGCCTAAGTAAAAAGGAAACCAGCTGTATTTAATTTCAGCAGGTTTTGTAGGCTTCCTTTTCAGTATTATACATTCCTATCTGGCCTTTAAGTCTATCTTCTCAATCAGATTCCAGGGCTGGTTATCTTGCTCCTGACCTTGTAGCCCCTGTGATGACATCCTTGTTCATAACTGAACAGTAGTCACATAGCATTTGACTGTGCCTCAGAATCATCTGTGGAAGCTTTCTAAAAATGCAGGCTATTAGGTCAGAATTCAAAAGGGGGGTGGGGAGCAGAGCATGTGTCTTATTTTTATTTATTTATTTATTTATTTTAGATTTATTTGAGAGAGAGAACACATGCATGTGAGCAGGGGGGAGGGGCAAGGGAGTGGGGGGAACTCCTCCTCCCGGAGCTGAGCGAAGAGCCTGGCATATAGGGCTCCATCCCATGACCCCAAGATCATGACATGAGCCGAAACGAAGAGTCAGATGCTCAAACAGAATGAGCCACCCAGGCGCCCCACCTGTGTATTTTTAAAACCCACCTGGCTCTGCTCAGCCAGGTTAAGGGATAGGAATAAACTTGATTGCCTTTGGCGTCATTGTCGCTTTTGCTATGTCTTATTAAAAGAAGCAAGCTAGTAATGTAGGACATGCTGTTGCAGCATTTGCAGTGTAGCCAAATTTGAATCTTCGTTTTCCCTGCCCTCATTAGGGTTGGGATTATGTCTTAGCTGTGAACCAACTTGACTATTTGGCTGATGGCTGAAATTATTCTTAATGCATTGACTGTATGTCTCTTATAATGGGTTAATTAACCATCAGGCAAAGATCATAAGTGGCAGAGCTGTGCTCACATACAAGTGCAATGCAGAGTTTTTCAAGTTCCTGAAACTAAAGATTTACTATGTAGATACATTCTGTACCAGTTTTTTCTTGATTAATATTGGAGTTTTACTCTTGGGCAGAGCATATTCTGAGGCATTGGGGACTTAGTAAGAATAATACATGTTCTATTCTCACATGTTCATGATCTTCAGAGAGTAAAAAAACAAGATTAAGTACATATGATTTAAAACATTAAGATAATTAGGAACCCTAGTGGTCTTTTGTCTTTAGATGAAATATCCTTTTTCATTTTCCTCTATACTTAGCTCTCATCCTCCCTTTTGCTGTAGTTTACCATGCATTTCTGTATCTTCGCATACTACAACACCATCATAGGCAATAGATTGATTTCCTTTAGAGTAGTGCTGTCCAATAGAACTTTCAGCAGTTACGGAAATAGTTTACATGTGCATACGCTGCATGCACTTGGGAGCTCAGCTTAGGGGCTATTTTCTTTCTTAACCTCTTCCTGCTGCCTACAGTTCCCAAATGCTAGGGATTTTAGAGTATATTCCTCTTGTGTAGTTGGATACATAATTTCCTTTCCCTCTGAGAATGGTGATTGTGCTGGGTAAGCCCTTTATAGCTCGTGCTTTAGAGTCTCTCTTGCCTTGAGACACAAGGGCCCTGGGCTAATTAAGATGGACTCTTTTGCAAGAGAACCAAGAATAGCTTGATGTATTGTGAAATGACTTCCTAGATTAGGGTAATATAAGTGGGGGGTGATATAGAAAACAAAGTTCTCAGCCCCAGGCCACTGAAGGGTATGAGTAGCAATGAGCTTTAGGTTTCTTTAGTCATTATTGGAATGATTTGAGGATTGAATAAGATAATTTATATGAAAGCACTTCGTAAAATAAAAAGGCTATAAGAAATCAGCTGTTGGGACGCCTGGGTGGCTCAGTTGGTTAAGCAGCTGCCTTCAGCTCAGGTCATGATCCCAGCGTCCTGGGATCGGGTCCCACATCGGGCTCCTTGCTTGGCGGGGAGCCTGCTTCTCCCTCTGCCTCTGCCTGCCACTCTGTCTGCCTGTGCTCACTCTCGCTTCTCTCTCTATGACAAATAAATAAAATCTTAAAAAAAAAAAAAAAAAAAAGAAAGAAATCAGCTGTTGTTTACATTAATAAGAAATTGGGAATTGAGAATAGTGTCCTTTCTAGAGTATAGCTTAATTTTAGAGAAAAGGATTATCTTTTCCTTTGAGACAGAGGTAAGGATAAGAAGATATATGACAGGCCATTAGTGAAGAAGTAGGTGTTAGGATAAATGTGCAGTAGGTTTAGATATGATAAAGATTGAGAGCATAAAGAGATGGTGTGGAACATTGCTAAGCAATAGCAAAGGCAAAATTGCAATCCTACAATATGAATTTTTCGTGAGCTCTGTGTGTGTGGGGGGGTGGTTTTTGCATTGAGCTTTTCATCAGTGCTGTATGAGTAGGCACAGGGAAAGTAGATGGGGGAAGCGATTCACAGTTAAGGATTGGTACACAAGTGTGTGGTTGTATAAAGGCAGCCTTCAGGCTGGTGACAGATAATGGTTCAGGGGGGGGTTAGGAGCTTATGAGCTAAGTTAGTGGGAAGAATTGGGTGTGTGGTAGGTAACTCTTCCAAAGCCCTAAAGTGATCAAGTGCATTTGTGTGTGATGTTGGAGTGTGATTGTTGTGAAACAGAGATCAACAAATTAGTACAACAGCTAGTCAGTGAGATAAGGGAAGGAAAGGGGAAAGGATTTTTTATGAAGCACTAGACACTATGCTTTACATTTAATTTTTATACTTTATATCTTTCTCTGTTTCCATTTTATACATGAAAAAACTGAAGTTCAGTAAGTTTAAGCCCTGTCTAGTCCTTTACTGCTAGTAAGTAATTCATTTAAGCTAGGGAGTTGGAGAGCTGAGATTATGTCCTATAAAGTATTAGATTGAACCATATGAAATTGCTATTATTTGACCATTTTTGACTGACAAAAATAGAAGTCTTATATGGTTCAACTTAATGTATTCTTTTTCTTTGTAACTGACCATAGTATGAGATTGGGGTACATTTCAAATATTTACTGTGTTTATTGAGTGTCTTTTCTTTTTACTCTGTAAATCACATAAATTAGTTTTATTTGTCTGATAAACTTAATTTACCTTTTAATTATATAATCCTTTTCTTTCCTTCATTGGTTGGTGGACTTCCAGTACAGTTAAGGTGTTTTATCCCTTTCTTTTGCAGCACTGGATTTCCTGGAACAAATTTTGACATTTAGCCCAATGGATCGGTTGACAGCAGAAGAAGCGCTTTCCCATCCTTACATGAGCATATATTCTTTTCCAATGGATGAGCCAATTTCAAGTCATCCTTTTCATATTGAAGATGAAGTTGATGATATTTTGCTTATGGATGAAACTCATAGTCATATTTATAACTGGGAAAGGTAAATTGATCCTGTTAGAAAAATATCATTTGTTGTATTTTCGTAGTGCAGAGTACTGACTACTATATGACCGTGGCCCATTTATTTTCTTTTCAATAAACCATAATGAATTGAGTTTTATTTTTTGAATTATATAGGACAGGGCAGTATAGATGTTTTAAAAGCCTAGTAATGGTCTCTTTGGGTTTCTGCTAAAGTTATTAATATCTTTGAATAGCCTTTATATAATTTAAGTATTTAATAGTTACTGGATAAGATATATACATAATGGGAAAATGTAAATTCTACTTTGAAACATTTTCAAAGCCATTAAGGCATGTTTAGTTGTTAACAAATAAAAGGTCCTTATTTAAACATGAGGGTTGAAGGTTGGAAATCTGAACCATTTTAAACTATTGCTTTTGTATTTACAAAAAAATCACAATTGTTTTTTAAATGTTGGGTAACAAGACAACTGTATCCAAATAGGTATATCCATAATGTCTCAAATTTTTATGTAAAATCTCTTGTATCTTAGGATAGAAATTATTTTGATTCATGGTATATGCTATTCAGATCTGTTTTCCTGATGACACAAAATTAATCTTGGGCTGCTTGAATGCAGGTTCAGTATAAAGAGACTCTTCTACTTTGAATAGTATAAAATATCAAAATGGATAATATTACACATTTTAGTTAAAGAGTTTTTTTCCCTCAGCTTTCTTTTAGGATTTCTAAATTCCTAGGGAAATGTAAATATAATTTTGCTTCTAAGTAGGTTCATGGCATATACTAATGAATCAATACAATTATTTTTAAAGATTTTATTTATTTTAGAGAGAGAGCATGAGCTTGGGGAGTTGCAGAGAGGGAGGGAGATATTTTCTTGAATCTTTCAAGCAGACTCTGAGCTGAGCGTACAGCCCCATGTGGGGCTTGATCTCACAACCCCAAGATCATGACCTGATCTGAAACCCAGGAGTCTGAAGCTCAACCCACTGAGCCACCCAGGGCACCCCATGAATCAATATTATTTAAAATCTTCGGGTGATTTCAATATTTAGCCAGGTGTCAGTCACTAATGACAATCTTAAAACTTTAAAATTTCATATATCTCTCTGTTTAAAAGAACAATATTTAATAATTAAAGAAGTAGTTAGTATTAATTTAGTTTATTTAGTTATTGCATTTTTTCCCTTCCTAAAATGTTGAGGTATTTGTATGTTTACACATCTGGCAACGACCTGTTGGTCTGCATGAACATTTCTACTGTCTATATGTAATTCTTTCATACGTTCTCAGATGTTTTCCAGTCTCTTTTCTAGTCCCTTCTCCCCATCCCCCAAGTGTGTGTGTGTCTGTGTGTCTGTCTCCGTCTGCCTCTGTGTGGGGCATGGAACAGCCACCTTGCTGTGATGTCTCAATACGAGCATACCACATTCAATAGTGCATGTCCATGGAGAGGGTTATTTTTCTATTTGATGAATCCCAGCAAGGCTTCCTCTGTTCTAGTCTGACTTGTTACCAGGAGAGTGAAAATCTGTAAGAGACCTGATTGAGATTAGAGATAGCTATTTTGTGGCCATGAAGTATTTTTTCTCTGTATGAAACTGTTGGAATTGAACTGTAAACATACCAGCCAGTCCAATGTTTATCTGTAATTGTCTTTGAAGGTCAATGAAAAATAGAATAGAGAAAAGATGGAACAAGTGTGAAATGATATTTGTCTTAAATTTAAGAATGGATGACTCAGCATTTTACTGTAATTATATGTTTCATTGGTAATTACCAAAATTGTCTCATATTACTTTATGTAGTAACAATTTTACCTATCCATTAAAATTATGAGTTATACTCCTGTTGTCCCCATATAGACCTAGCAGAGTGCTTTCACCTAAAAGGCACTCAGTGAATTTGAGAATGAAATCCTATACCTAAAACTCACATTACTGCATTAATTTTTTCAGGTACCATGATTGTCAATTTTCAGAGCATGATTGGCCTATACATAACAACTTTGATATTGATGAAGTTCAGCTTGACCCAAGAGCTCTGTCTGATGTCACTGATGAAGAAGAAGTACAGGTTGATCCTCGAAAATATTTGGATGGAGATCGTGAAAAGTATTTGGAGGATCCTGCTTTTGATACCAATTACTCTACTGATCCTTGTTGGCAGTACCCAGATCATCATGAAAACAAATATTGTGATCTGGAGTGTAGCCATACTTGTAACTACAAAACAAGGTCATCATCATATTTAGATAACTTAGTTTGGAGAGAGAGTGAAGTTAACCATTATTATGAACCCAAGCTTATTATAGATCTTTCCAATTGGAAAGAACAAAGCAAAGAAAAGTCTGATAAGAAGGGCAAGTCAAAATGTGAAAGGAATGGATTGGTTAAAGCCCAGATAGCTCTAGAGGAAGCATCACAGCAACTGGCTGAAAAAGAAAGGGAAAAGAATCAGGGATTTGACTTTGATTCCTTTATTGCAGGAACTATTCAACTTAGTTCACAACATGAGCCTGCTGATGTTGTTGATAAATTAAATGACTTGAATAGCTCAGTGTCCCAACTAGAATTGAAAGGTTTGATATCAAAGTCAGTAAGCCGAGAGAAACAGGAAAAAGGAATGGCAAATTTGGCTCAATTAGAAGCCTTGTACCAATCTTCTTGGGATAGCCAGTTTGTGGGTGGTGGGGAGGACTGTTTTCTCATTAATCAGTTTTGTTGTGAGGTAAGGAAGGATGAGCAAATTGAGAAGGAAAACACTTACACCAGTTACTTGGACAAGTTCTTTAGCAGGAAAGAAGATACTGAAATGCTAGAAACTGAGCCAGTAGAGGATGGGAAGCTTGGGGAGAGAGGAAATGAGGAAGGATTTTTGAACAACAGTGGGGAGTTCCTCTTTAACAAGCAGCTTGAATCCATAGGCATCCCGCAGTTTCACAGCCCGGTTGGGTCCCCACTTAAGTCAATACAGGCCACCTTAACACCTTCTGCTATGAAATCTTCCCCTCAGATTCCTCATAAGACATATAGCAGCATTCTGAAACATCTGAACTAAAACACTCAGCAGACATTTCTCTTTGTATTCTTCATGAAATGTGTTGTCTTTTTTATTACTAGTGTTTCAGTCATTTTTTTACTTGAATCATATGGTGTCATTTAGAAAGGATTTTATTAGTTCTTGGTTTTTAAAATCCAGACTTTTTTTCTACATGTGAGATGGTTTTCATTTTAACTGGCATGTCGTTTGCACACAAAAAATAAAGAATAGAGCAAAATAATGCAATGCAGGAGGCCACAAAAGAAATGCACTAAGACAAGTAAAAAACATTCTCTCATAGAACAATGATCTGTTTTACAGGAAACAAAAATCTTGCCTTGAAATTTACACAGTGAGACTGTACATAATTGCATGAAAATATCTATTTTTTTCCTAAAACATTTTTCATTCATGAGTATTTTCAAGTTTTTCATACTGTACACATTTCTTAAGACACATGATACCAGCAGCAACTGAAAATGAATGCCGAATTTGGTACACATGTGTTATCTACCTCAAGGTAACAAAAGTATGTGGCAAAACATAGACCACCCATAGTGCTTCACATATGCACTTCTATTTAGCCAGCGTTTATTGTAGTAAACTATTCTTAATGAGATTCACGCACCGTTTATAAATGTTCTGGTATGCATTCTTTATAGTGAAGTGTTACTACATCACATCTTATTTATTTTAGCAAATCAGTATATTTTCTGTATTTAATTATAAAAAGTTAACTTAGTTTTTGAAATTTATTTGCAAACACACTTTTCCATTTGGCACTATGGTTTGTTGCCTACTTAGCTGATTATATAATGTCAGCTCATCCTAAGGCTGTCCACGTACTTAATTTACTTAAGTATTCATTTTAAGTAAAGCGCTCACTGTGTATAGGAATTTGTATTTTGGAGGTGCTTGATCTATCTACAAAGAAACATTAGGAATTACTTTATTATAAAATGCTCCTAGAAGTCTTAACTGTGTTTATTTAAAAAAAAAAAAACTGTTAATGTTAGACTTGTGTGCATGGAAGTAACTAAGGTACATCATTATTGTAGTTTAAAAGTTGTACATGATAAGACATATTTTGTTTTTACTGTATGTTTTTACTGAATGATCTGTTCCCCATCCCAAGGCAAGCATGAATAAAATTAGGTTAAATGTAGCATGTGGCTTTGCAGTCTCTTAGAATTTGTTTCTTCTATTTTATTTTATTGAATACTGTCTGTATCTTTGCTTATCCTGTTCAAAGAGAAGGACAAATAAAAAATGGCCAATGAGTATGGCTTCTGTTGAACTCTTTAGGTAATGCACATTACCTGCTAGAAAGAATAAAAACCACTAGCAAAAGCTTTACCTAATTCTACTCTTTGGCATCTTTAAATTGGGGCTGTACTTTATTTTTTACACATTTTATTTATTTACTTGAGAGAGAACGCAAGCATGGAGGGAGGAGCTGAGGGAGGTAGAAAGAGAGAGAAAATCTCAAGCGGACTCCACACTGAGTACAGAGCCCAGTGCAGGGCTCAATCTCATGACCCCGAGATCATGACCTGAGCGGAAATCAAGAGTCAGATGCTTAACTGACTAAGCCACCAGGTGCCCCTCAATTGTAGCTATACTTTAAACTATGTTAGGCTAAGCAACTTAGGAGAAAAAGGTTCTTGGCCTCCACACAGAAACCTCTTGTTGACTTACCCTCACACATTAATATGGAATAAGGCTTTATGTATTTCAAAGCTATCAGATGCATGTGTAGGCCGAGGAACCTCTTTTAAATGTGTTTGCTCTGCCATACATCATCCTTCCTTTGGCCAAGAACTCATCTGTTTACCTATCCAAATATGAAACCTTTTTTCCTTTAACCTCACTTTTCTGTTTGTCTTCCATCCTTGTTTTTATACAAAGCCAGTTCTATTAATATCCTCACTTGTGCCTTCCTGGTGACCTATTCATTGATTTCATTTGGTTTCACAGACCTTTAAAAAATACAAATATTTTCTGGATGAATATCAGTCGCACATTGTGAATTTAAATATATATTCCAGTTACCTTAAAAGAGCAAACTCTTAGGGTGCCTGGGTGGCTCAGCCCTTAAGCATCTGCCTTCAGCTCAGGTCATGATCCTGGGGTCCTGGGATGGAGGCCCACATGGGGCTCCCTGCTTGGTGGTGGAAGGCATGCTTCTCTCTCTCCCACTCTCCCTGCTTGTGTTCCTCTCTCGCTGTGTCTCTCTAGGGCAAATTAATGAATAAAATTTAAAAAAAAAGAGTGGACGCTTTCAGGTTTTCACCATTGGATGTGATGTTAAACTGTAGATTTTCATATATGGCCTCAAGTAATTTCCTTCTGTTCCTATTTCAGAGTGTTTTTTTTTTTTTAAGATTTTTTATTTATTTATTTGACAGAAATCACAAGTAGGCAGAGAGGCAGGCAGAGAGAGAGGAGGAAGCAGGCTCTCTGCTGAGCAGAAAGCCCGATGCAGGGCTCGAACCCAGGACCTGGGATCATGACCTGAGCCGAAGGCAGCGGCTTAACCCACTGAGCCACCCAGGCGCCCCCAGAGTGTTTTTTGTTCATGAAAAGGTGTTGAATTTTGTGACATGCTTTTATGGCATCTGTTGAGGTGATCATGTGGTTTTTATCCTTAATGTGGTGGATTACATGGATTGATTTTCAAATGTTGAGCCATTCTTGTATTCCAGGAGTCCCACTTGGTTCAGGTGTGTAATCCTTTTATTTTTTTATTATTTTAAAATTTTATTTATTTATTTGACAGATCACAAGTAGGCAGAGAGGCAGGCAGAGAGGAGGAAGCAGGCTCTCCACTGAGCAGAGAGCCTGATGTGGGGCTTGATCCCAAGACTCTGGGATCATGACCTGAGCTGAAGGAAGAGGCTTAACCCACTGAGCCACCCCAGTGCCCCTCTGGTGTGTAATCCTTTTAATGGGCGGTTGGATTTGGTTTGCTTGGTGTTTAGGGTTTTTTTTTTTTTTTAAGGTTTTATTTACTTACTTGACAGAAATCACAAGCAGGCAGAGAGAGAGGGGGAAGCAGGCTCCCTGCTGAGCAGAGAGCCCGATGCGAGGCTCGATCTCAGGACCCTGAGATCATGACCTGAGCTGAAGGCAGAGGCTTAACCCACCAAGCACCCAGGTGCCCCTTAAGGGTTTTTGTACCAATACTCCTAAGAGATCTAGTGATCCATAGTTTTCTTGTAACACCTTTGTCTAATTTTGGTATAAGAATAGTGCTGGCCTCATAGAATGACTTCGGAAGTACTCTCTCCTCAGTTGTTTAGAAGAGTTTGAAAAGAATTGTTAATTGTTTAACTGGTAGACTTAACTAGTGAAGCCATCTTGTCTGGGGTTTTTCTTTGGAGATTTTTTTATTATGATTCACTCTCCTTACTAGTTTCAGTTACTGTTCAGATTTTTAATTTCTTCTCAATTCACTCTTGGTAGGTTGCGTGTTTCTAGAAATGTATCCATTTCTTCTAGGTTATCTAGTCTGTTGGCATATAATTGTTAACAGCTACTTAGGATCCCTTTTTATTTCTGTATCACTTGTAATGTGTCCTCTTTTCACTTCTGATTTATGTTGTTTTTTCTCTTTTTTCTTGGTGTAACCAGTGGTTTGTTGATATGATCTATTCTCTTTCATTTCTGCTCTAATTTTTATTTCTTCTGGTAACTTTGGGTTTATTTTGTCCTTTTTCTGGTTCCTGGAGGTGATTGGAGGTCTTTTTTTTTTTAAGTAGACCTATTTTTAGAGCAGTTTTAGGTTCACAGCAAAATTAAGCACAACGTACAAAGATTTTTGATATGCCTACTCCCCACTGCACATGCATAGCTCCGGGCATTATCTACATCTCTTATCAGAGTGGTAACATATGTTATAATCGGTGAACTTAGACTGACACATCATTATCACCCAAAGTCCATAGTTCACATTAGGGTTTACTCTTGGTGTTGTACATACTGTACGTTTAGACAAGTATAATGACACGTATACACCCTTTTAGTATCCTACAGAGTGGTTTCACCGCCCTAAAAATCCTCCGTGATCTGCCGACTCCTCCCTTAACCCCAGACAGCCATTGGTGTTTATTCTCTCCATACTCTTGCCTTTTCCGGAATGTCATATGTTTGGGATCATAGATTATGCAGACTTTTCCGCCTGGCTTTCACTTGGTTCTATGCATCAGCTGGCTTCATTGTATCTCATAAGTCTCTTAGACTTTCCTTCATTTTTGTTCAATCTTTTTTATGTACTTCTGATGTGATAACTTTGAATGAATGGCCTTTGAGTTCATTGATTCTTCTGCTTGATCGAGTGTGAATTTTTCAGTTCAGTTTTTGTATTCTTCAGCTCCAGAATTGCCATTTTTTAAATATATAGTTTAGAGATCTTTGTTTTCTCATTTTGTTCACAGATTGTTTTCCTGATTTTGTGAGGTTATCTGTGTTTTCCTATAGCACATTAAGCTTAAGATGATTATTTTGAATTTTTTGTCAGGTAATTCATAGATCTCCATTTCTTTTTGGCTACTTCATGGAGATTTATTTTGGTTTCTTTGATTGGGCCATGTTTCCCTGTTTACGTACCTTTTTATTTATTTTTTTTTTATGTGATTTTTGCATTTGAGAAAATAGCTGCCTCTCTCTGTCTGTATAGACTGGCTTTGAACTGGGGGAGATCGTCATCAGTTAGCCCAGCTAAGTTTCTGGGGGCATCTCAAACTTTTTATGGGGATCTCTATACTTGGTGTGCATAATCCAGCCCTCTCCTCTCCCCAGGCTTGATGGGTTTTTTTTGTTAGTTTTTTTTTTTTAAAGGTTTTATAGATTTTATTTATTTATTTGACAGAGAGAGATCACAAGTAGACGGAGAGGCAGGCAGAGAGAGAGAGAGAGCGGGAAGCAAGCTCCCCGCTGAGCAGAGAGCCCGACGCGGGCCTCGATCCCAGGACCCTGAGATCATGACCCGAGCCGAAGGGAGCGGCTTAACCCACTGAGCCACCCAGGCGCCCGTTAGTTTTTCATTATCAGGAGGTTGTAGTGTCTTGCTCTGTTGGGGGTCTGAGGTATTGGTTCAACAACCCACAAGCTTTCTCGTGTTCTTAGCAGCCCCCAGGCATCCAAAGTAGTGCTTTGAGTCAGGCCAGACTGAAGCCAGTCTCTTGGGGAGCCCCCCCAAAACCTGGCACAGTGGATGATTGTTCTGTGCTTCTCTTTCTCTTCCAAGGGAGAAGCTGTGAGGTGGGCTTTTCCTCCCAATCATGAGCTTTGCTGGCATGGGGTTAGGGACTGACGTAGTTGCAATAAAACCTCTTTTCTTACCCATTTCAGTGCCCTGTTCTTGGCTTTGAGATTGTCTGGGCAACTGTGACTTCCTAACTGGCTTCTGAAGTTTTCATAAAGGAGACCATACAAGGTCTTTTTGGACCATATATTGTTAAGTCCGTGTTTCTGTGGGGTGTTCAGTTCTGGGGCTTCCTATTCTGCCTTCTTATGTCCAAAAGCAATTTACTTTTTAAATGACTTATTCTGAATTAGAGGAATGTTCTAGCTTTTGTGCCGCTTTCTGACTTTGGGGATGATCTGTATCATTCGGTTTGTCATGTTACTGAACTGGGGCATTCCCATATTTAGACCTATTTCTTAAGCTTTGATATTAGGCTTAATTTGAAGCCAGCAGGACCCCCCCCCCCACCCTCCCACTCCCACACTTTTTTGGTTGTTTTTTAAATGCCATTTCAAATATATAGAAAAAGTATGGAATTTTAAAAAACATATATGCATCACTTGTTAGCTCGTCTGGTGTTGATTTGCATCAGATAAATACCTATAGATATAATTGAATCCCTCTGTTTAACCCGCCCAGATCAGATTTCCTGCCTGTCAGAGGTAGACACTTCGCTGGATTTTTTTTTTTTTTTAATTAGAGGCCAAGCATGAGGGAGAAGCAACAAGAGAAGCAGACACCCCGCTAAGCAGGGAGCCCAAAGTGGGAATCCATCCTAGGGCCCTGGGATTATGACCTGAGCCGAACGAAGGCAGAAGCTTAACCGACTGAGCCACCGAGGCACCCCTTAACTTTGTTGTATTTTATTCTCATGCAGTTTTATATTATTACTATACATGATTTTGTAAACATAGTATTTTGCATGTTTTAAAATTCCAGATGGCATATTGTTCGTATCTTTCTTCAACTTACATTTTTCACTCAACATGCCTCTGAAATGTAGCTCTGTTGATCCATGTAGCTCTAATTCCATTTTCATTGCTGTGTTGCAATGTTTTTATCCACTTCTTAATCACTTTTATTCACAATTTATTAAAAATGACATTTGTCCTCAAAATTTTGCTCCTGTAAACATGTTTGCAGTGAGGATTTTTGTGAACCATGTTGAGGAGTGTCTAGGGTACAGATCCAGTTGCTGGGCCCCAGGCAACGCCTGTCTTCAAGTCGATGAGATACCGCGCTGCAGTGCCGCCCGCGCTCGACGAAGCTGCCTGTTCTCCCACACCCTCCCACACAAGAACCCAAGTCTTTCCCATTCAGTTCACCCTAGCTGGCCAGCTGCGTGTGGTTTACTTTAGCTGTAATAGTAATCGAACTTCCTAATTCCAAACAGCGGCACGACAGCCACCGTTGCACCTTAAGGATCCTTCAGTTATGGTAAGATAGTCTTGTTCCTTGTTTCCCATTGCAGTAGTTGTAGTTGGGAACAGGTGGTTTAAACCTTAAAGGCTGAGCCACTTAAGTGATTGACACTGGGACCTATATCCAAGGAGTCAAAGCAGAGCATCGAGTAGTGTGTGTTTGTTGTTTTTGTTTTTTTTTAAGATTTTATTTATTTATTTGACAGAGATCACAAGTAGGCAGAGAGACAAGCAGAGAGGGGTGGGGGGAGGCAGGCTCCCTGCAGAGCAGAGAGCCCGACGCGGGGCTCGATCCCAGGACCCTGAGACCATGACCTGAGCCGAAGGCAGAGGCTTAAACCACTGAGCCACCCAGGCTTTTTTTTTTTTTTTAATATTTTTTCGTTTTTCCTCTTTGCATTTCTTTCTTTCTTTCTTTTTTTTTTTTTTTAAAGATTTAATGTATTCATTTTCGAGAGAGCAAGTGAAAGCATGAAAGGGGAGAAGGTCAGAGGGGAGAAGCAGACTCCCCATGGAGCTGGGAGCCCAATGCGCGACTGGATCCCAGGACTCTGGGATCATGACTTGAGCCGAAGGCAGTCAGCCAATCAACTGAGCCACCCAGGGTCCCTCTTCAGGTACTGTTTTCAAAATAAAATTCAACATGGTATCACTCTTGCTTCCAGGTTAAAACAGTGCGGGTTCTGCACAGTATTGCTCTTTGTAAGAATTCTTGTTTTGTTTAAAAGTAGGTTTCTATCAGATGCTGGGCGGTGTACTCTTGATGCTGACTGGTCGTCCTGTCGTTTGAATTGCTCACCTCCTAACGTCAGCCTTTTCAGTTCCTGTTTACTGTTGAATTCCAAAGTAATAGAGGCTCCGCCCAAAATGAGTTTATCGTGTATCTAAGTCAGTTGTGGTTTTACCCTCTGCCTCTTCCTAGTAAGACTGCTTATCATTCAAGTCTAGTATCTTACATTAAAATCTTCAGGATAGAGAAGAAAAAGTCAGACTGGGAGTTGGGAGGTCTGACTCCCAAATCCATTTCACCACTGACTCACTCTTTGTCACTTGGGTGTCACCTATCTCTATGGGCCAAAGCTTCTTATTAACTAATGTAGATTGCTGAGCCTAACAATATCGTCTACCTGGGACGACTTCTGAACATGACACTGCCTTCTCGAATTCTAAGCCAGTGTAAGAGCCACAATGATGGCCTTGAACTGGTATATACTGCTTATAAGTCTTATTTCCATAATTGCTACATTGGGCTGGGCATGTTAATCTTCTTTTAAGTAAGTCAAGTATGAAATTCTGTGTTCACTGCACCCTCACCATTTGGTGGAGGGAAAGTATCAAAAGTATTCAAACACCAAGATTGTAGTTTACCTTTGATAGAGCAGGGTGAAATTCACCAAGCTCTTTCCTCATACTGCCTGGAGGGGTCTCTTTAAATAAGCCTGGTGAAGGGGCGCCTGGGGGACTCAATCAGTTAAGCGTCTGCCTTCCACTCGGGTCATGATCTCAGGATCCTGGGACAGAGCCCTGCGTCAGGCTCCATGCTCAGTGAGGAGCCTGCTTCTCCCTCTGCCTCTGCTTGTGCTCTCTCTCTCTCTCAAATAATAAAATCTTGGGGAAAAAATAAAGGGCCAGGTGAGGGGATGGACCTTTGTGAACTCTTCCAGTGGTTGGTACGTAACAAGTATCTTACAGATTACCCACACTGGAGCACTATCTCAGTTCCAGTATAGAGGTCTAACGATCAAATTCCATTGGATTTGCATGTTTATCTTTGATGCCTTGTGATGAGGTGATAGTGTTTACAAATCTAGCTCCACGTAATACTCCCATTCCTTGGAACCAGGAGCATCTCTGGTGCCTGGCCTAGCTCTTGGTGCTGCTGTGGTAGGGTGGGGGGCAGTGGTGTGCCAGATCGTGGGCTCTGGGTTCCAGCTCCCGTCCAAACCTGTTCCACCCAGATTAAACCACAAACTTGGATCCATATTTGTCTGTATACTTGGACCCTGCTTCCACCTGGGCTTACCACTCCCACACCAACCTAATGTGAACCCCTGAGATGACTTTCATGGCCAAGGGAGACATTGAACCTTGTGGTATTGCACAGTCTCTAAGCACACAGGCTTAAGAATCGGATCCAAACTAGCTTAAATCTGTATTCTGCTTACCAGTCTTGTAGGGGCTATTCAATGTCTTAACTTTACTCATTTGTAAAATAGGGCTAAATGACGCCTACTTTGTACGGCTGATGTAAGGATCAAATGAGATGCTTACACAAAGCTTTTGAGCCTAATTCCTGTTATTTTATAAATTATCACTACTCTTATCCTGTTTGAATTATTGCCATTGTCTCCCAAATTGGACTGCAACTCTGACCCTGACTTTGCTTTCAGTATTGCATCCCCTTATCTAAGTATCGTAACTCCTGGCTTTGACCTATGATGGCTTTCTGTGCTAGCCATCCACGCTCATCAGCTCCGTCCCACTCCTGGCTCTAATCTTTGGTCCTTCCTCCAGCTCATACCCAGCACAGGCAGCTCTCAGATCCGTAAAGACGTTGTTGCTTCCCCCACCTGCCACCCTGACCCCAGGCAAGTATCTTTTGGGAGCTAAAAGCCTGGGACTCACCTTGTACTCCTCGCTCTGAAAACCTGTACCCAATCCCCAGTGGATCCCGTGGCAATATCCAGCATCTGACCACTTCTTGCCGTGTCCGTCACCATCACGTGGTCTAACCCACCATCACGTGTGTGCTGGACTACAGTAGCCTCTGAACAGGCCCCCCCAGGCCCTGCTATGGTTGACTCTCAATACAGCAGGCAGAGTGATTCTTTTACAACAGGCTGAACAGCATCACTCCTTTAGTTAAAATTGGAATGACGTCCTCAGAGTAAATGTTAAAGTCTTTACTGAGGCCTGTAGCACATCTCTCCTCTTTACTGAGCTCACACAGCTCCAGCCAGCAGTGTGGCTCCCATCTCAGGACATTTACTCGCTCTTCCCTCTGCCTGGAAAGTTCTTGGCCCAAAGGGCTGCATCACTTCCTCCTTCCCTTTCAAGAAGTCTGTGTTCGAATGTCACCATATCACAGAGGCTGTGCCTGACCAGAGTATATGTATATGAAGCACCATCCGTCCATCACTCCTACACACTTACCCCCTTCACTCTTCTTTCCACCACATACACCGATGTCTTATTTCATATTGTCCCTCTCCCTCCACTTGGAACAGAAGCTCCCTGAGGTCAGGAGTTCACCCCCTTTGCTCACTGCTGTACCCTCAGTCCCCACCGTCGCGCTTGGCACATAGCAGGCCCTCAATATTTGCCGCATGCGGGCATGAAGGAAACTAATGGTAACTACTGTTTTTTTTTACATTCCTTCTGGATTGATGGGGCTCAGGAACAGTGAGGCTCTATGGATAGTTCTGGGGTTTGCCTCTTAGTTTTGAGTTTTAGTTTAGTATTCCTGCTTCTCCAACTTTCTATAACCTGTGGGGGGAGGTCTACACATTTTGGATTCCTTAAGTATGGACTCTCCCAAACCAGCGAGCTCGAAGTTGCAGTCCCAAGAGCAGTTAGGAATTCTCACAAAATGTAGTCTGGTTCGGCAGGTTAATATCCTGGATTGTACTGTCAAATGTGGGTGCAGTTTAGGATAATGACTATGTGGCTCCTGACTCAGCGGCTTTGCTGTTCTCTGTTGGAATGACTATACCTGTTCGGGTTGCACAATATGTTCATGACCTAGTTAAAACAGTGCAAGGTGATTTGTTTCTGAACTGCCTGCGGACTGTTCCTGTGAATCGGAACCCTGCTATATAAGCCACGCCTAGATTGTATGTTAGTTTAAGGATCTTTGGCAACAGACACCTCCTGCTAAGCCTTTGAAAAAGGGGGAAACTGGGGACGCCTGGGTGGCTCAGTGGGTTAAAGCCTCTACCTTCAGCTCAGGTCATGATCTCAGGGTCCTGGGATCAAGCCCCGCATCAGGCTCTCTGCTCAGCACAGAGCCTGCTTCCCTTCCTCTTCCTCTCTGCCTACTTGTGATCTCTGTCTGTCAAATAAATAAATAAAATCTTTAAAAAAAAAGGGGGGGGAATTTATCAGGATTCAAGGGTGCCTCTGGGAGCCCAAGAACTGGGCCTCAGGAAGAACCAGAATCAGGCCACAGAGCTCCCACAGCCCGAAGAGGGTCAGGCTGTTTCCTTAACCTCTGCCTCGTTCTCAACCCACCGGGCTTCCTCAGCCAAAGACGGCTGCTCGTAACTCCCAATTCAAATGAAACTATTCTGGCTCTGTCGGGTTCTGCCTGGCTGTCCCTCCCTCAACTCTCTCCCCCAGTTCAGAGTTTCTCCAGAAGAACATCGTGTTGGCCTACCTCCCAGTCCAGTCAACCGTGGGCAGGTGGTGGAGTGGCGTTGAGGAACCACCACCGCAGGAGTCAACTCTTACCGATGGAGAACGGGAGGCAGGCAGGCGAGTCATACTTAGCTGCCTGCCCCCAGATGTCCCTGCAACACCTGGGTAATAACCTATCTCTTTCTTCTTAGGTTTCAGCCACCTCTCAACCATTCTGAAGGGTGCCATTTCTCCAGCTGGACCCACTGGGTCCTCCAGGCATTACTGTCCCCAGCTTATGTCTTGTTGAGGTCACAAAGACAATCTATATCTTCATCAATCACAATTCTTTGACTTGTCTACAGGGTTTATTTTCAGAGCACCCTCCCAGTGTTTGTGTGAATTTCCTAACAACCCTATGAGGCCAAGTAGAGCAGATATTATTATCCCCATCTGCAAGTTAAGGGTACATAAAGAGAGCTATGAAGTAACTTACCCCAGTTTGGGCAGTGGTAGCATCAGGACTAGAATGTTTTGCATATCACTCCCGTGTACCAAATTGCGTTCCAAGGGGCTGCTCCAATCTTCACTCACTATGAAATTTCTCCATACGAATGCTTCTTTCCCCTCATTCTTGCCCATGCTGCATATTTTGGGGGGAGTTCCTCAATTTTGTAATGATTTTATTTTTATTTTTAAAGATGCATATTTAAGAAATCTCTACACCCAGCATGGGGCTTGAACTCACAACCCCGTGATCAAGAGTTGTGTGCTCCACTGGCAGAGTCAGCCAGGCGCCCCTTTCATAATGATTTTTTTCTTTTTTTAAAAATAATGATTTTAGGGATGCCTGGGTGGCTCAGTTGGTTAAGCAGCTGCCTTCGGCTCAGGTCATGATCCCAGCGTCCTGGGATCGAGTCCCACATCGGGTTCCTTGCTTGGCGGGGAGCCTGCTTCTCCCTCTGCCTCTGCCTGCCATTCTGTCTGCCTGTGCTCGCTCTCTCTCTCTCCCTCTCTCTCTGACAAAATAAATAAAATCTTAAAAAAAAAATGATTTTAAAGACCATTCTCCAAATATATTACATATGTTGCAAAAGTTTTTCATGATTTATATTTAAAATTTATAGTCTCTTTTTCACTGAAGATTGTTTATTTCAATGTACTCCATCTGTAAATATTGTTCTTTATATATTCTGAGTTCTGTGTCGTACTTAGAATGGCCTTTCTCTCACCAAGATTATTCAGCCAGTCTTCTTTGTTTTCTTTTATTTTTAAGGCTTATTTTACATTTATTTATTTTATCTACCTCAGATTTATTTGATCCACAGCTTAATTTATATAACATACAATTTACCCTTTTTAAAAAGTATAATGAAATGCTTTTTACTATATTCACAGGCTTGTGCAACTATCACTGCACTCTAATTCCAAAACATTCTCATTTCCCCTAAAGAACCCCAGTCCCTGTTAGCAGTCACCGCCCCCCCCCGCCCCAATCTCCACCCCTTCTCCATTCCCCGGCAAATACTAATCTATGCCTGTCTCTCTAGATTTTGCCTATTCTGGACATTTCATATAATGGATTCATACAATGGGGGGGTCTTTTGTGAATCACTTCTTTCACTTAGCTTAATGTTTTATATTATGCTTCTTTTACCAACATGTTTTAACTTGGTGTAGCATGTTGGGTACCTCATTTCCTCCTTTTGCTGAATAAGAAGATAGATTACAATTTGTTTATCCATCGATCAGTTGGTAGACATTTGTTTTCCCTTTTGGCTATGAGGAATGATGCTGTACACTTTTTGTGTGGAAGTATGTTTTCAAGTCTCTTAGATACATACAGAGGAAGAGCCCTGCTGGATGACATGGTTACTCTCTGTTTAACTTTTTGAGGAATTGCTAAATTGTTTTCCATAGTGACTACACCATTTGTACACTACCACCAACAATGTACGATGGATTCAATTTCTTCACATCCTTTTTTAAAAAAAAAAGATTTTATTTGTCAGAGAGTGAGCAAAGCAGGGGGAGGGGCAGGCAGAGGGAGAAACATCTTCCCACTGAGCAGGGAGCCCCATGCGGGATTCAATCCCAAGACCCTAGGACCATGACCTGAGCTGAAGGCAAATGCTTAATCTACTGAGCCACCCAGGCATCCCGATTTCTTCACATCCTTGTCAATACTTGGTATTGCCTGTTTTAAAAAATAATTATTATTAAAAAAATAATTATTATAGCTTTTTGAGTGTGAAGTGTTATCTCCTTGTGACTTTGATTTCTGTTTCCCTAATGATGTTGAGATAGTTTCATGTCTCTAATGGCTATTTGTACATCTTCACTGGACAAATGTCTACCGGGACCCTTTGCCTATTTTTAAGTTGTGTTTTTCTAAATGATTATTGAGCTGTAAGAGTTCTTTACATATTCTAGATACACCCTCCTTAAGATATATGATTTGCAAATATTCTCTCCCATTTTGTGGGTTGTCTTTTCACAGAATTACTTGGGAAATATTCATTCTTCTTCTATTTTTTGGAAGAGTTTGGGAAGGATTGGTATTAGTTCTTTGAATGTTTGGTAGAATTCATCAGTTAAGTCATTTGGGTCTGAGCTGGGAAGTTTTAAAATTAATTACTAATTATCAGATTTATTTTTGTGTGTGATGAAGGTAGGACTCTAACTTAATTTTTTCTAAATAGAAAGCCAAATGCTCTAACACCATTTCCAGAGTATTCTACCCATTTCTACTAATTGTTATGCCACAGAAACTTCTTTAGAACATTTTAGATCTTGACTGCCACTTTACTCTTGATGAGGCACAAAACAAATTTGCTTTATCAGTGGCTGTAATGTCAGAGCCGTGAGACATTCTCTGTCCTGTTGGAATGTGAAGTTGGAAAACAGAAGGGACCAGGAATAGCTCATGACTTCCCTGCCTCCCCATGGATGTGTCAGTGTGGTTTGGAATGCACACAGGGCCCACCAACACCCTTAAGCCTTTGTCCCCAAGGCTGAGTGAACGCCCCTGGATGCCTGCCCACCCACAGTGCAGCAGAGATCCAAGCCAGAGAGGCTACCACTTAATCTGCTGGCCTTGCTCCTGTGGCCTCGATCCCTGGCTCCAGTGCCTTCCTAGACTTTGGAGTCTGCTTGCCCGTTGGGCTTACCCAACTTTCCTGCCCCTCCCCACATTCACATTCTTCTCAGACGCCCCTACTTGGTCTTTTAACACGTGTTAGTGTCCACCACTCCCTCCACACTTGGGAATAGTGAGCCCTGTACTCTGCTTTCTTTCAAATTCTGAGCACTGACTGTTCTAATCAGCAGCCCTCTCCTCCAATACACACCTCTGCTGACCACTGCTCGCCCCCCCCACCCCGCCACTCACTCCACAATCCCTCAGGACTCAGCAAGAACATGCTCACTGAGCCCTGACACCAGGAGCTATGACCTTTGACTCTGGACCCTCCCCTCTCTTCTGAGACTATTACAGAGGTGTCTGTGATGCCACAGGAATAAAATGGAGTGGTTGAGAGCAGGAGCTAAGAGTGAGCATGAAGCAAGACAGGGCCTCATGAAACCCGTTTCAAAGGCCAGAGAGGGGAGGAGCGGCCATTGTGGGTGCTGGAAAAAGTGACCAGAGAGCCAGACAGAAAAATCAGGAGAACCTGGTGGCTGAGAAGACAAGATTGCTCCAGGGTGGAGGGAGAAAGCAGCAGTACTGAATAACCACGGAGAGTTCCCCTGCAAGGCAGATTGAAAAATATCCAGGGGGTTTGGCAACACAAAGGTCATCAGTGACTTTTGCAAACTGTCAACATTCAGGTAGTTCTGCTGTTTAAAGCCCTCAAGGCTTCCTAGTGCTCTCCAGAGAAAACAGCCTCCATCCCTGCACCGCCTCTGACCCCTTTTTCCCATTGACTCCGGGCTCTAGCCCCGCTGAGCTGCTTGCGTGGACACACCCTCTCTCACCCTCTGTCCTTTCTGACGAGCTCCAGTACCATCTATCTCATCCAGGAAGTCTTCCCTGACCCCTGGGTCGGGCTGGGTGGTTCTTTGTTCCCCGTCCCATCCCGTACTGGGATGAGTAGGGTACATTCCTTGGGCATTCTTGTCCACCTTCATTCCGGTCTCCTAGTCTCCTGGCCAGGGCCTGCAGCTCTGTGTTTGGGGCATGCAGGGAAGCAAGCCTCTGCACTGGGAGTGGGGGTGCATCCAGCTAAGCCCAGCTAAGTAAACACCTGAGAGCCAAACTGGCCGGCAGCCAGAGGGTGACTGCGTCAGCACCTTGAGCTACTTTGGGCTCTCTCTTTGCTCTTCGGTTTCATGTAGGTCAAGTTTGCTAAGAGACTGGGGCCAGGGGTACAACTGTTGATAACCGGGGGCGGGAGGGGGGCGGTCATTGGGTTGCAAAATCTCCAGCATCATCCAGGTCAGTGACTTTTCACCGTACTGCCTGTGCCTCTGCCTTACTCACCCTCCCTAACCCCCCCCCCCCCCCCCCCCCCCCCCCCGCCCCGCTCTGTGCTCCTCTCTTTCCAGCATGGGAGAGCATCCCACTGATTCCCATTTGCTTCTGCATTGACTAATCTCAGCACATCTTCTCTTGCCTAAGGGCCCTCCTTTTTCTCCCCCAGCGCTCACACTGTGAAAGGTGACCCGAGTTCGCTCTGACTGGTTCGCTGTTAGAAGGTGGAGGAGGGGCAGTAAAGTCAGTTTCCTCCACTGAGAAGACCCTCGGAGACTGAGAAACAGTATAAGCCACTCCATACCGTTGACAACCCGGTTTGATTCAGGGTCACTGACGGACAGGATCCGCGACGCTCTGCAGCTCTTCTACCCCGGACTCAGCCCCCAACCGACCTCAATCCCCAGCTTTTCCTGAGGGGCACGGTGGTGCGGTTACGGGGTAGTTATCCAAAGTGGCACCAGCTGTGGGCCAGTCCCCTCCACCAATTATCTCAAGTGGGGCCTTCTGTGCACCGCTTCCGGGCAGGGCAGAAGCAGCCTCCCCTCCTTCGGGTCCGGGCAGGCGTTCGCCTCCCCGGGCTGGGAACACTCAGCCCCCCCGGGGCCGTGGCCTGCGGGCGTGAACAAGATGGAGCCAGCGATGTCAGCACTCGTGCATTTGGGTACTTAGCTCCCCGCGCGAGGAGCGTCCTCTCGCGACCAGTACTTGCGGAGCCCTGGTCTTCCTCAGCTGTACCTACTTACTGATTTCAGGGAAAATGGACTTTTTCATGATTACTGACCAAGGAGGCAGGCCTCAGAGTGCCAGAAGCTTCTGGGCCGCTCTGTGCCTGGCTCCTGAGCGTGGAGGTGGAAGCAGGCAAGAAGTGCGCTCCCCCCGCGGCGGCCTGGAAATCCCACCCGGACCTCCGGACTCCGCCCGCGCCTCCCTGGAAGGCCCGCGCCCTCTCGCGGAAAGACGCTGTCCCCGCGGAAAGGTCAGGTCCCTCCCCGCCTGGAAACCGCTCCTCGCCCCCTTCTGGGAACCCCTTCCTGGGGCAAATGGGTAGATGAGCTGCGCGTTTAAAAACACCTCATGCCAAATATTGTTTTATTCCTGATAATACGTACTTGTGTTAGCAAATACAGCAAACTATGCAGCCAGAAGATTAAAAAATCACCATCCCATCTTCGGCCAAGACACTGTTGATATTTTGGTGTTTTTTTTGGTTTTGTTATCTTTAACGACTATTTATTTATTTGAGAGACGTTGACAGAGATAGCAAGAGAGAACACAGCGAGGGAGGAGAGGGAGAAGCAGACTCCCCCCCCACCCCCCGCCGAGCAGGGAGCCGCAGGAGGGCCTCCATCCCAGAACCCTGGGATCCTGACCTGAGCAGAAGGCAGACACTTAATGACTGAGCCACCCGGGCTCTGCTCTTGTTGTTGTTTAATATATGAGCTATGTAAAGAATCCACATAAGGATAGATATACGGGCGTCTGGGTGGCTCAGTTGGTTAAGACTCTGTCTCTTGGTTTCTGCTCAGGTCATGATCCCAAGGTCCTGGGATCAGCCTGGCATGGACTCCCTGCTCAGCAGGGAGTCTGCTTACGTTTTCTTTCTTTCTCTCTCTCTGCCCCTTCCCCCTACTTTGGCACTCTCTCTCTAAAAACAAATAAATAAATCTTTTTGAAAAAAGGATAGATATATAGTATGGGTGTTAAATATATATATTTTTTTATTTGTTTGACAGATTACAAGTAGGCAGAGAGGCAGGCAGAGAGAGAGAGAGGAGGAAGCAGGCTCCCTGCAGAGCAGGGAGCCAGATGCCGGGCTCAATCCCAGGTCCCTGGGACCATGACCTGAGCCGAAGGTAGAGGCTTTAACCCACTGAGCCACCCAGGTGCCCCGGGTGTTAAATATTTAATAGGTGAGGATATAGGTCTCTTTTGCACATAGATGTACTCCTCTTGATACCGGTGTATCTAAACCTTATGCCTTCAAGTCTTTGTGTCCCTCTTACCCTGCTCTCGTTTTGTTTTCTTCAACCCATCACCTTTAACCTTTTTTGCAATCTTCTTATCTCTTATGTTTATTGTCTCTCCCTTACACCCTCAGTGTAAGCTCCTGGAAGACAAGACCCTGTGAGTTTTGTTTAATGATGGATCCCGAATGCCTAGAGCAGTACCACACACATAGTAGGTGCTTCATAAATCTTTGTGGAGGATGGTTCAGGATTATATCTTCTAATTGTTATTACTAAAAATCAGTTGTAAATGTATCTGATAAACAAAATTTATCATATTCCGTTCTACAGCTATATCATGACTTATTTAATCAGTCTCCTGCTGTAAGTCATTTAGGGTGATAAAATTTTCCATCACCACATGGTAAACAGTATTTTTTTAAAAGATTTATTTATTTGACAGAGACACAGCAAGAGAAGGAACACAAACGGGGAGTGGGAAGGGAGAAGCAGGCCTCCCGCTGAGCCGTGACCCCGATGTGGGGCTCGATCCCAGAACCCTGGGATCATGACCTGAGCCAAAGGCAGATGCTTAACTACTGAGCCACCCAGGTGCCCTGGTAAGTAACATATTGATAGACCTCTTTGCACTCAAATCTCTTTTCATATTTCTTATTATTTTCTTAGACTACATTCTTAGAAGGTTAATTTCTGGGTTGTAAGGTGGTAATATTTAACGTTTTCCCAATGGCAATACCAAGTTGATTTACACCATGCTTGCACTATATGATAATATACATCCAGCCTCCCCCAAATCATGCCGGTGTTGGATATATCCTCTTCTCAGTCTTGGCTAACTTCCAAGCAACAAAAAAAGGTCTCATTTTACTTTGCATGTCTTTGATTTTTAGAGAAGTTATAAAGACTGTCACAGGTATTATCCATTTAGTTTGTTTTCTCCCCACGATATGTCAGTTTATGAATTTGCCCAGTTTTGGGGGGGGGGGTGTTTTCTTGTTGAACCACATAAGAGCTTTGTATTTAATACTGATAATAATGCCTTTGTCTTTAGGTAGTACCCTTTGTTGTATTTGTCACTCACATTTTGCCCAGATTGTTGTTTCACTTTTTTAAAATTAACATATAAGGTATTATTTGTTTCACGGGTGCTGGTCTGTGATTCATCAGTCTTACACAATTCAAGCACTCACCATAGCACATACCCTTCCCAGTGTCCATCACCCAACCACCCTATCCCTCCAACCCCCTTCCCCTTCAGCAACCCTCAGTTTGATTCCTGAGACTAAGAGTCTCTTATGTTTCATCTCCCTCTCTGGTTTCATCTTGTTTCATTTTTCCCCTCCCTTCCCTTGTGATCCTCTGTCTTGTTTCCTCAAATTCCTCCTATCAGTGAGATCATATGATAATTGTCTTTCTCTGATTAACTTATTTCACTTAGCATAATACTCTCTAGTTCCATCCACATTATTGTGTTGTTTTACTTTTAATTATGGCTTTAAGAAAACTTGAGGAGGGGGCGCCTGGGTGGCTCAGTGGGTTGAGCCGCTGCCTTCGGCGCAGGTCATGATCTCAGGGTCCTGGGATCGAGCCCCGAGTCGGGCTCTCTGCTCAGTGGGGAGCCTGCTTCCTCCTCTCTCTCTGCCTGCCTCTCTGCCTACTTGTGATCTCTCTCTGTCAGATAAATAAATAAAATCTTTAAAAAAAAAAAACAAACTTGAGGAGTTAAAAAGTCCTTTTTGGCGCTCAGATCTATTGGCCTTTTCCTTGGTATGTACCGCGCTGCTTTTGTGCTTCGAAAGTTTATTCTAAATGTGGAGAAAGTTCTTTCGTGGTTGCAGTTTTTTAATTCTAACATTGATTGCGTTATATGGTGTAAGGTGGCTACCTCAGCCTATTCTCCCCCCCACATGATTAAGATTCCAAAAATACACATTAAAGAATGACTTTCTGATAGATTTTAATTATTTCTTTATAAAGTACTTAAGTGTATTAAGATTTATTTGCTAGTGTGTTAGAGCATTAGTACTATACCCTAGTACTAATTGATTATTGTAGCATTATACTTTTAAACTTTTTTCAAATTTCTCATCTTTTTTTTTTTAGATTTTATTTATTTATTTATTAGAGAGCGCGAGCATGAGCAGGAAGAGGGGCAGAGGGAGAAGTAGACTCCTTGCCTAGCAGGGAGCCCAACATGGGACTCCATCCCAGGACCCCGAGATCATGACCTGAGGTGAAGGCAGACACCCAGCTGACTGAGCCACCCAGGTGCCCCTCTCCTCATCTTTCAAGAATATTTTTATCTACTCTCCATTTCCCAAAATTTTGATAAACAAAGGAGGTGATTCAATTTGATATTCTTTTACACATACTTCTGAACGTGTGGGCTTACTGACACTTCCCAGCTTCACTGCACTGTGCAAATCACAGCTCAGTGACTTTATTGTCTCCTTTTTAGATTTAAAAAAAATTTATTTATTTGTTAGAGCGCACGAGCGTGCACAGGCAGACGGAGTGGCAAGCAGAGGCAGAGGGAGAAGCAGGCTCCGCGTTGAGCAAGGAGCCTGATGTGGGACTCATCCCAGAATGCTGGGATCATGACCTAAGCCGAAGGCAGCTGCTTAACCAACTGAACCATCCAGACATCCCTATTGTCTCCTTTTTAAAGATGGGGAAGCAAAGGTGAAGTGATGTCAGGCTGTAGCTCCAGGAGAGTCCTCCAGACATACTGGAGACTGAAGGGTGGGTGTGCAGGTGGGAGAGTCCGCCTTCCTAAGCCCCAGGTGTGCCTGTGGCTGTGGGAGGGGCTATGAGCTTGGACACCGCCTCATGGATTCCCAGAGTCAAATCTTCAAGGGAGGTCAGTTCTCTTCATTTTCTCTGTTTTCACAGAGTTCTGGATAAAACTTCCAAACACATTTGCAAAACCTGAGGATAAATCAGAAAATTTCACATAAAAATATAAATTTCCAACTTTATCTGAAAAGAAGAAAATCAGAGAGTGGAGGTGTTCCCACCTGGCAAAAATCTAGGGGCTCAGCCCCTTTCAGATGATTGATGTGTTCCCTGGCTCACTTAGTTATTTCCTTGCCTAGCCTCATAGGCCTCTGAGGGGACGCTCCCAGAGTATATGCTAGGTGTAAGAGGCCAGACACAAAAGTCACATACTGTACGATTTCATGTATAGGAAATACCTACGACAGAGAGTTCCAAGGAGAGAGAAAGTAGGTTAGTGGTTGTCTAGGGCTGGGGTTGGCAAGTTGGGGAAAATAAAGGGTGACTGCTAATGAATACATGGTTTCTTCTTGGAGGAATGAAAATGTTCTAGGGTGCCTGGGTGGCTCAGTCACCTAAGCATCTGCCTTCTGCTCAGTCATGGTATCAGGGTCCTGGGATTGAGTCCTGCATTGGGCTCCCTGCTCAGCGGGGAGTCTGCTTCTCCCTCTGCCTGGGGCACCACACCCCGACTTGTGCTCTGTCTCTCTTTCTCTCTCAATGTGTCGCTCTCTCAAATCTTAAAAATTCTAAAATTGATTATGGTTGTACAACTCTCTGAATATGCTAAAAAAATCATTGAGTTGTATATATTTGTGAACTAAATCTCAATAAAGCTTTTATATTAAAAACCAAATTTGATGGAAAAAAAAGCAAAGCAGAGAATTACATAATATACCACTCTTTTCTTAAGATAGGGGTTAAAACTATAGTAAAGAATCGCAAAGGAAGGATAAACCATAAAATAAAAATAAGTTGTTATCTGTGGGAAAAGAAAGGAATAGGGGCAAAGGGCCTGGGATAGAAGCTAGAATTCTCTAAACAGACTTCGTAGATTTGCTTTGGAACTATGAAAATGTTTGTGTAAGTATAGAACATTAAAAAAAATCCTTAAACAATTAAAAGCAGCATGAACTTTGTGTCAGTTATAGTTCTAGAAAGATCTCTTTCTAGAAGTTTTTTAAAATAGTTATTCGAGTACATCCCTAAGGACAAAAAGAACTTCAAGAATATCTTAAACTTTCCAGTAATCATGTTGTTAGTGATAGCATGGGTACTCTTATCTCAAGACTGCTGGATGTATATTGTGTGAAAGAGTAAAAGAGTGTGTTGAGAAGTGGGGTTTTTAGCACGAGAGAAAGGAGGTGGAAATGAAGATATAGTTAAATAATAACCTTACAGTCTTGTATTGGAATTGGAAGTATCAATATGAACCCATAATGAGTTTTTTTTTTAAAGATTTTATTTATTTATTTGACACAGAGAGATCACAAGTAGATGGAGAGGCAGGCAGAGAGAGAGAGAGGGAAGCAGGATTTACGCCGAGCAGAGAACCCGATGCGGGACTCGATCCCAGGACCCCGAGATCATGACCCGAGCCGAAGGCAGCAGCTTAACCCACTGAACCACCCAGGCGCCCCCCATAATGAGTTTTATTTATCCATATTTATCAATCTGCACGTTGATGAATTATCTTTATCATCTCTCTCTCTCTCTGATACTGTGATTTATAATAAGAAATATGTATTTGGTCTTCATTTCTGACACAAAGCTCCTAGAGCCCTTGAGAAAGGTATCTTATGTTAATGGAGTGACTTTTGGATCCCACCTATGGCTGGGGGCCAAGGGAACCAATCTTGTGACTAGGGGGGTTGGAACTGTCAGTCCCAGCCCCTGACCTCCTGGAGAGAGGAGAAGGGCTGGTGGTTGAGTCAATTGCCAGTGACCGATGATTTAATCAGTTATGCCAGTGGAAGGAAGCCTCCATAAAACCCCCAAAGGATGGGGACCAGAGAGCTTCTGGGTTGGTGAACATGTGGAGAAGTGGGGGGAATGGTGTATTCTGAGAGGCCATGGAAGCTCCCTGCCCATTCCCCATACCTTATTTTTTGTATCTCTCCCGTCTGGCTGTTCCTGAGTTACATCCTTTCATGATAAACTGGTGATTGAATAAGTAGAATGTTTCTCTGAGTTCTGTGAGATGCTGTAGCAAATCAATTGAACCCACTCTGAGAGGGTAATTTGAACCTCTGACCTATAGCTTATTGGAATGTAGGTTGGTCAGGAGGTGATAACCTGGGCTTGTGAATGGCATCGAAGTGTGTGTGTGTGTGTGTGTGTGTGTGTGTGTGTGTGTATGGGGTAGGGAGACAATCTTATGGGACTGAGCCCTTAGTCTGACACTATCTTCAGATAGATGGCATCTGAATTGACTTGAATTGTGTGACACTCAGTTGGTGTTGGTAGGGAATTTCTTGGTGTGGGGAATAATCCCACGCATTTGGTGACTGGCAAGTGTCAGGAGTGAAGTGTTTCATGTGAGTAGTAAAGGAGAAACACAGGAAACAAAGATATAATAAAGAACTGGATTTTCTCCACACAGCTGGAAAACTGAATCCTTGCACTATCATCTGTCATCTGTCACCTATCTCTATCTTTGCATATTGTCCTAGTTCTGACCACCAAAAAGGCTTGTCTGTATAAAGGGCTAAAACAAATTATTTCTCCTTCTCCATGGAGTTTACTTTCTATAGCTGTTCTCCTGGGAATCTGATAAGAGCGGAATGTCAGCTGCGTTACTAGGCAGCATTGCTTATGGTAAAAATGGTGCACTGTATCTGGACTGTGAGGACAGTGAATGAATTAGGAAGCCCTCATGCGAAGCTATGGTTTGGGAGAATCATGACTTGGAACTGGACATGTCTCTTGTCAGGGCACAGGAGTAAGCTAGTCCCGTAGAATTGTTACTAGTGATATTGGCTCCTAACTGGGATAAGAGGTTTTTATTCATTGTTTCTCTGAAACTGATGCTTAATTGGGCATCCTGCACTTGAGCTGGCAATCCCATGGTGGGAACAGGGGTGGGGGTGTTGGTTTGCAAACTGGCGCCTATCCCTGGAGGGCAAGGAGAGACTGAAGAAAGAGGCGGACCCCTCCAGATCAGTAGGTGGCAAGTTTAATCAGCAGGGGAACTTACTTATGAGGCTGGTCTTGTGTGGCTAGCAGCAAGTTGAACGAACAGATCTCTGCCTGCCAGAACCTTCAAAGTCCTACAGAGGACTTAACTGGGTTCAGTTACATGCACAGCCCAGAGGGTCTCCACAGTACCTTACTCTATCAAGGCTATGTCCTTGGAATAGCTTCCACTGTGGGAGGGGTAGGCAGAAGTGCATATTCCAAGTACTGGGGGTGGAGTTCTAATAGGGGTTGGAGGTAGACTGATGGAGGGGGTGGGTGGTGGTGAGGAGCCTCTCATTTTCCCAGTCTAGCTCATGGGTCAACCATCAGTTTGCGCCCTCTCGGTGACCTCCTCCAATGGGGGCTGGGAGTGTAGGACCTAGAGAACCCCCCCCCCCCCGCCCCGCCGCCTGGCTGGTGTGCTGTGTTTCCTGTCCTTGGATCCTTATTCTAAGTGAAATCAATGCCAAGTATGGCCTATTATAGTTATGTGAGTCCAAATGTTTAAAAGAGCCTGAAAAGAATGCCAAAGTAGGCACTGTAACCTAGAAATGGTGACCAGCTCAGGATCAGTCTCACCCTGAGAACCCAGACTGGACTCTCTAAATAATATTTATTTAAAGGAAATGGCTGATTCCATTTGGGACACCAAAAGTACAGGATGAACCTGGCACCTCTTGTCATACTGGAGAACAGGACCACTTGAAGATGACTAAGTTCATGTTGGAGATCTCAGGAGCTTGAGAAGCTAGGATTTGCTTATGTGAAGAGACAGGGTATAAAGGAGGTATTGGGTATGTGAGGATTCATTATGTCATTTCCTCTAAATTTGTATTTTTGGAATTGTCCATAATAGAAATCTAAATATAATAAAATAAGAAGTGGCTGTGCCAATTACTTTTCCCTCCAGGAATTGTAGAATCATAATTATCATTTAAAATGGCTGCACAGAATTTAAATATAAAATTAAATATAAATTTAAATTTAAATTATTTATATATCCATCTATCATTTTAAATATATTTTAAAAGACAAGTTGTTATTTAGATTGGGAGTTTGAAAACTTTGAGTGTAAAAAGACCATGTAAAAAATTGCAGAGACCTGACATCCAATGAAGTTAAATGCATCAGTAACTGAAAAACTAGCTTTAACAAGTGAAGAACCAAGGTTGAGAGAGAATTTCAATTCTGTTTAACAGAATAAGCCAGAGGAACCACCCTGGCCGTTGTGGGATGCGTGTACCTGTGAACTCCCTATTCTTTTGTCTGGGAGCAGGGATGGGACAAACCAACCATCCTGGGTCCCCAGAAGACCCATTCTATGAGTCTAGAGGTAAGGCACCCTTCCTGTCTCTGCATATACAGGGCTCTTAGGACAAGTCATCACTTCGCCTTGCCACAAGGGGACGCTCTGAGACAACAGCCTAAGGTGAGTTAAGGGACACAGAGAAGGAGGCTACTTCTTCATGGGAGGAGCCAGGGTTGCTGAGAGTTACTGTTCAAAAAGTTCTTCTCATCTGTTCTGGGCCGGTGAGGAAGTTGTGCTGGGACGCAGACGAACAGTGTCTCTGAGCGCCCTCCTCAGGCAGTGTGGATGCTGGCAAGCCCCATGCTGTGGCTCAGCCTGTCCCAGGTCACCCAGATGCCCTGAGCCCATGAAGAACCCCCACCTGCCCACAATGCCACTTGCTGTCTTTTGGACACTTCCTGTCTCCTTGTAGAACAGGCCCTGGGCCACAGCAGAAGGGGCTCCGTGGTGGAAGGCCTTCTGGATGGTTGCCAGCCTTGAGGTCTACTTGCAGTTACTGGAAAGCAGCTTTAAAAATAGAAATAGCTGTGGTAAAAACTGTGGTCAGAGCCGTCAAACCACAGTAAGGCCAACTTCTCTCTCTTGAAAACTCATTTCTGAGAAGTGATCTGTTTCCAGCGGTGGGAAACTCCAGTTCCTAAAGGTGCAGAAGAAGCCTATGGTGGATGATGGCTCCACTTTCTCTGACCCTGGCTGACTTGTCAGCAGGAAACCAATTTCATAGCCAAATTGGGCCCCTTCTGGATTGCAACTGCTGCCTAATACATATCTTTTAAATGAAATTTACTCTTGCTTCACCTCCTTGATTTTTTGGGTAAGAGAAACATACAATTACAGCCATGCTGGCAAACATTTGCTTCTAGAAAACTTCAGCGTCTCGTTTTTAGAATGAAAAGGGCTTGACTTTGTATGCCATTCTTCTTCTCCCTGTTAAAATACTTGGATGGCCTACTTTGGGAGCAGATTACAGAGTAATTATTATTTTGGTTCAGCACATATAACAGGGAGGAAGCACAAATGGATAAGGCTGTATCTTATATTCATTTTATTTTTTAAAAAATATTTTATCCATTTGGGAGAGAGAGAATGAGAGAGAGTGCATGAGAGGAGGGGAGGGTCAGAGGGAGAAGCAGACTGCCTGCTGAGCAGGGAGCCTGATGTGGGACTCCATCCCAGGACTCCAGGATCACGACCTGAGTCAAAGGCAGTCACCTAACCAACTTCGCCACCCAGGTGCCCAAGACTGTATTTTAGATAAAACAAAGAGTTCCTCTGCCAGGCCTTTGAGGTCTTTTTCCTCTCCTACTGTTTAACAGATGCCACCCCTATTGTCCAAATACTGTGCCTCTCTAAGCCTATGAAGAGAAAATGTGGTTTTATGTGCTCCTTCCCTGCCATGACATTGATCACTTGTCATTCTCCTCAAACTCGTCTGGAATCGTTCTCTGCCTACTCTGAAGAAAAGCTCCTCTTGGTCCTCCTAACCTTTTTCTACAGATGTTCTGAAGACATGAAGAGAGACCTGGGTGCGTTCCTTTTTTTTTTTTTTTTTTTTTAGTTTGGTGTTGTGGAGAGAACATTTTATGTATGGCATCCATGGGCTCACATCTCTCATATCCTCTATAAAATTCAACCAGACAAATATTTATCAAGTGTCTACAGTCAGTAAGAATCTACCAGAAATAAGTTTGGCTGCAAGTGACAGAAAAAAAAAAAAAAAAACTAACCTATAGAGGCTTAAAAAGTGAGATTCATTTTTCTCATGTAACAAAAATTCAGGAGACATGCAGCTTCTGGAATTGGTTCAGTGGCTTATTTGAAGAATATTATGTATAACAGCTGTGATTGTTTTGCCATTTCCTCACGAGTTCAGGATAACTATTACAGCTCCATATTCATCCATATGAATCTATATTCAAGGCAGGGAGAAGGATGAGGGGCCATGCTAGCATTGTCTGTGCCTTGACATTTGGAAAGACTTTTGCTAACATCGCATTGGCAGGAGTATGTCCCATGGCCACTTTTAGCAGCAAGGCTAGCTGGAAAAGCAACTATTTAGCTTTTCCCATTCCAAATGTAGAGTCCAGGAAAGAAGGAAGTTGGGAGTGGGCACTGGGTTAGCCAAACTACAGTGTCTACAGTGAGACCCTTCCAACTATATTAGGAAAAGTAAATGGCATCAGAGAAGTCCATCATCCAAACATTAGGAGTTTTGGAGGAGAAAACAGAAAAGCAGAAAGGATAGCATCATCAATAAAATGCTTCAACAAAATCTCCCACAACCGAAGGACACAAGTTTCTAGGTTGAAAGGCTCACCTAAGTGCCTAGCACAATGAATGAGTATCACGTATCATCGTGAAATTTCAGATCTCTGGGGTCAGAGAGAAGATCCTACTGGCTTCTGGAGAGAGAGAGAAAGTGAGCAAGAGAGAGAGGGAGAGCGAAGAAAAAAACAGTCCACAAGTAAAGGATCAGGAATCCACACTGGAAGTTAAAAGAACATTGGAAGAATGCCTTTAACAGTGGAAGCTAGAAGAAAATGGAAAAATGCCTCTAAAACTGAGTGGAAATAATTTACAATCTAGAACTTCATGCCCAAAGTCTTAATCAACTGTGAAGGTTAAATAAAGACATTTTCAAATATGCCAGGCTTCTAACTTATTATTTCTCACACTCTTCCTCAGAAAGTTCCTGGAGGATGTGTTTCAGCAAAATGAAGGAGAAAACCAAGACAGAAAAAAGGCAGGGATACAGAAACAGGAGAACCAAGAGGGATGGAAAGTGAAGGGGTATTGCAGGATGACAACTCTGTAGCGGCACAGGGGATGACCAGCTTGCGTTTGAGCAAGCCAGAGGCTCTGGGAGACTGTTCCTCAGAAGGAAGAAACTTATAAAATGCCTGATGTGAATACATGTCTTGAGAAGAGATTTCAACAACTGGAGAAGGATTTAAGAATAGATTGCTGGGCACCTGGGTGGCTCAGTGGGTTAAAGCCTCTGCCTTCGGCTCAGGTCGTGATCCCAGAGTCCTGGGATCGAGCCCTGCATCAGGCTCTCTGCTCGGCAGGGAGCCTGCTTCCTCTTCTCTCTCTGCCTGCCTCTCTGCCTACTTGTGATCCCTCTCTGTCAAATAAATAAAATCTTTAAAAAAAGAATAGATTGCTAAAAAGTTTATAGACCGCTAATAAAAAAACTAACCGAGTAGGGTACCTGGGTAGCTCAGTTGGTTAAGCTCCTACCTTCAGCTCAGGTCATGATCGCAGGGACCTGGGATTGAGCCCCACATTGGGCTCCCTGCTCCGTTTCTCCCTCTCCCTGTACCCCTCCTACTTCTTGTGCACCTGTGCCTTCTCTCTCTCTCAGATAAATCTTAAAAAAAAAAAAAAAAAACTAACAAGTAAAAAAGACAATTATTAACGAAATAAAAGAAATGTACAAGGAAAAATAATCATAGTTTGTTACATGGCTCAACTCTGACGCACAAAATTATAATAATGTAAAAAATGAATATTGGTTTAAACAAAATTATGATATAACTATATCAGGTTGGGTAGGGGAACAGGAATCCAAGAGTGGCAGGAGATGGGAGGGATGAAGGACTTACATCTTCATCTGTCATGATATGAAGACAACAGCTATATCAAGAAGTAGTAATCAAGAAGTAGTAATCCAGGGTGCCTGGGTGGCTCAGTTGGTTAAGCGACTGCCTTCAGCTCAGGTCATGATCCTGGAGTCCCGGGATCGAGTCCCACATCAGGCTCCCAGCTCCACGGGGAGTCTGCTTCTCTCTCTGACCTTCTCCTCGCTCATGCTCTCTCTCACTGTCTCTCTCTCTCTCTCTCTCTCAAATAAATAAATAAATAAAATATTAAAAAAAAAAAAAGAAGTAGTAATCCAGGGACGCCTGGGTGGCTCAGTTGGTTAAGCAGCTGCCTTCGGCTCAGGTCATGATCCCAGCGTCCTGGGATCGAGTCCCACATCAGGCTCCTTGCTTGGCGGGGAGCCTGCTTCTCCCTCTGCCTGCCATTCTGTCTGCCTGTGCTCGCTCGCTCTCCTTTCTCTCTGACAAATAAATAAAATCTTAAAAAAAAAAATAGTCAAAATCTGTAAAAAAAAAAAAAAAAAAGTAGTAATCCAGGCATTCTATTTAAAGATACAGAGGCAAATACCAAAAGAATCAGCTACAAGAGTTAAAAGAAATTGTATATGGGGCTGGGAAATGGAAGGAGGGAGAAGAGAGACTAGATCTTATTGAACTATTGGACTCATTAAATCACCACGATGTCTAACTTCAAAACAAAAAGGTAAAAAGAGAAAAAAAAAAGTTGATACTCCTATAACTCAAGTGGACACTTTTTTTTTTTTTTAAGATTTTGTTTATTTGACAGAGAACACAAGTAGGCAGAGACGTAGACAGAGAGGAAGGGAAGCAGGCTCCCTGCTGAGCAGAGAGCCCGATATGGGGCTCGATCCCAGGACCCTGGAATCATGACCTGAGCCGAAGGCAGAGGCTTTAACCCACTGAGCCACCAGGCGCCCAGCAATCTACTCTATGCTGAACCGATTGAGCCACCCAGGCGCCCCAGGTGTGCCTCCAATTTCTAAGAACACATTTTATGGACAAGCATTTTATGGACAAGCAGCAACGTCCTACTCAGCGTTTTCATAAATTGAATGCAGAAAACAATTGGAGCCAAGATGTGCCAAGATATCCGGGGCTGTATCAAGAAATCAAAGTCATTATCATTGTAATCCAAGTCAAGAGCAATGGCCTCAGATCTCCGCTCTTAAGATGTAGTATTGGCAGTTACGGGGTGCCCTTAACTGAGGCATAGGATGGAAACTTGCTTGTAAGCAAAATAGAGTTCCGTCTTCCTCAAGTATAAACTCCCCCTACTTTCCTCTAGGCCTTGTAGATTTCTCCTAGCATCAGATATGGAGATCTGATAGCAGTGTTGTAAGTGCCTTGTGTGGATTATCATCACCGAGGACTCTAGTCAGAACTAAGAGTCCGATATCAAGGTAGAAGGCTCACACTGGGATGGCACTGGGTTAAATACCCACAGGACAAAAGGGACTCTGGAGAAGATGTGAGGGAGGGCTGCTGGGAGGCCGCAGAAGAGGAAGGCGATGGTGGTGCCAGACGGCCCTCCTTCTTGACTTCTCCTTTCTCTTATTCAACCCTCCTATCCCACTCATCTCTGCTGCTTGCCCTCTCATCCTCTCCTGGGAAAAAAACATTGGACCAGGAGGGTTCTGGAGTGTTCCTGCATTCACACATACCTGCGGCCTGGTATGTACAGCTGTCTCAGCAAATGGCTCCCACCTGATGCCGAGGTCCACGGGGTCAGGGGGCTGGGAAGGGTTCTGCCTTGCAGTCAGAGCACTCTTGGGTGATGAGAACAGCTGTGTCCTCTCTGCCCGCTTTACAAAGCCTGAGGCCTCAACGGGAAGTTGAGCTCAGGGATGATGGTAAAACATAGCTCTGTGATGTTGGTGTTGAGGGAGTCACTGCCTGGACCAGACGCCGGATCACCTTAGTAAACCAGCGATCAAACTCGTTGAGTTGCAGCTGGTAGGTCCTAAGCGTATCCCTAAGTGTATGTCTAACCAGATGGGGAGAGCAGGGCCTTGTTCTGGGTTTTTATAATCTGTGGTCACCAACATTTTCAATTCCTTTGAATTTCACGGGTTATCAGAAGAGGCGTGGCTGAGAAACATGAACAGATACATGACATTAGCCCCTTGTGCAGAACCAGAACAGCCGCTGAAAGACGGACAAATCAGTACCAAGGCCTCAGGGCACTAGCCGCTGAGTGTGGTGGGTTCACAGGCGTGGCCATGGCTCTGTGTGGGGCAGAGGGACGATGACGGCAGCTGACCTCTGACCTTGTCTAGGAGAGGTGTCCTGCCCTCCGGCTGCAGGGACAGTAAGTCAGGATGGGTGGGGTCTGTGGCAGGCAGGGGACACAGGTCATAGGTTCCATGTTAAAGGCGCAAGGTATGTTTTCCTCAGATTCTCCTTGGTGAGTCCTCTCCCTTTCCCCTTTGAGGTTTAAACCCTGAGGTTTAAAAGCTGAAGCCGGAGCTCTTATATGTTGCTGATGAGCATGTTAGGATGACTGCTGTGGAAAACAGTTGGGCAGTTCCTCAAAATATTAAACAGAACTACCACATAACCTGTAATTTCACTGCTAGACATATACCCAAGAGAACTGAAGATTTGTCCACACATTGTGTAAAAGAATGTTAAAAAAATATTCATGGCAGCATTACTCATAATATCCAAAAAGTGTAAACAATCTATGTCCATCAGCAGAAGAATGGATAAACAAAGTCGGGGTATAGCCACACAATGGAGTACTACTCAGCCATAAAAAGGAATGTAGTATGGATACATACTACAATGTGGTTAAATCTTGAAAACATTATGCTAAGTGGAATCAGACCATTTGTTGTATGATTCAGTTTATATGAAATGTCCACGATAAGCAGATCTATAGAGACAGAAAGTAGATGTTCTGGTTGCCTGGGGTTGGAGAGGGGGAATTGGAAGTGACCTCTTTTTGAGGAGATGGAAAGGTCTGGAATTTGGTAATGGTGCTGATTGCTCACATTGTAAACAAACTAAAAACCACAGGGTTGTACACTTGACAATGGTTAAAATGGTGACTTTTATCTAAAACTGCATTGCAAAAAATAATGGAAGAACAGAAAAACCTTTAACTTTTTAAAAAATTGCCAAAAAACCCCCCAGCAGATTTATTTAGTGATGTTTTTAACTTCCAAAACCTTGTGTCATAGGAAGATTTTTAAGTGGCTCATGATTCCTCCAAATCTGAAGTATTAATGTGTACTTCAAAGTTTTATTTTAGATTCCCCTTTGCTGTTGCTTCTTGGAAAGACTCTTTCTGCTGAGGTTGTTACTTCTGCCATGAAGTTAGTTTTCTAAGTTTGGTGATTCTTGGAAATTAGCTAAGAGTCACTGATGAGGGTTTAGATCAGTACTTAATTCTGGCTGATGATGAGAATCAGCTGGGAGTAGGCCAACTGCATCAGAATTGAGGGGAAGAGGGAGAGGCACCGAGCGTGGGTACACGGTCCCCCCAGGTGATTCTGTGTGTGCCAGGAGTTGAGAGCTTCTAATCTAGTGTAACTGACATGTTAGTTTTAGCCAAGCCTGAGTCCGTTTCCTGGTAGGCACTCTGTCTTACGTGAAAGTGGGGGCCCAGGGATTCTACCCCAGGTGATTGTGGTGCCTGGGAAACACTCATCATAGGTGATTGTGGTGCTTGGCACACAATCCTAGGTGATTATCTGGGTCCAAGAATCTTTAATTTAGATTATTGTGTGGGTCCAGAATCCCTGGGTGATTGTGGGGGACCAAGAAAGTCTAATTTAAATGATTGGGGCCCGGGAAAGTCTACCCTAGTTGCTTGTGTATGCCCAGGTAACTCTCGTGATTAGGGAAACTCCTTGATTGTGGGCATCCAGAAAATTCTACCTTAAGTGACCGTGTTCCAAATAAATGATACCTTGATTGACTTCAGATGCTCAGGAAATGCTCTTCAATGATTTCAGGGTGCAGGAAACTCTGACTTAGATCATTGTTAGCCTAGGAACTCTACCTCTAGTGATTGTGGACCCAAAAAACTCCACCTTGGGAGTGGGGGACAAAAAAACTAAAAACCACGGGGTTGTACACTTGACAATGGTTAAAATGGTGACTTTTATCTAAAACTGCATTGCAAAAAATAATGGAATAATTTTACTATAGGTGTTTCCAGGGCTTTGGAAAGTCTACCTTACGTGATGGTGCAGGGCAAGGAGGCTTTACCTTAGGGAATTGTCCAAGAAAATGTCATCATAACTTAGGTAGAGTTAGGAGACTCCTCTTAGGTGCTGGTGGTGGAGGGAGAAGGAATCTCTGTTAGGTGATTGTGGGAATCACAAGCATGTAACTTAGGTGATCTAGGAAGCCCAGGAAACTCTGCCTTAGTTGACTATAAAAGACACAAGAAATTCTAACTTAGGTGATTGGGTGGGGGAGGGCAGGAGGAATCTCTCAAATGACTTTGGGGTCCCAGGAAACACTCCTTTGTTGATATTCAGGGCCCCAAAAGCTATAGCTATATGATTGTAGGGGGCCAAGATTGTTACCTTGAGGTGACTTGGGGTGGGGGTGAGAACACTGTCCTAGGGGACTTGGAGAGCCAAAAAGCTCCAGATTACTTGATTGGTGTAAGTGGAACACAATTGTAGATGATTGTGGCACCCAGGAAAGCTTCCCATAGGTCCCAGGTAACTGGATTATAGGTGATTATTGGGAGTGGAGGGAGGTTATGGGAGACAGGTGTTTGTACATTAGGTGATTGTAGGGGTCAGGAAACTATACAAATGTGTGATTGTGCATGCCAAGAAAACCCTATTTAGTTGATTATGCTGTCCATGAAACTGTACATTAGGTAACTGCAGGGAAAATGGGTGCATTTAACTCTACCCTTTGTTGATTGAGGGAGGGGCCCGGGTCCTTGTTCATAGTTGATTGTGGGTGCCAAGGTCTCTGCAGGGGGTGTTGCAGGGGGCCTAGGAATTCGAGCCTAGGTGATTGCTAGATGATCCCAAACTGAGGTGATTGAGAAGACCTGTAAATACTAGTTTTGGTTATTGTAGGTGGCCCAGAAAATGTGGCTTTGGGGATTGTGGGAGCCCCAGGAAATTGAGGCTGAGGTGATGGCGGAGGACAAGGAACACTACCGATGTTAATGTGGGGTACCAGGTAATTTACTTTAGGTGACTCTGGATGCCCAGGAAACTGAGTTATTTTGAAGTCAGGAAAATCTACTGTAGGTGATTACATACCATTAATGGAGACTACGTGAATCTGGCATCCCAGCGATCTTCCAAAGGTGGATGTAGGGAGGGGTCCAGGAAACTCTAGCTTTTGTGACTATGGGAGCTGGAATAATCTACTTTAGGTTGAATGTGAGGGCTAGGATAGTATACATAAGATGATTGTGTGGGTCTGATATCAGGTACCCTAGATAACAGTAGGGGCCTAGGAAACTTTACCATAGGGACAGGGGAAGAGGGAAATTCTTCCCTAGGTGATTGTGGGAGACAGGAATATGTGACTGAGTCACTGCTGGGGTCAGCACATTCCAGATTAAGATGTCTATGGGGAAGCAGAAAAATCTACTTGAGATGATGCTGGGTTCCAGAAACTATGGGAGGTTGTTGTGGCTCAGACTCTAGCTAAGATGACTGCGGGTATCCAGGAAAGTCTAATTCAAGGGGTTGTCATATCCCAAGGACTTCTATCACAGGTGATAGTAAGAGCCAGGAAACTGTACCTTTGGTGATTGCAGGGACCCATGATATACCTTAGGTGACTGGGGGGCCCCAGAAGTTCTACCTTATATGATTGTGGGTGATCGGGATAATGTACCTTTGTGACCAGGTGACCCCAAATATCTAATGTGTTTGTAGAGTCCCAGGAGTGTCTACCTTGGGTGATTGAAGGTGCCAAGAAAACTCTATTTTGGGAGCCAGGAAACCATACCTTAGTGACTGTGTGGGGCTTAGGCGATTCTCCCTTAGGTGTTATGGGGCCCCAAGAAACACTACCTTAGAAACCATAGATCTAGAAACTCTATAGAAATAATTGTAGGGGCCCAGCCAAACTAAACCTTAGGTGTTTGGATCCAAGCCAATGCTGCCAGATTGCTTGTGGGGGCCTAGGAGACTGTAGCTTTAGGTGATTTTAATGGAGAGCCAGGACATACTTAGCTTAGTGGATAATATGTTGGGGCCCAGAAAATTCACGTTAGGCAATTGTAAGGGGTTCAGGCCACTTCAGCTTTAGGATATTTCATGGGGAGTAGGGGGAGAAGGGTAGAAAACTAGACCTTAGGTGATTGTAGGTGCCCAGAAAACTTGACATTAGGTCTTTGTGGGAGATAAGGAATAAACCTTGGTGAATTTTTTGCAACACTCTCCCCCTCCGCTCTGCCAATTCTACCTTTGGAAATACTGGAGGTCCTGGAATTTCTAGCTTAGGTGTTTGGGGGACCCAAGATGTATACCTTAGGCAATTTGGGGGAGTCCAGGGAACTCTCAGGGAATAGTGGGGGCCAGGATTTCTACCATATGGGATCGTGGTAGTCAGGAAGACATACCTTAGTTGGTTGTGTGTGTTGGGTCATGAATGTATCCCTTAATGATTTGGGGTTATCAAGAAATTCTACTTTGGAATTTCCTAGGGAACCCAGGAAACTCTTAGCTGATAATGGGGGGCCAGGAATCTCTCCTTTAGGTGACATTGGGGGTCCCAGAAAATACTTCTCTAGGTGATCTTCCAGACCCAAGCAACTGACGGGTGGTGGGTGGGATTCTCACCCTTAGGTGATTTTTGGGGTCTGAAAACTCTTAGAGGATTTTGGGGGCCCCACTCTGTTGGCTGATATCAGCTGTCAAGGAAACACAATCTGATGGTTGTGGGGACCTAAAACCATCTTCCTTAGGTGATGGTGGAATCCCTGAAAACTCAGTCTTAGGTGGGGATGGGGGAGGTTGGGTTGGGGGCAACTATCTCTACATTTTGTGATTGTTGGGGTCAGGAAAGTATGCCTTACATGATCATGGGTGTCCAAGAAACTCTTAGTTGATTGTGCTGCCCATGAAACTATGTTAGGTAATTGCAGAGAGGTTGGGCATCTATGAACTCTACCTTTCGGTGATGAGGGGTCAGGGTACTTTTTCATAGTGACTGTAGATGCCAAGGTCACAGACTTTGGTGACCGTGGGGGACTCAGGAAACTAGCTTAGGTCATCCCAGGGGGTCAGGATTCTCTACTTACATAGTTGTGCTCATGAATCTCTACATTAGGTGTCCTGGGAGCCCAAGAAACTACAGCTTAGGTGATTTTGGGGGGTAGATGACTGCAACCTTAGGTGATTTAAACTCTGGCTTTAGTGACGGGGGGGGGGCAGGAAAATACAGCTTCAGTGATTGCAAGGAGGCCCATAAAGTCTAGCTGAGGTGACGGAAGGCTGGGAACACTCCAGAGATTGATTTGGTGTTCCTGGAAACTTACCTTAGGTGATTTTGGATGCCCAGGAAATGGAGTTCCTTTGGAGCCAAGAAACTCTACCTCAGGTGATGATGGGGACTATTAATAGAGACCCTTCTATGATTGTGTGGTTCCTGGAATCTTCCGTAGGTGAATGTGGGGCCCAGAAAACTAGCTTGAGTGTGGGGCACAGGAAGCTGTACCTTAGGTGATTGTGGGAGCCACAATAATCTACTCTAACTGAATCAGCTCATGTGAGGGGCCAGGCTAGTACATTTGAGATGACTGTGTGGGGCTAGTATCATGTACCCTGTAACACTGTAAGCCTGGAAACCTACCTCATGTCTCTGAACGAGACAGGGTACTAAGATTTATTATCTAGAGTTCACTTGAACTTCTACATTTGAAAATACTGAGGGATCGGGTCACCTGAGTGGCTCAGTGGGTTAAAACCTCTGCCTTCGGCTCAGGTCATGATCTCAGGGTCCTGGGATCGAGCCCTGCATTAGGCTCTCTGCTCTGCAGGAAGCCTGCTTCCCTTTGTCTCTTGCCGCCTGCCTCTCTGCCTACTTGTGATTTCTGTCAGATGAATAAATAAAATCTTTAAAAAAAATACTGAGGGACCTAGAAATTCTAGGGGACCGTAGTCAGGAATTTGTACCTACGACAATTTGGGGAGACCAGAAAACTATTTCTTAGGGGCTTATGGGTTGCCAGGAATTCTGAGGGGATTGTGGTATTGTGGAAACTACACCTTAGTTCATTGTGTGTATGGGCCAGAATACATTCCCCAGCGATTTGGGGCCCCAGGAAATTCTGCCTTGGGTAGTCTAGGGGGCCCAGGATACTTTCTCGTTGTTGATTATGGAGGGCTCAAGAAACTGTACCTGAGGGAGTTCTGGGAGGTCTTGACTCCATAAAATCACCTAAAACTGTAGCCTCCTGGGCCCCCACAATCGTTTATACAGAATTTGTGGGCCTAGACTTGCTAGGGTAATGCTTCTTGGAACCCAGCATACCTAAGGGAGAACAACTGCTTAGGTCCCACAAAATCAGTCCCCTATTTCTGGCTTCCACAATGAACTAGTCTGGATGGTCTTTGGGACCTTTCATCACCTAGGGTAGAGTTTTCTGGGGGTCTACAAACACATCAGGTAGAATGCCACCCCCGCCCCCGCCAGTTCACATAAGGTATTTTCTTGGGCACCCCAATCATGTAGAGTTACTAGGGCCAACAAACACGTAAGATAGTGTTACTGGTTCCTCAAAATCACCTGATTGCTTTCTGTGCCCCCATAATCCCCTAAGTGCAAGATCTTTATTCCAAATATTTACTAGAGAATTTCCTGGCCTTCCATAAACAAGATTTTTCCCCCAGTCACTCACAGCAGTTTCACCGGCCCCCCACATTTACCGAAGCCAGTGCCTGTGACTATACAAAATCCCCTCCAGCTACAGTGTCCTTGCCCCCACATTAATTCGTACAGCACTTGTTTGGAGGAAATTACCAAAACTGTCTCTTTGGGCCCGATAATTGCCTAAGATGCAGCTTCCTGGGCCCACAACAATTGCCTAACAAGGTATAGTCCCTTCCCTCCCTGCCATTGCCTAATGTAATTTTGTCTCTTAGGCCCCTGACAATGGCTTAGGGTACAGTCTCCTGGGCCCTAACAGTTACTTACACTAGTTTCCTGGGCCCCCATAAGCACCTACAATATGGAAACAACCTAAGTGTTACTTGATAGACAAACGGATAAAGTGGTTCTATATATATACAATGAAATATTACTCATCCATAATAATGACTGAGATTTTATCATTTGTAACCACTTGGATAGACCTAGACAATATCGTATGTGGTGAAGTAAGTCTGACAGAAAAAGACAAACCCCATTATTCCACCTATATGTGGAATCCAAAAAAAAAAAAAAACCAAAAAACAATAAACAAGATAAAGCTCTTATTGCAAAGAAAAATCTTGCAGTTGCCAGAAGGCAAGGAGTTCAGGGGGATGGTGCTGGTGGAATACAGAGGGGATTAAGAAGTACAAACTTCCAATTACGTGTTAAGTCATGGGGTGAAAATGACAGTATACAGAATATAGCCAATATTGTAGTCACTTTTGGTGGCAAATGGTAACTACACATATCTGGTAAGCATTATTTGGTAATGTATATAAATGTTGAATCACTATTTTGCATGCCTACAACTATTACTGTATGTCAACTATAATTAAAGATGTTATTTGAGAGAGCAAGAGATTGAGAGAACAAATATGGGGAGAGGCAGAGGGAGCAGACTCCAGAACGAAAGGGTCAGAAAGAGACCAAGTGTGGGGTGGACTGGCTTGTGCATACACAGTGTAATAAGGCCAGAGATTTGGGCCTGATGCTGATGGCACAGACCCTTGGCCATTAAGCAGTCTGACCTGCTTTTGGAAACTGGGTCATCGTTAACAATATTTAAAGCTGGGAAGCTTGATGCATTGACTGGCTATTTTTTGAGAGAGAGAGAGAGAGTGAGCAAATGCACACACACAAGCAGAGGAAACAGGAGAGAGAGGGAGAAGCAGCTGCCCTGCTGAGCAAGGAGCCCTGGGATCATGACCTGAGCTGAAGGGAGGTGCTTAACCCACTGAGCCACCTAGGCACCCTCGACTGGATGACTTTTTTTTAAATTAACATATAATGTATTATTTGTTTCAGGGTACATTTATGTGATTCATATGCCATTGTCTTACACAATTCACAACATTCACCATAGCACATACCCTCCCCAATGTCCATCACCCAGCCACCTTATCCCTACCACTCCCAGTAGCCCTTAGTTTGTTTCCTGAGGTTAAGAGTTTCTTACGGTTTGTCTCCCATTCTGATTTCATTTTTTTCCTCTCTTCCTCTAAAACCGTCTGCCTTTTTTCTCAAATTCCACATATCTGTGAGATATAATTGTCTTTCTCTGACTGACTTATTTCACTTAGCATTATACCTTCTAGTTCCATCCACACTGTTGCACTTTTTTTTTTTAAGATTTATTATTTGACAGAGATCACAGGTAGGCAGAGAGAGGAAGGGAAGCAGGCTCCCTGCTGAGCAGAGAGCCGGATGTGGGGCTCCATCCCAGGACCCTGGGATCATGACCTGAGCCGAAGGCAGAGGCTTTAACCCACTGAGCCACCCAGGTGCCCCATGTTGCATTTTTTTTTAAAGATTATTTATTTGACAGAGATCACAAGTAGGCAGAGAATCAGGCAGAGAGGAGGAAGCAGGTTCCCTGCCGAACAGAGAATCCAATGCGGGACTCAATCCCAGGACCCCGGGATCATGACCTGAGCTGAAGGCAGAGGCTTTAACCCACTGAGCCACCCAGGCGCCCACTGTTGCACTTTTTTGATGGCTAATATTCCATTGTGTGTGTGTGTGTGTGTGTGTGGGTGTGGCGTGTGTATGTGTAGACACACACACATATATATAAAATTATATATTAATGTTGCCAGACATCTAAGGTCTTTCCATAGTTTGGCTATTATGGATATTGCTATAAACAGTGGGGTGCATGTGCCCCTTCAGATCACATTTGTATCTTTGGGGTAAATACCCAGTAGTGCGATTGCTGGGTTGTATGGTAGCTCTATTTTTAACATCTTGAGGAACCTCCACACTGTTTTGCAGAGCGGTTGCACCAGCTTGCATTCCCACCAATAGTGTAGGAGGGTTCCCCTTTCCTGACTGTAGCTGTTCTGACTGGTGTTTGAGGTGGGATCTCATTGTGGTTTTGATTTGCACCTCTGTTCTTATCAAGGTACCAGTCCTAGTGGATTAAAACCCCACCCTCATGATCTCATGTAACATTAGGGACTTAAGAGATGTAATACTTTCCAAATGTAGTCACACTGGGAGTTAGGACAGCTCTGTGTAAACGTGGGGGTGAGAGAACGCAGTCCTTGTCAGTCCCACATTCACTTACTTAGTCCCTAATGTTACATGAGATCATGAGGGTGGGGTTCAAATCCACTAGGACAGGTACCTTGATAAAAACAGAGATATAAGAAATGCATGCAGTGGGAAGCCTATGGGGCTCAGGGGAGGGAGTCTTAGATCATAAATGTCTTATTAAAAAAAAATTTTTTTTTAAAGATTTTATTTATTTGACAGACAGAGACCACAAGTATGCAGGGAGGCAGGCAGAGAGAGAAGGAGGGGAAGCAGGCTCCCCGCTGAGCAGAGAGCCCTATGCGGGGCTCGATCCCAGGACCCTGGGATCATGACCTGAGCCGAAGGCAGAGGCTTTAACCCACTGAGCCACCCAGGTGCCCCTCAGATTTTTTTTTTTTTAAAGATTTTATTTGAGGGGTGCCTGGGTGGCTCAGTGGGTTAAAGCCTCTGCCTTCGGCTCAGGTCATGATCCCAGGGTCCTGGGATCGAGCCCCGCATAGGGCTCTCTGCTCAGCGGGGAGCCTGCTTCCCCTCCTTCTCTCTCTGCCTGCCTCCCTGCATACTTGTGGTCTCTGTCTGTCAAATAAATTTAAAAAAAAATCTTAAAAAAAAAAAGATTTTATTTGACAGCACAAGCAGGGGGATGGGTAGAAGGAGAGGGAGAAGGAGGATCCTCGCAGGGAGCCTGATGTGGGCCTCAACCCCAGGGCCCTGGAATCATGACCCACGCTGAAGGCAGTTGCCCTTCTTCAAATTGTATTTGAAAAGCAAGAGAGAAATCTTGGTAGTTTGTCATTCAGCTCAAATACTAACTCTCAGTGAGACATACAGGTAGGCATGAGACCATTCAAGAACACAGCAGCCAGCTGAGGTGCCTGCGTGGCTAAGCTGGTTGAACATCCAGGTCTTGATCTCAGGGTTGTGAGTTTGAGCCCTGCACTGGGTTCCATGCTGGGTGTTCTGGGTTAAAGATGAGTTGTTGTTTTTTTTTTCTTCTATCCCTCATTTCCCGTCTGGCTATTTTTTGGTCCTCAGATCTTTAAGGCTGCTGAAGGAGGGAGGGCTCATCTTCTGTAACTTCATGTGAATGGGGTTGTAGAGCTATCCCTACCTATGGGACGAAAATCATCCCTACGGAGGGCCACTGCTGCAGAGTCCAGATGGCGCGTGGGGGTGGACTTGTTCTGAGTACTAAGGATCATGTTCTGGCTCGGTGAAGGAGTCAGGAACTGCTTCCACGTTTCTGGACTACAGGAGAGAACAAAGTGAAGAGAACACACTGGGATTATCATAACGAAAAGAAGAAGAACAATGTGATGACCCTTTATTGTGGGCTGTAGCCCACCTCCTGACCTGGAGTGTAACCAGTCACAAAGAGCACCAGTTTGATTACTCATATCAGTAAGTAACCCTGTTCTATTTGTTAGTATCTGAAAGAATTCTGCCTTAGTAATAGCATATATTCCTTTTTATGCTGCTTTTAAGACCTCTAATGCCATTCTACTTTGTAGAACTGCTTTATGCATTTGGGTCATTTCAGTGTTTAATACTGTAATGCTATTTTGAGAATCATTTAAGGCCTTCAGTGTGCACTGACCAAGGGCTTCCACGGGCCATATGCCATTTTCTAAGCCTGATGGAAGAAAAATAGAGGTCAGATGTCCAGACCCAATGGAACATGGGTCTTGTCTGTCAGTGCTGGGAGCCCATCCCTGGATTGGCATATTATCTGAAGGTAAGAGGAAGGTCTCTTATGGTCTGGAGAGTTCCATGTAATATTTTCCATAGGCGGCAAGAAACACATTCTTAGTAATGGAAATATCCCTGTGTGTGCTGGTACTGAGGTGATGCATCACATGGGCTATGTACTGATGCAAATAATGCTTATCTGTACCGTGTAATGGAGCAGACCACTAAGGGCGGCCTGGAGTGCTTGGTAGGGGCAGTAAACCATAAATCCGGTAAGAAGATTGGTTGTGTAGCTCAGCATAATGTGCCCATTGTAAAAAAAAAAAAAAAAAAAGAAAAAAGTTTAGGTATGGTATGCACATCTGCTAAAACTTTGGATACACAGGAATAGTTGTCTGGGACATATGCATGTCATTTAGTCTCAGTATTAGCATTAATAATTTCCTCTTTGACTGGCAGGGTATCAATGGCCGTTAGGTTTTGGAGGCCCACTTTTCAAATTTGTGGGTGGCTTCGTGTTGCGTTTGGTTAAAAGTGGCCCCTGTCTGCTTGGCAAAAGCCCCTACTTACAATGTGACATTGACAGAGGTATCTCCTGGGGCAAATGTGGGTGAAGGATAAAACCATCAAGAAGCCCTCTTTGCCTTGCCTAGCCTTTACAATATCCTAGGAATGAGGAATTGTGGGCAAGTGGGAGAGGACTGGTCTCTAGAGAGAAGGGCATCCCTAAGTGCATTCTCCAATCATGAAGCAAGGTGAGGCCATCTCTTATCTCTACTATTTCATACTTAGCCCCATGGAGTGGGGTAACGCTCTGATTTTTTTTTTTTAAGATTTTATTTATTTATTTGACACGAGAGATGACAAGTAGACAGGCAGCCAGAGAAAGAGAGAGAGAGAGAGAGGGAAGCAGGCTCCCTGCTGAGCAGAGAGCCTGATGCAGGACTCCATCCCAGGACCCGGAGATCGTGACCTAAGCCGAAGGCAGCGGCTTAACCCACTGAGCCACCCAGGCGCCCTAACGCTCTGATTTTTTTTTTTTTTTAAGACTCTACTTATCCATTTGACAGACAGAGACCACAAGTAAGCCGAGAGGCAGGCAGAGAGAGAGAGGTGGAATCAGGCTCCCCACTGAGCAGAGAGCCCGATGCGGGGCTCGACCCCAGGACCCTGGGATCATGACCTGAGCCGAAGGCAGAGGCTTTAACCCACAGAGCCACCCAGGCGCCCCTAATGCTCTGATTTTTAAGGAGCAATTTTGTCATGCCAGCCACAGTGAAGTGCTCAAGGTGATAGGAGAGTCACACAATTGCTGGGGAGTCCATCCCCTCATCCTGCTGTCTGAATCATCATAGGCCCACAGGGTCCTTTTTATTATCCCCACAGAGTAACAATCAGGGAAACTGTTTACATGGGAGCTCTTAGAGCAATCTCTCTGAAGTTTACCTCAAGTTGTCTAGCTTAGGCAAACGACAACATTGAAAGTTGAAACCAGACTTCAACATCCATAAGGATACCATACTGGAACGGTTTTTCTAAATTCACTCTTATTTCCAGAAATAGCCAAATCAAAACTAATTAGTGTTAAAACAAGCCCAGTTTTAACTAACTTGGTCCAATTATTCACATAAGCTCATCAAGAACAGTGACTGATCATTATAGGTCCTTATAAAAAGTTCCAAGTAAAGCAGACTTTAAAGGAATCTCTAGATTGAACTCAAGGCCAGAGACAAGCCAAATTCTCCTCATCGGACCTGCCTGCAATTCCTGTTGATTTGAGTGAATTTCTCTTCAGATGCCCAAAATATGCTGCGATTCTTGCACCCTCCAGGAAGGGACATTCCTTACTCACCTGGAAAGGTCGCTGGGAACTCTGCAAGCAAGGAATCAGGCCGACAGTTCCAAGAGGCTCCCTTGGCTCTGTAAGGTCAATCTTAATTCCTTAAAGCGGTCTGGTCACATCTGAGGTGATGCATTTCTCTCTCAAGTAAGACATTCCAGTCAAAGCCTTGGTAATGTAACCAGTCTTTCAAACGGTGTCCTGTTAGGAGAGCAGATTTTTATTTAACTTACACAAGTAACTGTAATTGCCACAGAAGGAAGAATACTCAGTTTCTAGACTGTGGAGGGTGGGGGAAAAAAATTAAATGTTTCAATTTGTTCACGAAGGATATTTTATCATTTTCCTCAATTCATCCAGTCCTATATTAGTTTTTGTTTGAACGTGGCTTTTCCATTATTTCTGGAAATTCTTACCTAGCTCAGTTTTTATTTTGAATATACCAAAAACCATTATTTGTCAAAAGTTCCCTTTATGAATCTCTTTGAAGAAGAAACACATTTTGCAAGAGCATCAAATGAGGGGTGGCTGGCTCTTGATTTTGGCTCAGGTCCCTACAATTGAGCCCCACATCAGGCTCTGAGCTCAGCAGGGAATCTGCTTGAGGATTCTTTGCCCCTCCCCCTGCTCTAGACTAAATCTTAAAACTATAAATGACAAACAAAAAACCAAAACCACCCCAAAAAACCAACCCTCAAATGGACATGGTTGAAGATCTGAAAGTTCACTATAATGCAACTGACAAGGAAATCTGGTTATTTCTGTGACATAACATGTCAATCATTTATGTAGTGGCCTTATACTAGGACATAGTAAAACAAGGAACTTCATATATTTTCTAGGCTAGTTATAGCATTTACCCATATAATACAACCTAATGCTCATCACTGTTGGTTTGACAGTGCTTTCCAAGTAACTGAAAATACCAAATAAACAAGCCTGATTAGTCAAAAAGACTTTATGTGCCATTTCAAATCTTGGAGTTTGTTAAACACCTCAGAAAGTGTTAAAGCACATACCCAAACAGGATTATAGATCATTATACATTTAATATTTATATCAAAAATACTGTTTTTATTTGAATTCCAGTTATTTAACATACAGTGTAAGTTTCAGCTGTATAATCCAATGATCAACACTGCCATCCAACCCGTGGTGCTCCTCACAAGCAGTGCACTTACTTCTTCATCCCCATCACCTCACCCGCCTCCAATCTGATAACCATCAGTTTCTTCTCTTTGTTTCTCTCCCCCTAGTCCCTCCTTTGTTTTGCTCTGTAAATTCCGCCTGAGCAAAATCATCCGGTATTTGTCTTTCTCTGTGACTTATCTCACTTAGCATTATACTCTCTAATTCCATCATGTCATTGCAAAGGCAAGATTTCAATCTTTTTTTTTTTATGGCTGGGTAATAATTCATTACACACACACACACACACACACACACCCCTTCTTTATCCATTAATCAGTCAGTGGACACTTGGGCTGTTCCAATATTTTGGCCACTGTAGATAATGCTGCTATAAATATCGGACTGTCTGTATCCCTTTGAGCTACTGGTTTTTGCTTTCTTTGGGTAAATACCTAGTAGGTAGGGTATTTATTTTTAACTTTTTGGGGAACCTCCCTACTGTTTTCCAGAGTATCGGCACCAGAAAAAAATAAACTTTATTAAAACAAAGATTGTTTTAGAGGCAAGGAAGGACATTACTATAATAACAAGTGGATATAACAATTGTTAATATTTATGCACCCAATACTGGAGCACCTAAAAACATAAAGCAAGGATTTACAGACCTAAAGAGAGAAACTGATGGTAATACAGCAGTAATAGGGGGTCTTTGAAACTCCCGTTTCCATCAATGGATAGATGGAGGCAGAAAATCAATAAGGAAAATAGTCTTTGAAGGAAACATTAGACCAGATGGACAGAATATATATTCAGATCATCCCGTCCCAAAACAGAGTATACATCCTTTTCAAGTGCACATGGAATGTTCTCTAGACTAGAACATAAATCAGGCCCCAAAACAAGCCTCAATAAATTTAAGGAGACTTCACTCCTAGCATGTATCTTTTCTGATCATAATGGTATGAGACAAATCCCATCAAAGAAGGACTGGAAAAAAAAAAAAAACAAGCATAGGGAGACTGGACAACCTACCCATGGTTCAAGGAAGCAAGCCAAGAAGAAAAGAAAAAATACATGGAGGCAAATGAAAATGAAAAGAAAACAATAGTGCAAGATCTTTAGGATACAGAGAAAGCAGTTCTAAGAGGGACGTATATAGCACTACAAGCCTAATTCGAAAGAAAAAAAAAAGGCTCAAGTAAGGTTCCATGGGCGTAGAGGAAAAGAAAGTATAATGATCAGAGCAGAAATAAATGAAAGAGACTAAAAAAAGAAAAAGTAGGGGGAAAAAGTCAGGCCCTCCTCCCCCTGAAGACCAGTGCAAACTCTGCCAACACAACCCTTGACCTCGACCCTCGGCACAGGGCACGTTTCACAAGCAAAGGACTGTGTACCTTGTTAAAATGCGCCTCTCCCCTGCTGGGAACCAGACCGTGCACACAGCAGGCAAGAAGAACCTCGCAGACAACCGGATCTGAGGAAGGTGGTGCCCAGGACTCAATCGCAGAACAAGCACAGCACACACAGGAGACACTCTGAAGTGCCAGGCCCCAGGGAACAGGGGACACAGCACTGCATTACTGGTCCTATTCTTCAGAAGGCTGCTATCGCTAAGAGTGAGAAAAGTGGCTGGCGTTCCTCACACATGCACAACAAAAAGAGGAGACACAGAAATATGTCCCAAATGAAAGAATAGGACCAAATCATAGCAACAAATCTAAGTGAAATGGATATAATATGCCTGATTGACTCAATCAAGTGTGGTAACATCTGTATTATGGGGATGTTAGAGAAGGGGACAGAAAATTTATTTGAATAATAGCTGAAAACTTCCCTCATCTGGGAAAGGAAAACAAATCTAGGAGGCACAGAGAGCCCCCAACAAATTCACAGAAGAAGGTGCACACCAAGACACACAGCAATTAATGTGGCAAAAATATAGTGACAAAAAAAATTTCAAAGCAGAAAAAAATCACCTATAAGGGAAACTCGAAAAGCTATCAGCACAGTTTCCAGTAGTCACTTGGCAGCTCAGAAGGGAGTGGCATGATATACTGAAAATGCTGACAGGAAAGAAGTCTGCAGCCAAGAATACTCTGTTCAGCAAGTACATCATTCAGAATAGAGGGAGAGAGAGTTTCACAGACAAAAATGAAAGGCCTTCCCAACCACTAAACTAGCCCTGCAAGAAATACTAAAGGGAACTGTTTGGAAAGGCCAGACTGAAAGTGATAGTACAAAGGGAGGAAACACAAAAGCAGTAAAAATAAGTATTTCTGTAAAAGCCAGTCAAGGGACCCATGAAAGGATGCCAAATATGACACCATATGTGTAAAACATAGCAGGCAGAGGAGTAAACAATATATTCATACTTAAGTAACTATCAACTTCATACAGATGCTATTACGCAGAAGATGTTACGCAGAAGATGTGTGGAAACCTGATGGTAACCACACACACAGTAACACATATGCAAAGAATAAAGAGAAAGGAACACAAGTTATCACTAAAGGAAGCCAACAAACCATGAAAGAGCAAAAGAGGAAAGGATTAGAGAAAAATCTACAGAAACAACCTCAAAACAAGTAACAAAATGGCAATAAATACACATCAATAATGGGGCATCTGGGTGGCTCAGTGGTTAAGCCTCTGCCTTCAGCTCAGGTCATGATCTCAGGGTCCTGGGATCGAGTCCCACATCAGGCTCTCTGCTCTGCAGGGAGCCTGCTTCCTCCTCTCTCTCTCTCTGCCTGCCTCTCCACCCACTTGTGATCTCTCTCTGTCAAATAAATAAAATCTTTAAAAAAAAATACACATCAGGGGCGCCTGGGTGGCTCAGTGGGTTAAAGCCTCTGCCTTCAGCTTAGGTCATGATCCCAGAGTCCTGGGATCGAGCCCCACATGGGGCTCTCTGCTCATCGGAGAGCCTGCTTCCTCCTCTCTCTCTCTGCCTGCCTCCCTGGCTACTTGTGGTCTCTGTCTGTCAAATAAATAAATAAAATCTTTAAAAAAATATATACATCAATAATTACTTTGAGTGTAAACTGACTAAATGCTCCAATCAAAAGGCAGAGGGTGGTAAGCGAATACAAAACAAGACCCATCATAATGCTGCCTATAAGAGACTAATTTCAAACCTAAACACAACTGCATTTGGAAAATGAGGGGATGGACAAGATTTATCATGTAAATGGATGTCAAAAGAGAGCTGGGGGTGGGAGTGCCTGGGTGGCTCAGTCAGTTGAGCAGCTGCCTTTGGCTCAGGTCATGGTCCTAGGGTCCTGGGATCGAGCCCCACATCAGGCTCCCTGCTCAGTGGGGAGCCTGCTTCTCCCTCTCCCTCTGCCTGCCACTCTGTCTACTTGTACTCTCTGTCAAATAAATACATGAAGGAAATAATATTAACACAATAATAGTAGGGGATGTTAACATCCCACATACCCTGATGGACAGATCATCCAAACAGAAAATCAGTAAGGGAACACTGGCTTTGAATGATACTCTGGACCAGATGGATTTAACAGACATACCAAGATCACTGCATCCTAAAACAGAATGAATACACATTCTTTTCAACTGCACATGGAGCATTCTCTAGAATGGGACACAAGTCACAAATCAAGGTCACAAAACAAGTCTGAATAAATTTTTTAAAAAATTGAAGTCATACCATGCATCTTTTCTGACCACAACATTACAAAACTAGAAATCAACCACAAGAAAAAAGCTGGAAAGACACAAATACATGTTAAGTTAGATGCTACTAAACAATGGATGGGTCAACCAAAAAAATAAAATTGTATGAAAACAAACCACAATGCCCCCAAATCTTTGGGATGCAGCAAAAGCGGTTCTAAAAGGGAAGTTTAGAGCAATACAGGCCTGCCTCAAGGGGCAAGAAAAGTCTCCCACAACCTAAGTTTATACCTAAAAGGAGCTAGAAAAAGAAGAAACAAAACCCAAACCAAACTCAAGGAAGGAAATAATAAAGTTAGAGCAGAAATAAATGATATATAATCTAAAAAAATAGATGAAACTAGGAACTAGCTCTGAAAAGACCAATAAAACTGGTAATCTTCTAGACAGACTCAAGAGTGAAAGACAGAGACAGAGGACTCAAAATCACAAATGAAAGAAATAACAACCAACACAACAGATTTTTGTTGTGTTGTCCAGTTGTTGCACAACTTTAACAGATTATTATGAAAATCTGTATGCCAACAAATTGGACAACTGAGAAGAAATGGATAGATTCCTAGAAGCATAGAACTTAGCAAAACTAAAGCAGGAAGAGAAAATTTGAACAGACCAATTACCAGCAACGAAAGTTAATCAGTAATATTAAAAAATTCCCCAAAACAGAAGTCCAGGACCAGAGAGCTTCACAGGTGGATTCTATCAAACATTTTAAAATTAATACCTATTCTTCTCAAACTGTTCCAAAAACAGAGGAGGAAGGCAAACTTCCAAATTCATTCTACAAAGCCAGTATCACCCAGATACCAAAACCAGATAAAGGCACCACAAAAAAAAAAAAAAAAAAAAAAAAAAGAGAGAAACACAGGCCAATATCCCTCATGAACACAGATACAAAAACCCCAACAAAGTATCAGCCAACTGAATCCAACAGTATATTAAAAAAATCATTCACCACAATGAAATGGGAATTATTCTTAGGGTGCAAGAGTGGTTCAATATTGGTGAGTCAAATCAACAGGATATTTCACACCAATAAGAATAAAAACTGTATGATCACTTCAATAGATACAGGAAAACCACCTCACCAAGTACAACATCCATCCATGATAAAACCCTCAACAAAGTAGGTTTAGAGGGAACACAATGAAGGCCATATATGAAAAACTCATAGCTAACATCATATTCAATGGGAGAAAACAGAGCTTTTCTCCTAAAATGGGGAATAAGCAAAGATGTCCAGTCTCACTATTTTTATTCAACACAGTACTGGAAGTCCTAGCCACAGCAATTAGACAACAAAGAAATAAAAGGCATCCAAACTGGTAAAGTAGTAGTAAAACTATTTGCAGATGAGATGATACTATATGTATAGAAAACCCTGAATACTCCAAAAATCCATTAGAACTGAAAAATGAATACAGTAAAGTCATAGACTACAAAAATCAATGTACAGAAACCTGCTGCATTTCTATACATTAATAATGAAGCAAAGAAAGTGAAATTAGGGAAACAATCCCATTTACAATTGCACCAAAACCAGTAATATATCTAGGAATAAATTTAACCAAGGAGGTGAAAGACCTGTAGTCTGAAAACTGTTGAACACTGATGAAAAAATTAAAGACAATGCAAAGAAATGGAAAGATATTCTGTGCTCATGGACTAGAAGAAGAAATATTGTTAAAATGTCTATATTACCCAAAGCAGTGTATAGATTTAATGCAATCCCTATCCAAATACCAACAGCATTTTTCACAGCACTAGAACAAACAATTCTAAAATTTGTATGGAAGCACAAAAGACCTCAAATACTCAAAGCAATCTTGAAAAAGAAAAAACTGGAGGTATCACAATTCTAGATTACAATGTGGTAGTAATTAAAACAGTATGGTATTGGCATAAGACAGACATGTGGATCAATGGAATAGAATAGAAAACCCCAAAATAAGCCCATGGTTAAACAGTTAATTAATCTTCAACAAAGGAGAAATGAATATACAACAGAAAACAGTACCTTCAACAAATGGTGTTGGAAAAACTGGACAGCTACATGTAATCGAATGCAGTGGGACCACTTTCTATCATTATACACAAAAAAAAAAGTCAAAATGAAGATGTAAATGTGAGACCCAAAACCATAAAACTCCTAGAAGAGAGCATAGGCAATAAATTGGTTGGACACTGGCCATAGCAACATTTTTCTAGATATGTCGCCTGAGGCAAGGGACATAAAAGCAAAAATAAACTACTAGGACTACATCAAAATAAAAAGTTTTCCTAAAGTAAAGGAAACCATCAATAAAAGGCAACCAACTGAATGGGAGAAGATGTTTGCAAATGACATCCAGTAACAGGTTAGTATCCAAAAATATATAAAGAACTAATAAAACTCAACACCCTCCCCAAACAAATAATTTTAAAATGGGCAGAAGATATGAACAGCTATTTCTCCAAAGACACACAGTTGGCCAACAGATATATGAAAAGATGCTCAACATCACTCATCAAGGAGTTGCAAATCAGAACTACAATGAGGTATTACCTCATACCTGTCAGAATGGCTTAAATAAAAAACACCATCAACAACAAGTATGGGCAAGGATGTGGAGAAAAATAAACTCTCTTGTACTGTTGATGGGAATACCAACCAGAGTGGCCACTGCAAAAAACAGAATGGAGGTTCCTCAAAAAAATTAAAAATAGTATTACTGTATGATTCTGGAACTGCACAACTGGGCATTTAACCAAAAAACCCAAAAACACTAATTCAAAGGGATACATGCACCCCCATATTTACTGCAGCATTATTTATAATAGCCAAACAATGGAAGCAGCCCAAGCATCCACTGATGATGAATGAATAAAGAAGATATATATGTAGAATGATTATTCAGCTATAAAAAGAATGGAATCTTGCCATTTGCAACAACATGGATGTAGCTAGAGAGAATAATGCTAAGGGAAATAAGTCGGCCAGAGAAAGACAAATACTATATGATCTCATTCACATGTGGAATTAACAAATGAGCAAAGGGGGAAAAAGGGCAAAACAGACAAACCCTTAGCCAGATTCATCAACAAAAAAGAGAAAAGGATCTAAATAAATAAAATCAGAAGAGAGAGAAGTAACAACTCACACCAGAGAAATACAAAAGATTGTAAGAAAATATTGTGACAAATTATATGCCAACAAATTGGACAACCTAGAATAAAGGGATATATTCCTAGAAAAATACAACCTTCCAAAAATGAACCAGGAAAAAAAATAGACCGCCTGAACAGACCAATTCCTAGTAGTGAAATTTAATTGGTAATCAAAAAATCACCAAAAATAATTGTTCAGAACCAGAGGGATTCACAGGTAAATTTTACTACTCATTTAAGGAAGAGTACAATTATTTTCAAACTATTTGAAAAAGAGTAAGGAAAGCTTCCAAATTCATTTCATGACACCAGTATTATCCTAATACCAAAACCACAGGCATCTCTCTCTCTCTCTCTCTCTCTCTCTCTCACACACACACACACACACACACACACACACACAATCTACAGTCCAATATCCCTGAAGACTTTTGCATCTATGAGGAAGAGAGATGGAAAAAAACAATATAAGCCAACTGTATACAATAATACAGTAAAAAGATCATTCACTGCAGATCATGTGGGATTGACTCCAGGGATGCAAAAATGGTTCATTATTTGCAAAAAACAATCAGTGTTATACACCACATCATCAAAACAAAGGATTAAGATCATATGATCATCTCAAATGCTGCAGAAAAAGTATTTGACAAGATTCAGTGTCAACTCATGATAAAAGTCTGAACAAAGTGGGGTTAGAGGGAACATACCTCAATATAATAAAGGCCATATATGAAAACCCACAGCTAACAGAATACTTGGTGAAAGACAGAGATTTCTATGTAAGGTCAGGAACAAGACAAGGATGTCCACTCTCACCACCATTATTCACCACTGTACTGGAAAGTCCTAGCCACAGCAATCAGACAAGAGAGGAGGTACATCCATCTCTTGGTAAAGTAGAAGTTAAACTGTCACTATGTGCAGACTGTATGATATGATACACAGAAAATCCTGAAGATTCCACCAAAAAACTATGAGAAGTGATAAATGAAGTTAGTAGAGGGGCAGGATACAAAATTAATACCCAGAAATCAGCGGCATTTCTATACACTGATAACAAAGTAACAGGAAGAGAAATTTTAAAAAATACCATCTGCACTTGTACCAAAAAGAATAAAATACCCTGGAATAAAATTAACTAAAGAGATGAAAGACCTGTGCTCTGAAAACTAAAACATGGGTCAAAGAAACTGAAAATGCACAAATGGAAATATATTCTGTGCCCATGGACTGGAAGAATATTGTTAAAATTTCCATTATACCCAAAACAATCTAGAGATTCATTCAGTGCAATCCCTATCAAAATTCTTACAGCATTTTTCACAAAAACGAATAATGCTGAAGTCTGTATGGAATTAAAGAAAACCCCAAAGAGCCAAAGAAATTTTGAGAAAGAACAAAGATGGACGTATCCAAATCCCAGATTTTAAGATACACTACAAAGAGCAGTACTCAAAACAGTATGGTACTGGCATGAAAACAGACACAGAGATCAATGGAACAGAATAGACAGTCAATAGACAGAATTGACAGAATAGACGGTCAATGTATCCATGACAAAAGAGACAAGAATATACAACAGGGGGAAAGACAGTGTTTTCAACAAATGGTGCTGGGAAAACTGGATAGCTACATGCAAAGCAATGAACCTGTACCAATTTCTTACAACTTATATAAAAATAAACTCGAAATGGATTAAAGACCTAAGTGACACCTGAAACCATAAACATCCTAAACGAAAACACAGGTAGTATTTTATCTGAACACTGGCCATGGTAACATTTTTCTAGATAGGTCTCCTAAGGCAAGGGAAACAAAAAAATGAACTATTAGGACTACATCAAATGCTTCTGTAGAGCAAAGCAAAACAATCAATAACAAAATGGCAACTTACTGAGTGGGAAAAAGTATTTGCAAATGATGTATCTAGTAAGGGGTAGTATCCAAAATACATAAAGAACTTATACAACTCAATGCCAAAAAAAAAAAAAAAATCCAATTACAAAATGGGCAGAGAACATGAACACTTTTCCAAAGATGTCATACGGGTGGCCAACAGGCACATGGGAAGACGCTCAGCATCACTCATCAGGGAAACGCAAATCAAAACCACAATGAGAGATCACCTCACACCTGTTAGAATGGCTAAAATCAAAGACACAAACAATAACAAGTGTTGGCAAGAAATAAGAGATGGCAAGAAACACTTGTGCACTGTTGGTGGGAATCTAAAATGGTACAGGCAATGGAGAAAACAGTATTAAAGTTCCTCAAAAAGTTAAAAATACCATATGAGGGGCACCTGGGTGGCTCAGTGGGTTAAAGCCTCTGCCTTCGGCTCAGGTCATGATTCCAGGGTTGGGATCAAGCCCCACATAGGGCTCTCTGCTCAGCGGGGACCCTGCTTCCCCCTACCCCTCTCTGCCTGCTTGTGATCTCTGTCAAGTAAATAAATAAAATCTTTAAAAAAAATACCATATGATGCAGGAATTCCACTACTGGGTATCTACCCATAGTAAATGAAAACACTAACTGGGAAAATATATGCACCCCTATGTTCACTGCAGCATTATTTATAATACCCAAATTATAGAAGCAGCCCAAGAGTCCATCAATAGAAAAATGGAGAAGGAAAATGTACTGTATGTATTTACATTTATATACATATGTGTGTGTATATATTTAAATACAGGGAACCCGGATGGCTCACTTGGCTAAGCATCTGCATTTGGCTCAGGTCATGATCCCAGGGTCCTGGGAAATCCCTGCTCAGCAGGGAGTCTACTTCTCCCTCTCCCTTTGGTGCTCCCTGTTTGTGCTCTCTCGCAAATAAATGCTTTAAACATACACCTACATGGATACTAGACTATGTATATATAAAAAGGATGACATCATTCCATTTGAGACAACATGGACCTAGAGGTTATTGTAAGTGAAGTAAGTCAGACAGAGAAAGACCAATATCCTATGAAACCACTTGTATGTGAAATCTGAAGCAAAACAAAAACCCAAATTCACAGATATAGAGAACAGCTTGTTGCCAGAGAATGGGCACATGCTGGATGGGGGAGGGGTGTGTGTGGACAAAAATGGGTCACAGTAGTCAAAAGGTACAAACTTCCAATTATAAAGTCATGTGGACATTATGCACAGCAGGGCCACTATAATTCAAATATAGGCATACCTTGGAGATAATGCATGTTTAGTTCCAGATGACCACAATAAAGCGAATATCACAATAAAGTGAATCAAATAAATCTGTTTTCCAGTGCAGACAGAAGTTATGTTTGCACTACAGCCTATTAGGTGTCCAATAGTATTAGATCTAAAAACATTACATACCTTGATTAAAAATATGGTATTGCGGGGCACCTGGGTGGCTCAGTGGATTAAATCCTCTGCCTTCAGCTCAGGTTATGATCCCAGGGTCCTGGGACTGAGCCCCCTGTCGGGCTACCTGCTCCGCAGAGAGTCTGCTTCTCCCACTCCCACTCCCCCTGCTTGTGTTCCCTTGCTGTGTCTCTGTCAAATAAATAAATTAATTAAAAAAGATACTGTATTGCTAAAAATAAATGCTAATCATCACTTGACCTTCCACTGAGTCCTAATGACTGATCACAAGACCACCCTAATTAATACAGTAATAATGAAAAAGTTTGCAATATTTCCAGAGTTACCCAAATGTGACACAGAGACATGAAGTGAGCAACTGCTGCTGAATAATGGTGCAGAGAGAGTTGCTCAAGGCAGGGCTGCCACAAACCTTTAATTTTTTAAGAAATGCATTATCTATGAAGTACAATCAAGTTAAGCACAATAAAACGAATTGTGCCTATACTGTATTACATATTTGAAAATTGTTAGAGTAAATCTTCAAATTAAAAAAAAATTTTTTTTACCTCTGTATGGTGATGGAAGTTGATGAAGCTGTCTGTGATGATCATTTTGCAATATATACAAATATAGAGTCATCCTGTACACCTGCAAGTAATGTAATACCCTATGTCAATTATACCTCAATTTGAAAAAAAAACTAATTACGTCTGTTAAGTATTCTGAACACTTTATATATTTGCCTTTGTCTTGATAATGAATTGGGGAGGGAAGCAATTGTCGGGAATTTGTGCTTCTTTTAATATAATTTACAGCCCATTTGATGCAGGTGAGAGAGGGGAGTAAATGTAGTAAGAAACAATGAAAGTACAGAGCAGTGATCTGAGCAAACTGGAGCACCAAGAATGCTTAGACTCAAGAGAGAAAGTGGTCTCTTGCAAAATCACCAGAGAGATAAAATTTAAGTTGGGCATTGAAACATTTTAACTAGCAGTGACAGGGGGTGGGTGAGAAAGGTGGTTATTACTGGGGAAATGCCATGAATAAAAATTTGCTGAGGAAGGATAGCGTGAATCCAAGGAACAGTGTGACAGACTGGCAGGAATATTAGGGGAAGTGAGGGAAAGCCCTCTAGGGATTTAGACTGATTCCACTATAGGCCACAAAGACACCATAAAGATTCTTCAACAAGGACATATCTCTGAGAAGTATCTTACTAGTTACTTCAGGTAGCAGAGTTGCAGATGGATTTAGTATGTAAGGATGAAATGTGTTAAAGTGGAAGGCGGGTTTTAAGCTTACAAGGGAATGTCAGGTTATAAAGTTATAAGGGAATGGCTTCTAGAGTAAGAATGGAAAACATTTGTATTAATAGAAACAACAGACTTCTGGGAAAGATGGAGATCCTAAGCTCACCCTGTCCCACCATATACCTAGGTAACACTCACATCAGTGTAAATAGCCCAGAAAATGACCCAAAGACTGGCAGGACAGACCCTCCAGAGCTAATCACAGAGGAAGAGGCCACATGGAAAAATGGTAGGAAGGGTGGAGATGCAGCCTGGAACCAACCTGAGCCAGGAGACTGTCTGTGGGAAGGAGGACACTGTAAGCACAGAGAAGGGAAAGAAGCAGACCCCACACCTGGCACCCCACACATGGGGGACTTGCACTGGGAAGATGAGTCCCCATACATTTGCCTTTGAAAGCCAGAGGGGCCTAAGAATCAGTGGGGCTTAATATCCAGAACTTAAAACATCAGTGGCTCAGCTCTGGGAGAGTGGGAGGGGTGATAGGAAACTGAGTCTCCACCCTTAAAGAGACAGCATAAGGAAGAACCCTGCTGAGATACACCAAAAAATGGCAGTTTGAAAAAAAACTGCCTGGAGTACATGGGAAGAAGATTTATTTACTAATCTCAGAGCATACCCTGGAAGGGCAGGGATCTTTGGGCAACTTCTCCAAGAATGAAACAGCTTGTGGGCACTATTTAGCTCCCCTGCCCCCAAGCCTAGATACATGGACAGCTATGGGAACGAGAGCAGCACAAACTTCTCCACCTAGCTTGCTAACACGTGCCCCATTCCCCTGAAGTCTATGGCATACTCAACCTCTCCAACACCCTCCTATCTCCTAGTTCTTCAAAGTGGCTCCAGATCCCTTCCCACAGATCTGCACAAACCTGGCTAACAGCAGGCCCCACTCCCACACTCTCCTGTGCTCCCACATGAACCACCCTCTGTAGGAGTTCTCCAAAGCAGTGTGACAAGCATGGCATTGTACAGGCAGTCCTGACGGTGGCTAAAGTGACTCCTGCCCTGGGGAGAGGGGAAGATAACCACACTCACCAGCAGTACCAGCAGTGGGCTGACTGCAGGCCCCTCTCAACAAGGAAGGCCTCAAGGGACAACACAGTTTGGTAACTGCAGCTCTGGCAAACTTCTGGTCTAACCCAGCTCAAGCTGAAGATGGCTCTAGACTGGGCCATTAACAATACAGGGACCAAACCCTGCCCCAAAACTGTCAAAAAGAGCCACTGCAGATGACTGGACTAAAAGGCAAACACAGCTCAACCACAACACTAGGGCACACACAACACACAGAAGAGACAGCCTTAAAGTGCCAGATTCTGGGATGCAGCGGACATTACACTGCACAGCACTACAGAACTACTTCTTCATAAAGTCACTACCTCCAAGAGCAGGAGACATAACTGACTTTCTTAACACACAGAAACAGACACAGAGCATTAGACAAAATGAGAAGACAAAGGAATGTGTCCTAAATGAAAGAACAGGTCAAAAATCACAGCACGAGAAGAGAACTAAACAAAAGGGAGATAAGCAATATGCCTGATAGAGGATTTAAAGTAATAGTTATAAAGATACTCACTGGACTTAAGAGTGGAGGATCTCAGTAAGACCCTCCACAAGAGACAGAAAATATAAAAAAGAACCAGTCAGAGATCAAGAACTCAGTAACTGAAATGGAAAATACGCTAGAGAGAATAAAGAGCAAACCAGAGGAAGCAGAAGAACAAATCAGCTACCTGGAAGACAGAGCAATGAATGGAGAGCAATCCAGCTCAATAGGAGAAAGAAAAAATAATAAAAAATGGGAATAGATCAGCAACATCACTGAGCACAGAAACATCTGCATTATAGGGATCCCAGAAGGGGAAGAGGGAGAGAAGAGGGTAGAAAATGTATGTGAACAACAGCTGAAAATTTCCCAAACCTGAGGAAGCAAACAGAAATCCAGATCCAGGAGGTACAGAGTCCCCAGCAAAATCAACCCAAGAAGAGCCACCCCAAGACACATAGTAATTAAAGTGGCAAAAAGTGGTGCTCAATAGAGAATTTTAAGATGAGCAAGAGAAAAAGAAAACATGCTAACATGTGCCCCACCCTCAGCAGAAAACCTTTGTAGGCCAGAAGAAAGTGGTATGATACATTCAAAGTGCTAAAAAGAAAAACCGTGCAAGCAAGAATACTCTACCCAGGAAGGCTACCATCCGGAATTGATGAAGAGATAAAAAATTTCCCAAACAAAAGTTGAAGGCATCACCACCAAATAAGTCCTGTAAGAAATGTTAAAGGGGGGGCGCCTGGGTGGCTCAGTGGGTTAAGCCGCTGCCTTCGGCTCGGGTCATGATCTCAGGGTCCTGGGATCGAGTCCCGCATCGGGCTCTCTGCTCAGCCAAGAGCCTGCTTCCCTCTCTCTCTCTCTCTCTGTCTGCCTCTCTGCCTACTTGTGATCTGTCAAATAAATTAAAAAAAAAAAAAAAAAAAGAAATGTTAAAGGGGACTCTTTGAGCCTAAAGGAAAGACAATAAGAGAAGAAAAGTACAAGTGCAAAAGCAGTAAAATATGCCTATGTACAAAAAAATCAGTCAATGGTTTCACAGAATCAAAGGATATACAGTATGACACCATATAGCAAAATATGGGGGAGGAGAGTAAAAATTTAGTGCTTTTAGAGCTGGTTCAAACTTTAATGACCATCAACTTAATGTAGACTGCTAGATGCATACTATATTATATATAAACCTAATGGTAACCGTTAAGTGAAAAACTGGTAATAGATATGCAAAAAAATAAACAGAAAGGAATCCCAGTTTATCACTAAAGAAATCCAGCCAATCAGGAGAGAAGAGAACAAGGAATAGAGAAGAATTACAAAAATATCTATAAACAAGTAACAAAATGGCAGGAAGTACACATCTATCAGTAATTACTTGGAATGTAAATGGACTGAACTCTCAAAAGACACAGGGTGACAGAATGGATTAAAACAAAAGCAAGACCTGGGGCATCTGGGTGGCTCAGTCAGTTAAGTGTCTGCCTTCAGCTCAGGTCATGATCCCAGGTCAAGCCCCGCATCAGGCTTCCTGCTCAGTGGGAAGCCTGCTTCTCTGTCTCCTGTCCCCCCTGCTTGTGTTCCCTCTCTGTCAAATAAATAAATAAAATCTTTAATGGAAAAAAAAAAAAAAAGGGCAAGACCTATGCTGCCTGCAAAAGACTCATTTCAGACCTAAAGACATAGACAGCAAGTAAAGGGATGGAGGTGCCTGGCTAGCTCAGTTGGAGGAGTACATGACTCTTGATCTCAGCGGTTATGAGTTTGAGCCCCACGTTGGGTGCAGAGATTATTTAATAAATAAAACTTAAAAAAAAATGTGAGGGTGCCTGGTGGCACAGTCGGTTGAGGTTTTGACTCTCGGCTTTGGCTCAGGTCGTGATTTGGGGGTCTAAGATCAAGCCCCAAGTCAGGCTCTGTAATCAGCCCAGAGTCTGCTTGGGGTTCTCCCTCCCTCTCCATCTGCCCTTCCCCAAACCCTGCTCTAAAAAAAAAAAAAAAAAAAAAAAGGTGAAGGGTTGGAAAATCATTTATCAACCAAACAGAGGTGAAAAGAAAGCTGGTGTCGTAATACTTGTATCAAAAAAAATAGACTTTGAAAGTAGCACAATAATAGTAGTGCACTTTAACATCCCATTTACATAATTGGTTAGATAATCTGAACAGAAAAATAACCAGGAAATAGCTCTTAATGACACAAGGACCAGATGGATCTAACATATATTCAGAACATTCCATCCTAAAACAGCAGAATACACATTCTTTTCAAGTGCGCATAAAACATTCACCAGGGTACATCACATGTTAGGCCACAAAACAAGTCTCAACAAATGCAAAAAAATGAAGTTGTATCATTCATCTTTTCCAAGCACAATGGTATTTAACTAGAAATTGGCTACAGGAAAAAAATCTAAAAAGAACACAAAAATATGGAAGTCAGACAACATGCTACTAAACAATGAATGGGTCAACCAAGAATTGAATTAAAAAAATACATGGAAACAAATGAAAATAAAAACAATAAGCCAAAATCTTTTGGATGCAGCAACAGTTACTCTAAGAGGGAAGTTTATAGCAATACAGGCCTCCTTCAAGAAGAAAAATCTCAAATCAACAACCTAATCGTACCAAAATTAAGTAGAAAAAAAGTAACAAACAAAACCCCAAACCATAGAAGAATAAAGATTAGAGCAGAAATAAATGAAACAGAAACTTAAAAAAAAAAAAAAGATCAATGAAATCAGGAGCTGGTTTTCTGAAAAGATTAACAAAAGCCAGACTCCTAAAGGGAGAGAGCAGGGAGGGGGAATGAGCACACAGTCAAAATCAGAAATTAAAGAAGGCAGATAACAACCAATACCACAGAATATAAAAGATTATAAGAGAATATTATGAGAAATTATGTGCCAACACATTGGACAAAGTAGAAAAAATGGACAAATTCCTAGAAACATATAAACTACCAAAATTGTGTCAGGAAGAAGTGGAAAATTTAAGCAGACAGATTACTAGCAGTGAAACTGAATCACTATTAAAGAACTTTAAAGAAGTCCAGATCAGAGGGGTTCACAGATGAATTCTAACAAACATTTAAAGAACTTAATACCTATTCTTCTCAATCTATTCCAAAAGATAGAAGAAGCAGGAAAATTTCCAAATTCATTCTACAAGGCCAGCTGTCACCCAGACACCAAAACCAGATAAAGACCCTACAGAAGGTAAAAAATAATTCACCACAATCAAGTGGGATTTATTCCTAGGATGCAAGGGTGGTTCACTATCTGCAAATCAATCAATGGGATACTTCACATCAACGCGGATAAAAACCCTATGATCACTTCAAGAGATGCAGGAAAAGCATTTGACCAAGTACAACACCAACACTCATCCATAATAAAACCCTCAACAAAGGAGGTTTAGAACATAACGTAATAAAGGCCATATGTGAAAAACCCATAGCTAGTGCAAAACAGAGTTTTATCTCTAAGCTCAGGAACAAGACAAGGATGTCCACTCTCACCACTTTTTTATTTTTTATTTTTTTTTAGATTTTATTTATTTATTTGACAGAGAGAAATCACAAGTAGACAAAGAGGCAGGCAGAGAGGGAGAGAGGGAAGCAGGCTCCCTACTGAGCAGAGAGCCCGATGCGGGACTCGATCCCAAGACCCTGAGATCATGACCTGAGCTGAAGGCAGCGGCTTAACCCACTGAGCCACCCAGGTGCCCTACTTTTTTAATTCAACATTAACAACTGGAAGTCCTAGCCACAGCAATCAGACAAGAAATAAAAGGCATCCAAATTAGTAAAGTAATAGGACTCTATTTGCAGGTGACATGATACTATATGTAGAAAATCCTAAAGACTCCACCAAAAAACTACTAGAACCGCTAAGTAATTCAGTCAAGTTGCAGGATACAAAATCCATATATAGAAATGTACTGCATTTCTATTTGGCAATAATGGAAGTAGCAGGAAGAAAAAGACAATAGTCCATTTACAATTGCACCAAAAATACCTAGGAATAAACTTAAAAGGAGGTAAAAGGAACTATAAAACACTGAAGAAAGAAACTGAAGATAACACAAACATATGGAAAGATATTCCATGCTCATGGACTGAAAGAATAAATATTGTGAAAATGTCCATACTACCTAAAGAAATCTACAGATTTAATGTAATCCCTATCCAAATACTGACAGCATTTTTCACAAAAGTATCATAAATAACTCTAAAATTTGCGCAGATCCATGAAGATAGGCAAAAGCAATCTTGAGAAAGACGAACAAAATTGGAGCTATCACAATCTCAGATTTCAAGATATACTATAAAGCTTAGTAATCAAAACAGTACGGTACTGGCACAAAAAACAGACACACAGACCAACAGAACAAAGAGCCCAGAAATAAAACCATGATTATATGGTCAATTAATTTATGACAAAGGAGGCCAGAATATGCAATGGGAAAAAGGCTCTTCAATAAATGGTGTTGGGAAAACTGGACAGCTACATGCGAAGAATGAAACTGGACTTTCTTACACCCTAACAAAAATAAGCTCAAAATGGACTTAAGACCTAAGTGTGAGACCTCAAAGCATAAAGTCCTAGAAGGGGAAGGCCTGGATGGCTCAGTTGGTTAAGTGTCCAACTCTTGGTTTTGGTTCAGGTCATGATCCTGGGGCCATTAGACTGAATCCTATGTTGGGCAGTGTTCTTAACGGGGAGTCTGCTTGGGATTCTCCCTCTCCCTCTTCCTCTGCCCCTCCCCCCATGCCCATGAACACTCTCTAAAATAAGTAAATCTTTTAAAAAAAATCCCAAAGGAGAGCACGGGCAGTAATTGCTCTGACACTGACTGTACCACCTTTTTTAGATATTTCTCCTGAGGCAAAGGAAACAAAAACTATTGGGACTACATCAAAATAAAAAGCTTCTGCACAGCAAAGCTAACAACAAAACAAAGACAACCTACAGAATGGAAGAAGATATTTGCAAACCAATAATGATTTAGTACCCAAAATATTGAAGAACATATACAACTCAACACCAAAAAAAGCGAATGAGCCAATTAAAAAAATGGGCAGAAGACATGGACAGACATTTCTCCATAGAAGACATCCAGATGGCCAAGAGGCATATGAAAAGATGCTCAGCTTTCCTAATCACCAAGGAAAAGCAAATGTAGACCACAATGAGAGATCACCTCACACCTGTTAGAATGGCTAAAATAAGAAACAAGAGGAATGCCTCGGTGATGCAGTTGGTTGAGTGTGACTCTTGGTTTCAGCTCAGGTCGTGATCTCAGGGTTGTGAGATCGATCCCCATGTTGGGGCTCCCGTGCTCAGCATGGAGTCTGCTTAAGACTGTCCCTCTTTTTCTCCCTTTTCCCCTCCCCCCATTCCAGGCACAAGCAAATGCATATTCTCTTCCTCAAATAAATAAATTTTTAAAAAAAGATTTTATTTATTTATTTGACAGAGATCACAAGTAGGCAGAAAGGCAGGTAGAGAGAGAGGAAGGGAAGCAGGCTCCCTGCTGAGCAGAGAGCCCAGTGTGGGTTTGATCCCCGGACTCGGAGATCATGACCTGAGCCAAAGGCAGAGGCTTAACCCACTGAGCCACCTAGGCACTCCTCAAATAAATAAATCTTAACAAAAACAAAAACAAGAAACATCAGTGTTGGTGAGGATGTGGAGAAAAAGAAACCCTCTTTCACTGTTGGTGGGAATGCAAACTGGTTCAGCCACTGTGGAAGATAGTATGGAGTTCTCCCCCAAAAATTAAATACAGAACTTTCATATGCTCTAATAATTCCACTATTGGGTATTTTCCCAAAGAATACAAAAACAATAAAGACACATGCACCCCTATGTCTATTTGCAAAACTCAAGATATGGAAGCCACCCAAGTGTTCATCAATATATACCACATCTTCTTTATTCATTCATATTCATATATGCACATACATACACACAACAGACTATTACTCAGCCATAAAAAAGAATTAAAATTTTCCATTTGCAATGACAGGGATGGATCTAGAAAGTATAATGCTAAGGGCAATAAGTCCGTCAGAAAAACAAACACCACATGATTTCACTCATATGGAAGTTAAGAAACACAACAAATGAACAAATAAAAAAAAGAGGCAAAAAACCAGACTGTTAAATACAGAGAACAAACTGATGTTACCGGAAGGGAAGGTGAGTGGGAGAAATGGGTGAAATAGGTGATGGCCTATATTAAGAATATACTCAACCGGGGCGCCTGGGTGGCTTTGCCTTCGGCGGAGGTCATGGGTTAAGCCTCTGCCTTCAGCTCAGGTCATGATCCCAGGATCCTGGGACTGAGCCCTGCATCGGGCTCTCTGCCCAGCTGGGAACCTGCTTTCCCCTCTCTCTGTCTCTGTGTACTTGTGATCTCTGTCAAATAAATAAACAAAATCTTTAAAAAAAAAAAAAAAGAATACACTCAACCATGAGGAGCACTGAGTTATGTATACAACCATTGAACCCCTATGTGGTACTTCTGAAACTAACACTGGAGGTTAATTATGCTGGCATTAATATAATAATGATTGAGGGAAAAAAAAACCTAAAGAAACTCAAGAAAGAAAAAAAAATACAAAGATTACACCCTGGAAGTAATTGCTGTATGAGTTGGAAAAACCAGGTGGGAGGATTATGGGGGTGAATAGGGTCCTAAAAGACTTCAAATTTACAGGGAAGATACAACTGGAATAAAACTGGGTTTGAAGCAAACAACATTAACCCTAAGTGCCCATCTAGATTCTAAAAATGCAGGGGAAACCTGAGAGAAGATACTAACAAATACACTACTCTTCCAAGTAGACAACAGATCAGGCAAAAATTCGAGGGACCCACTCCTGTACAGGCTGATGGGTAAGATTCTCACTTGGAAATGCACTTCAACCCAGCATCCCAAGAGTGCCTTGAACTGTCCCATTCATCAGTAGCACATCCTCCAATCATCGTCCTCTTAGGAGTCCTGGCTAGTTTACGGAACAACCGTCCACAAGCTAAAAACAAGGAGACTATGTCTTGGTCTTGTGGCTAGAGTCAAGAACACTCCCCCAAACGGGAACACCTTGTCACTAGCACTGTCAGTGAACGCTCACCTTTAGGATATTGTTTCTTACCACAGATGATTAACAGATGTATCTAGTCTTTGATTTACTCCAAGAAACTGACAGGCCCTAAGGTTAAATTACAGTTTGAGCAATGACGCCTCCTAAAATGCTAGTGGAAAAAAGAAAGTGCTGGAAGAAAAGAAGGCCATCAACCGAAATCAAGGAGTTTTCCAGTACATGGAAAGTATCACACCCATTCACTACCTATACAATTGGCCAAGAAAAGAAAGTGAGAGGGGTGCCTGAGTGGCACCCAGTGGGTTAAGCCTCTGCCTTCGGCTCAGGTCATGATCTCAAGGTCCTGGGATTGAGCCCCGCATCAAGCTCTCTGCTCAGGGGGGAGCCTGCTTCCCACTCTCTGCCTGTGTCTCTGCCTGCTTGTGATCTCCCTCTGTCAAATAAATGAATGAATGAGTGAATGAATGAATGAATAAATGAATAAATAAGAAATCTTAAAAAAGAAAAAAAGTGAGAAATATTACAAAAGGAACATTAGTCAGAACTAGTGAGTGTTCAAGATAGTCAGAATTTATAATCTATTAGTCAGATACTATATATTAATATATATTAAATTTCTCCTCAGGATAGCCATAACCAAATAATAAATATAACAGGGAAAAACTGATCTTTTGATTCAGGGATGAAATTGAGTTGTACTGAAAAACCTAAGTCAGTTTAAGCAGAAAAGGGAATGTATGGAGTCACAGTCACATTGTGAGACACCAGCAATGTTTCTCAACATTCCATCCTACCCCAAATCTCTGACCTCTGTCCTTCTGTGAGGTCTTCTCTTCCAGGAAGACTCTCTCCATGAACTGGACACCCCAGCTGAGAAAGAGTCTCATCTGATAATATCCAAAGAAATCCTAAAATTGAGTCCTGCTAACTTACTTCACCGGGGAATGGTCTCTGTTAGGTCAGGTCTGGGTCATTTTCCTCAACTTGTGGTAGGGTCAAATGGGGAGGAGTCAATACCACCAGAACCACATGGTCTAACAACAAAGGAGGGGTAGTTTCCCCTAAGAAACCTATGGGTATCTGGGGAAATGGGGAAGACAAAATATCCTCTCTAGATTCCATTCCCAATAGCAGTAGAACCCAAAGTGTTGGAATACACCTAAGAACATAGGATCTATACAAAGGAAAGCATAAGAAACCTAAAAAACATGAAAGAATTCATGTTCTTAGACATGTTCTTTACAATATTGTAAAGATACTACTTATTCCCAAATTGATCTATGATCAATCCCATTCTAATAAAAAATCCTAAAAAGCAACATCTTAATGGATTCTTTATAAATTGTTTTTCAGAATTCACCTTAAACAATTCACAAAAATAGCCAAGGATTTATTTTTTCTTTTTAAAGAACAGCATTGGGGAGACTAGATTTATACCACTAAATATTCAGGCATACATTTTTTTTAAGATTTTTTTTTTATTTATTTGACAGAGATCACAAGGAGGTGGAGAGGCAGGAAGAGAGAGAGAGAAGGAAGCAGGCTCCCTGCTGAGCAGAGAGCCCAATGCGGGGCTCCATCCCAGGACCCTGGGATCATGACCTGAGCCGAAGGCAGAGGCTTTAACCCACTGAGCCACCCAGGTGCCCCTACTCAGGCATATATATATTAATGATATATATGATTAATATATATTAATAATAATATATATGAGTAATTCAGACAGAGTCCCATTAGCAGAGGAAAAGGCAAGTCAACAAAACAGATACTTTCAAATTGGTAGGGGAAAATGGACTATCTGCAATGCTGAAATATCTACCCCAACTCTTAGAAGAAGTGAAACCTACTTCATACTAAAAGAATTACGGACTGGGGACGCCCGGGTGGTTCAGTGGGTTAAGCCGCTGTCTTCGGCTCAGGTCATGATCCCGGGGTCCTAGGATCGAGTCCCACATAGGGCTCCTTGCTCGGTGGGGAGCCTGCCTCTCTCTCCGCCTCTGCCTGCCTCTCTGCCTGCTTGTGTGCTTTCTCTCTCTCTGACAAATAAATAAAATCTTCAAAAAAAATTAAAAATTAAAAGAATTACGGACTGGATCAATGACCCAGAACACAGAAGATTTTCTTTATAATCTTGGGACAAGGATGACGTCCCCCAAAAAGACCCAAACTCCAAAAGCCATAAAGGGAAAAATTTAGGATGATTTAATACTGGCAAGACTGTGAAGAGCTAAGCACTCCCTACCCTGTATAAATTTGGATTGGTAGATTCAATTTTGAATAATAATTTGGTAGCAGCCAAGTGTTAATACTATTACCTGATTCAGAAACTCTTTCTAGGATTTTCTCCTACAGATATAGTCATGCATGACTATGGGAATAAAAAGACTATGAACCAAAAAAAAAAAGAATCGTGAGATGTTTTTTCCTCACAGTCCTTAAGAGAAGAACATGCTAAAATACAGAGCAATGAAAGGTCACATCAGCTTGATCCCAGGATGCCCAAACCAGGACCCCACCAGAAATCAAGAGTTGGATGCCTAATTGACTGAGCCACCCAGATGTCCCTTGACTAGCCTTCTGAGTCCTTTCTCTTCAGAAAATACAGGGCTGCCTTGCTGTTCCATCTTGGTGCATTCTGCCTTACTGCAGAAGTTGATGTAACCTTTCATTGTTGCTGGGTGTAGAAGCTGCTCAGGATTCTCTCTCTCCCTCTCCTCTGGCCCACACCCCTTCGCCCACTGCTCACACACTCTCCTCTCCTCTCTTGTCCCCCTTCCCCTCTACCTTTTCCTCCTATTCCTCTCTCTCTCTCTCAAAAAAAAGAAAGAAAGGAAGAAAGGAAGAAAGGAAGAAAGGAAGAAAGAAAGAAGAAAGAAAGAAAGAAAGAAAGAAAGAAAGAAAGAAAGAAAGAAAGAAAAGACTAATCAGAAGAGCATGTCCAGTTTTTATAAAGGCCTGAAATGCCTGAAGGGATACCATACTATTTTTTGAAACCAAGTATTAGTATTTTCATTAAAGGTTGCAAATACATACATACATACATACATACATACATAAAAATAAAGGGTGCAAATACTGTTTCAATCAAGTGCCAAATGGAAGACCAAGCCCTGGAGTTCAAAGAGGAAATAACCTCCTGAATAAGGAACATCAAGGCAGTCTTCTACTTCAGCCACACCATCCAGGGCCGTGTCGGTGCCAGTGTGTAAGCCAGATTACTGTTTACTGCATCATCAATCTGTACAATGTTCGTTTCAGTTGCTAGAATAAGTGCACTGACTGAAATAAAAAAGGCTGGACGACCTGTTCTTCCAAAATAACTGGAAATATCATTTTACTATTATTAATTATTATTAATTCGGATATTAATGCCTATAGGTTTTCTCCTTGGGCATGTCAGTTTGTTAGTTCTGTTACTACAAAAATGGGATTCAGGCCAGCAGTTTCAGCTAGTGTAACTGAACCACTTCCATTACATCTGTCTTAGAACACAGTGGAATTCCAGACCACTCAATGTTCGTGAATATTCAGTTAACCATAGGGCCAACTTTATTTCCAGAGCACCGCCTCCTACAAGAAGAGCTCCTGCTTCACTCAACAGCGAGTAGCACATGCGGCTTCATGAATGGAACACTCTGCTTCTTCAATCACCAATTTGTCAGAACCATGCACAACTGTTAATTTTTTCCCCAGTGATCTTAAGCAATTTGCCAGAACCATTTAAACCGACCCCCTCAGCTTGTCACCAGTGAACTGGTTACCATGAGCAACTGGCCTGGTTCCGCTGTCTTACAGAGGACTTCGAGGTCTTCTCTTCCAATATTCCTAGCCACCATGATCATCATTTTGTTTAGGAAATGTAATGCAAGATCTCTAAGAGCATGTCTTAAGAATAGACTTCTGTATGAGAACACTGTATCTGGTTTAAAAAATCTGCTTCACTAAATTTAGAACACAGGCTCTCTTCTTCCTTAGCACTGGGCCCATCTGGGCATCGGAAACGACTATGTGATTATCCCTATCTCTTTTAGGAGCAGATAAGGAAAACTGCCTATGCCCGTCTTATTAGCCTTCTCAGCTCTGATTAGGTCATCTTTTGGGTGAGAACCAGCCCTTCTACCAACATGTAGTCATTATCTGTACCGCCCAGTTTTGTTACATAAGCTACATAGAGTTTATATATAAACTATACATATGTGGTAACTAAAGATACATATAAATATTTATTCAAACTAGAACAAAACAGGGGAGCCTGGCTGACTCAGAACATGAGACTCTTGATCTTGGGGTCCTGAGTTTGAGCCACGAACGTACATACATACATACTTGGGGTTCCGAGGTGCTCAGCTGAGCGTCCAACTCTTGGTTTCAGCTCCAGTCATGACTTCAGGGTCATGGGATTGAGCCCCGGGTTGGGCTCCATGCTGGGCAGATAGTCTGCTTGAGATTCTCCCTCTGCCCCTTTCCACCTTGCTCTCACCCAATAGATCTTAAACAACAACAACAACAAACATTTAAAAATAAAGTAGGGCAACCCTGTCGGAACCGCTCTCACTCTTAAGAGCTTTTTCCGTTATCTTCAATTAATAAACTTCTATTGCTTTACTCACTGTCTGCTGTCCACCGAGATTCACTGACTCTGTGAGACAAAAACCTCTCTCCCCCACATCATTTTGGTGCCAAGACCTGGGATCACTTCCACTGAAGGGTGAGTAAAAAGCGGACTTTTTTCTTTTCTTTCCTAGGAGACGCCTCTTCCCTTAGCTGACCTTTTCTCATAAACAGCAAAACCGTGCACCTGCGGCCAGTTAAAGGTGGAACTGCCTAGGCGCAGTCTTAAGTCTCAGGTAATAGTCTTTGGGGAAAGGTTTGGTCAACCCTCCTTCCTCAAAGGAAGGGAATGTTGGCCTAACCCTACCCAGTTATTCTTTCTGTTCACTGGCTGGTCTTAAATGACTTTCTCCTGCCTCAGGGACTTTTTGCCTCAGGTCCTTCCAATCTCTGATCATCAGTAGAGCCTTCTGACCAGGCACTCAGTTCACGGTTGCCCTTAGCCTTCTCAATGCCTTCTCCAAGAACCTGGGGATTTTATGGGTTGAGTAGTCCTGCTGACTTTGTCATGCTGGGGAAGGATGTTGCCTATGGAGATATAAGTTTTGTTTTTCATTTAAAAAGTTCTTTTCATGAGAACTTAGTTCAGGAGGAAAATCTTTTCCTTATTTTTTGTTGCTTGGTAAGGTGTTTTTCTCTTAGGTACAGTTTAGGTTTAATCACAGCCAGGGATCCAAACCCAAGTTACTGGCAAGCAGGATTAGAGCTCTCTCTATATATGACAAGTTAGAGGGAGCCCAATGTTTCCTGAGCATTTACTGGAATACCTTGGGCATTGAAGAGGGAATTACAGACCCCCCCCCCAGCCAATTCCTTATTGGTTGCATTAGTGGCTGAGACTTTAATGGGTCATATAGTTGAGGCTTTCTTATTCCAACAACAGAAATATGAAACTATGATGATTCTAAATCTCAGGGTCTGCACCCCTCAATAGGGCCATGCTTACAAATGGGACCTCAGGTATATGGACAGAAAAAGCACCCAGGGGAAGGGAAGGGAACATAACTGACTCGAAGTTTAAACTGTTAACCTTGCTAAGCCTTTATGATTAGGGCAGATTTTGGGGGGTGGGGGGAGTCCAGAGAAGAAAAGAAGATCAGGTGATGGATGGGTAAGAGTGGCTACTCCTGCCAGCCTGATATCTCCTCAACCCAAGATGTTAGACTACTCTCTCAGCTTGGGTAGGAAACCATGGGACGCCTTGGTTCCCAGGGGAGTGCTGCTATGTAGGGACGGCACATCACTTCTCTTTAACAGGCACGGAGAACTCTTATCGGGATGTCAAGATGGGAAACCATTCTCTGTGGGGACTCCTGGATTGGGTACTGCAAAACTGGGTAATTCCCAGGGTGCCTGGGTGGCTCAGTCATTAAGCATCTGCCTTTGGCTCAGGTCATGATCACAGGGTCCTGGGATCCAGTCCTGCATTAGGCTCCCTGGCTGGTGGGAAGTCTGCTTCTCCTCTTCCACTCGTCCTGCTTGTGTACCCTCTCTGTCAAATAAACAAAATCTGAACAAAACAAAACAAAAAACTGGGTAATTCCCCTTGCAAAACTTTTCTAGTGTTTTCCATGGGTTAAACTCAGCAGGTTCTTCAAGGCAAGGTAAAATAAGGCATGGCCTTCCCGTAAGACATGGTCTCTTCAGTTCCCAAGGACGCCCCCTTGGGGTGCCTTTTAACCCACTGCAAACAATTTGGATTGCAAATGTGGGAAAGGACTGAGCTCTAACACACACTACATGGCCATAGTGGGATGAGGTCTACTACAGGGAACCCGGCAAATAGACTGAGGTACCCTAGATCCATCCAGGCTTTCAGGGCCGTGACAAAGAGACCTCTAGCAGAAGGCATTTACCCAAACATGGTGGTTAGTAAACTCCCTCCTGACATATTGGGTAATTGTCTAAATATACCTCCTCCAAATAAACCTAGATTGCTGGAGGAAACAAGGCCATCCCTAGCAAGGAGATGCAGACTCTCCCTACCTCTCCCTCTCACTGTTCCTAAAAGATGTGGGGGCTTCTCCCTCATTCATTTCCTAGGTTAATGGCTCTAAGTGGAGCCAACCGTGGTTAGTCTCTCTCAGGATGAGGAGTTTAAAGAATATTCCCAAGCAGCTGCTGAAACTCCTTTGTTTCAGGGAAATTTCCGGTCTTCTCCGGCCTGACACGGACTGCCTGAACCCGCCTGTTGGTGGAAAAACTACTCATCTGTCCAAGCGGATGAGCTTTAGAACTGGGAACCCTTTTCTGGGTCTTCTGGCAGAACTGTGCCTGTCTTTCTGCCCCACCCCTCCTGTTTCTGCACCTTGGGTACAGCCGTAGACACTGCTCACTACAGATCTCCCCACCTGTATCTCAGGTGAACACGGACAATGGGGAACAAATGGACTTTTAAAAGTGGGCCCACGGGCGCCTGGGTGGCTCAGCGGGTTAAAGCCTCTGCCTTCAGCTCAGGTCATGATCCCAGGGTCCTGGGATCCAGCCCCGCATTGGGTTCTCTGCTCAGCAAGGAGCCTGCCTCTCTGCCTACTTGTGATCTCTGTCAAAATAAATAAAATCTTAAAAAAAAAAAAAAAGGCAGATACGTCTCCTTTAAAAAAATAAGTAAGTGGACCTGGGTGGAACATAACTTGGTATTTAAACTAAATTTAAACTATAGGTCTTTTTTTTTTTTTAACTTTTTTTTTAAAGATTTTATTTATTTATTTGACAGAGAGAGATCACAAGTAGACGGAGAGGCAGGCAGGCAGAGAGAGAGAGAGAGAGAGGGAAGCAGGCTCCCTGCCAAGCAGAGAGCCCGACGCGGGACTCGATCCCAGGACCCCAAGATCACGACCCGAGCTGAAGGCAGTGGCCCAACCCACTGAGCCACCCAGGCACCCCTAAACTATAGGTCTTTAAAGTTATCACCATTAAATGTAAAGCTTGTATACTGTCAGGGTTTGCTGAAGGTCAAATAAGCTCATATTATCTCTGTTGCAATTTGTCAGCAAAAAGACGGCTGAAATGATGGTTAATTGTATGTCTCATCCAAGTTTTCATAGAAAACGTTAAAAGAGCTTTCAAAGTCTTTGGGATTAAGTTCACTGGACATCTAGGTCTTTCCCAAACAGGAAAAGGTGCTCAATCATTGATTCCTGATGTAGGTTTGTGCTTCTGACTACTTATTGCAAAGAAACTAAGGATATTTTAAACTGCTGGTAAACGTATTTTGTGCTCAACCAGTTCATAACCTTGCCATTTCAGGAATTCTGGTGTGACAATTCACAATGGATTACTACTTAGTCTTCACTGGAAACTAAGATTTCTAAGAGTGTAAAATTAGGCAGCTCTGTAGAAAAGAAGATGTGTATGAAAGACAAAGAAATGGGAATACTTTTTTGTTGAAGGATAAAAGAAAACAATTTTGCCCTAGAAGAGACAGGTTGTTTGCAGAGAAATGGTGTGGGACAAAATCTCAATGCAAAAGAAAGTTGTTGGTTTGTGAAGGGAAATCTTTGAAAAGGAATTTTAGGTGTGGTCAGGATAGACTAAGATTACAATAAAGGGATTTTATAAGTACACTGGCAGAAGATTGTTAAAAAGACAAAAGTTTTCTTGAATTGCTCTTGATAAAATGTAAACAGCTATTTTCTCTTTGCCTGCCCAGAAAAACTAGTTTTTAGGTTTTGCCTTTATCAGGTCTTTGAGATCCTTAATCCTATTTAGCTAAGTGCTTTAAAACTTTCCAAGGTTTTAACAAACTTCTCCAAGACTTAAACCGTGAACAAAGTCTTGTTGACTCATCAGGCTTGTCAAGTTACATTCTGGTTTAAGGGTCATCACTCGATGTTCTGGCGTTGTGAAGTGTTTATGTGACCCAGAAATAATTTGTCAGTTGTATCATAATGAACTCTATCATTAACAATGTCCATTTCTGAGGTTTTTTTTTTTTTATAACTTCTTTATTCTCTTGTGAAATGAGTTTATCTTCAATGGGGTTCATAAAAAGGACTTTTAGGACAGATACTGATATTCACTATCTTTTTTTTTTTTTAAATAAAATCTTAAAAAAAAAAAACTTATTTGACAGAGATCACATGGTAGGCAGAGAGGCAGGCAGAGAGAGGGGGGAAGCAGGCTCCCTGCTGAGCAGAGAGCCCGATGCAGGGCTCGATTCCAGGACCCTGGGATCATGACCCAAGCCGGAGGCAGCGGCTTAACCCACTGAGTCACCCAGGTGCCCTGGTATTCACTATCTTTAAGGTCAAAACTAAGTAAAAACTTCCCAAACTAACAGCAAGAGCTTCTCGATTTCAGCTGATAGTCATTTATCCTAGAAGCCACCTTGACTGACCTCCAATTGCAAACAAAGGCTTTAACCAAACATCCAACAGCCTTTCTGGTGAAAAGAACCTCAAAGCTCACTACAGGACTTCCAGGACTTCCGTTAGGACTGCACTATGAAACAGGCAACACAGTACGCCGCTCAGGACTCTAAATGCTACTTCCCAGGCACCAGATGCACCCCGCCAAAAATTAAATGAGGTCAGAGAAGGAATTCTTGAGACGGTCTACTACTGCTACACCTTTTGGGGTGTGAAAAATTTCCTCACATGTGTTGTTTTAACATTACAGTTAACTCCTCCCAGGTGTCCCAATTAATAGGGGACCTTTGTGATCCATTAAATAAGATGGAGATATCCACTGATCCATTTGACAAAACTGGTAATTGGGGATCTTAGCTAAGGGATGGGATCGTAATTTGGGACCTAATACTTTTTTTTTTTAAGATTTTATTTGACAGGGTGCCTGGGTGGCTCAGTGGGTTGAGCCGCTGCCTTCGGCTCAGGTCATGATCTCAGGGTCCTGGGATCGAGTCCCGCATCGGGCTCTCTGCTCAGCAGGGAGCCTGCTTCCCTTCCTCTCTCTCTGCCTGCCTCTCTGCCTGCTTGTGATCTCTGTCTGTCAAATAAATAAAATCTTTAAAAAAAAAAAAGATTTTATTTGACAGAGAGAGAGGTCACAAGCACACAGAGAAGCAGACAGAGAAGGAGGGGGGATGTAGGCTCCCCACTGAGCAGAGAGTCCAATGTGGGGCTTGATCCCAGAACCCTGAGATCATGACCTGAGCCGAAGGCAGAGGCTGAACCCACTGAGCCACCCAGGCACCCGCCTAATACTTGTTTTATGTTCATCCTTTTGCATGTGCTGATGCGTGTACCGTTTGTGGCTCATCGGGACTTACTGGAGGCATACCACAAGACCCTGGACCGGCCCCTGGGTAGAGTCTAACAGCCGCGGCCGGACGCCCCGTTTCAGCAGGGAGCAGCCAGAGCGGTCATCATCCCACTATTCTCTAAGGGCAGTTAGGGTTACTATTTCCAAGTGGGAGGAATGAGGAAGGGCCAGGTGGGGCTAGGTAGGGAGAGACAGGGAGCCACGGGATCAGGCTGACAAATTCCAAAAATGTGGAGGCACGGGAAAACCAGAGATAAGGGAATGATCACCCAGCCCTGCTCGTGGTGGGGGGGGGGGAGCGCCTTTTACGATAAACCTGTGACCAACACAGAATAACCAGACCCCAAAAAGGAAGTAAGCCATTGAAGGTGTTATCACTAGTCTTTGCTCAGTGGCAGTATCAGTAGAAATGTTAAAGAGATTTCAGGTCCCTGGTTCACTTTCTGGAAGAGACCAACCCTAAAGGCCCTCGTTGGCAACCTATTGGGACCCCTCTCACTCTTGAGAGCTTCTTTTTCTGTATCTTCACTCAATACACTTCTATCGCTTTATTCCCCCAAAAGTAATAAAAGTAGATCAACAACAACAAAAAAGCATTCACCCATTCCCTGACCCTGGCAAATACCAATCTATCAATGAGGTTGGTTTTTAAATTCTTTAGTTTACTCTTTTTCGATTCCACTCAGGAGAAGCATCATCAGTATTTGTCTTTCTCCATCTGACTTTCTTCACTTGGCATAATGCCCTTGAAGTTTCTGAAGTACTTTGTTATCTTTAAGATCTACACCAACAGCCCTGGTGGGGTCCGTCACTTCCCTCACTCCATTTCCACTTACTGGATAAAGCAGACTTGAACACGAAGACTTTGAGTTCAATGAAATGGCTGCATTACTGAGCAGTTTCTCTGTCATTCGATACCATGGGTCAAGACAAGTTAAGACTTCAATACCCTTTTCCAAATCCTTCTGGAATGACTTGGAAATAGCTGGATGAACCCCTTTCTGAAAAAGCTTCACACACCAATCTAAGAGAACCAGCAACGACGATCACCAGTGTGGTACCACCACCTGCTTCTTTATCTGGACAGCTCCGCCAGCATTCCGGCTACAGGACATAATGCGTGCGTTTGCTTCAGAATGGTGGTACCATCATTTATAATGGTCACATCCTTCCCCATCTTCACTTATTTTACCCTTTTGGTCCCAGGCTTGTTCTAATAGCATCAGCAATAGCTTGACCATGGAGAGATTGCTCAAGTAGCTTTGGGGTGGCTTATTGTGGTTTTCATCAGTGCTTTTCTAGGGGCTGCTGGCAGCCCTGGGGGCACCCACTCAAAGAACACCACTGCTTGGCTGTGGGAAGCCTGGAGGGTCTGGGTGGGCTCAGAAAGGACAGACGGGTATGGATTCCAGCTGGCTGAAGAGTAATGGCATACACCATTCACCATTGAGGTGGATTCGAACAGGTCACTCCAAAATATGGAACTGTGGCATATTATTTTGAGCTTAAGGCAACTGAGAAATAGCACATACAAGAAAGGCTCTTTGCCCTCCACTTTTCTGCCTAAAAGCAGGGCATGAATTTCCTATGATAAAGGGTTTTTTGGTTTTGTTTTGTTATGGGAACACACGTGGGGGTGGGGCACAGGAGGAGATCGGGAAAGAAATCTTACATGGACTCCACACCCAACACAGAGCCCAATGTATGACTTGATCTCACAACCTGGGGAGGACAACCTGAGCGGAAACAAGAGTCGGGTGCTTAACTGACTCAGCCACCCAGGTACCTCCACTTTTTATTTTCAGAGGTGTATTTCATTGATTCATCAGTTGCATATAACACCCAGTGCTCATTCTATCAGAGTGTCCTCCTAATGTCCCCACTCACCTCCCTTCCAACAACGCCCATTTTGTTTCCTATAATTAAGAGTCTCTTATGGTTTGCCTCCCTCTCAAATTTTCATTTACTTTTCCTTCCCCCAGGGTCATCTGTTTTGCTTCTTGAATTCCACATTATAAGTCATATATTTGTCTTTCCCTTACTTCACTTAGCGTAATACTCTCTAGTTCCATCCACCTCATCGCAAATGTCAAGATTTCATGCTTTTTGATGGCCAAGTAGTATTCCATCATGTATATATACCACATCTTTATTCATTCATCTGTCAATTGACATCTGGGCTCTTTCCATATTTTGGCTATTATGGATTTTGCTGGTATAAGCATTCCCCCTCCCTTTTTAAAGAGATTGTTTAAAAGTAATTTCCATCCCTAGCATGGGGTTCGAACTCACAAGCCCAAGATTAAGAGTCACACTTTCCACCAACTGACCCAGCCAGGTGCCTCAAGAAAGGTGCCCTCTTATTCCAGTAAGGAGAGCACAATTATCACTGGAGATGGAAATCAACACCAAGAAGACAATGCAAACAAACTGGACTAAAATAACCTTCACCTTTCATTAGATTCCCCCATCTATTTCCCAGTCCCTTTCTGCAGAATATACTACCCCTACCAGTCTCACCCCTCTACTTTGTCTACTCCACAACTTATCACTTTTTGTTAAAATGGTATATAAACCCTGAATCTATACATTTCTTTGAAGTTTCCAATCTTCTGTAGTCTCCTGTAAAAACATCAAGATCCGTATATTTTTCAGCTGTTAACCTGTCTAAATTCCCAGGCCTCAGGTGGAGAGCCTTAGAGTATAATGTTTTCCTCTCTATCACCTTGCCAGTGATGGGTTGACTGCAAAATGGAAGGTAGAAGTAAAGGACTTTTTATGACTTTGTGTACTGATTGTTTAAAATCAAGAATAGTATGTGTTGTTTTTAAACAAGTAAAAAAGGAAATTTTCATCAATTCAAGTTACTCCTAAGAACAGCCTTATTAAATTCCAAGGAAAACCAACAAATTTTTAAAAAAGATACATAAGTTTATTAAAAATTTGAAGATATTTAACAATTTAGTGAAGTCAAAAAATAAACGTTCTTTGTAAAATCTAGAAAGGTAGAATTAGGAATTAGATTTCAAAGGATTTAGAAAGAATTCCTTATAAAAGTTTTTAATGTTACATTCCTTGTCAAACTGGGACTTGGGAGGGCTTTCGGCATTCCATCCCTGACTGCCTGCCTTGAGAAATAAGTCCGCAGCAGCACAGGAAACTGGATAGACGAGAGATGCACATTCACTCTTATCCAAGTGTAGCAAAAAACACCATGTTTCCTACTTACTAGAATGTAGCTTCTACTGCAATTTCTTAGAGCAATGAACCTTTAGAATCCGTCTTCCCCACTCAAAGAGCCATTTTCACCTTTGTCTTAATACCTCGGAGTACTCGCCAGGAGTTAAAGCTCCCGCTGAACTATCACCACGGGACTCCTTAGATGAAGGCAGGTAAAAAACAGTCTCAGAGGATGGTTTACTCTGTTCTATTCTTTCACATCTCAAATTCAGGTGGCTGGTCACAGTTTTTAGGCAGGTAGAAATGCGTTAAAAATCTCAGAACTCACGGTAATCTTTTCCAGAAGTAGATTAAGATCACTGCCGTAAAGCATGACAGAAGAGCTTGGACCAGCAGTCTTTTCCAGGAAGACAGCAGCACGGGTGTGAAGAAGAGACAAAAGCCGTCCTGCAAGGGGGAGGGATAGGCAGTTAGACTGGTTCAGAATGCCCCACAGCTGAACTCAATAAAATATATTGGTGCTTTGGGATTAAACAGCAAGGAAACTCCTGGATTTAAAGCATAGAGGCAACCTGTACTTAGGAAACGGAGTTTGGATTTGTAAGGAATCCAACATAGGGCAAAGAAGGACATAGGAGACACAACTTTGTCATAGCAAGAATACTCATCTTTTGATTTGCTCCATTTTTAAGAGGACGTTTTTAAGAGGACACCAACCCCCCCCCCCACCAAATAATCTGATTAAAAATGGGCAGAGGAGGGGCGCCTGGGTAGCTCTGTAGGTTAAGCATCTGCCTTCGGCTCAGGTCATGATCCCAGGGTTCTGGGATCGAGCCCCACATCAGGCTCTCTGCTTATTAGGAAGACTGCTTCTTCTCCCACTCCCCCTGCTTGTGTTCCCTCTCTTGCTGTGTCTCTGATAAATAAATAAAAATCTTTTTAAAAAAATGGCAGAAGACCTGAATGGACCTTTCTCCAAAGAAGACCTACAAATGGCCAAAGGACCCATGAAAAGATGCTCAGCATCACACATCACCAGGGAAATGCAAATCTAGACCACAATGAGCGGTCACCTCACACCAGTCAATGTCTAGTATCAAAAATACAGTAAGTGTTGAAGATTTGGAGAAAAGGGAATGGTTTACAGGAATGTAAACTCATGCAGCCACTATAGAAAACAGTATGGCAGTTGCTTAAAAAAATTCAAACAGGAATGGCATATGACCCAATAATTCCATTTCTGGGTATTTACCTGAAGAAAACAAAAACATTAAATTGAAAAGATATATGCACCCCTGTGCTCATTA